>NC_072011.1:7027375-7668000 GCF_027791375.1 Indicator indicator | reverse complement strand
AACAGCCACAGCCTCGGGTGTGCTGGCCCTGCCCGCTGCGGCACAAGGCCTGCAGCCGCCCCAGCATGAGGGGAGCGAAACTCCGCAGCCCTTCCGAGCCGGTGCGCCCGGAGCAGCGGCTGAAGGCCCCCAGCCCCTCACCTTGGAGACGGAGCACGTGCTCATGTCGCTCCTCTCACGCCCCAACACCGAGCAGCCCCAGCTGAGTCCCCACCGCCGAAACTGGGGTGGGAGGGGCCGCGCAGAGCGGTGCTGACGCGCGGCGCACGCGCAGACCGGCAGCACCACCCAGCTCCCCTCTCGCCCGCGAAAAGCTGTGGCGCTGCCACTGCCTCGCATGGGAGGGGTGGACAGTCCCTTCTGCGCCTGCGCATGTGCTCCGCGCAACCGCACCAATGGGCTTGTCCTTCTCCCAGCCTCTTCCTGGGAATTATACGGCCCAGCCCGCCCCTGGGCGGGCGGAAAGAAGAGGTGGGGGGGAAGGGGCGGCCGCGACCTTCCGACTGGCGGTGCAGCTATGGCAGCCTGTGCCTTTAGGAGGAGCATCGCTTCCCAGGTACATCGCTCCCTCCTGCAGCTTGAGCGGAGGAGGGATGCGCCATAGCCGAGGTGTCCCCTTCACGCCCTCAAACGCTGACGCTTCCTCTCTCATCCTTTCACGGTGGGTCCGACCCGTAGCCAAGGGGCTTGGTGCGGGCTTCCCTGCTCCGCCCCGTTCTGGAGGCACTGCTGGCCCTAGGCGGGAGCCTGGACAAGTCCCATGGGGGCATTGCGGCTCCTTCCGCTGCCAGCCCCTCACCGTGCATACAGATTTCCCGCAGGCTTAAAGCTCTTGGGAAATAATCAGGACATTCTGACTCTTGGCAAGAATCCAGCCGTTCGTAGCTTCTTAATGAGGCCCTGCCACGGTGTGGCCCTCCTTGTCCCCCGCTTACGGATGCGGGATGCGCTCAGTGAGGTGTAGTGACTGGACAAGTCGATAAAGGCGTGCCAGGGCTTGATGGGATCCTTCGTAGGGGAATAAAAGACAAAAGAGGAAGAGATAAGTGATGTTTTGCCGCCTTTTCTAAGGCACTTTGAGAAGTGGTTTAGTGGGCATGGTGGTGTTGATTTGACGCTTGGACCTGATGATATTAAATGTCTTTTCCAACCTTAATGATTCTTTGATCAATTATGATCTTAGAGGTGTTTGCTAGCCTTAATGATTCTCTGACTTCTTGGATTTGTACTGGGTTTTGTTATTTATTTATTGTTTGTAATAGTTAATAAATACTTGCTTTCTTACCTGGATTGAAGTTTGTTTTCAAACATAACTGTTGCATCTCCCATGGGTATTTAAACAGGGAGAGGTGTTTTTCCTGGGATCTTTTTTTTTTTTTGCTTTAACCACTTTGTTCTTTATTTCAAATACAGCTTTCAAAGGTTTTGGATTTGCCACCAGAAATTTTGATAAAGTCCATATCAGCTGTTCCTGTCTCCAAGAAACGGTAGTGTTCACGTTTTATCTTACAATGTTGTATTATTTTCTGTTGTGCTTGTTATTGCAAGACCTTAATAGGACTGTAGGGGAAAAGAAACACAGAAGAAACCCAAACCTAAACTACTATACCAAGCCAGTTTTAAGAAGATACCTAAATCTAATTGAATTGCTGCATTTGTATAAACAAGCTCAAAACAAATGTGATTGCTTCAAGAGCTCTACAAATTACAGACAGTGCTTGAATGGCAAATGTTTCAGTATTAATGATCTGAACGTGAAACTGCTTACAACCAGTTGTGAAGTAATGAATTTTTTTTCCTAGTGTAATGATGTTAGCAAATAAATTGTATTTATTCATGAGCATAACTTTTGTTTATTCTGGAATGGTGTTCTCACGATCTATATTCTGATTGTCTTAGAACAAAGGTAATATTTAGCCTTATATTGCAGTTTTCTAAACATAGTGAACTTGCAGGTATGTGACTGAGTTACACTTGGCAATTAGGCTTGTCACATACAGAGTCAGCTTGGATCTGCCAAATCTACCAATCATTTCCACAGGCTTTTCCCCTGATTTTTGTATGTTCTTTTTTTTTTCAGGTGTGTTGCTGATTTCCAGCTTTCCATTGCCTCTGTAACAGAAGACAATTCTAGTGGTTTCTTGTCACAAGACCTTAATCTTCAAGCTCAGAAGCTAGCTAAACAGGTATGCTAATACATTAATCATATATTTATGCAAAACAAATAGAGGTGTAGCAGGCATTCTAAGGTAAATAGTATTCTTTCTCCAAGCATCTGTTTGGATTAGAGTAGTTTAATGATTGCACCTAGTGTAATTGTACACAGAGTCTTCCCAGGGAAGACACTTTTAGATAAAGTTCTTGTGAAATTATTCTTTTTAAATGTTTAGGGAGTAAAATATATGTGAGAAGGTGGGGGGGGCTATCTAAAGGGAACAACATGGTCTGTCCTGGTGCCCAAAACTTGAGGAAAAGATTGAGTATGCAGTGGCTTAAAAAACCAAAGACTGCAGAATCGAGCCCTAGAATAGCAATGAATAAATTTTGCCTGTGGGGCAAACAGGCCAGACTTTCAAATACCTAACTGCAGGAAATTGAGGTTTCTTAGAGGAGCAGGTTTTCTTCAGGTGTTGTTAGTCCGGGAAATGACAGTAGTGTGGTGTTAAGACTAACTACAGCATAAAAAAGGAGCAGCATGCAAAACGAGATCTACAGAAGGCATTATCTACAAAAGTTGACAGAATCTTACTGTATTTAGATACTGCTTCTAATCACTGTGACTTGTGTCTGGTTTTCTTAGCCTCTGAGATCATCCTGTCCTTTAGTCTTAAAGGTCTTTTGTTCTTTATCCTGGTTTCAGGCTAATTCATTATAAGCTTATTTAGCCTAAAAATTTTTACCTCTATCCTTCTAACATCACACAGTCTTTTGATTTCATCTGGTTCATTGGCTCTTGTCTCATCTTTGAACTGTTAATTCTTTGGGGAGGGGACACCCACACGTTGTGGGGTTTTCATTCCTTTGTACAACATACTGGCATTCTGGTCCAAGCCTTAGGTGCAGGGAGATCTGATTACCTAAGGAGGAGAGGTTGTTAAAGCTATGGAGAAGCCAAACAAGCACTTAAAGTGAGATAAAAACACTGAGGTGACAAATGACAGATTATGTAGAAAACATTTAGCAGAACAAATGGTTTGAAGACAGTTCAGTGGGAATTTCTGTTTTCTCTCTGTCCCATAAGTAAAAAGGACCTTTTGGAAAATAATAAGGTGGGGAATTCTTACTCAGTACCAGAAGTTGTTTGGTTTTTTCATGTAGTTTGTGAATAAACGTAGGAGTTTGTTATTGGAGATTGTGAACATAAAAGAACTTCAAGCCTCACCATGATTTCTTCTCCTGGTTAAGTTAGTGTCTGGCATGTGGGTAGAATTTCTTCATGCTGATGAGTTTCAGTAGGAATGTGTAGCTTGCCTTTCTCAAAGATGCTGACCAGATGATAAAGGGATTGTGTTGCCTTTTATACACTTTGTATCACCCCCTCTCCCCCACCTCCCCCCCTGCTTTTTTTTTTTTTTTCTTTGAGATCCAGAACTCTTAGCCTACAAAGAGACCAAAATTTGTGTAAAGAGAAGGTTTGTATTAGTGTTGGGGGTCCAATACTCCTTATGAGTTCAGAATTTTCAAAACATGAGCTTTATGGAAATTGTAAATTGGCCCTACACAGTTTTATTTTGTATCACTGAATACTGCAGAACTTTGCCATTACAGTCAAACTTCAAGAAACAGCAATCCAAAACTTCTGTCTCAAGGTTTTTTTAAGACATTGATCTTGATTTTTTTTTTTTAAATTATGGGTTTTATCTGCTGTCAGATACTGTGTAAGTTGTTGGTTGATTGTAGACATGCAGAGCTTGTAGTGAAGTGTGGCATTTCAGACTGAGTTAATAAGTATGGATTTGAAATAGTAAAATCATCCCTTTTCCAACAGGATTGATTAAATGATCCACTTGTGATTGCATCAAACCAATAAATAGCACTTAATGTTTATAGTGGATCAAATTTAGATTTACAGTGAGTTTCAATTTTCCAGTTTCCCTGTTTTCATGCGGACTTTCTGGGTTTGTTTCTGTTTTCAGCTAAAATGTGATGCTGTAGTGAGTGAAATCAATGCTGGGCCAGGAACAGTGAACTTTACGGTAAACAGGGAATTACTAGCAAAGGTGAGTACTCTATTTTAGGTGCACTAAGTTAAAAATAAATCCCTCAATATAAAACTATATAAGAATAAATTCCTCAATATAAAACTATATAACAATAAATTCCTCATGAGATTCAACAAGACCAAGTGCCAGGGTCCTGCATCTGGGTCGAGGCAATTCAAAGCACCAATACAGTCTGGGCAGTGACTGGAGAGCAGCCCTGAGGAGAGGGACTTGGGGGTGCTGGTGGACAAGAAGCTCACCAGGAGCCAGCAGTGTGCACTTGCAGCCCAGAAAGCTAACCAGAGCCTGGGCTGCATCAAGAGAAGTGTGGCCAGCAGGTCAAGGGAGGGGATTCTGCCCCTCTACTCAGCTCTGGTGAGACCCCACCTGGAGTACTGCATCCAGTTCTGGAGCCCCTATTACAAGAGGACATGCTGGAAGGTGTCCGGAGAAGGGCCACCAGGATGATCAGAGGGCTGGAGCTCCTCTCCTATGAGGACAGACTGAAAGAGTTGGGGCTGTTCAGTCTGGAGAAGAGAAGGCTCCGAGGAGACCTTCTTGTGGCCTTCCAGTGTCTGAAGGGGGCTACAAGAAAGCTGGGGAGGGACTTTTTAGGCTATCAGGTAGTGATAGGACTAGGGGGAATGGAATAAAGCTGGAAGTGGGGAGATTCAGGCTGGACATGAGGAAGAAGTTCTTCACCATGCGAGTGGTGAGAGCCTGGAATGGGTTGTGCAGGGAGGTGGTTGAGGCCCCATGCCTGGAGGTGTTTAAGGCCAGGCTGGATGAGGCTCTGGGCAGCCTGATGTAGTGTGAGGTGTCCCTGCCCGTGGCAGGGGGCTTGGAACTAGATGATCCTTGTGTTCCCTTCCAACTCTGACTGATTCTATGATTCTAAAACTATATAAAAATAAATTCCTCAGTATAAAACTGTAAAACTATACTTACCCTTGTCTTAGAAAGGCGTTTTCTAAGTGAAACTCTAAGTTCTTGTCAAGGCTCCCTGTAGCTGATTTGTTATGCAGGCCTGGAATTTGGAGTGAGACTCATAGAAGTTCTGCCTTTTGAGGAGACAGTGTGTCTACCATTCACTGATATGTAACTCCTCTTTTTTCTCTCTCTGCTTTGAAAGGCAGACTTGGCATCTGCTTAGAGTTTCTACACTATACAACTCAAAAGTTTTGACCTTGCATATAAAGAGTTGTGTTTAAAGAAAGAGAAGTATTGTAAAAAAGGTACCTGAAATAAAAGTATATGACAGCAGATCTCCTATTGCATAATTAGCTAAAAAAAAAGTGTAAAAAATCTGGGGTTGTTCAGCCTGGAGAAGGGAAGCCTCTGGAGAGACCTAATTGCCACCTTCCGGTACCTGAAGGGAGCCTGCAAGAAGGCTGGAGAGGAACTGTTTATGAATGGCTGTAGTGATAGGATGAGGGGTAATGGTTTGAAATTAGAGAAGGCTAGATTTAGATTGGATGTTAGGGAAAACTTCTGTACAATAATGGTGGTTGAATGCTGGAACAGATTGTCCAGAGAGTTTGTTGAGGCCTCATCCCTGGAGATACTCAGGGTGAGGCTCAGCAGGGCTCTGGGCAACCTGATGTAATTGAGGACACCCCTGCTGACTGCACAGGGGGTTTGGACTAGATGACCTTTAGAGAGGTCCCTTCCAACCTGGGTGATTCTATGATTCTATTCCTCAAATGCCTGGAATGGAAAGCTTCATTTGTTAAACCAGTAAGTTAGTGGAAGGAAGATACCACTCAGTCCTTAACACTAGTGTCTCAGCTTACAATCCATAGGTTGTTTGCAAGAGCTTTATAGAGGTAAGTGGATGGCTGGTACTGTTAGGCTGAATAAAAGCTTTCCTAAGCCAGTACAGCTAACCTGTGGAGCAAGCTACACTGTGGTGGTGTTTGTGGACTTGCTTTGCAGCTCTTGTGGAAAATGATATTGTGGTCTTAGAAAATTAACCACACCTGAATTAGGAACAAAAAATCAGGTGTTAGCTAACAATTGTGAAGCCCTCTTCTTATCAGGACTTCCAGTGAGTCACATAGGCTTGTAGACCTCTTTTCCTGAGTGGTAAGACCCTTTCTTTTTACAAACTGCTACTAGTTAGACATGCCTATCTATCCAGTTGCTTTATTTATTGCCTAAAGGCCATCACTTTAATTTTTCATTCCGTGTTTATAGTGCATCTTAATAAGAACATAGCAACTGACTACTCACTGAAAGAGTAGTTTCAGTGGTAAATTTTGTTCATGGACTGGATTCACGAAGTGCTTTATCTGTAGGGATTCTAGTTAGTTTAATGATTCCAGCAAAACTAAGGGTCTGGCCTAGTAGAGTTTTGCTGGAGAAAAATGTGTAATTAGGATATGTAAATTTGCTTTATGTCACTGGGGAGAAATAAGGAGAAAAAAAACTAACCTGTGACTTTCACTGATGAGGTGCCATAATAAGAATTAACTTTTTTTTTACAGGCACCATTGCTTTCTTGGTTTTGTTGTTATTTATTTTATTTATTCAATAGCTATTGCAAAAGAATGTGGTTTTGCTTTTTGGGGTTTTTTTTTTTGAGGAGTTAAAAAAAGGAAATCTTTCCACTGAATGGAGTGAGATTTCCACTTCCATTCAAATTGTTAGTAGCCTGAATTAACTTTTGGAAGTTTGTCCAATGCATACAGCTTCACATATTAGTTTTTGTAGTGTATTTCCATCTGTGTGACAAAGTGAAGTATGTAGGGTATGTACAAGGACTTACCTTGCTGTGTGAATGCATTACTGATCACCCAGTCAGCACTGCTCAAGCTGTTGAGGAACTATTTTAAGGCATTTTTACACACTCTCCATACTTTCAAAATAAAGACTTGTGTAGGGACTATTTACAGCATCCTTACAAACATGCAGGTAGGGGGAGAAGGGGTGTTTGGACATACTGAGTAGTTGGATTTGTTTGGCACTGAAGGCATAGAAGGCAGGCTGGCTTTTGGTGCCTATTAAAACTTGGCAGTTTTAGTAGAATGTGAATGTATTATTTCTTCCTCTTCCTGTTACAGACTTAAGTGACTAGGTAGTTCTGAAAAAGCTTAAATTCTTGCAAAAGTCTCCATTTTTTTTTCTGCTTTCCCATTGAATATACATGCTCTCTTCCACTGGGAAAGTAAAAGACCACTAGGCAGATGCTATTCCTAAAAATAATTAATGAAAAAATACAGTGGACAGTGATGGAAAGTAACTGGAAAAAAACATTCATCTGAGTCATGCTCAAGGATGAAAAATGAAAGCAGCTTTAAATTCATACTACCAAGATTAGAAGTAGCTCAGGCTCTTGTTTGGGTCATGTAAGCTGCTGGTTGATGTTTAAATATATTGTTAGAGTTATAAATGACCACATATTCCATGAGCTGTTGTTGCAGCCTGCCCTCAGTGAACTAATGGAGAGGATTCTGGGGTAGCTGTTTTGTCTCTTAAATTAGTTCTAGTAATAGTCATGAAATCTAGAACTTCTGTGTGATGTTTCCTGAATTGAGAGAAATGTATTCATGTGCTGTTCAGGTGAGCAAATATGTATGGTAATGCTCATATGGTCAGAGCTCATGTGATTTCTTTCAGTCCCTCATTCACAAGGAGAGTGTGAGAAGTCTGATGTATCCCAGAGTGTTGGACCTACATGATCTGACTGTACTGTGCACATCAGAAGTCCCCTCTATTTTTCACCTTGACAAAAACATTGGATATAGGACAGGACTCCTAGGAGAACTAGCCTCAAAGTGTCACTAGATAAGGTGTATTCATGGGAAGAGGAAGCCCAAAGGTACATCATGTAGCTTTTTTATTCATTAAAAAAAAAAAAAAAAGCCAAACCTGTTGAGAACATTTGGCTGCTCAATGAGATAAATTCTCTAGCCAAGTTTGCTGCTCAGAAGCTCTCCTACTTTTTCATCCACGAGGATGCTTAGGGGACTTGAGCATCTCCCCTATGAAGAGAGACTGAGATCCTGGGGCTGTTTAGTCTGGAGAAGAGAAAACTGAGAGGGGATCTGATCAATGTCTATCAATATCTGAGGGGTGGGTGTCAAGTGGAGGGGGCCAGGCTCTTTTGGGTGGTTCACAGTGGTAAGACAAGGAACAACGGGTTCAAACTAGAACACAGAAGATGTCAGCTCAACATGAGGAGAAACTTCTTTCCAGTGAGGGTGACAGAGCACTGGAACAGGCTGCCCAGAGAGGTTGTGGAGACTTTCCAAACCCACCTGGATGCGTTCCTGTGTGGACTGCTCTAAGTGGTCCTGCTCTGGCAAGGGGTTTGGACCTGATGATCCCTTGAGGTCCCTTCCAGCCTCTGATATACTGTGATATGGTGATCCAATTCTATGGTCTAGTTCTACAAGGTACTCTTTTTATCTTAAAATGTATTGCCTGAATTAGGAGAGGTGAGGGTCTTGGTTAGAACCCTATTTACATGAGAAATCTCTCGTTTTGTGTGAGGTCACTGTTCTACCTATATTCTTGGATTTAGTTTTCTTTCCTGCCCACCAGTTACTCTCAACTTACTCTCTTGCCCTTTCCTGTTATGTAATTAGAAATTATTAAAATGTGGCTTTCTACCAAAATCAGTCTTTATTTTCTCTGCCTGTAACTGAGTTTTCAGTTGCCTCTGAATTTTCAGTTTGATCAGATGCAGATTGGAAAAGTTCATGTCATTTTCTTCTGCATATGAGATCTTGGTTGCTTGGCAGACCAGACCACGTGAATCCCTCATGTGAATAGAAGCTGGGGAACCAGACTCTTTTGTGATTGGTGAACAGATTTGCTGAAAACATTTTCTGGTTTTGAAACTTTTTTTTTTTTTTTTTTAATTCATGTGGTTTAGACTGTGTTGCAGCAAGTGTTGAAAGAAGGCTCAGAGTATGGATTAAAAAGTGAACTTTTCTCTACAGTGCCTAAACAAAAGGCAGTGATCGAGTACAGGTAAGTGAATGTGATGAGTTCTTTAAGAAAATTGCCTTTTCTGCTGATGGATATTTCACTGAATGACACTCCTTGCTGTCATGTGTGATGCTGTCCTATGAGGACCGACTGAGAGAGTTGGGACTATGCAGTCTGGAGAAGAGAAGGCTCCAAGGAGACCTTATTTTGGCCTTCCAGTATCTTAAGGGGGCCTACAAGAAAGCTGGGGAGGGACTTTTTAGGGTATCAGGTAATGACAGGACTAGGGGGAATGGAACAAAAATAGCAATGGGTAGATTCAGGTTGGATGTTAGGACAAAGTTGTTCCTCATGAGGGTGGTGAGACACTTAGGGAGGTGGTGGAAGCCTCATTCCTGGGGGTTTTTAAGGCCAGTCTGGATGTGGCTCTGAGCAACCCGATCTAGTGTGAGATGTCCCTGCCCATGGCAGGGGGCTTGGACCTAGATGATCCTTGAGGTCCCTTCCAACCCTGACAATTCTATGATTCTATGCCTGTGAAGGTAAAGCATCTTTACAATATTATATTCAGCTATATTTGATGCTCATATATTTGCCAAGCAGAATATAAGCTGTATTTAGAGAATCAAAGCTTTTTCCCATGCTATATTTCTGATATTTAGGGTTTGCACCTCACACTGCCCTCCACTAAGAATATTCTCATTATTAGTGCATAGTAGCATTCTATTTTTAAGCCAGCATCTTTTATTTTGCTCTCAGGAAACAAGACCTGAATTTTCAGCCACTAACTCATTTATTTTTCTACCTTAATACCTTCCTCTTTCACTTGCTAAAGCAACTACACATTTGTCTTGATAAATCTGCTAAATTGCTAGCCCCAAAATTTCTGTCCAGTCCAATTTTGTTTACGGTCACCTGCCCATGGAATGAAAAGTGGCTGACTCAGATCTCTTTATATAGAGATGCATTTGGTCATTTGCATTCCCTCTGCAGTATTCCATAGTCATGCAGAGTAAGCACTTGGCTTTAATTTAGAGGGTGAATTTTCAGATCTCACCTTCCATTTTGTTATCAGTGGCAAAAAAATTGTGTGTACAGGGCTTTTGTGGGGGACCATTGTTCATTGAATCATAGAACGTTAGAGGGTGGAAGGGACCTCCAGAGATCATCAAGTCCAACCCCCTGCCAGAGCAGGATCACCTAGGGTAGTCTGCACAGGAATGCATCCAGGTGGGTTTTGAAAGTCTACAGAGAAGGAGACTCCACTCTGCTCTCTGGGCAGCCTGTTTCAGTGCTCTGTCATCCTCACTGTAAAGAAGTTTCTCTTCATGTTGAGCTGAAACCTTCTATGTTCAAGTTTGTATCTGTTGTTCCTTGTCTTATTACTGTGTGCCACTGAAAAGAGCCTGGCCTCCTCCACTTGACCCCTCTCAGATACTTATAGACTGATCAGATCCCCTCTCAGTCTACTCTTCTCCAGACTAAACAGCCCCAGGGATCTCAGTTTCTCTTCATAGGGAAGTTGGACTTTCTCCCGCAGGTCTCTGTCTCTTGAACCCAAAATTGGACACAGTATTCCAGGTGTGGTCTCACTAGGGCAGAGTAGAAGGGGAGAAGAACCTCCCTAGATCTGCTGGACACACTTTTGATGCATCTCAGGGTACTATTGGCTCTCTTGGCCACAAGGACATTGTTCTCCATTATCGTCCCATGGAGAACTTGCTGTCCGCTGGGACTCCAAGGTCTTTCTCTGTGGAGCTGCTTTCCAGCAGGGCAGCCCCTAAGAAGAAAATATGGTTTTAGTTACTGATTCTTGTACACAAGGTCCCCTGTCCTGGTATCTGATCTTTAATAAAGGTACAAGAAGAGTGATCACTCTATCCTAAGCATGTCAAAAGTGTGAATGTAGTATAAGTCCTTTGTCACTAGTGAGTGTAGTTGGGGTTTTGGAGGGTTCTTTGTTGTGCTTTTGTTTGTGGTTTCTTTTTTCCTGTTTCACTTGCTGTCAACTGATACTCAAAGAAAAGCTGCTTGGATAGAAAAATTGCAAGAATGGAAGCTTATTCCATTCCAAGAATGGAATGCAAAGACTGTCTAGAATGGAAGCTTATCAGTGAATTTTCGGGGAAATTTGAAAATGCTGGGTTTATTTCAAATATTCTATATGCATGAATTGAATTCTTTTGAGTTGGTGATCTGTCAGTCTTGTACATTGAACAAACATTATTTGTGAAAATCTGTTACAGCTCCCCCAACATTGCCAAAAAGTTTCACATAGGACATTTGCGTTCCACTATAGTTGGTAAGTCTGCATTTAACTGCCTCCTAAAAGGGCTTCTTTGTCTTCCTGCTTCACTTGACAGGGAAACTCTGCTAACCTTTCACTCTTCCAGTGGAGTGGCCTGTCAGGCTCAACTTGCTGATTAAAAACCTTTTGCTCATTATGCAGTGAAGAAAAGAGCGTGGTGTGTTGCTGGCAGGTTTATGAAGTCACACATGATGCAGTTTTATGACTGTGAACATTAAATGAAGTAGTTTAAAAACTGTTCTGCAAAGACACCTAGGACAGTTTTCATGAGAGTCCTTCGTGTTTTAAATTTCCAACTGGCACTGGACTGCAGAGCAGTCAGATAATTATGTCTTGGTGGCTGTCTTGCAAAAAGCTTGCTTTTATGTGTTAATGCCTTTATGCCAGTATTACTGACAGAGCTGCTGTACTTTGTAATGGAATCATTACTCAGTTTATTGTTCAGTGCTCTAATGACACATGGAAAACATAATTTCTTCCTCCTTTCCCTCTTTCACAACAAAAACTTGCAGGTTATTAGCAGAAGATCCTCCAGCATCTGTGCAGCTAACAATGTATTAGTTTTTAATTATACTTAATGTATCATGTATAATTATTAATTACATAAAGTTGATAATTGTAGCTCTTCATGGACTGGTAGTTGAGTGAAATGCCCTCTTATGTCGTATTTCTGGATCCTTCGCTGCAGGAAAAAAAAAAAACACATTCAAAATGTTCTGTAAATCAGTGTTTGCCCAGTAGTAAGAGAATGAGTTGACTACAGAGAATGGAATTAAAAGTAATTGCAAGCTGTAATATGCTGTTAAAATAAGAGAAGAGGAGAAAGCTTTCTGCGTGCTTTTACATCACTACTGTAATTAAAATATACTCTCGAAGCTGAGGAAAACACAGGAAGGGATGCAGGTATTTCTTTGTAATTCTGTGGTTGTAGCTAAGCTCAAGAGAAGGGTGATGAGTTTTTGTTGTAATAGAACCAAGACATGCTTGTGTGATATGGTAAGTTCAGAGCACACCAGACACCCAGTGTGTTAAGTGCAGAGCTCAGTGCTGCTCCAGCAGTATGTAGAGATTGAGGACTGGACGTTCTCTAACGTCACAGTTAACAGCAGTTTGTGAATTCTGAGTACTTGCTTAGCCTCCTGGTATGAGGTTGCCTGACTGTGGCAGGAATTATGTGTACTGCCACATGGTTATGAGAATACAAGAAGAGTACAAAAAGTGTTTTTCCTGCTTATGTACTTTGTAGTACATGCATGCACATACACCTGTATGATTTTTTCATTAGAGTGAGTGACATTTTGTGGCACCTTTCAAATGTGTGACCTTTCTTTTCCTGCTCAGAATATTCCTGCTTTTAGTTATGAAATTCTAATAGTGGAATAGTTCATCTAATTGCTTTTCTTCTTCTATTTTAATATAGATCTTGCAAAACAGAAATCAGTTTTGTGTGGATGAGAGACTAACTACAACTGAATAATAACAATTTTGTTTCCTTACCAGGGAATTTTATAGCAAATCTCAAAGTGGCACTGGGACACGAAGTAATAAGAATAAATTACCTTGGTGACTGGGGCATGCAGTTTGGTATGTTTTAATATCTGTTTCTCCTGGTCTCTTTTCTACTGTATCATATGGTCTAGATTTCCAGCTTTGGGTTTTACAGGGCCATTGGATTCAGTCTCTGGGCTCATGAAGGTAATATTGTGTAGTTAATCCTCTTTAAAATATGAACAAAAAAGTCCCGACTGATCCATCAGCTGCATGACCTATACTCCTGTACAAGAAATAACAGGAGGAACTTTACCCAATAGGTTCTCTGTCCCTCAGTGGCTCCTCAGACTATGTAGGTGTCATTTGGGGTTTATTTTTAAAGGGCAGTATAAATACTTTCTGAGTGTGCTGGATGTACTTTTGGAGCTGTCCTAGCTGAACAGACTTCTGTTGCTGCCTCCAGACAAAATGCATGCACATTACCATAGGAGTTGCATATCTGCTCTGGTACTGTCTTCTTTATTCAGATTTTGGTTGTGAAGGAGTAAGCTTACTAACCTCTGCCACACCTATACACACAACAATGGGATAATTGTAGAAAAATGCATATTTTTTGTGTGTTTTTCTTAACGTGTTGGGGTGTTTTCTTACCTGGTTTATGGGTTTGGGGTTTTTTTGTTTTTGTTTGGGTTTGGTTGTTTTTTTTCTTCTTTTTTTTTTTTTTTCTTCTGTTTTTCTCTCTTTTTTTCCCCTCTTTTTTGTTTGTTTGGGTAGGGGTTTCTGTTTGTTGTTGTTGTTATTCCCTCTGGAAACTTGTTTGTTATTCATAAGCATAATTAACTTCCACAGCCCAACTGCATTTTGGCAGGTTGAGGCCTGGAGAGTTTGTATCTTTAAAGATATCTCAACACTTCCTTCGAAATACTCAGTTTCCCTTTAAAATGTAGCAACCGAAAGGTGTGTAGTGGAGAATGTGCAAGTGAACAGGCCCTGAAGGATATTTGTCTTCACACACATGCACTCTCCTTCCTCTTCATCAGATAGGTGAGGCCTGAAAAATCCTCTTGTGTGCAGCCCAGAGTGCTTGGATATTTATTCTCTGACCAGAGATCATTTACATCCAACTGCTGGATCTCTAAGTATCCCTCTGACAGCTGACCCATCCATAGAATTCACAACTTTGTTGGTTTCTGTTGTTAATCTTGCATTTTAAGTTGATCCATATTCTCTCCTTTTCTAATTTGCCCCCTAAAGTTGTTTTTCACATATTTTTGGGCAACGAAGCTGGTGAGGGGTCTGGAGCACAGCCCTGTGAGGAGAGGCTGAGGGAGCTGGGGGTGTTTAGCCTGGAGAAGAGGAGGCTCAGGGGAGACCTCATTGCTCTCTACAGCTACCTGAAGGGAGGCTGTAGCCAGGTGGGGTTGGTCTCTTCTCCCAGGCAAGCAGCACCAGAACAAGAGGACACAGTCTCAAGTTGTGCCAGGGGAGGTTTAGGCTGGATGTGAGGAAGAAATTCTTCACAGAAGGAGCAATTGGCCATTGGAATGTGCTGCCTAGGGAGGTGGTGGAGTCACCACCACATCCCTGGAAGTGTTTAAAATAAGATTGAAGGAGGCATTCAGTGCCATGATTTAGTTGATTAGATGGTGTTGGGTGATAGGTTGGCCTTGGTGATCTCAAAGGTCTCTTCCAACCTGGTTAATTCTGTGATTCTGTGATAATTTTAGTCATTTTAAAAAATGCAGTTCTGCCTACTTCCTCATTCTCGAAAGCTGTACACCTGTGAAAACTGAAATTCCACATCTTTTGCATTGGGTTCTGAAATCAGTGGCCATATAGTTATTTTTAAATGTCAAACACAAAGTGCAGTGTCTATTAAGCACCCAGTTTTGCTCATTCCAACCCTTGTGCTGCTCCCTCTGATTTTGCTGGTACTTTTCTTTGTGGGCACATCAATGAATCAGTTTCATGAGCAGATCCAGGTTAAAACCTCAGTGTAAATACTCTCCCTCTATTCCATTTATGTATTCAGACTCAGCAGTGTAGATAACTGAAATATATTCAGTTATACCCATTCTCCTAGAGTGAATTTCTGGGCTTTAGGCAGTTGAGTAAAGCATTCCTGTGACTGTGAGACCCTACCTTGAGTACTGCATCCAGTTCTGAAGCTCCTATTACAGGAAGGATCTGGGGGTGCTGGAGTGTGTCTGAAGAAGGGCCATGAGGATGATCAGAGAGCTGGAGCTTCTGTCCTATGAGGACAGGCTGAGAGTTGGGGTTGTTCAGTCTGAAGAAGGCTCCAAAGAGACCTTCTTGTGGCCTTCCAGTATCTGAAGGGGGCCTACAAGAAAGCTGGTGAGGGACTTTCAAGGGTGTCAGGTAGTGATAGGACAGGATAGGGGGAATGGAACAAAACTGGAAGTGAGTAGATTCAGGTTGGATGTTAGGAAGAAGTTCTTCACCATGAGGGCAGTGAGACATTGGAGCAGGTTGGCCAGGGAGGTAGAAGCCTCATCCCTGGAGGTTTTTAAGGCCAGGCTGGGTATGGCTCTGGGCAACCTAATCTAGTGTGAGGTGTCCCTGCCCATGGCAGGAGGGTTGGGGATCCTTGGGGTCCCTTCCAACCCTGACAGTTCTGTGATTCTGTGTTTTTTTTTTTTCCTCTGTTAAATTATTTCCTTTGCAGGTCATCTTTCCTGATGCTCTTTCTGATCAAACAGTAACTCAGAGCAGAGCTTTGTTTCACTTAGGATTTGTTTTGTAGGAATTGAAGACAAAATGAGCTCAGCTAAAATTCAGTAATTTCATCACTGTGTACTTCATTCATTTTTGCCCTGTAGACATAATTTTGTCACTATGCTGTTGTATAACGAATATAGCAACGACGATTAAGCAATTAAATGCAGTGTGGTTAAGGAGCTTCTCAATGGCCTCATTCAAGCCTCATTCACTCTGTCTTTAAAAGTTCTGTGTTGTACTCCTAAGTTTGAATATCAGGAGTTTTATGTATTTTAATTAAAAGCTTCCTGAAGGTATAAAGATCACAGTGCCTGTTCTTTGCATGTGTACCTGTTGTACAGCACAAAACTGTAAGGATCATGCTTTTGACCTAATAGTTCCAACTGTTTCTTTCAAAATGGGTGCTCCCCTTTTTTATTTGGGCTGGCTTAACTCAAATAGATTACAGGTCTTATAGCAAATCATACAGTCATGCTTCACAAAATTATAGCATAGGAATATTATTACAATGGTCCTTTCCCACAAGCAGTGCTGTAATTAACAATCTGTCAGCATTTCTATTACAACTGCTATTGTCAGAGGCTTTAAAACATAATAATTGAAAACATGTTGTGCTGAAGCATGGCAGAGAAGTCCTCAACCTTCAGGCAGTTCTGAGGCAGGTTTCTTGAGGTAACAGAGCTCATTCATTTGCTCTGTCTGTCCATCTTCTTCTTGTCACTCTGCTTCTAGTAAGTGTTGAACCCATTGGCCAACTTCAGCCAGACCTGACAAAGAAAAGTGTTTCCAAGAGAACAGATTTTTTTTTTGTATTTGACAGTTGGCAGTCAAGAAGGGATAGAAATACATTGCAGTGCCCTCTGGGAGAGAAAGTTAACTTCTGTGTTTAGTCTGCTGGCTAACCAGTCAGCACATCTTAAGTCAGAATCAATCCCAACACATGCTGTATCTTGCCAGTGACTGGTGAGTATAACATGGGCTGGGGATAGTTTGAGGAAGACAAATATGTGGAGGGATGTGCTCAAAACCCCTTGTTTTGTTTCCTTCCTTGAGAGTATTATCATTTTGAGGATAATAGAAGCTGTAGTATTCGACTTACCACTCATGCAATATTTTCAAGGGAACTTTTTGCTGCATGCTGAGAAAATGCATTTTTTTTTCATATACCCAGTTTGGCTTCAGCATTTTCCAAAACCCCTCTGAAAAGGCAAGATCCAAATCTCAATCTTGTCTAACCTGAAAGAGCCCTTGAACTCCTTCAGCCCATTAACTCATGAACTGTCAGCTCACTCCTCCGAGCTGACAAGAACCAGGATTGATGTGAGGATGATAGCAGCTGAGGAGTAGGTATGCAGGTAAACCTTTGGAAAGCCCTCTCCAAGTAAACAAATGGCACTGTCTCAAAAACTTCCCTCTTGGAAACACTGACTGTGATAGAAGCCATGGCAGATTTAAGTAAGAAAAACAGGTTAGGGTTTAGGAAATAAAGTCAGCCTACTTCTATTGAAAAGGAGTTTCTTTAAGGGTAGCTTGTTCTATGAGCCATCAGAGCTTGACTTCCTAATGATGTCTCATAGATATTAGCATACCTACACATCCCACTTGTCAATGTTGGCTTCACACTCTTAGTTCCCAGCAAGACTCAGCATGCAGCAAAAAAATCCCTTGAAAATACTGCATGAGTGGTATATGGAATATTACAGCATCTGTTGTCTTTGAAATGATAATACTGTTAAGGAAGGAAGCAAAACAGGGGTTTTTGAGCATGTTCTGTTGCTGAACAGTTTCCACAGTGTGGCTCTTCATTTACAGCTGATTGCTGTGCAGAAGACAATTTTCTCTACAAGTCCAGAAACTCAAATTCCATTTAGGAGGAATTGAAAAATCAACTTAGTATTTCTTACTAATTTCTGGCTACTATAATTTTGGTTTTGTTTTTGTTTTTTTTCATGCAGTGGAATAAAAGGTTGTGCTTTAGATTTTTTTTTTTTTTTAAGCCTATATCATTATATTGCTTAAAAATGCAGGGCATTGCTTTTATTACATTCAAGGCTAAGACTAGACTTGCTTATGAAAACAATTTAATCAACAAAATAATATACACACTGGGCTGTTGTCTAACTCTGTATTTTTGTTGTTCAAGGTTTACTGGGTGTTGGTTTTCAACACTTTGGCAACAAAGAAAAGCTAAAATCCAGTCCCTTACAACACCTTTTCGAGGTAAGTTCAGAAAAGACCAGCTAAGGACTTCAGAGGACACACATTTAATTTACCTGTACTAAATGGTGTATCTGCAGAGTCATGATGAGACTCTTGTTGGATTTAAATGGTCTTGCTTGAAAGACCAGTGCTAGCCTGGGCCGTGGCAGCAGGAACAATTTCCAGTAGGCCATGGCAACATAGGTTTCATTAAGCTGAAAAGTGTGCCCCACAACAAAGGTGACTGATGCTTAGGTTGTGTTGACTGCTGCTGCCAGCACAGTTGGCTTGAACAATATCAACTCTCTTAACTGGGCATATAGGAGCTCACAGATAGATGATATCTCTCATCTAATGCTGTAGTAAGGTGCTTACCAAAGTTGTGAAAAGAAGTTGCATGTATGGTGTAAAGATCATAGAATCAGGGAATTGTTTCACTTGGAAAGCTGTTGATCTGACACCACCATGGCCATTTTTGAGTGCCTCCAGGGATGGTGACTCCACAAGGTCCCTGGGCAGCCTGACAGTCTTGTCTAAGTAATATTTAACTGACATTGC
Source organism: Indicator indicator (assembly GCF_027791375.1). Taxonomy (NCBI): domain Eukaryota; kingdom Metazoa; phylum Chordata; class Aves; order Piciformes; family Indicatoridae; genus Indicator; species Indicator indicator. Next base: position 7,649,568 of record NC_072011.1, on the reverse strand, counting down.
TCAACACATAAGGTCCCTGGGCAGCCTGACAGTCTTGTCTAAGTAAGTAATATTTAATTGACATTGCTCAACACATAAATCACTATAGTTTGGGAAAAGGAGGTGTTTTGCATCTCAAATGGAGACACAGCTTATATAGGTAAGGAGGAGTGACCATCGTCTTCCAGACTACTGTTCTGGCTCTGCAGAATGCTCTGCTTTTGTCCAAGAGTGTGAAAGAGCCAGGAGCATTAGAAGGTGTAGTTTCTGCTGCCAGGCATTCAGGAAATGCTTTTCAGCAGTAGGTTGCCATCTTGGTTGTCTAGCATGCCCACCAGCATGGTGTGAGTGCTGTGTGACACACATTTCTGTGTGGCAGGGACAAAATGTCCTCAGTGGACTCTCCCAGTTAGCCATGATGATTGAGATGGGTTTAACAAGTCTTGTTTTTTGCAGGACTAACACAATTTTGGTTGTGGTCTCACCCAAATATGCCTAATGTCATCTGAGTTAATATTTATTTCCTCCTCTTTATCAGTTCCTCTGTCACTTCCTGTTTCATACAGTGCAGTGAGCAAAAGTTTTTATCTGTCTTTTGGTACTTGGAAATGATCTTTGGTTGAGAAGCATGCTGTACATACCAGAATGTGATTTAGGTACTTACCTGCACAAATCTAGCAATTATGAGGACAGGGGATAGGAATAGGACAGGGGATAGGAACAGGACAGGGGATGGAATAGGACAGGGGATAGGATAGGACAGGGGATAGGATAGGATAGGATAGCATAGTATGACAAAATTTTCTGAATGGGTAATGCTCAAGCCCTTATCCTTTAAAAGTAAAATCTTTAATGTTAATGGAGCTGTGTCAGGGGTCATGTGTGGTAGTCTCTTAAAGCTGAGCTGTGCTCCACCCTCTGAGCTGGGCATGGGAGCTGCAGCCTTTCAGCTCTGGTGAGGCCACACCTCGAGTACTGTGTTCAGTTTTGGGCACCTCAGTACAAGAGAGATGTGGAGGTGCTGGAACCAGTGCAGAGGAGGGCAAGGAAGCTGGGGAAGGGCCTGGAGAATAAATCTGATGAAGCCTGAAGGAGCTGCAGATGGTTAGTTTGAAAAAGAGGAGGCTGAGGGGAGACTTCATTGTTCCCCACAGCTACCTGAAAGGAGTTTGTAGAGAGGCTGCTGCTGGTCTCTTCTCACAGGTCATTAGTGATAGAACAAGAGGGAATGGCCTTAAGCTACAAGTGAGTAGGTTTAGACTGGACATTAGGAAAAAGTATTTCAGGGAAAGAGTGGTCAGACATTGGAATGTGCTGCCCAGGGAGGTGGTTGAGTCCCCAAGTCTGGATGTGTTTAAAGGTGCTTTGGATGTGGTGCTTGGGGATATGGCTTAGGGGTGAGCCTTGTGGAGTGGGGTTCTAGGTTGGACTTGGTGATCCTGAGGGTCTTTTCCAAGCTGAATGTTTCTCTGATTCTGTGATAACCAACACTGGTGTTCAGACAGTGTGTCACAGGGTAACTGTCAAATAAATCTGTTTACTGGCAAAGGAATAAACTGTGTTTTGAATACTTGGGTACTCTACAGCTGAATACCTATTAGGCAGATTGTTTATGTGGCAGAGCAGCTCCCCCTGAATTTGCCAGCTTCTTTGACATAGATAAAATTTTGTTTGCTTGTTCCCTTATTCCTGAGGCCTGAGATTCTCAGCATGGAGGTGTTTTAGACCTATAGGGTTGATTTAAAGAGACAGGAAGTAGTCATATTCTTGTGATTGTGCAGTGCTGCCTGTTATTTAATTTTTGCTTGAAATTTCAGTCCATTCTTATGTTAATTTCAAATATTTGCACTTTGCACTGCAGCTTTACGATACTGTCTGTTGCAGTAGTAGTAGTCTTCATGACCTTAAGAAAGGTCAGAGTACAGTATTCAGTCAAGCTGCAAAAGGTTCTAAACCATTACTTCATAGAATCACAGAATTGTCAGGGCTGGAAGGGACCTGAAGGATCATGCAGTTCCAACCTCCCTGCCATGGGCAGGGACACCTCACACTGGATCAGGTTGCTCAGAGCCACATCCAGCCTGGCCTTACAAGCTTCCAGGGATGAGGCTTCCACCACCTCTCTGGACAACCTGTTCCAGTGTCTCACCACCCTCGTGGTGAAGAACTTTTTCCTAACATCTAATCTGAATCTACCCATTTCTAGTTTTGCTCCATTCCCCCTAGTCCTATCACTACCCAACATCCTAAAGTCCTTCACCAGCCTTCTTGTAGGCTCCTTAAGATACTTACTGGATATTCCCAATTTTAAACTGCTTATTCAGCTATATTCCTGATTTATATTAAAAAAAATGAGATGTGTTTCAAAGTGGTCTTTTTTTTTTTTTTGCTCTACTTAGTTTAACATTTCCATTAAGTTTCTCTATAAATCAATGTATAGACAAATTTACCTCTCCAAACATCTTTGCAACTTCCATTTTGGTCATGGGTCAAGTGCAAATACACCTTTTGCATTATTTTTGCTTTACAAAATCAAAGACTGGGGAACAAGGAGGTAGGATGTGTGAGGAGGGCAACCATTGCCCTTGGAAAGGGTTGAATTCCCTTTACTTCAAATTCCTTTTTTTTTGTTTTTTGGTGCTGGAACTAAAGAAGCATTAATCTTGTACTGCCTGTTAAAATCTCTCAAAATCTTGGGACATAAGGGGAAAAGTTCAAGAGTTTTGCTGTTCAAGCTTTTTTGTTTGTTTGTTTTTAATAGATGGAACCCAGGCAAGCAAGGTATTGTTGGCAAACTCAATGTCTGAGCATTGCAGGAGTGAAGTGCTCATAAATCATTCTTTATCAAGATTGCAATGGTTTGGGCATCAAAACTCTAAAATAGCTTAAAAGTTAAACAATGTTGAACTGTTTGAGTCTAAATACATAGAGTAACCACAGGATGTTTGGGGTTGGAAGGGACCCCTGGAGAACTTCGAGTCCAGCCCCCCCCTTCCAGAGCGGGACCATAGAATCTAGCAAAGGTCACACAGCAGACAGGCCTTGAAAGCCTCCAGAGGAGAAGAAACCACAACCCCTCTGGGGAGCCTGTTCCAGTGCTCTGTGACCCTTACAGTAAAGAAGTTCCTCCTCATGTTAAGGTGGAACCTCCTGTGCTGTAGTTTACATCCATTGCCCCTTGCCTATCACAGGGCACAACTGAGAATAGTCTGTCCCTTCCTTCTTGACACCCAACCCTCAGATATTTATAGACATTTATTAGATCCCCTCTCAGTCTTCTCCTCTCCAGACTAAAAAGCCCCAGGGCTCTCAGCCTGTCCTCATAAGGCAGTGCTCCAGTCCCTTAATCACCCTTGAAGCCCTCTGTTGGACTATCTCGAGCAGATCCCTGTCCCTCTTGAACTGGGGAGCCTAGAATTGGATGCAATATTCCAGGAGGGGCCTCACCAGGGCAGAGTAGAGCAGGAGGTGAACCTCCCTCAATCTGCTGAACAAACTCTTCTTAAGGCACCCCAGGATACCATTGGCCTTCTTGTCCACAAGGGCACATTGCTGTCCCATGGAGAACTTGTTGTTCACCAGGTCTCCCAGGTCCTTCTCCACAGGACTGATGTCTAATTGACTTAATTTAGTTAATTTAGTTGTTTTTATGTAGTACTTCAACATTTTAAAAACTCTCCCATGGGCTTTCAAGATGCTGCATGTGGAAAGCAAGGAACCATTTTCTGGGTGAATATTTAGCCTTTAGATACAAAGGAATATGTTAATGAACAGGGGAGCCAAATCTGCTGTAGAGAGGCAAAGCTGGCTAATCCAAGATTCTGTAGTGCTTTTTGTAGTCCTATAACATGCCTTCAAAATGTTGATGTTACAAATGTCATCTTTCAATCTATTTGCATTGTTATACAAGAACTTTGCTTACTTTTATTGGAGGAGAGGATTATACTTCTCTGACATTTACAGTGTCATTATATTTTAGGTTTATGTGCAGATTAACAAAGCAGCAGAAGATGAAAACATAAAGGAGCTGGCTAAGGATTTCTTTAGAAAACTGGAGGAACATGATGAGCAGGCACTGTCACTTTGGAAGCAATTTAGAGACTTCAGTATTGAGGAATACATCCGAATTTACAAGGTACAAATGATCCACTGCTTTTTCTGTGGTGTTGGTAAAATGGTCTCCTTTTATTAACCTCATTGACAGTGCAGAGCACCTTTTCATCCAAGAGACTGCCAAGCACTGAACTGACTTAGGAACACAGAGGTTGCTGTAATGCTGTCAGTGTGGGGAAGATGTTTCTCAGTATGCCTGGTTGTGCCCCATTCTGTTTGGAAAAAGCACAATAAACAATCTAACATCCAAGCAGGCGCTCTTGTTGCTGACACCTTGCATGCATTTTATTTAATGGAGTCCATGTAGTTGGCCCCCAGATTTATTCTCCCTTCTCAGAAGCCCTGAAGCTAAGAATATGGAGCTAAGCAACGAAACAAATCAGTGTTAGATAAATACTGTTCATTTTTTACTTTCTCTTTGAAGCCAGCAACAACCTGCTGAATCGAGCAGTTTCCATGGGATAAATTTTATGAGGAGATAAATCTTGTTTTCGCAGTTTTGATCCAATGTTTTCACGCAGAGCTGTGCATGTTGCATATTAAATCAAGTGTCAGAAATTACAGAAGCAGGAGTTTATGTTGGTAGCCAGTGCCTAAGTTACCTGCAGGTTGAGTTGAGCTAACAAACAGCCATCTGCTGCATACTGGGATCTCAGGAATGAAGCTGGGGTCCACTGTTTCCTGGGAACTGTTTGTGCCACTAACCACAAAATGAATCTTAGAGGAGTTTGGGAAAAAGGAGCACAATATATCTTCTGTAACTGAATGAAGTCTCTTGTATCAATATTATGCAATGTTACTCAAGAACCAGCTGAGCCCATCTCAAAGCCAGCTGGTGGTTTTCCTTCTTGCAATGGAATTCTGGAATGGGTGCCCACTTCCAGTTGGCTTAGGGATTCTTTTCTAACTTGTAGCTCCAAAGAATTTGTGATTCATTTTATATCACTTTCTTCTTCCAGTGGTTTTTTCCAGCTCCTTCCTCTTGATGCATTTGTAGAAATGAGTCATATCTTTTCTCCTTGATTGCAAAGTTAAGAGAAGTGGCCTGCCCCTTGCTCAGTAATTTCGATAACCTGGCTGTGCTTTTATTTCTTCCCTGAAATGTATCACTGAATTCATGCCAAGTGCCTCGATTTAAGATCTCCTAAGTGAGGCACAACCTTGATAACTGTAGTGGAAAGCTGACCTGTTAGGGTAAGTGGCTTTTGGGCTGTGTATGCAGCTGCATCACGATGGTCACTCATCATTGATCCCATGATGAATGGTACAGCTAGATCTTTCTCTCCCAGTTCCATTCAAACTAATAAGTATTGAGCTGATGGACTGACAGCTTTGCTGCCCTCAGTTAAAAACCTTGTCTTTATTACTCTTACATTTCAGCCAGTTTTGACAGATAAGGTCATTCTGTCTCTCCTAGGTGTACCCTCAGCCTTCCTAGTAATGGTGATTTCTGTAGGTTCAGCAGTGTTTCTGAGCAGCTCCTGCTTTTTTTTATTTCTTTCAACATCCTATTAAAATAGGATTGATTTCATGTCCACATAATTTCTCTGCAGCCCACTGGTTTTGCCTCCAGCACAACAAGAGACCTGCCTCAGATTTTATTTTTTTAAACTAATTGCTCTATCCAATAGTTTATACCAAATTTCTCCTGAATGTTTTAGCTAATGCTGTATTCAACTCAGGGAGATTAATTCTAATGTAGAAATTGATTGAAGCAAAATCCAAACATTCTTTCTTTTAAACAATTAAGTGACCTTCCCAGGAATAAAAGTAATCTTTGCACTCTCTCTGACCTGTGACACAGACCTATCATTTAACTTAATTTGAAGAAATAATTAGCCTCCATCTTAACAACCTTACCCTTCTTTGGTCTTCTTGGAACTTTTCAGCGTCTAGGAGTGTGCTTTGATGAGTATTCTGGAGAATCAGTTTACCAAGAGAAATCCCAGGAAGTTCTAAAGATGTTGGAAGATAAAGGACTTCTTCAGAAAACAGAGTATGAACAAACTCACTATTCAATCTATTCCTACAGTTTGCTTAGTTTCATTTCAAGTGAAAAATGAAACCTAGTTGCAACTCAGTGGCATTCCAAATGAGGTATGAGAAGTGAGGTTTGTGTGTAACCTAGGGGGAAGAGGGTTTTTTAGATGGTTTTGGTAACTGCTCTAGTACAAGCCCAACAGTATTTGTGCAGTCCCAGCTAAAAGTTGTTGGCCTTTTCTGTGGCTAGCACAGAAGCCTGGCATGACAAATTAGGTACAGTGACTCTTAATGGCCTTTTAGGCTGTTAATTAGCTTGGTAGCTGCATGTGCTGTTTAACAAGCAGAGTTAGATGAGATCCTTCCCTTGATGAAGGGCCTGCCTGGCTGAACTGGGACAGAAAATATAGTCATAGACTCATAGAATGGTCCAGGATGGAAGGGACCTCCAAAGGGCATCTAGTCCCCACAGTCAGCAGGGACATCCCCAACTAGATCAGGCTGCCTAGGGCCTTACTGAGCCTCACCTTGAGTATCTCCAGGGAAGGGACCTCAACCACCTCCCTGGGCAACCTGTTCCAGTGTTCCACCACCCTCACAGTGAAGAACTTCTTCCTGATACCCAATCTAAATCTGCCCTTCTCTAGTTTGAAGCCACTGTCCCTCGTCTTGTCGCCACAGGCCCTTGTAAACAGTCTTCTCTCCATCCTTCCTGTTGGCCCCCTTCAGTTACTGGAAGGTTGCTATCAGGTCTCCCCGGAGCCTCCTCTTCTCCAGGCTGAGGAGCATGTAGCAGCAGAATGTGGGCAGGTGGCTTCCTGTTGTCAACAGTGATAACAACATACTTGGAGAAAAAGTCTTCAAAAAAGCCTTCAAGAAGGCAGTCATTCAAAGAAAAGGAGGAGATTTTCAACAGTGAGGGGGGTTTCCCGGCAAGAGGCACTTGTTTTGGTTCTGACCTCTGTCTTACCTGAGCCTACCTGTATGTTGGATCTGGTTTGCAGTTACCTCAGGGTCTTCTCTCAACTTTTAGGAAAGGGACAGGAGTTGTGGATCTTTCGGAAAAGAAAGACCTCTCGTCGTTTTCCACCGTCATGCGTAGTGATGGAACATCTCTGTACATCACAAGGCAAGTAAGACATTCTGTGTTCAGTGGCATTCATTTTGCCAGTTAGCCTTTTGTACGTGAGTGGGGGCTTGGGGCTGTTTAGTCTGGAAGAGAGGAGGCTGAGGGGAGACCTCATCGTTCTCTACAGCTACCTGAAAGGACCTTGTAGAGGCTGGTGCTGGTCTCTTCTCACAAGTAATTAGCAATAGAACAGGAAGGAATGGCCTCAAGCTGCGGCTGGGGAGGTTTAGACTGGACATTAGGAAAAAGTTTTTCACAGCACGAGTGGTCAGGCATCGGAATGTGCTGCCCAGGGAGGTGGTTGAGTCCCCAAGCCTGGCTGTGTTTCAGGGTGGTTTGGATGTGGTGCTTGGGGGTATGGTTTAGGGGTGACCCTTGTAGAGTAGGGTTCTGGGCTGGACTCGGTTGGGGGTCCTGAGGATCTTTTCCAAGCTGAATGTTTCTGTGATTCTGTCAGTGTGCTTCTGAGTTACAGTACAGATTTTGAAGCTTTTTATTTCTGGGATGGAACACTTCGACTGATGAGTAATTGTGACTGAACTATCAACATAGCTAAGATGGGATGAAAATGGTTCAGGAAAAACAACTGCTTTTAAATACTTTTCCCCATCTTAGGCAGTCTGTTAGGAAATCTCTTTCCATAAATAAAATAATACTTTCTCCAGCTGCTGAGTTCAGAAACAAAGCTGGGATCTCTTAATCTAATAAATGTCAAATAATGAAGGTTTTAGAAAGACCTTTGCTTAAGATGTTTATTGACAGTGGGATGCAGGAAAAAAACCCGATATGTGCAGCCATGTCTTCATTGACTTTGTGGACCACCAGGTCTGTAACATCAATTTTATTACTATTTTCCTGCTTTCTTATGAGAATCCTGACATTTCTCTTGGGTATTTTAATCACAGAATCAACCAGGTTGGAAGAGACCTCCAAGATCATCATATGGAAGCTTTAGCAGTTTCTTTGTACCAGTAATGTAAATAGATCAGATGTTTACTTCAGGGTAAACTGCATACAGCTTTTCAGAGCAAGGGTACCAGAGAGATGCTGCAGTCAGTCCTGCACAGTAGGGAGGTACTGAATCTTGTAGCCAGGCAGAGACAAGGCACACACAAGGATCTTTCAGAGTAAAGACACACACATGTACAGAGAATGTGTGCCCAGTGTGTTTCCCTCCAGTAGCTGAACTCCAACGCTAGGTCTGCCAATTGTCTGGCCCCTGGATCCCCAGGGCTGGCACCTGGGAATGCAAGCCCCCAGAGCCTAGAGCCCTACTCCGGTTGCTGGTACAGACACAGGAGATCCCTTCAGTAACTGAGCTTAGACATGCAGTTCATCCAGTAGCTGGCCCTGGTTCTCACTCTTCCCTGTTGCCACCTGCAGACATTTCACAGGCAGTCTACCCCCAGGCCCTTATTGTCTCTCCAGCAGTTGACCTGGACCCTCTGATGCCAACATCAGAGAACTCTGGCTGCTTCCTCTTTGAAGGCACACACTTACCTAGCTCCCAAGGCACTTGGTGACTAGTTCAGCTTGGTACTGACTGTCAGTCACATGTGGATGTGTGTGCCCTCGCTCCAGTTGTTGGCAGCAGAGACACCTTGGCCCCTGTCACCCATGGTCAGACTCCAGTTGCTGTCTCAATTTCATTTACCTCCAGGCCCCTCAGTTACTGGCACCACAAATGCATGGCTCATATGAGCTGTAGTCCCCAACTCCAGTTACTGATACTTAGCCCTCTGAACACACATGCACGCAGAAGGGAGGCCCCTCACCCAGGAAAAGTTTGGAATGGAGTTTAATGAGAAGAAAGGACAGACTGTGCTGACCAGGTGGAGGGCACAACCAGACAAACACACTAATAGCCCTGTTTACAAGCTACCTGTCCGTTTTGGCATCTCCCTTCACATCTTTGGCTCCTTCCCTAAGCATGCTGTAATAACTCTTATGCAATGGCAAAATGCTTTTATTCCCTTGCATCCCATGCATCCCATATCCCTTAGGCAGTAACCTCCTTGAGTCAGAAGGTGTGCTGGGGAGCTGCTTCGGATGACCCCTGAGGTAGATTGCAGACTGGGACATGGAATCGTCAGGGTTGGAAGTGACCTCAAGGATCATCCAGTTCCAACCCCACTTTCTTGGGCAAGGATACCTCCCATTAGATCAGGTTTCTCAGAGCCACATCCAGCCTGGATTTAAAAACCTCCAGGGATGAGGCTTCTCTGACCTCCCTGGGTAACCTGTTCCAGTGTCTCACCACCCTCATGGTGAAGAATTTCTTCCTAACATCCAATCTGAATCTACCCATTTCTAGTTTTGTTCCATTCCCACTGGTCCTATCACTACTTGACACCCTGAAAGTCCCTCCCCAGCTTTCTTGTAGGCCCCCTTAAGATACTGGAGCATGGGGCCATGGGACCAATGGCTCTCCTGTGACAGTCCTGGGAGGGTTTTGAGCAGGTTGTTCCTCTGTAATGCTTTGTGTGTGTGAGGATGAGCTTTTTATCATAAACCTGACACTGAAGCCCTGGGTCAGTTTTCCAGGAGAGAGTTGTTTCAAGTCCCAGTAAACAGAGACCAAACTTTGTGCATAATAATTGTTTCATAGTTTGTGGTGGGTTGAAAATTTCCCCCCAACATTAAATTTGCCAGTCCAGCTCAGGTGGAAGCAAATGGAAGCTGTATTTACAAGCAAAACTACAATCTACAATGGCATGCAATGAGTATGTACAAATATATAATATTTACAGGTATTTACAAGTAATGAACAGCACAAGGACCCCCCTGGCCTAAGACCAGAGGAAGCTAGTAGCTTCTCCCATCCCTGCCTTCTCCTTACCTCTCTGTACAAGAGGGACAAGAGAAAGGAGCAGAGAAAGTTGCTGTTAGACTTAGCCAAAACAATGCAGCCAAGGTCAAGCAGAAGCCCAAAGTTAGTATTTCCCAGCCCGAGGAAGCAAGAAGAGAGATTGTTTTGGGAACCAAATCTTAGATATCTCCCCAATGGGATTGTTTAGAACTATCATTATGTTCCTTTTTACACCCAGTAGTGATTTATTTACATTTTACTACTTTCTGTTCAAGAGCTGTGAAAAATTTTAAAGGCTTAGCCTAAAACTACCACAATGGTTAAAAAAAAGCATTTCAAACACATGGACAAAGCATACACTTTTGTGTGAGGCATACACAGATCACTCTCAGGCAGTCCTCTCACCTCCATAAGAGAAGATTATTTCCCAGAGAGGCAAATAATGAGGAATATTGAGTGGAAGTCCAAACAGTTTCTCCTTTTCTCTTTCAGAGACCTTGCTGCTGCTATAGACCGAATGAATAAGCACCAGTTTGACACTATGATTTATGTGGTAAGTAATTCTGGATTCACTCAGCACTTTTGAGCCTGACTCTCTGCAATAATCCAGGGGGCCTCTTGCTCACAATATGACTTTGGCACATTGTATTTTTGGTAGTAAAATTGATGCCCTTATTGCCCAGCATCTGGACCTTGATGTGGCACTGTGTCTTGGTTCTTTTTCAGTTCACAACCCATGGAGTGGCTGAAAAAAATTAGCTCTGGACTTATTCTCTGTTACAAAAATTCATTGTTGTTCTTTATTTTAAAGAACTTTTACTCAACTGACATTGTATTTTCCATACAAATGTTGTGATTAATATTTAAATGAGTCAGAGAATGCTGCCAGTGATAGAAAGGGTTGTAAAATGTTAATTCAGAAATTAATAGTCTAAAATAAATGTCTGTCTCCTCTAGAGTCCTGATATTTTATCTGAAATGTAAAGTTTTATGGGTTTGAGTAGTGCCTTGGTTGTGTTATGCAGCAGTTGTACATAAAGTGGTTTTTAATCAGTCTGAATGAAGCAGCAGGATGGGGAATCTTTTTATGTTTCTTGGTTCCATTATTTTGCTTTTTACCAATTCCAGCAGAATCAGTAACAAATAGCAAGATGGTCTTCCTCACTTGTGTGAAACTCTTTTTTGCTGTAACATTACCAAGGACATAGCACATGATGCTTCTAAATCTTTTATCCAGATTTGTAAACAGAAAATAATTTTGAAAACCATGTGCTTTTATCTGAAATCAATTAAGGACATGTGGAAAAAAATCTGCCTGCTGTTTGTGGTGTGGTTGGTAATGCCCATGTGTCTTTTGACATAAACTGCCATCAGAAACTACTTTAAGTCATAGGAGAAAGTAATTGGAAGTGAAAGAGTGCAAGGTGCATCATTGATATGAAAATGTGGTAAGTTAGATTTTTTTTTTTTTTTTTAAGTTATGCACCTGATTTATGACTCCACAAATCACTCTGGAGACAGTAAAACCAGTGGGTTCTGGAGACAGATTAAAGAGGTGTTCTAATTCTAAGCCAAAGGAACCATCAAGTGTGGTGGTGTAAAACACAGGGATATAAGAGCAGCAAGGTTCTGAAGTAAAAATTGAGGCATTTTCACAGAATCACAGATCATGAGGGGTTGGAAGGGACCTCGAAAGATCATCCAGTCCAACCCTCTGCTAGAGCAGGGTCACCTAGAGTAGGTCACACAGGAATGTGTCCAGGTAGGTATTGAATGTCTCCAGAAGAGACTCCACAACCTCTCTGGGCAGCCTGTTCCAGTGTTTTGTCACTCTCACAGGGAAAAAGTTTTTTTCTTATGTTCATGTGGAACCTCCTGTGCTTCAGCTTGCACCATTGCCCCTTGTCCTATCACTGGGCATCTCTGAGAAGAGCCTAACTCCTTCCTCCTGATGCTTGCCCTTCACGTATTTATCAGCATGAGTGAGGTCACCCCTTAGTCTCCTCCTCTCCAAGCTGCAGAGCCCCAGCTCCCTCAGTCCCTCCTCATAAGGAAGATGTTCCACTCCCTTAATTTTTGTGGCTCTGCACTGGACTCTTTCAAGCAGTTCCTTGAGGTCGTTCTTGAACTGAAGGGCCCTGGACTGGACACAGTATTCCTGATGCAGCCTCACCAGGGCATAGAAGAGGGGGAGGAAAACCTCTCTTGACCTTCTAACCAACCAGGATACCATTTGCCTTCTTGGCCACTAGGGCACATTGCTGGCTCATGGTCATCCTTTTGTTTGGTGGGCAGCTCACAGATGATGTGAAATTAAGCAGCTCAGGGTTTCATTTCACTTCATGGTTTTGCCTTCATGACCTAGGAATGATGATTCTTGAAAAGGCAGATAACTTTTTATAACAAGATGCAAAATCCCATTGCCGTGGGTGCCAGCTGTTTTTCAAGTCTTGCTTGCTTTCATAAGTCTCAATCCTGCTTGCAGTCACTTACTGGCACAGTACCTGTTGGGGTCATGTGTTTGTGTGTTAAAAGCTAATCCTTATCAAACTTGGAGTCTTTTCTAATCTGCACCAATTTTATTCCTTAGACAGACAAAAGTCAAAGTAATCACTTTGAACATTTGTTCCAACTACTGAAGCTCATGGGCTATGACTGGGTAGAAAGGTATGTATTTATGAATCTTAATTATTCACCTTTTTTAAAACCAAAAACGACCCAAGCAGCAGAACCCAAGCAAAGCTAAGGGTAACATGCACATTGGAATTTCAGTGGAGTGCTCTTTGGAAGTCAGCCTCCTGACTGTGTCCACCTACCACCGTCCTGCAGCACACCTCAGGTAGGCATTTTAGATGAAACAGAGCTACAAGATGTGCTGCTGCTGGTGTGCAGCTAATGAACTCCAGAGCACAAGCAGACATTTGGCCTGTAGGACACCACTAATGCTAGTCCAGTAAGGAGGGAAAAATAAGGAAAGAAGCCCTCAGAACTGAGTGCAATGTGGGCTTCAGTTCCTCAGCACATTGGCTCCTGCTGGTCTGCTTTATGTGTGGATGGAGACATCACCATGTGTTCAGGATGTGAAAAGCTGCCCTGACTCTTATTTAACTGATCTTTTATAACTGCCTGAGGTAAAAATAGGAAAAAGAGAAGCAATCTTTCAGCTTCTGGAATATTCTGTGATCACAGGTTAAATGCTTACTTCTTGAAGTGTGACATTTTAGCAGAGATCTGCATCTGAGTTTGAGTCGTGCTCCAGACTTGAAATATCTATTGCAGGGCAGTATTTCCCTGCTGTTATCCAATGTAATTACCAATCTTGTTAGCAAGCTGAGGAAAGGTCAGGAGTGGATCTGCAGACTAAATCACACACCTCTCTGACAGCCTGCTTGGGTTTTGTGATTAAATAGAAGGTTTTTAGCCTTCAGGACTTATTAGTCTGCCTCCTTTCACAGAGTTTAAACTTGCACCGAAATTGCCTTAGGTTATAGATCCAGAATAATGCTTGGGATTATCACGAGCACAAGCAATTAATGTTGTTATTATTAGCAGTGATTAATTACAGATTTAGTTTAATGTGGCCACCACAGAATTATTATGACTCCTTTCTAATCTTAACAGATCTCTGTTGCCTCAGTGATATGATCTATATACATCCTGCTTCTCCTCAGTTTATTGCATTGAGTCCTCTGCACTAAAGCTAGTAGCAGGAGAGGTTCCCACGAGCATGCAAATGACCCAGGTTATCACCATTCTAATCATAATTTTTCCATTTATATAATAAGTATGGAGCTTTGCTTGCTGAAATGAGAGTTCCTGATGATATCACTGAGCTTCCCACGTTGGAGTGCTATTTATTCAGCTTGTTATTGCCATTTCCTGGTAAGAATCCAGCTCTAAACAAACACTGCAAACATTTCTCTTGATCAAAATGTAATTTTAGCTCCTGTTGCTTTTCAACACAGGTGCCAGCATGTGTCTTTTGGTCTGGTTCAAGGGATGAAGACTCGGAGAGGAGAAGTGGTTTTCCTGGAGGATGTTTTAAATGAAGTTCGTGCAAGGGTGTTACAAAACATGGCTTCTGCAAAAAGTTAGCTCTTTCAGGTCTTATTAGTTTCTTTTGCTGTTCTGTGCTGATCAAAAAACTGTTTGTCTTTCCTGCCCTTCACTTTTCCCTGCTAATCACAGTGATATGCCCTGATTTTTGTTTACTTCCATAATATAAACAATGTTAAAATAATCCTTTGCTGCTCTGTAAACTTCCCTAAGTTACTGATTTGCAAATTTTAACAGTCACTAAAAGCATTGCACTGGGAAGGAAGTTACCTGCCTTTGGGCAACATTTTTTTCCTGGAGGGACAAACCCCACTAATAGTGGGGTTGAGGCTGGAGTTAGAACAGTGAGATTTCACCCAAAGGATTTATAGCTCTGACAGTTTTCTCTGGCAAGATTGAAGGTAGCTTGTCTGCATCTACTGCCTTGCCACCCTCCCAGCCTCATGACTGTGTCTGGAGTCCCCGGGAACTCACTGCTTTGCAGCCTAGTGGGGATGTTTGCTTGCACCTCAGGCTGTGGCTCTAGAGGTATTTCTTGAGATTGAGGCAGTTCCCAGTGAAATGCTGCCCCCCTCTTGTGCTTGCTGGAGCTACCTGCTGAATTGAATGGGTGAACTGATGAGGTTAAGTAGTGTGCATCTTCCTCTCTCTGCCTCCTCATCTTTTTTTAATCCAGATAATTTTTCATGTAGAGCAAGGGGGAGCAGGCAGAATGGAATGATAGAAGGGTGACTCTCAATTCAAATCAGTTTTACTACAGAGAGGGATGGAGCTTAGAGCTTCAGTTTAAAGGTTGGTGTCATACCTGTGTGCAAAGCAAACTTATTTTTATGCTGGACTGAACTAAGACAATTTCAGACCCATGTTCCACTGCACAAGGAGCTGACAGAAGAACAGCTAAAAGAAGTAATGTGTTCACTGCAGCATTACCCAGAGCTTAGCCATTAGATCCTAAATGCTGCCTGTGCTTGTAGAAGTTTTGCAGATCAGTGTAGCTTATCTAGATGATTGTAGGAAACCCTTCTGGCCCTAAATCTGCAGTACACATACTAGGGGAAGTGGGAGAAAGCACATCTGAAACAGCTGTATCTCAACTCATGAGAACAATTTGTATCCTGAACTTACTGCTGTATGCATCCTGACAAATTCCATGTTACTAGTTCACAGCCTTAAAAGATGCTGTTTTATTGGCATCTCCAAGTCTGAGCAAGGGAGTCTCTGTGCTACTACAGACTTACTATTTCTTGTTCTTTGTTTCTCTTCAGCAACCAAACAGGTAGAAGACCCTATGGAGACAGCAGAGAAAGTTGGCCTTGCAGCACTAATAATTCAAGTGAGTCTGAAGCAGCTGCCAAGCTGTTTGTGTCTCCTGTGAAAAGTGAAGCAGTGAGATGGAGAGCCATATCTAGGTGACAGGAATTTGTTGTTCCAGGACTTCAGGGGCCTTCTGTCATCTGATTATCAGTTTAGCTGGGATCGAGCTCTGCAGAGCCGTGGAGACACAGGTGTGTTCCTGCAGTACACCCACGCCAGGCTCTGCAGGTAAGAGGAGTTCTGTATGCAAAGTACAGTTTGACATCTATTTTAACCTCATGACAGGTTTGTTATGCAGTGATCACAGGGTGTTAGGGGTTGGAAGGGATCTCCAAAGATCATTGAGTCCAATCCCCCCTGCCAGAGCAAGACCATAAAATCTAGCACAGGTCACACAGGAATGCATCCAGGTGGGTTTTGAAAGTCTCCAGAGAAGGAGGCTCCACAACCTCCCTGGGCAGTTCCAGTGCTCTGTCACCCTCACAGGGAAGAAGTTCCTCCTCGTGTTACAGTGGAACCTCCTGTGCTGTAGTTTATATCCATTACCCCTTGTCCTATCACAGGGTGCAAGTGAGCAGAGCCTGTCCCCTCCCTCTTGACACCCAGCCCTCAGATATTTATGAACATTTATTCAAGCCCCTCAGGGCTCTCAGCCTCTCCTAATAAGGCAGAGCTCCAGTCCCTTCATCACCCTTGTGGCTCTCTGTTGGACACTCTCGAGTAGATTCCTGTCCCTCTTGAACTGGGGAGCCCAAAACTGTACACAGTATTCCAGGTGAGGTCTCACCAGGGCACAGTACAGGGGAAGGAGAATCTCCCTTGATCTGCTGGACATCCTCCTCTTAATGCACCTCAGGATCCCATTGGCCTTCTTGGCCACAAGAGCACATTGCTGTCCCATGGGTAACTTCTTATCCACCAGGATTCCCAGGTCTTTCTCCACAGGGCTGCTCTCTAGCAGACCTCCTAACCTGTACTGGTGCAATTTATTCTTCCTTCCCAGGTGCAGGACTTACCTTGTTGAACCTCATTAGGTTCCTCTGTGCCCAGCTCTCAGTCTGTCCAAGTCTTGCTGGATGGCCTCAGCCTTCAGGTGTCTCAGCCAAGCCTCCCAGTTTGGTGTCATCAGCAAACTTCCTGAACAGACTCTCTGTCCCCTCATCAATGTCATTGATGAAGATGTTGAACAGCACTGAACCCAGCACTGATCCCTGGGGGACTCCACTAGTTACAGCTCTTCAGCTGTAATGTTAACTCCTTCCCTAAATATGCTCATTTTTCCAGCTCAGGTGTGAGTTCACAGCAGGAATCACTGAGACTGCCCAGAAGAGCCAGCCAATTAAAATGAAATTTCCACTTCATTTTCACAGGGCTGAGCAAACTGTCCACATGCTTTCTCACTTCTAGGAACAGCCTTTCAGTGTGGTTGGTGTCAGTGATGAAGAACAGTGGCCCTAGGATTAAGGAACAACTAAAATGCCCTTAATTGTAAAATACACCAAATCACAGAACTTAGACCTTTCTGGCTACAGCTGTAGCTAGTGGCTTGTGGTAACAATCTGGTATTTCTCACTGCTGATAACCAAGGCTTAAAGCAGATCCCTTCCTGGTGACTCTGGTCAAACACTACTAGTATCATAGTACAGTAGGAACCTCTGGAGGTCAAGTCCAACCTCCTTGCCAAGGCAGGTTCACCTAAAAAAGATGAGACAGGAATGCATCCAGGCAGGTTTTGAATGTCTTCAGAGATGGAGACCTTTCTGGGCAGCCTGTTCCAGTGCTCTGTCACCCTTAAAGTTCCTCCTCACGTTTAGATGGAACTTTTTATGTTCGCATTTGTACCTATTTCCCCTTGTCCTGTCACTGGGTGCCACTGAAAAAGACTGGTCCCATCCTCCTGACACTCTCCCTTAAAGTATTTGTAAGCATTTGTGAGATCCCCCTTCAGTCTTTTCCAGACTGAAAAGACCAATTCTCTCATCAGAGAGATGTTGCAGTCCCCTGATCATCTTTGCAGCCTTTTTCTGTACTGTCTACAGCAAGTCTCTGTCCTTCTTGAGCTGGGTAGCCTAGAACTGGACAATGTTCCAGACATGGCCTCACCAGGGCAGAGCAGAGAGGGAGGAGAACCTCCCTCAACCTGCCTGCCACACTCTTCTTGATGCAGCCCAGGATGCCATTGGACTTCTTGGCTGCAAGGGCACATTGCTGGCTCATGGTCATCCTATTGTCCACCAGGACTCCCAGGTCCTTTTTCCCTTCACAGCTCTCCAACCTGTACGTGGGGTTGTTCTTCCCCAGATGCAGCACTATATACTTGCCCTTTTTGAATTCCATGAGATTTCTCCCCACCCAGCTCTCCAGGTCATACTGGATGGGAATGCAGCCTCCTGGCACGTCAGCCACTCCTCCCAGCTGGCGATCATCAGCAGACTTGCTGAGGGCACACTCTGTCCCTTTGTCCACCAGATCACTGATGAATATATTAAATGGGGCTGGGCCCAGTATCAACCCCTGGGGGGCACCACTAGCCACAGGCTTCCAACTGGATTCTGCCCCACCGACCAGAACTTCAACCAGTTCCCAGTCTTATCTCACCACCCAGTCATCCAATCTGGACTTCTTAAGCTTGGCTGTGAGGATGCTATGGAAGACAGCCTTGCTGAGGTAGGCCACATCCACTGCCCTCCACTTGTCTGTCCCTCTAGTTACGCCATCATAAAAGGCTATCAGGTTGATGAAGCAAGACTTGGTGACAAGGGGACTTGGTGAATCTGTGTTGACTGCTTGTGGTAAGCCTCTTTTCCTCAACATGCTGTGGTAGTTTTAGGCTGCACCTAGAAAATTTTCCACAGATCTTGAACAGAAAAGTGGTTGAATGTAAATAAATTACCACTGGATGTAAAAAGGAAAATAATGATAAGGTCTAAATAATCACATTGGCCTGGTATCTACATAAAGTTTGTGTGTACACTAACTCTCTCTTTTTGTTTCCTTCACTCTGGCAGATACTAGCTGGCTTTTGCTTAGCTGCTGCTGACCTTGGCTGTGTTGCTTTGTTATGGCTAAGTACTAACAAACCATCCTCTGCTCTTTCTCTTGTCCTGTGTACAGGGGGAGGGAAGGGAGCAGGCAGAGGGAAGCTATTAGTAGCCCCCTGGTTTTGTCCAGTGGGGTTCTTGTGTTCACAAATTGTAAATACATGTAAATATTGTATATTTTGTACCTATTCATTGCATTCCATATCTCTAGATTGTAGTTGTGCTTGTAAATACAGCTTCATTTGCTTTCAACTGAGCTGGTCTGGCAATTTTATGTTGGGAGGTGGAATTTTCAACCCACCACACATGGTTTGAGATGGCCCCAAGAACAAGCTTACCCCATCACCTTTCCAGGGATGGAGGTGAGGCTAACTGGCCTATAGTTGCCTGGGGTAGCATCCAACATGTTTAATTATTTTCTTAAAAGAATTTTAGAGGAGTCCAGTTTGAACAGCTTTAGCAATCCCAGTGATCCTTTGGAGCATTTTTAATGCAGACAAGGATGTGTATTTTAATAAAAGCATATAAGGAGACTTTCTGAATCAAGCCAGAAGTCCATACCAGCCTCTGTCTGAGGCCCTGGAAACAGGAGATGGTATTCAGGGAGAGCATGCAAGTCTGATCCTCTCTGTAGCCTATTGCTCTTGTACTCCCTTATCATCTAGGTATTGATGGTACTAGGGTATGAACTACCTTCCTGGCTCTTTCAGCATCAGCCTCTGGACCTGTTTGTCCATGCATATCTAATCTAATCCTGTTGATACTGTCACAAACTTTTTTTATCTGGAGTTGAAGTCAGCTGGTCTGCCCTCAGTGTCTATTTGGGTTGAGCAGAAGATGCAGGAAGGACATAGACCTGATGGAGCAGGTCCAGAGGAGGGCCATGAAAATGATCTAGGGGGTGTGCTGGTTTGTGGCCAGACAAATCTCTCTTGCCCTGAGAGGGACAAAAGAATGATTCACACAAATGGACTGCAGAGTGATGGAAAGTTTAAATGGAAAAGCAGTTGGTGAAACTACAAAAACTACGAAGCATAGCGGCAAAGATATCCCAAAGCAACACCCAAAGATCCCTTTTACAACACCCAAAGACCTCCCACTCTTCCTTTCTCCCCACCTGAGGGTCTACCCAAAGGCCCCCAGGGCTCGCTCTTCTTCCTCACCCCCACTGCTAGGGTAGTGTCAGGCTGGCCAGGTCTGAGACTGCTCCCCCCCCTGCCTTCTCCTCCTGGTATTAGGCCAAGACAGGCCTAAGAGGTCTTGAGATGCTCCCCCACTGTTACCTGATAGGGAGCATCTCCCACAGGAGCAGAGAGGGAAGAAAGAGGCAGAGAATGACTCTGCAGATGGATTGATAGGGGGCAGGATTTGTGGGTAGAAATACACCGATTCCTGTGTCCACCTTATTGGGTTGGACACTGGGGACACCAGAGGTGTAGCTTATGTGGCAGTAACAGGAGGCACCAGCCTGAACTGCCACAGGGGGTTGGAGCACCTCTGCTACAAAGAGAGGCTGAGGGAGCTGGGGGTGTTCAGCCTGGAGAAGAGGAGGCTCTGAGGAGATCTAAGAGCGACCTTCCAGTACCTGAAGGGGAGCCTACAAGAGGCATGGAGAGAGACTGTTTAACAAAGGCCTGTGGTGATAGGATGAAGGGCAATGGCTTCCAGCTAGAGAAGAGTAGGTTGGATGTAGCAGGTCTAGGGAAGTTCTTCTACCTCTCTACTCTGCCCTGCTGAGACCACACCTGCAATACTGTGTCCAGTTTGGGGTCCCCAGTTCAAGAGAGACAGAGACCTGCTGGAGAGAATCCAACAGAGAGCCACAAGGATGATTAGGGGACTTGAGCATCTCCCCTGTGAAGAGAGACTGAGAGCCCTGGGGCTGTTTAGTCTGGAGAAGAGAAGGCTGAGAGGGGATCTGATCAATGTCTCTCAGTAGCTGAGGGGTGGGTGTCAAGTGGAGGGGGCCAGGCTCTTTTGGGTGGTACACAGTGATAAGACAAGGAACAATGGGTTCAAACTTGAACATAGAAGATTTCAGCTCGACATGAGGAGAAACTTCTTTCCAGTGAGGATGACAGAGCACTGAAACAGGCTGCCCAGGGGGGTTGTGGAGTTTCCTTCTCTGGAGACTTTCCAAACCCACCTGGATACATTCCTGTGCAGACTACCCTAAGTGATCCTGCTCTGGCAGGGGGGTTGGACCTGATGATCTCTGGAGGTCCCTTCCAACCTCTGTGATCCTGTGATCTAGTTGAGGATGCCCCTGCTGACTGCACAGGGGTTTGGACTAAATGAACTTCTCGAAGGTCCCTTCCAATCCAAACCATTCTATGATTCTATGCTTACCCTTTTTTCTTAAAAGCACAAATTAAATTACTGTTTTTCTTCTTCAGCTTTGCTTATGAGTTTTTATCCAACATTTGTTTCTCATTCTTGCATTTTAGTTTACAACACATGCATGGGAATGAGCAGCTAACTGACTTTAATGTGGCATGTTTGCAAGAGCCAGATGCCGTCTCTGTTCTTCAGCATCTTCTCAGGTTCGTCTTTTTTTTTTTTTTTTTTTTACACATACCAGTTCCCTTAGAATAAATTACTAGATTTGCAGCCAGCCTGTTGAGCAGGCACAGACTATACAATAATAAGAGAAAAAAGCATGTTTCAGGCAATGGCTTGTCTCTTGGGTCATGCTGATGGCAAAAGCAGCCCTCACCTGGAATCGTTGTGGACTTAGAAGCCATATGAGGGGGGAAAAAAACCAGTATTTGGAACATACTCTGTGTACATGAGCCTCTTAATTATTTCTTGCCTTCACAAGAATATGCTAAGCTCCATATAAATAATGGCTGCATATTTGCTTGGTCCCTCTTGTTCTGTTTTTGTTATGTGAAAGGAGAGAGGAAGTGCTCCTGGGTGAGGTTCAGGCACTTTCAGTAGCTCAACACCCTGCAGAGATACTGAATGTACATAATACCTGCTAATAGCAGTAATGTTCTTCATTAATTCAGTCTTAAAAGTTAAGCAGTTTCTGTTTTCATTATTTTATAGGTGTATTGTAAACCAGGGGAGGTTTAGGATGGATGTTAGGAAGAAATTCTTCACTGAAAGAGAGATTGGCCATTGGAAGGGGCTGCCCAGGGAGGTGGTGGAGTCACCATCCCTGGAAGCGTTTGAAATAAGACTGTGCCGTGGTTTAGTTGATTAGTTTAGATGATTAGATTGTGTTGGATGATAAGTTGGAGTTGGTTATCTCAAAGGTCTTTTCCAACCTGTTTGATTCTGTGATTCTGTGATTACTAAAATGCAGAGATCAGAGTTGTCCATGTTGTGCAGACTGTCATGGGGTTGGAAGTAATTGAGGCTAGTGAGAGGTCCTAGATACCGCATTGGACACTGCACACTTCCAGGACCTTAACTCCTTTGGCCACACTGAGGCTATCTTGAGGGCATCTGTTTAAAATTCAGACTTCAAAAAGCCATGTCAAGACTTCCAGGTGTCTGCAGTGTAGCTTGCAGAGTCCTACCATTAACTGTGGTCTGCCTGCAGTTTGTGATATGCTGCATGAGCCAGCCCTCTAAGCACAACCAGTACTATTATCTTCTTCATCCAGTGCAGTATATTTCACAGAAACCTCGTGGGCTGTTTCTTGTGTTCTGTCAGATTAGTGTATAGCTGCCTGTCTTCTGTATGGAAACTGACAGAGCTCACTCCCCAGTTCTCCTGCAGCTTGCTCCTTTAAAGGAGGAAAACCCTGGGAAAGTTCATCTTGGGCATACTGGTGGGGATGGGCCTGGGAGCTAAGCAAAAACCACTGCCCACTTTGAATCTGAAATCTGTTCAGCCCCAGAGGTGTTGGTAACTTCTTGAAGGCTGTTGAAAATAAGATGTGCACAACTGGACAGCAGAGCACATGAAAAAAAGACAAGGATCCCAGGGCTCTGCCTGTATTGCCCAGTTGAATACTGTCTTACATAAATTGATTTTATTCTGAGATTATGTAAACTCACTTCGCTTTTGTCTTTTCTAATGCTACAAGATTCCCTTTATCTACTTAAAATTCTAAGCTGTATTTACTAAAGGCAACATCCTCTAAGGGACTGCCTGCCTTGGTTATTTAATAGGTGGTTTTCACTCCTAGCAACTTGAAATTAGTATTGAAATGTAAAACCAAACATAACATTCCAGGAGCAACTACAGCTCTTGTGTTGTCTCTGCTAAAGGCTGTCTCTCTGAGCTCTGCCATCTACACTGTTTGCACGAAGAGGAGCAGAAGCAATCTCACAGAATCACAGAAACATTCAGCTTGGAAAAGACCCTCAGGATCACCAAGTCCAACCATTAACCATACTCTACAAGGTTCACCCCTAAACCATACCCCCAAGCACCACGTCCAAACCACCTTTCAACACATCCAGGCTTGGGGACTCAACCACCTCCCTGGGCAGCACATTCCAATGCCTGATCACTCTTGCTGTGAAAAACGTTTTCCTAATGTCCAGTCTAAACCCCCCCCAGCTGTAGCTTGATGCCATTCCTTCTTTTCTATCATTAATTACTTGTGAGAAGAGACCAGCAGCAGCCTCTCTACAAGGTCCTCTCAGGTAGTTGTAGAGAGCAATGAAGTCTTCCCTCAGCCTTCTCTTTTTCAAACTAAACAGCCCCAGCTCCCTCAGTCACTCTTCATCAGATTTATTCTCCAGGCCCTTCCCCAGCTTTGTTGCCCTCCTCTGCACTGGCTCCAGCACCTCCACATCTCTCCTGTATTGAGGTGCCCAAAACTGGACACACTACTCAAGGTGTGGCAAATCTCCTCCAATAGTAATTGAATGAAGAAGAAAAAACCAACTGTGTGCCCATTACATGGCCTGGGTCTGGTGCAGGAGGTTATTTTTGTTCATTCTGCAGTTGTGGTTGTGTGTTTGTTCTGACTTAAGCAAGTGTGAGCCTTGTATCTGAGTACACCTCCCTACCACTTTAACACCAAACAATCCTTTTCTTTCTTCCCAGGTACGATGAGGTCCTGTATAGATCTTCTCAGGATCTGCAACCCAAGCACATTGTCAGCTACCTCCTCACACTTAGGTAAGGTGATTGCTGATACTGGCATCTGTCCCTGATGAGGACAGGTCTTCCTGAGCTGGCTCTGCAGCCCTCACACCTGCACTGCTTTGAAGAGTGAAAATATTGGGAAGATGTAAATTTGTGGGACAGGAAAGGTACAAAAGAGGTTGGTAAATAATAAATAGTAGAGATCAAGGCTGGAGCCAGGAGTCTTCTCAGAAACTAATTGCTCTTAAGAAAAATAATCACTTGGCTGCAGCCTCGCATCTGAACCCAAAATCATGATGGACTAATCAGATTCGAGCTGATAATATGCTCTCTACTCTCAGAATTTCAGCTGTGAAATTTTGTTCAAATCCCTTTAAACACTGGTCTCAGCCTAAATGTTGAGGTGGACAATGTATATTATTGCTCTAAGTCGCACTGTGTACATGACCTCCCTGGGCAGGTTCCTGCAGGGACCCGCCTGATTAAGCAGCACATTGAAACACTGGAGTAGACTTGACGAAGGAAGCTGTGGAGGCTCTGTAGGGTTAAGGAAAGTTGCACAGGGAATCATGCACCTTGGGAATGACAGAGCAGGCTCCTAAGGATCTATCCAGACCACTTTGGGATTTTGTGGGCCAGGCAATGAAGAGATTGTTTTGGGGTTACTTTGTGAGCATTAAGTTGTTGATGGCATGCCCTAACAACACACAGGCTACAGAAAACCATGCCCTCCCTCAGCCAGGTGAAAGAAGCTGTTGGAAGTAAGTCTGTGGCATGCTGCAGTTGTGGCCCTTCCGGTTCTGCCACTTTCTGTAGCCCATAGCACTGTTCTTGGCAGGAGACTTGCTCGTTCTCACCATTCTCACCCTTTTCCATTTCAGCCATCTTGTAGCTGTGGCACACAGAACCCTTCCTGTGAAAGGCAGCACCCCCGAACTAGCCCAGGTATGGCACACCGTGGTTTTGTGGTTGGAGTCTGGGCATCCCAGAGGTGTGATCCCCACCAGGGCTTTGCCAGCCCAGTGGTGTGACCACTGGGGTCAATGTGCACCTGTGGGCTAATGAGACAGCAGGCTGCCTGTGCTCCCCTGGGCAGCACCGCTTGGGGAGGGCAGGGACTGCTGTCCAGGGCTGTGCTTTCTGGAAATCTTCCTTTCTATAAGGAAACCTGCTCCAAACTCAAACCAAACCCTTTCTCATCACCTCTCCTTGTGAAATTTTTACAAGCAAACATTGGGGCTTTTAACTTGACGGGTTAGTTTCTGATGCTTTCCTAATTCTCTCTTCCCACATAATCACTAAAGGAGAGAACTGAATGTGTCTCTTCCCTCCTGCCACCTACACATCCCAAGTTGTCTGTGTTGCCTTTCCAGCTGAAGCATGAAGGCTGACAACTGTTAAGCTGCAGTTCCAAAGAGATGCAAATTATTTTCTACTGATCTCCCCAGCAATCTTTAACCCCTTAATTGCTCAGTAAATGATATACTAATTACACTGCCTTTCTTCCTTTCTCTTTCACCTATTTCAAAAGCAATTACCTGGCTTATTTTGGTAGGAAGTCACATTTAAGTGTTGAGATGTGTTGTGGGGAAAAAAATTGCAGTGGAATTGATGGGACTGCACTCTTTATTAGAGCTTAGCTGCTACAGGTATTCCTGCCTTTGAAGATGGCCTGGGGCCAAGCTACAAGGACAATTTCATTTCCTTGTCCTGTGGAGGGAAAAAAAAATGTCTAAATATCTCACAACAGGACAGCTTTCAAGAACTGATTTTCTGAAGCAAGGTTGATAGAGCCCTTCCAAAACAGCCAGCCCTGTGACAGCTGACACTGACAAGAAACACTGAAGTTTTCAGAGCAACCCATAGGTCTTTTACAGCCTCTGACCCATGCACAGTGAGAGGAGGGAGCCCACCAGTGCCCTCAGGTTGTAACAGCCTGTGATGCCCAAAAGATTTTCACCTTTTAGTCATTGCTAGCTCTTTTGCAGGCATCTCCTCTGGTCACTCTGCCCTGAGGGTAGTAGACTGGGCTGGACAACCCTTTCCAGCTTCCCTTTGTTGACAGAAGCATCCCCCTGCTGTCACTGCAGTGGGCTATCAACAGCTGTTGTGAATTCTATCAGCATTAGTGTGGTAGAACTCAGATGACGCGTGTCTGAATCCCCTGCATGGGGACAGAGGATGCACAGGGTGTTCTCACCTCTGCTGGGCTGCTCCTTCCTGCTGTCCCAACAGGACACTCTGCTGTGTCTCTGTGCTGGGAGCTGACAGCTGCTCTTCTTTTCCAGGCACGGCTCTGCCTCTTCCAAGCTGCACGCTCAGTTCTAGCCGGTGGAATGAAACTTCTTGGCATCACACCTGTAACCCAAATGTAAGGGGGCTGGATGCAGTGTAAAGTCACAGCTCTTAGTAAAAGGACTTTTGTTTTCAAGACAACATAAATGCTCTTCTGTGAGTCATTGCTGACAACATCTGGAAGCTCCCTGCCTGCTCCATGCAGCCTGTGCTCTCCATCACACCGATGGCAGCAGTGCAGGCATGACGCTGGTGTCTTGGGGGAGGCCAGGCTCGTCACAGCTGCTTTCTCCCAGGCACATGGTAGGTGTACTTGAGGCACTGGTGTACCTGGCATTTTCCATAAATGAGAACTGGTCTGTACTGGCCACGTAAATAAAACATCCTTGTGATTGAGGAAGTGGTATTAACTGTGCTGCCCTAAGCAATCAAATTCTCTCCTTCTGCAGTTGCCTTTGTGTACTTAGGCCTCATGGTACAGCAGCTACAGGTGCTCTGTACACTCTAAGGGAATTCTT
This sequence comes from Indicator indicator, assembly GCF_027791375.1. NCBI lineage: Eukaryota > Metazoa > Chordata > Aves > Piciformes > Indicatoridae > Indicator > Indicator indicator. The sequence continues at coordinate 7,623,281 of NC_072011.1, read as the reverse complement.
CCCTGTATTATACTGCATTTCTTTTGGTAGCATTAGCCAAGACTGACTGCCAGCTCTGTCAGGGCCTGTTCCTCACCCATTCCTCTGCTGACACAATGACTGGGGAGAAGGGGCTTTGTGGCCCAGCTGGTGGATCAGGAACCACAGCACTCCTTCAGCGCTGCTGTACAGTCAGCACCCCTGAGCCATCACACTGCAGAAAAGGTGGAGCACGTGTAAGGCAGTGCAGGTGGCTGCTCCAGCTTCTGAATCATAGAATTGTTAGGATTGGAAGGGACCTCAAGGATCATCTAGTTCCAACCCCCCTGCCATGGACAGGGACACCTCACACTAGAGCAGGTTGCTCACAGCCACATCCAGCCTGGCCTTAAAAACCTCCAGGGATGAGGCTTGCAACCACCTCACTGAGCAACCTGTTCCAGTGTCTCACCACCCTCATGGTGAAGAGTTCTTCCTAACATCCAATCTGAATCTACCCATTTCTAGTTTTGTTCCATTCCCCATAGTTCTGTCATTATCTGATACCCTAAAATTCCCTCCCCAGCTTTCTTGTAGGCCCCTTCAGATACTGGAAGGCCATAAGAAGGTCTCCTTGGAGCCGCCTTCTTTTCAGACTGAACAGCCCCAACTCTCTCAGCCTGTCTTCATAGGAGAGGAGTTCCAGTCCTCTGATCTTCCTCGTGGCCCTTCCCTGGACACTTTCCAGCACATCCAGATCCTTCCTGTAATAGGGGCTCCAGAACTGGACACAGTACTCCAGGTGGGGTCTCACCAGAGCAGAGTAGAGGGGGAGAATCGCCCCCCTGGACCTGCTGACTCTGCTTCTCTTGCTGCAGCCCAGGATGTGCTTGGCTTTCTGGGCTGCAATACCTGAATATCCACAACCACCAAGGCCTTGGCTCACCAGAATGGCACTCTCATGGCATGCTCTTCTACCTCGTTGCACTGAAGGGCTGGTGAAAGGCAGGGAGGAGCAGCCTGTCCCACTGGAACAGAAGGTAAGCGTGGTTGTTAAACACGCTGTGATTAACATGCCCCACTTACACATAAACCCCAGCTGGTTAACTCAGGTCTGAAGGAATCTAACCAGGATATAAACTTGGTCACATTTTTCACTCCACTTTAAAGGCAAACAAGTTGCCCAGATGCAGCAAGGCCAGTTTTCTCAGTGCAGAGTTGCAGTTTCTGGAAGGCCTCAGAAAAGGAAGGAGAGGGATGAAATTAGACAGTTGGCACTCATAAATTAAATCCCAGCCTAACACGCGTTACAGGGTCTCTTTTCAAGCACCACACTGTATGCACAAAAAGGTTTGGAGAGACAGTTAAAATTGTTCTAGTCTGATACTCTGACTCATTCATACTTAAGCCAGAGATAAAAGGACATGTGAACTTTCCCCTGGGGTACAGCTGGGATTTGACAAAAAAAAGATCGCAGATCCCTCTCCCAGCTTACAGCAGGTATAAAAGGCACTTCAAAAGTGAAAGAAAATCTGCATCTGAAGAGAAACTCCACTCTGTCTTTCTGACTTTTTAAACCAAACAGCAGGTACTAATTTGAATTGCTTCTAGGTGAAGTGATGCTTGAAGTGTGGTTATTCCTGGTGGGGTTGTGTCATCTCATATGTATCACCTAGAAGAGAAACTTCTCTTGTCATTAATCAAACTGCCCTTGCAAGAGTTTAAAAGCAATGCTGGCAAATAATTGCTCTTTTTTTAATAGATTTTTATGAAGCCTTGGAGCATTTTTGCCTTCACAGGGCAAGACAGTTTATCAAATACACAAACAAATTTCCACCCCCTACCCCCATTATGTACATTATATACAATTGAGAGTTCAATTCCTTCATTCTGCTTTCCTTGGAAATGGGACTCTTCACTATCCCATAGGAATGAAGAATACTTTCAGTAAAATACTCATCCAGGTCCTGGGCAGTAACATGGCCTCACATCAGCCATGGGAAACTGCACTTGTAAAACAGAACTAATTTCTGCTTTTAGCCTATCCCACTTAAACCATTTCATGACTAGCTTAAGGCTATTTAAAAAAAAAAAGATGCCTTTTTTTTTTTTTTAAAGTCCATTTTTTCTCTTGTCTGTCCATTTTTCTGGACACTGTCACACAGCAGCAAGTCTCTCTTTTGAGGTCTTAGTCTCTGCTGGCTGGATTTTTGTAGTGTCTTGTCGTGGTACGTAGAGGTAAATAGAAATACACACCAGGAAAGCACCCAGGGAGAAGGTAGCAGCTGAAAGGAGACAAAATAGCTTAAATAAACACCTCTGTATAAATATTTAGAATTCTAAGCTATATAAATCATTGTGATATCTGAATTAAAAGTTACTCTAAACAGAACTACAAGCTGTTAACAGTTCACAGAATCTAGGTTTTTCCTCTGTCACCAGAACTCTTGAGTGTTTACAATCCCCACATCACTTCAGTCTCCTGTCAGCAAGAATGTGGTGATGGCCAGAAAAGCAAGCATGAAATACCTGCCGTTCCAGCTGCCATCTGACTGCAGTAGCCTGTGATGACACATCTTGTTTGCCTTTCCCTTTGTGAACAGGGCTAAGCAACTCTCATGATGAGGCTTTTACAGAAAGAGCACCAGTCCAGCTTTGATTTGTGACAGCCATCAAGAAAACATTTTGCCCCAAGTGAATTTTTAAAACTACTTTTGTTTTCTGTCACTTGCTTTAAGATGTTCTTTTTTCTCCTTATGCAAACTTCCCTTAAGCTTCACCTCACAAAAGCCCCATCAGACAGCTAGCTATTCCACACCATACCAGCTTTCGATTATGGCAGTAAACTAAAAAAACACACAAATCTAAGCAGTGAAGGACTGAGCAGGAACTACTGCCTCCAGCACAGGGGACAGACTTGGTCAGGAAGAAAATCCCCTGTAATTGTAGGACAGCCCAAAGCAGTCTGCCATTTCCTCTCAAAAATATTCCCTACAGCAGTCATGACCCCAGCTGCTGTTTGACTCACTCTCAGGAGGTGGTGCCCACAGCAAATAGAGAAGGTAAAAGTGAGTGCAGTAGTGGGGATAACTGTGTAAAAGCTCTTGCAGAAATAGCTGAGGAGTTCATTTGGCATTGGCAGTACTAAAACCAACAAGAAAGGATAAGTTATCAACAACAGGCTTGGGGAAACAGCTGTATCACACTGAGTTGCCTCGAAGTGATTGATGAATTAACCTGTATAAACCTTTCTGAGGTTTTAGGGTACCTCTGAAAGAGCAAACTCTTAATGCCTCTGACAGGATGAGGTCATCAGGCCCCTTATGGAACACAACACAGATGATAGTAGTGTGCAAGAGCCCTGGAGAAGACCTGAAATTAAAACTAAAAATCAAAGGGAGGCAAAAAGAATCACTTTGGAATGAACCTGCTAGCCAGGAAAGAAGTGTGTGCATATAGTCAAACCAAATGCAAAAAGGCACTTACTTATCTGGAGGCCAAAAAGGAGAACTGATGCAACAGTAGAGAGCACAATGGCTGCTGCTGCAGAAAAGCCTTTCATAATGTTATCTGTGTACTTCACAACCACTGAAGTGTAGACGCCACCTACGCTGGCAAGAACTGGAAAGCAGATAACATGTTTCTGTTAGTAAAGGTGCAGTAGGTTACTCCTCAAATGATACACTTTCCTCCAGTGGTGCACTCTGGGTTTGAACCACATTGCCCAAATAGGTGACTTAATGCAACAGTAAAATGGGATGTCTACGTGGCATCTAGGTCAGACACAACTCATTGACAGTTGCTCTACTCCCTCCTCAGTGGTTTTTTTTCAGCACAACCCTAAATCAAGCAAGTGAGTCATTTTCAAGAAAATGATACTTTTAAATAAAAAAAAGCCTCAAAACACAGTGCAAACCAGCATGTCAGGAGTGAATTTGTAGATCTGTGCAATCAGTTGTAGTTTAAAAAGCAACACAACGTAGCAAGACCCTAAAACCACAAGATACTTACAGATGACAAAGCAGACGTAGTAGGTATAGCCATAGAAAAAACCTTTCTCCAGAACCTGGGCTCCCTCTGACACGTACACACCAATTAAGGTCACCACAATCCCAGATAAGTACATCTGAATATTCCTCACCCACAAGGAAGTGTCTGAACTCTTTAAGATTTTCTCAAAGAAAACTCCTGGAAAAGAAAAAAAGAGAAGAAAGAAAGATTTCAGTGAGATGAGTTTGCATCCTAGCATTTATAAAGCCAGGCAAGACTGCTGGAATCATTTTGTCCCACAGACTGTTAGGTTCCACAGAAGTTCCCAAGGATGAGGACCCAACACCACCTCCTGCTAAAATGTCTTCCACAACAGGATCATTTTAACAGGTATATAACACCAAAAAATAGATTCTATTTCTCTTTACAGTTGCTGTAACAATGAACCTCATCAACAATTAAAACTACTCTTCACTTCTTCTGATCGATCTGCCAGGTGTCTATCCAGCAGAGTTTCTTCTGTACAATTCTACACCAGGAAGAGTTTTCACCTTAGCACCTGGTATTTCTCCCAGGACAGTATTTATGTATTTCAGCATGATGTGGAACTATGTTTTTTTTTGTCTCCACTGGGATAATTACCAGCAAAAACATAAGCCATGGGTGGGTCTGTATTAGCTCAGTACTGAGACTGCACACTGTAATGTGGTGGGTTGAAAATTCCCCCCACCCAACATTAAATTTGCCAGAGTAGCTCAGTTGGAAAGCAAATGAAAGCTGTATTTTTTAAACAAAATTACAATCTAGAATAGAATGCAATGAATATGTACAAAATACACAGTATTTACAATATTTACAGGTATGTACAATTAATAAACAGCACAGAGACCATGGGAACTGCAACAGCTTCCCTCCTGCCTCCCCCTTAACCCCTGTAAAAAAGGGACAAGAGAAAGGAGCAGAGAAAGTTGGTGTTAGACTTAGCCAAAACAATGCAGCCAAGGTCAAGCAGAAGCCAGCAGAAGCACAAAATTAGCATCTCCCAGCCTGAGGAAGCGAGAAGAGAGAGAGATTGTTTTGGGAACTAAATCTTATAGTAGATACCTCTCCAATGGGATTGTTTAGAATTATCACTATTTTCCTTTTTACACCCAACAGTGATTTATTTACATTTTACTACTTTCTGTTCAAGAGCTGTGAAAAATTTTTAAAGGCACAGCCTAAAAACCACCACAGCCTTGTGCTTATGGAGCGCTTGGGAGAGCGGCGACATTCTAAACCCACAGCTTCAGGGGATTATGAGAACAAATCAAACCTGCTGCCTTCTGCTGAGTGAAACTACAGGTTGGTTTTGAGGAAATGGAATTCATTTTGAACTGAAGCTCTTGTTCACAAGTGCCACGCTGATGAGCTGCACTTTTATTCTCTGCATTAAGGAAATTCCCCAAATACTTGTCTTTTTGTTATTCTATGAATATGTCAGACCGAAAGGTCGACATTTGCCAAGGCCATTGCTACCTCCCTTTTTAACCACTGCTCCCACAACAGGATTCTGCTGCAAGTCTATTGCTGATTGATGTCACCCAAGATCCTTCACACATTATGGAACTGACAAAGATGCACAAAGACCTGTGGGTTGGAAGCCTTAGGCACGCACTTCTCATGAACTACCTGAGTTAGCTCCAAGGCCTGTGTTGCTACTCTTTTTATTCATGCTGAATGTAATTTATAATTCAACACAGTATATGTGAATATTTATGCTGAAGAAAGTAGAGAATAGATTCATATATCAGGGGGTTCAAATAACAAAAAAACAACACCACCAAGGAAATACTATATTATCTCATACAAACAACATCAGCAAGTATTGTTAATGACTGCGATATTAAAAAGAATCATAAAATGGTTTGAGTTGGAAGAGACCTCTGAAGGTCATCTAGTCCAATGCCTTCTGCAGTCAGCAGGGGCATCCTCAACTGGATCAGGCTGCCCAGGGCCCTGTCAAGCCTCACCTTGAGTATCTCCGGGGATGGGGCCCCAGCCACCTCCTCAGGCAACCTGTTCCAGTGTTCCACCACCCTCATGACAAAGAACCTGTTCCTAACATCCAGTCTAAATGTGCTGTTCTCTAGTTTGAAGCCATTGCCCCTCATCCTATCACTACAGGCCTTTGTAAACAGTCTCTCTCCATCCTTCTTGTAGGTTCCCTTCAGGTACTAGAAGGCTGCTATTCGCTCTCCCTGGAGCCTTCTCTTCTCCAGGCTGAACACATCAGCTCCCTCAGCCTGTCCTTGTAGCAGAAGTGCTCCAAGCCCCTGACCATTTTCGTGGCCCTCCTCTGAACCCTCTCCATCAGGTCCGTATCCTTCCTGTACCGAGAGCAGTAATCTACCTTGAGATTTCCACCTGCTCAGAAGACCCACAGAGCACAACCAGATATAATCAATCAGCATACCAGAAATTAGGGTTGAGTATGAACCATTTGTCTAAACCCAGAAAACAGTAAGCAACCCCAAGGAAACCATGCTTTTGGATATGCATAAAATATAATGCATAGATGCATAAAATGCACAATAATGCCTATACAATGCATAAAAATAACTCCATTAGGCAAGATGAAGGAAGGAATGGGTGCTGTTTAGGAGAGATTACTCTTCAGTACTGCTTCAAGTGACAAAGGACCTGCCATTATATGTTTGTCCAATGCTTTTATGAGCATTGTTGGGCCCCTGGATACATCAGCTTGAAGAAGAAACTTCTTTTCCATCTCTGAAGGACAAAACCAAGTATTTCTTTAGAATTTGCTGGAATACTATATAACCACTTAACATGGGCAGTGCAGAGACTGAAGGTTTAATGCCAAAGTAACTTCTTCATGTGGGTGTGGGAAGGCAGAAGCGGAAAGGAGTCTGAACAGGATTTATGTTTTCAACATCTAACGCCCCAAGGGCAGGGGCAGTTCACGGATGAAATACTCTGTCCTCCCAGCTGCCTCCAAGCTACAGCTGTCAGTGAGGAAACACCCAGCCTGCAATCCTTTTGCAGGAGAACAAAGCTGTAGGTGTCCAAATCCTCTAGGAGCTACCTTTCAATGGCATGCATTTACAGACCTTAAGAAGCACAGCTGTCTACCCACATTATCAGAGAAAGCTGGAGAGCTTTAGGAAGCCCTGAAGGCTTCACTGTGAATGCTGTATTCTGTCTTGTGGCTTGGGAGCATCTACTGAAATGAGTAAAATTGTGTAAGCTTCCAGGAAAAGTTAATTGAAGTTTACATAGTCTTATTTAGTACTTCTGCTTCAAAGTGCCCATTTCACTGAAGAGACATCAATCAAGATCAACACCCTACTGCTTTCCTCCCCTGCCAATCAGAATGTTTTCCACCAGTAACAAGTGTGTGTGCACAGCACAGTATTATTCTTGAAGGATCATACAGTACTAGAGGTGGATGATAATCATCTTGTTGAGATGCAATAATTATGTTTACAGCCAGGGAAATAAGACCTTGTGGGTCAAATTTCCAATTGAGTAGTAATTTGCATTTCCTTATTTCTCATCACCAGCTCACTTGTCTCCAATTTCTGGTCTCTCTCTGCAGAAGCCAGAGAAAAACTACTGAGAGGGGAAACACTGGTTGCAGAAGAAAACCAACCCAACTCAAAAATCCTTCATGCAGTTAATCTAGGCTTCCTGCTACTCACCTTCCTCTTTGCCTCACTCATGCTCCCTCTGCACCTCAGTTAGATTCACCACCTACAAGATTACAGCTATGTGTATTTTGGGGCTGAGCTACTGCAAGAACTGAGTGAGGAGCTCAGTTCCCCCCATAAAAAAAGTGCCAAGTGTTTTGTGTGAGCACATAAGGTAGCCAGTCCCTGTAAAGCCAACTTTATAAAACTGATGTGCATTCATTAATTGCACTCAGTCGTTATGGATGTTCCCTACAGTGTTATTCTAGGCATGTGAAAGACACTTCCACTTGCAAACCATCAAGTAAAGCCAACAGTCTGTGCTCCCAGTCATTTTTGCTTGACAACTGAAGTAATCATGTCATGAATCTGTCAGAATTACTGCCAGGAGAAGGTAATTTATGGCAGAGGGGATAAAGTCCTTTTTTATCTTCTAATCAGTGAAGACAGTTAACTAATGTTGAATGTTCTGTTTTAAATATGAGTTCTCTGGTCCTTCTGATGTGACCTGCGTGCAGAAATGGCACCATACCTGCAAATCCTGAACACAGTACAGCCACAGTAATCGCTCCAAACCCTAGCCATGGGTTCTGCTCCACCTGCAACAGCAACCATTATTTTAAAAAGGATGCAAAGTTGTTCAGTAACTTACTGAATTTAATCAGTTCCAGAGCTACTTCATGAATTACAGCAAAATTACTAGCCTTTCATTAGAGTTTAAAATGGACTTGCTCAGTTAGAGCTGTCCTTTGCGTCAGCTGGGTGTAGCTGTGTGGTGGTTCACTTTCTGTGTGTACTCCTACCAAGTCCTGCAGCACTCACAGGCACAACTACATGGCTGTGGCCAGGCTTCCCAGCTGCACGACCTGCAACAAAGCTGCTGAGGGGTCTGGAGCACAGCCCTGTGAGGAGAGGCTGAGGGAGCTGGGGGTGTTTAGCCTGGAGAAGAGGAGGCTCAGGGGAGACCTCATTGCTCTCTACAACTACCTGAAGGGAGGTTGTAGCCAGGTGGGGTTGGTCTCTTCTCCCAGGCAACCAGTGACAGAATCAGAGGACACAGTCTCAAGCTGTGCAGGGAGAAGTTTAGGCTTGATTTTAGAAAGATGTTGTTCACAGAGAGAGTGATTGCCCATTGGAATGGGCTGCCCAGGGAGGTGGTGGGGTTGATGTCCCTGGAGGTGTTTAAGAAAAGCCTGGATGAGGCACTTAGTGCCATGGTCTAGTTGATTAGTTAGAGTTGGGTGATTGGTTGGACTTGATGATCTTGGAGGTCTTTTCCAACCTGGTTGGTTCTGTGTTTCTGTAATGCCAGTGACCAGCAGGCCTAAGAAACAGAAGACATTTGTTCCTTCGTAGAGCAGGATTAGGTCAGTGTCTCTGAAGGGTGTGTTTAAATGACATACCCACACCCACAAGGCAGTAGAGTCCCACTCCTAATTCCACCAAGTGTTTCAGTTCCAAGTTCTCTGCTCCAGCAATTACAACAATGCCAGGGCCAGCTGCTGGGAGCACAGCTTTACTCAGCTCCTCCTATGATGGTGTGTTAGGCTGGTTAGGGTGGCTGTGGTCATTTATACTAATTGCAGCAATCAGCTGCCTTTCCAACAAGGGAGGCTGGAGCATTACCACAAGTCTGCCTGAACTGGTGTACAGCAAACATGAAAGCAAATCATCAGACTGGTGGTTATATCATAGATGAAGTGGCTGGAAACAGGAAAAAAATCCTGCTGTCTGGAATGTTTAAGAGACCTCACCTTAATTGCAGGTGCTGTGAAGTGCAACACAGAGCATGAGGCAGTTTGTTCTTTGGTGTGAAGTGGCAAAATGTGAACTCCTACCTGTACTTTCGTAGCCTGAGCTGGCTTCCACTGAACAAGGGTAACACCACCACACAGCATGAAGACAGAGAACCACTGCAGCTTAGTAAGGGTGCGCTGCAGCATGAGGACTGTAAATAAAGCTGTACAAGGGATCTTCAGCTGGTATGTCACCTACAGAAGATGAGAATATAACATAAGGGATGTGGGTTTTATAAACTCACCCCAAACAAGGAAACAGAACAGTTAATTCAGCTACAGAATGACAACATTTTCTGGTCATCGATTTCCTACAGATCCTTTGGGGGTTTGCACCACTGCCAATCAAAACAAAGTCAGTTTGAAATGCCTTTTGCAGGTTAGCTCAGAAAAACCAGAGCTCCACAACAAAGTGTAAGCTCTGTAACAAAGAAATATCTGGCTTTTAACACTGAGGCTGAAGAGGGTACTGTGTGCTAGGCAGGTACATACAGTAAAGACAAATGTATTGGCAGGTCAGTTGCTGACAGAAGTGTGTATTACCTGGTAGACTGCTGCATCCAAGTTGCTAAGAGCCAAAAATGCCATATTGTTTTGAACAGCATAGACCAAAGATGGAACGCTTAGTTTTAGCAGTTCTTTAGGACTTCCAAACACATTTTCTCTTAAAGATGTTATTAACCTTGCCAGACTTCCAGTTTCTCTGCAAAATAAAACATTAATATAACTGGGGACTCTCTTCAATTGATATTTGGAAACAGGAATCAAATCAATGAATCCTTTGGGAAGGCTGAAAATCTGGTCTCAACAATCAGTTGTACCTTCTGCTCATTAAAGATAAACTGACTTGGGAAATAGGTTATCAGCAAGCAGAAACCCCTGAAGCTGAAGTACTCATTCTGGAGTTATATTAGGTCCATTACTGTGTAATAAAGTAAACAACAAACCATGAACACTGCAAACACTGAAGGGTATACAGGCAGCGGCACAGAAAGCTGTCATGTCCTGTCCCTCCTTTATTTTTTGTACTAATATTTGTGTGATGTCAAATGCCTGTGATTTTCCAGATCCCCTTCAAACTGAACCTTACAGCACAGCCAAAAAACATCATAGCCTTGCACGCTATGGAGCTGGAAACAGCTTTCAGCCTTCGGCCAGCCCTGGGCTTCCTCTTCTCTCTTGTGCTACAGGAGATACTAGACCAGCATACATGCTCCCCAGCAAAGTGTGTGGGAGCTCCCTTGGCATCTGCACACATCTCCTTCAAGTAATTACAGCATGCACAAGAGCAGGCAATGGGGAAGAACACGTTGCTTCTTGCTGCTGTCCTCTTCTGGGGCTTGCTCTGCAGCTTATTAAAGCTGACCTCTGCATTACTAGTTCTCCTTTATCTTTTGCACATCAATCAGATACTTGCTTACTTGCCACTGCTACTCAAGTCCTCTAGTCCCCTTCCCAATTTCCCCCAAGCCTCATGTTCCCCCTTTCCTTTCTCTTCCTTGGCCACTGACAAATACCAACATCCAAAGTCACTCCTGTCCCCTTCCAAAGGCCTCTCAACTTGTAACCTGCATTGCTTTTAACACTTCTTTTTCTTCCATTACACAGGCAAGGGAACAAATGGCTCACATCCTCCTCAGCTCTCCACAAGCCTAATTCCCCACATCTCACTCATGTCCCAACTTCTTTCTTTCTCATTAATGTACATCATCTACCTGCCCCAAACTCTTACCAGCAATTACAAAATTAGCCATGTCTCTGTGCTCCAGGCTCCTTCATTCATCACATTTTCCTTGCATCTTTTCCATTCCTGATCATTCCCAACTCTGTGCTCCAGGTTCTTCAGCTTTTCCCTTTCTCTCATGATCCCTCCAGCCAAGTTTCATGCTTCCATTGCCTTCCTCCCTGCCCAGCACCAGGCACATACCCCCTCTACTGCTTATTTCTGTAGTGAGAACAATCTTTGCACAGGCAGCTGCAGGAGACTCTTTTTGTCATTTCCCCATAACAGTGAGCCCACATAAAAAAAAAAAAAAAAAAGTCAGAGTCAGTTACCAAACAGAGGCAAGTATAGTTTCCCATACTCTTGTTGTGCAAGTGAGGTCACCTGTGAAGCTCTTTCCTAACTTAAGGGGGTATTTAGCTTGGGACAGATGAGGTAACACCAAACATGTCACATAGGTGTCTTTTGCAAGACATGTCTGACCACAAGGGACAACCTCTGACAGGAAAATCTACAGACAAGTAACACTTAAAGTGAATTCTGCAACACCAGGAAGGAGAAGAGTTCATGCTACAGCTCACCATAGCTAACTGCACTACAGACAGAACTGCATGAAATGTTATAAGCCGTAAGTCATGGCAAAGGTCTTGGTTTACTTATTCCTATACTATATCACACAGGATTGGGAGATGAGATGTACAAGAAAACATACAGCCCCTGGTAGTGCACACATACTGCTGGACTAACATGCTTCCATCTCCAATGCCTAGCTGCAAATCAAATATAATTAGCACAGGTACAGTTCTACTCTGGAGGAATAAGAAGTCAAAAAGCACAGTTAACAGATTGTTCTCTTTGTCAGTACTAAGGAGGGCTGTCAAACAAGAAAATAGTACTTAAACTCTGTCTGCTTCTGTTCCAGACCATGCTCAGTGAATTAGCTGATCACATTTGAAGTCAGATCACAGCAGTAACAGTAGTTTCTATCTGCTTTGACTTCTAGCATGGAATTTCAGCAATGAAGAATAATTGATGTCCAGTAAGCACCATTTTCACTTCAGTTTTTAAGAACAGCTATTAGATTGTTCATCTTTGCAGTGGGTGTGCTTTCTGAGGCAGGCACTTATCAGCAATCTCTGACTGTAAGCTGAGGTCAGTACAAAGATCACGTGGAAACAGATTTAAATCTGCAGCCCAAAAAAATACAATTTAAACCAAGCCTCTGTGTACAGCTGATAATGCAAAATAAGGTGCCCGAGAGGTACACTGCAAAGTCATGTAAGAAAAAAAAATAATTACCCAGCTTGAATTCAGTGGTCTTGATGTTAATCTAGATTCAACATAAAGAACATTGTGTTTTCTTCATAGGTCTGAATAGATAAGAGAGGCTAATAACAATCAGCTCTGCAACAGAAAGGTGCATTTGCCAGGGAAGTTGAAGTTAAAACCAGAGCTTGTGTGTCAGCTCCCTTTCTATTCATAAAATCATAGAATGCTTTGGGTTGGAAAGGACCTTAAAAGGTCATCTAGTCCAACTTCCCTGCAGCGAGCAGGGACATCTTCAACTAGATCTGGCTGCTCAGACTCCCAGCCAACCTGACCTTGAATGTTTCCAGGGATGGGGGCATCCATCGCCTCTCTGGGCAACCTGTGCCAGTGTTTTACCACCTTCATTCCAAAAACTTTCTTCCTTGTATCTAGCATAAATCTACCCTCTTTTAATTTAAAATCATTATTCCTTTTCCTGTCACAACAGGCCTTGCTAAAGAGCCTGTCCCCATCTTTCTTCCAGGCCCCCTTTAAGAACTGAAAGGCTTCAATAAGGCCTCTTCTGGAGCCTTCCCTTCTCCAGGCTGAACAGCCCCAATTCTCTCAGACTTCACAGTGGACACGCTCCAGCCCTCTGATGACTTTTGTGGCCTTCCTCTGGCTCTGCTCCAACAGGTCCACATCCTTCCTGTGCTCAAGGACTGGACAACATCCTTCCTGAGGACTGAGGGGCTGGACAACAATACCCCAGGTTAACTCTCACCAGAACGGAGGGGCGGAATCACTTCCATTGACCTGCTGGCCACATTCCTTTCGATACAGCCCAGGATATGGTTGGCCTTTTGGGCTGCAAGTGCACACTGCTGACTCATGTCCAAGTTTTTCACCCACCAGTACCTCCCAGTCCTTCTCTGCAGGGCTGATCTCAGTCCCTTCATCCCCTAGCATGTCTTGATACCAGGATTGCCTCAACTCAGGTGCAGGACATTGCACAATCCATTGCACAATCCATTGCTTCCTCATCCACTGCTAAGTAATTATGTACTGTTTAAGAATGAAGCCAATCTAATTACCAGATAGTGAATTGGTCTTTAAATAAATATGGGAAGTTTGAGAGTGCAGTTGAGTAAACAATTACACAGCTTAAACTACCATAAAATTGTCTTCCAAAAGACAAATCTTTTGGCATGTATCCACTCAACGTGCCTTCCAGGAAAAACCTTAAAAGTAAGAACAGTGAAGGCATGGTGTAAGAATGTGGAAAAAAACCCAAATTCTGCAGCTGGAACAAGGTGAGAGTCACACTCCAGCATTCCATGCACTGCTGCAATCCGTGCTGGCTGTGTGGAAAAGGCAAAAGGCACCTACCCAAATGGAACCCACTGAACAGAACCAACTGGTTGTATTCCTTTTTCAATGTGGTTATGAAGCTACAAAGGCACCTTGCCTTGGGTGAGACAAATTGGTCAGGACTTTAAAACTGGAGGAAGCTTTAAAAAGAGACACTGAAGGAAATTATGCTGGGATTCATGTTGTTCAGCACATTCAGAAGTGATCTAGACTCCAGGGGGACCTTAAGAGTTGCCTTCCAATACCTGAAAGCTGGAGAGGACTCTTCATAAGGGTGTCTAGCAACAGGGCTGGGGGAAATGGTTTTAAGCTGAGGGAAAGACTGGACTTTAGGAGGAAGTTCTTCAGTAGGAGGGTGGTAACACTCTGGAACAAGTAGCTCAGAGTGGTTGCAGACGCCCCCTTGCTGGAGGTGTTTAAGGCCAGACTGGATGAGGGCTTGGGCAAGCAAGTCTAGTTGAGTGGTGTCCCTGCCCATGGCAGGGGGTTTGGAGTAGATGATCTCTGAGGTCCCTCCCAACCTAAGCCATTCTATGATTTTATGATCTAAGTTGGGAGATTACTAGGAAATTGGCAAATTTTGCTGATTATTCAGTTATATGTAGGAAAATTTCAAGAGCTGCCAAAGATTTTCCCACTACACCAAGCAGAATTCACCAGATCTTTTGCCATCTGAGAAACAGCTCAGTTACCTGGGTGGCAAAGGAAGGCATCCAAACCCACCAGCACAAGTGAGACATCCTACCAAGACAAGGTCAGCATGGCCTGCTGGTGCCCACCTCTCTCTCAACAACAAAAGAAACCCCCAACCCCCGAAGCACTAGCTGACCAATCGTAATAGACATAACACTTCTCAAACAGCTCAGTGAATCAGTTTCATCCCATTTTAACTGACAAATAAAGCTCCACTGCCAATAAATGAGAAAGAATCACATGAAATGACAACCCTAAAATAAAGCAGCCATCTCTAAACTTGTTGTGGGATAAGGTGTCCTGAAGGGTCAAACCCCCAAACATGCCCTAGCCCAGACAACAGGCTAAGCACCTGCAAATGTCCTAACCTGAGCACTTCCTGGGGTCCAGATAAAGATGTACCACCTGTAATTAGCTTTGTAACACAGCTGGGAACTGTGTGTGCCCCTGGCCATGTTTGGATATGCCCCATCCCATAGGTCCAGTTACCAGGGTTCTGTGTTACCAAAGGGCATTAATTGTCTTGGGACAGTGTTTAAACCAGACCAGAAGTCAGGGAACTTGCCTTGTGCTCACCCAGACAGCAACAAGAGACAAATGCTGACTGAGTAGCAGCTGAGGACCTGCTTACCACAAAGAGATGAGAGCCAAATGCTGCCCAAGAGCAGCTTAAGAATCTGCTCTAGCAGACCAACAACTTCACCCAGGCCTTGCACCTGGACCAAGGCAGAAAGGGGAAAAGCTCCAAGGGAATTCAATCCCAGAAAATGCTACAGCCCAGCAACAGAACACACGAGAGAGAGGCTCCTTAGCCCTCTCCAAGCCAAGGACAAGCTCCAGACTGTGAACTGGGCACAAGAGAGAGGCTCCTTAGCCCCCTCCTAGCCAAGGACTGCTCAAATCATAGCCACAGCATCTGGGAAGACATCAGACAGAGGAGCAAGTCATGAGTACCCAGCTAATCTGCCACGGAATCCCATTGGTGGGAAACCCACAGATCACAGCACCTGTATGTCCAATTGGAACTGCTGTATTGGAAAATGATTTAAATCATTTGACTGTCTTTATATGTGCCATGTAAAGCCCACAACCAAATAATTGAACCTGTGAATGAATTTTGTAAATCAGTTACAGTGGTTTTTGAAGATACCACCACCAGGAAATATTAACTGTAAAATATATAAAAATATACATTTTTATTATATAAGGATGTGAGTAGCTCTCTGACAACCACCAGCTCAAGGCTCAGCTATGCCAGGTCCCTGTTAAGAGAGGCATGGGGAATCCACCCCACCCCTCTTCACCTCCCCAGTTGCCCTTGCACAACAAGTATGAGGCACTGCAAGTTGAGGGCAATGTGAATGAGAAGGCAGAAGAGGAACCATCTGAGGGGTTGCCTAAAGCAAAATCAGCCCCCACCCTGCATCAGGACTAGCACCATAAAGAGGAGGGTAATTGTTATTGGTGACTCTCTCCTGAGAGGACTGTTCTGAAAACATAAGATGCTTCTCATGTAAAAGTAATTACCTTTTTAATTATTTCAAGCAAAAAGATTGTTTGTACATTTAATGAACACAAGTGTTAGGGAGCCTTTGCAAAAGGCAGATTGCTTACCCTACTGAACTAGGCTTCTCTGGTATACTCTAAAGAGCCTGCCTTAGAACAGATTAACTTGACAAACAGATCATTTGAGAAATTAAACACACAGGTGAGACCACCAGGTGCAACCCACAGATCCCTCACTGTTGAGAAATGTGGGCTGCTGCAGTCCCCAGAAAGCAGGCTGGATCAGGACACCACTCTGGTGACAACACCATGAGAACCACAGCATAACCACTCACCAGCAGAAATACGTCTGCCAGTATTTTGTGCTGGCAGCAGGAGAGGCCCAGAGTGCACAGAAAGAAAAACAGAAATCTGTTGCCAGTCACACTTGCCTTTTCTAACTCATTACAATTAATGAAAGGTTAAACAAAAGGCAATCTGCCACAGCTGCCTTCCCAAATTCAAATTTTGTCTCATTTCTAAAGCAAGAAAAATGCCATTTTGATGTTAAGTAGAGAAGATGTGATAAAAATTTGAAGTACACCATGTGACTTCATGATCCTCCAGCATAAAACAGTCAGTCCTCTGATGTACCAAAAGCCACAAAGAGATAAGCAGAGACTCTGAAAACAAATTCTACCACAACAGAAAGAGCTGGGATTTGGAAAAGTCCAGAATATACAGATTCTTCCAAGGGAAGCTGAGAGGCAAGACAGCAGACTGATGGCCTCCCTACTTCAGATACTCATGTGTGAGACTAAGGTTCTAGTTCTTAGCAGCAGCCTGAGATTGAAGAAGCTCCCCATGTTTTTCTTTCAGCATTGATTCCCCAGGTGAACAAAGAAAGCCAAATATCTGTCTGTAACACTGCATGGGAAAATTGACAAGGAAGAGCATTACAGTTTCATCTAACTCAGTAGATGATGGCTTATAGTCCAGGTTTCATCTACACCAGTGTTTTAACGACTCAAAGCATCACAGATAATCCATGCTGACACTTTGATCCTATTCCAAAGCATACAAAAATAGAAAATACACAGAAAGAACACACCTAAAATCTGTGTTGTTTACAAAGCAGTTTCAGCTGGGGACTCTCGAGCTCTAACCCGCTCTAAAGTGACTCTCCCACAGCACGACTACCCAGGCATGGTCTCAAATGTACCTGCGCTTTGACAGCTGAGAATCTGAGGTTAGAAGCAAGCATCTGTTTTCCAAACACTGGTTAGCATTCCCAGACTTACTTAGCCAAGATGCCCACACTCAAGAACAACTTGATAACCTCAGTGATGCACACAGCTGTGGTTGAAAAGTAGAGTTCTGCCTCCACCGTCCTTGTGTAGCGCAGTGCCACCGTGTACGCTGCAGCGATCAGGGTCATCACTGTGAGGCAGTACAACTTGAACAGTAAGCTGACATTTTCTGAAAGAAAACAAAGAGAATGACTCAGCATGGCCTTCATTTTAATTTAAGAATCGAAACGGGGTGTTCTCCAGCTGGAGGACTCTATCAGAGACTGCTGGGGCAGTGCTGCTAAACGTTTCCTAGCAGAAGTTTACATTTTAAAGTCTTTTCTCAAAGAAGCTTGTGGAGGAACTCCAGGTGTTTGAAAAGAGGATGTCTTCTTGCCCTCATAATCATTCTTCCTTGCAGAAAAAAATATGAATTTTAGTCTAACATTTATCATTCAGCTTTCTGTGCTTCCCTGTTCTTCAGCTGACAGTAAGTGCTCACTCTGAAACAGCAGCTTTCCACGCAGCGTGCTGAAGTCGGACACAAAGAGTGTTAGTAGACAAGTAAAAGCAAAGAATGAAAAGTTCAGTGTAGCAATGAAAAGAATCAAGCTGGCCAATCTTAATAAATAAGGCAGCATTTCCTTCAGCCTTATTTTCCACCTAAATAACAAAAAGTTTTGCTCAGAATGGTGACGGGACTTCACACACTTCTTGGAAAATTGTTCACTGTAGAAAACAGGAAGGTTATGGCCGTTCAAGTAAATTAAATCATATGAGGACTATGTATGTATTAACTCTGCTATCCCCAGTCTTCCCCACCACTGTACTCCTGCAACAGCAGCAATTCTTGTGACAGCTGTACCCTGGACCAACCACTAGCCTGCACAATTTGGGAGTTAGCCCTGGGGAAAGGCAGTTTTTCATCCAGTCACCCTCCTCCGAGAGTTTCATGGGGTGGAGGTGGCAAGGCCACATCAGTTCATTCTCATGTCAGAGAATGGCTAAGAATGCACCCATAACAGTAAAGAGGACAGTGCATGGCTCCAAACAGGACTTCTCTGCGTGGAAACATCACCTACAACATGAGACACCAGCAAATGTGTGGTGCCTATAAAGCCATTTTTGTACTGGTAAGTAATTCTTTGCAATGTGTGGCAACTGATGGGTGAGTGTTGGCCCTTCAGCACCATCTGTCTGGCCATTATCTGTCATCTTCTGAATATCCTAAAGAAATGTACCTTAATTGACATAAGTTTATGTTCCTCTGCTGATTAGAAAATGAGCTAGGTGATAAGCTCCAGGCAGATTTGTCCTAACGCTGTTCATTCAACATGGGAATGAGTTGCTGAATCTTGTGCCGCCCATATTTTGGTTCATTTTTCTTCCAAGCCAGTGATGTCTTCCATTGCATAACATTTCTGCAAGGTACAGTTAATGCCTCCTGCTGCTGCAATCATTTAAATTAGCTATTTCCTCATAGATAAAAATCTTACTCACATCAGTAACCACTTTTAAAAGGCAGAGCCAATTAGTTTTCGGACTAAGAGCCTTACAAGCTGCAATCCATTTTTAAATTGTTTGGATTGTGGGGAAGAGGGGAAAGGGGAGGGAGGATCCAAGAGCACAAAAAGCAGGAAAAAAAAAAAACCAAACTCAATCCAGTTTTACAAAAGAAGATTTTCTAATGATATTTTAGTGCTGACAAATGATAACGTGCTTTTACACATTGAGAATTTAAGTTTATGCACTACCAAACTAAAACTAAACTTAATCCTTGCCTATATTAACTACTCTTTAAACAATAAATAAACACCCCAGTTTGCAAACTTCAGTAAACCAAATGCAGCAGGAGATACTGAAGCTAACAACTATACTCAGGAGTTCTAGCTTTGTGTAAAAAAAAACAAAACTATCTGTAGTTAGATTTTGAGCCTGAACATTTCACTGGTCTGGCCCATGTCTGCATCAGTACCAGTGCAGACTGAAGACAAAAGGAAAACATAATTCATAGAATGGTCCAGGCCAGAAGGGACCTCCAAAGGTCATCCAGTCCAACCTCCCCACAGTCAGCAGGGACATCCCCAACTAGATCAGGTTGCCCAGGGCTTCATCAAGCCTCACCTCTCCAGGGAAGGAGCCTCAACTACCTCCTGGGCAACCTCTTCCAGTGTTCCACCACCCTCGTAGTCAAGAACTTCTTCCTGATATCAAATCTAAATCTGCCCTTCTCTAGTTTGAAGCCCATTGCCCCTCATCCTGTCACTGCAGGACTTTGTAAAAAGTCTCTCCCCATCCTCCTGTAGGCCCCCTTCAGGTACTATTAGGTCTCCCTGGAGCCTCCTCTTCTCCAGGCTGAACACCCCCAGCTCCCTCAGCCTGTCCTCATAGCAGAGGTGCTCCAACCCCATGATCATTTTTGTGGCACTCCTCTGGACCCTCTCCATCAGGTCCATGTCCTTCCTATATTGAGGGCTCCAGACCTGCACACAGTACTCCAGGTGAGGTCTCAGCAGAGCAGAGCAAAGTGTCAGAATCACCTCTCTGGATCTGCTGGCAATGCATCTTTTGATGCAGCCCAGGATGTGATTTGCCTTCTGGGCTGCAAGCTCACACTGCCTGCTCATGTCCAGCTTCTCATCCATCAGCACCCCCAAATCCTTTTCCACAGGGCTGCTTTCTATCACCTCACCTCCCAGGCTGTATTGATAGTGAGGATTGTTCCAGCCCACATGCAGCACCTTGCACTTGCTCTTGTTGAACCTAATGAGGTTCACCTGGGCCACCTCTCCAGCTTGTCCAGATGCCCTGTCCATATCTTCTACTGGTAAGTGTGAATTTAGATACCAATGCACCTTTATTTTTGATAGTGGGGATAGCATAGGGTCTGCAGCCTACCAAACTGCATCTCCAGCAAGACAAAATTTCAGCATTTGTGTCAAACAATCCACATATTCATCCTGATAAACAGGCAGTCTCCAGGGCTCTATTGTCTACTTTATCTAATTTTATGTTTTTCTAATTAGCAAGGCACGCACACAGAATCACAGAATTGCCAGGGTTGGAAGGGACCTCAAAGATGATCCAGTTCCAATACCCCTGCCATGGGCAGGGACACCTCACACTAGAGCAGGTTACCCAGAGCCACATCCAGCCTGGCCTTAAAAACCTCCAGGGATGAGGCTTCCACCACCTCCCTGGGCAACCTGTTCCAGTGTCTCACCACCCTCATGTTGAAGAACTTCTTCCTAACATCTAATCTAAATCTGCCCTCTCCCAGCTTGGATCCATTTGCCCTAGTCCTATCACTACCTAACACAGTAAAAAGTCCCTCCCCAGCTTGCTTGCAGGCCCCCTTCAAACACTGGAAGGCCACAATGAGGTATTCTCAACAAGCTGAGCAGCCCCAACTTTCTCAGCCTGTCTTCACAGGAGAAGAGCTCCAGCACACCTAAAGGCAGCTGTTTCAGCACACATCATACCCCTGCAGAGGGGGAGGCCCCTGCCATGGTACAAAGCAATACTTTTGCCAAGAGCAGTCTAGTTCTGTCAAGCAAACCTGAACTCCCATTCCTTAATCCAATATATATATTTAACAAGCTAAAAGAAGCTGTGCTCATTTCCCAGACTTTCTCTCACTGGCTTCAGCAAACCCCACTCAAGCGAAACAATTTTCAGCAAAAGGGACCAGACAGGCCAAAAGCCTCAGGATATAAATGCAGGCCTCCCACACATCTCCACAGCTCATCTAACCACCCTGCCAAGCTCTTTCAAACGGCAGCCCAAGGCCAAGCCTGGCACACCAAGCACCACCTGGAGCCTGCCAAACAGAGCTGGGGCGGTGGGCACCTCAGCCCCTGCCGTACACATGCTGCGAGGAACTCCCGCTCCTGGCACTTCTCCTCCTGGGTTTCTCCCCTTCTCATCTCCACAAAGCCTGCTGCCAAGCGCTGAGGAGCCCTCTGCATGCCTTTGCTGGGGGTGCTGGCAATGGGATAAGCATCCCATCTGAAGGGCTTAAGCCCACCTGGTCTGTTCGAGACCTTCAGCTTCGGGACCGCCGGGGCTCTGGCATCGGTAGACAGAGTGCCCAGAACCCCAGGGACCGGCGCTGTTTTTAGGGCCCCCAGCAGGTCGGATGCCGAGGAGCTGGGGGTGCCCGTGTTGCATTGACGAGAGGGGCCTCACAGCCTGAAGCGCTGCGCCCCATTCAAACGCCCCCGCAGCAAGAACAGGCGACAGATGTGTCACAGCTCCGGAGACAGCTGCGGCTGATCCTAACGGCGGAGGCGGCACCGATGCCCCCAGGCAAGCCCTGGCCCGGGAGCACCCACCCCGCCGGGCAGCGCCCCCCACACGCCAGAGAGGCGGCGGTTCCCCCGCGCAACTCCCGCCACCGCCGGTCCTGGGCCAGGCCCGTCACTGGCGGTAGCAGAAGAGCAGGGGGAGAGCAGGAAGGCGGCACATGCGGACAGCGCCTCCCCGGCGCGGCCCCGCGCCCCTTCAGGGCCCCTTCCCGCCGCGTCCGCCGTGGTGCCCCCCGGCGCCGCAGCCCAAGCTGAGTTCTACTCCCTGTGGCTGGGGGAGGCGCGCTTCGTATCGGGGGGCAGCGGGGTCGGCCTCCCTCCGAAAGCCACAGCACCTCTCTCCCCACGGTCGCGCCGCCGCTCTCACCTTTGGGAGGCGACATCGTGCCCGCAGAAGTGGCCAAAAGCGCCGGGCCGGAGCCGTCCGCCGTGCCCCGCCGCTCCTCCCATTACACCATAGAGTGCGCCGTTGCCGCCTAGAGCGCCCCTCCTACCTCTTTCCACCATCGAGTTGGAGGCTCGGTCGGCGTAGAGAGCCTCTCTGGCCGCCGGTGAAAGGTGCGGGTCGGGTTTCTGCGGTCAGATCTGGGCACTCGCCCCGTTGACCGAGATGTGTGACGTGCGGAGGCAGGAGGTGACACGGGCGGGCGCGGTGAGTGCCCGGGCTGGCTGGGCCACGGGCGGGTAGGCTGTCAGCCCCCGCTGCGGGAAAGCTCCAGCCGAAACCAACAGACCGGCGCCGTCCGGAACGACCCGACCGACGCGCCACGCAGGGGCAGCCGGCTGTGGCAGCGCGCTGTGTGACTTCCTCAGGGTAAAGAAACGTGTGTGATGAACCCTAAGGTACAGACAAGAAAATGCGTACGAGACGCCCGGAAAAATCAAGAGCATGCAAAGGGCGAAGCATGAGGGTGTCAGGGGATGATTTCCTGGGCGTTTAGCCGGTGATAGTAATCCGATTGAGAAAGCAGCATCTCTGATACACCGAGCAAGAGGTGAGCACCAGCGGTGCGTTGCCTGATGCAGAAAGAGTTTTGAGAATTGCTAAAGTGCTGGAGCGTCTCCAGAGAAGGACCACGAGGATGATCAGAGGGCTGGAGCTCCTCTCCTGTGAAGACAGACTGAGAGAGTTGGGGCTGTTCAGTCTGGAGAAAAGAAGGCTCCGAGGAGACCTTCTTGTGGCCTTCCAGTATCTGAAGGGGGCTACAAGAAAGCTGGGGAGGGACTTTTTAGGGTGTCAGGTAGTGACAGGACTAGGGGGGAATGGAACAAAAGTAGAAATGGGTAGATTCAGATTGGATGTCAGGAAGAAATTCTTCACCATGAGGGTGGTGAGACACTGGAACAGTTGTCCAGGGAGGTGGTAGAAGCCTCATCTCTGTACGTTTTTAAGGCCAGGCTGGATGTGGCTCTGGAAGCCTCATCCCTGGGTGTTTTTAAGGCCAGGCTGGATGTGGCTCTGAGCAACCTGATCCAGTGTGAGGTGTCCCTGCCCATAGCAGGGGGGTCGGAATTGAATGAAGTCCCTTCCAACCCAACAGTTCTATGATTCTATGATCTGTGTGCGAACTCCTCAGTTTCTGCCATGGACACTGATAATTTAAAGCTTTTCTGTCCTTGCAGGAAAGAGTGTTTTGGAAAATACTGTGACATTACATAAGTGAAACCGCTCTGAAGTTTCCTGCAGCTTCTCCTGTAAGCGAGTCAGCTGTAATTTAAGTTGGATACTTGCTCATTAAACAACTGAATAGAAATGCTTCCACAAGGTCACCAAAGCAGGCACTGCTATCCATAGAAATAAACATTTTTGCCAAATCTCCTTGCAGCAATCTCTTTGGATAAACTTGGATGCTAGATAAAAGAAAATTACATAGCTTTATCTAAAGATGCAGGTTAATGTGAAAAAATCCAAAACCAATC
The DNA here is from genome assembly GCF_027791375.1 of Indicator indicator. Classification (NCBI taxonomy): domain Eukaryota; kingdom Metazoa; phylum Chordata; class Aves; order Piciformes; family Indicatoridae; genus Indicator; species Indicator indicator. The sequence goes on along the minus strand of NC_072011.1, from coordinate 7,599,812 downwards.
AAACAAACAAACAAAAAAAAAGAAATAAAATCCCAGCTTTTCAATTCCTTAAACTTTGCCAAAGAATTTGTGTAAAGCTTATCCCCAGGGCAAACTGCCCCAGCATTAAATTGTAATGTCTCCAATGTATAAATTCGCTGGCTTGTAAGATTTGTCAGACTCAATCTCTCAGAGGAAAAGACAGAAAAAGGAAACCCAAATTGTTATTTTTGACATAATTTTCTTCTATGTGAATACATAATTTCTCAGTTTAGATTTGTACACATATAATGTACTATAGCAAATAAAGAGCTCAAAGCTTGTCTTCTGATGTTTAATGATGTACCAGTACCACCATGTAGAAGAGTCATATGGTGAAACCTTAAAAGAACAGCTGTCAGCTGTGGAAATGCCACTTTTGGATCCTCTGCTATGCATTTCATGTTGTCCTACAAATAGAATTTTGTGGCCTGTAAAACTAGGTAAGTCATGTTCTGTTTGAAACAGTGGGTCATAAACCAGAATTTCTTTGTTTGACTTTGAATGATTCTTCATTTTACACCTTGATAACCTCATTGCTGCTGAAGTTGTATTTTCCACCTGTCACAGATACAGAGAGTGCAGGGAGCATCTGCTCTACTCCTGTGTGCAGGGGGGAACCTTTGCTGTCTCACTGCAGCCTCAGGTGGTGGCCAGGCCATATGCCTGGGGACATTTTGGCAGATGATCTGCTGATGGGAGGGCCTTGAACATCTCCTCTGCCTAACAACTCCACAGATTAGGAACTTCTTCAATGCCTGCCCTGGAACTGTGTGAGGGGATGCTTTGTGCTTGGTGTCCCTGCCAGTGCAGCAAAGACAGTGTGGTGAGAACAGAGGCTGTATCAAATGTCTTGCTTTGGAGGCTGAGGAGCAATTTGAAAACAAAGCAATATTTTAGTCTGTGCTGCAACAGTCAAATCCACCAGGTGATTTTAATGACTGTTTTGATCCATGCAAATGACTGAGTAAAGCTTCAGGAATTCAAGTGGAATATGCTGCAATCCACCTATGTCCTGCAGCCTATGTATCTGTCTTCTGCTCCCCAAACAGCAACACCCCAAAAGGAAAAAAACCCAAACCTGCACAAAAACAGTTGGAAATACAAAGGTTGCCAGTGGCTATGATGTGCCACCCTTTGAAGAACCTTAAAGCCCAAGAACTGCCAAGTGTTGCACTTTGCTACTGAACCACTGGCTATGAGGCTGCATGTTGTATACTCTTGCCATTGTGAGTACACCAGAAGAACCAGATCCAAAGGAAAATAAATTCAAGGTCAAGAGAGCATCAACTGAGTGTTGCCTCCACTTTCACACAAATAAAGCCATTTTGAAAAGTCATGTCTCTCTCCTTTTTTTTTCTGAGCTATTAGTATTTTATTAGTTATTATTTAATTATTATTTTATTGCTATTAAACATGCAATCTCACACACATACTTCTCCTTGCCAGCAGTAACCAGTTTATTGGTTCAAAGTAAGAACTTAAATGTATGAGGTAAAAAGCAAATTATGATAAAATTATGCAGAGATCACAACAATAAAGGAGTACTTCATAAAGCAGCAATGGCATTTTTCTCTGAGAGAAAACAAGAAAAAAGCTGCAGCTGGTAATAGCATTCATATTTCATTCATATTTTTAGTAATCAGTCTAAAAATCAGTGCCAGCTCATAATTTGAAAACAAAAAGGAGCAGCACATCTGTTTGCTACTGATTAGTTTATTTTCACCAGAGAAAATCACCTACTGGAAAACCATTTAGCTAAGTCCCCTCTGTGCTCTCCTCCCACTCCTTTGTTTTTAATAATGCCTTGTGGATTTGTCCCAGCTGTGTAACTTTCAAAAGTGAAGCCAGATAGCTTGGAGACAAACAAAAAGAGGATGCTGTGCTGCTCAACACCATAGAAAAGTCACCCAGCAGCCTGAATCTCTGAGCTTCATCACAATCTTGTGTAACAATGACCCAGGAAACCATGCTGCACCTGACCACACCTGGACATGTTGCAGATAACAACTTGTGGAGCAATCTGTTGTGAAAAGCATCTCTGTTTTGAAGTAACCCCTACTTCTGATTGAGAAGATGCTCCATTTTAAAGCTCAAATGATCCAGGTTGTCACAAACAGAAATCCCAGCTGCAGTTGCATGGATCAGACCTGGCATGTATTTCCCTGCCACAATGAAAGAAAGCTAAAAACCTCTTTCTATTGTGCTTTAGTTTTTCAAACACAGTGAAACAGAGCTGTGGTGATTTTAGGCTGTACCTTAAAAATTTTCCACAGGTCTTGAACAGAAAGTGGTAGAATGTAAATAAATCACCACTGGATGTAAAAAGGAAAAGAATGGTAAGTTCTAAACAATCCCATTGGACACACTGTCAACAAAGTGGGGTTTTATACACTCTCTTTCTCTCTTTTCAGCTTCCTCGCCCTGGGAGACACTAACTTGCTTCTGGCTGGCTTTGCTGACCTTGGCTGCATTGCTTTGTTTTGGCTAAGTCTAACAAAACAATTCTCTGCTCTTTCTCTTGTCCCTTTGTGTCCAGGGGGGTAAGGAGGGGGGCAGGGAGAACCCCCTGGTTTTTGTCCAGGTGGGTTCTTGTGCTGTTTATTAATTGTAAATACCTGTAAATATTGTAAATACTGTCTATTTTGTACATATTCATTGCATTTCAACGTAGATTGTAGTTTTGCTTGTAAATACAGCTTCATTTGCTTCCAACTGGGCTGGTCTGGCAATTTAATGCTGGGGAGAATTTTCAAGCCACCACAAGAGCTTTCTAAAATGTTCCACAAAATCAAGTTCCTATGGTTTCAAGCATGCTTACCAACACAGTGTTTAGCAAACACAGTGAATGCAAAATTGTTAGAGACCTAAAAGGCTGCCAAAGCCACGCAAGATAGATTCCCTCCTCTTGACCTCCCTGCCTTGGCCTATACTTGTAATGCCTATTACCATGTAAAGACACTTGGGTTAACGACAGCACAAATGGACAGGCCCAAGGACCAAGACTGATGACCTTTTGCTGGGTTTACCTTCTTGATTCTGCTCTAGGGGTGGAGCTGTGGCATTTGGATGACTCTCTTGGGATTAGGTTTTTTTCACATCAGTGGGAAATACACCTCTGCAGAAGCTGCAGCATTAGCCCCATATCTCATAAAAGCTATTTGCCTTACATTATACTTTTCATGTAGCAAAACCATGGCTCTTAACAGCAGTGTTTCAACAAGCAATCATTGTATCAAAACCTCAAGAAAGCCCCAGAATGCACACCACACATTTAAATGTTAGTATAAGGTGAAGACTTTGGGAAGATCTTGATTCTAAATTACTGTTTAAAAATCTGTGTGCTTCAGGTTTATCACTTCTATCATTTAATGTCAGTCAGCAGCCTCAGGAGATAAGACAAATGATCATCTGTTGCTGGAATCAACAGACATGGTAATTTTTTTTTTTAAATCTTACTTCAGATATATGCAGGGATTTCCATATATACATTCAATATATATCTTCTAGGTTTCTCATCTTCACTTAGGTTTCCTCTACTGCTCTTGTTAGGTCTACTTTGACCATTTGAGTAGCAGGGGATGATCCTCCTCGAAGACCTTCCAAGAAAATCTGTGGTCTGGGTACATTGCTGGAGTTGTCACGCTTAGTCTGGGTGCTAACATCTTTTGGCAGGTACACTTGGGTGCAGTTGTTCCTTCTCATATGGCTGAGGTCAGTCTGCATGGCATGAGTCAATTTGTGGCGCAAATTGGCCTAAAGACACAGAAAGAATCAGATGAAGCAAAACTTTGAACATTTTAGCACTAGGTGCATTTGTATCTTTTACATCTACGTGCTTGACAAACCTGGAACATGGCCTACTTCACCCTACCATCACTCCATGGTTGTAGCTGTGACTTGATAACTCCTGAACTAGCAGGATGTGTGAACAGGATGTATGTAGCCCACACAATTTTAAGTGAGCCTCTCACTGCTTTTGTAGTTTCCTTGGGTCATTATCTTCAAATTCTGTTAAATGCTGAAGCCTTTCTTTTGTTAGAATAAAATGCTGTTTTCATGGTAAACTCTTTCAAAGCTTCAAATTAATGTCAGTCAGTCTGCAAACACACTGAAAGTGATGGCAGGCATGGATAAATCTCACCTTTTGCAACCTAAAACAAGTTTGAGGATCCTGAATATTGTGGATAACCCAAATACAGGATCAAGTCTTTGGTTTCTACCAAGAGTGATGAGGTTTTAGGGGTTGGTGTCATAAAATATCACATAAAAAGAAAAAATGTCTTCTTTCAAGACATTGCTTATTAATCCCTTGGCAAGGGGCAAAAGTTAAAGTAATATATGACCAAAGCTCTGTTTAATCACAGAAACTGCTATAGATATAACAACAAACCCACTTCTCACAAAGGGTTAATATTACAAAGTCAGCATTTGAAACAACAAAAATCTGCCTTATCCCACCTAGCCTTCTATGTCAGCAATGGTGTAAAACACATAAATCCTATGACATTATGTTGTACAAAATACAGTCCCCAGTGGTGGGATCCAGACACCTACATGTAAATGAGAAAATACTTGGAATCCAGTCCAGTGAGGGAAGAGTGGAGACTGGAGTCAGTGGAAGCTGGAGAGTGATTAAGTTGGTCAAATTCAGTGTTTGTATCAGGGTGAGCCAAAATATTTTCCAGACTCCACTAGCTAGGTCTCTCTCAACTGGGATGGAAGTTGCATGATTCATGTGTGGACACATTTTGGTGTCTTAATCTACAACTGAATCCTATGCACAATTTCATCCGGCAAAGAACAAGGAGAACATCAAGGAACTTACAGAAGAGATGGCATGGAAAGAAAGACAATATTTTAGTGCTTTGGGTTTTTTTTTCCCTGAGGGTTTTAATGACAATTAAAACAAGAGCAGGCATGAGACACTGTTTCTCTGTTAAGCTTCTCTCTTTTGAAAATTGAATGCATGCTATTGCAAGGAACTATGCTTGCCCAGAGAAACAAATGTTGAGCTGAAAATGTTACTTTTGACATCAAAAAGGTGTTCTAACAAAGTCATATTTTTTCATTTCATATCACTACACATTTTTCTGGCTAAGTATGAACAACAGGGAAAAACCCCAAGACATCTGAGCTCATCCTCTAACAAAACCTGCAAATGTGTCTGATGCTTCCCTAAAGTATCAAATTCACACATGCACTGGGAAGCCATTTCTGTTATTTCTGCACTTTGATTCTGAATGTTGTATCACTTCCATATTATAAATTCAGCAGTCCCAGTAGATAAAATATTCTTTGCATGCATCTGATATTTTTTTGTTTCAGCTCAGCATCGTTCACCTCCCATAAGGACAGTTAGGGCTAAAACACCCTTAGTACGTTCTCTAAATATTTCAAACTAACAAGCTACAATTTGCTTGTGAATGGTCTTCATGCTCAGCTATTGGAAAATATCCACCTTTTCTTAGGCTGAAGCAAAAATACTGACCACATCTTACATTTATTTATGTCCTTTTGTTCATTACCACTGACCACATCTTAGATTTATGTACTTCTGCTCATTACACAAGCAAAGGAGGCTTTTGGCTAGGCCTCTTGTAACCCTAATTGGCTTCCTTATATACCTCAGTAATAACTATTACTTAGAATCCTTTATAAGCCAGTTAACACTGGCATGACCTTTCAATCAAAACAATTGGTTTCCTTTTATAAAGTCAGAGATGATTGGACAGATGGACAGAGTCCAGCAGCATGAGATTTAACAAGTGTAAGTGCCTGGTTCTACACTTTGGCCATAACAGCCCCATGCAGTGCTACCTGCTGGGGACAGAGTGGTTGGAGAAAGGGACCTGGGGGTACTGGTTGATAGTAGGCTGAACATGAGTCAGCAGTGTGCCCAGGTGGCCAAGAAGGCCAATGGCATCCTGGCCTGGATCAGGAATAGTGTGGCCAGCAGGATCAAGGAAGTCATTCTGCCCTGTGCTCAGCCCTGGTCAGGCCACACCTTGAGTCCTGTGTCCAGTTCTGGGCTCCTCAATTCAAGAAAGATGCTGAGGCGCTGGAATGAGTCCAGAGAAGGGCAACAAAGCTGGGGAGGGGTCTGGAGCACAGCCCTGTGAGGAGAAGCTGAGGGAGCTGGGGGTGTTAAGCCTGGAGAAGAAGAGGCTCAGGGGAGACCTTATTGCTGCCTACAACTACCTGAAGGGAGGTTATAGCCTGGTGGGGACTGGTCTCTTCTCCCAGGCAACCAGTGACAGAACAAGAGGACACAGTCTCAAGCTGTGCCAGGGGAGGTTTAGGCTGGATGTGAAGAAGAAATCCTTCACAGAAAGAGTGATTGGCCATTGGAATGGGCTGCCCAGGGAGGTGGTGGAGTCACCGTCCCTGGAAGTGTTTAAAGTAAGACTGGATGAGGCACTTAGTGCCATGGTTTAGTTGATTAGATGGTGTTGGGTGATAGGTTGGACTGGATGATCTCAAAGGTCTTTTTCAACCTGGTTAATTCTGTGATCTCATGGCAAAAAGAGCAACAGAAAAGAAACAGGCTGCACAGCAGACCACAGGCTTCCATAATGCATCTACTCACAGTATGATTCTGTGCCCAGCTGATACTGGTAACTGCAATATTCCCTGTACTCACAAGTCCATTTTGACTGAATGGTGAAAATCAGGTGCTATACCTTGACAACTGCATGTGTTGGTGAACTCTAGACAGAAGCTTTTACTATCACTTTAAAAGCTTGCATGCATGTGGCCAACCTTCTGTGGGTGGACTGTGATTTCTGATCTGTCAGAAAATCATCATCATAGTGTAACAAATATTTCCTTTGGCTGATACAGCAACAGAAAACCTACTTGTTCTAGTTCTTACCTCTCGATCCTACATGAAAGAGAGGATTTACTTATTTATTAATTTATTTTAAAAAACAGCATTTGTTTTAGCAAACATGAAGAATCAGGATGAAATTAGAGGTATTTCTTCACAGAAAGAAAAGGAAAGAGAAAGGAAAAAAAGAAAAAAAATAAAAGAAAAGAAAGGGAGAGGGAGAGGGAGAGGGAGAGGGAGAGGGAGAGGGAGAGGGAGAGGGAGAGGGAGAGGGAGAGGGAGAGGGAGAGGGAGAGGGAGAGGGAGAGGGAGAGGGAGAGGGAGAGGGAGAGGGAGAGGGAGAGGGAGAGGGAGAGGGAGAGGGAGAGGGAAGGGAAGGGAAGGGAAGGGAAGGGAAGGGAAGGGAAGGGAAGGGAAGGGAAGGGAAGGGAAGGGAAGGGAAGGGAAGGGAAGGGAAGGGAAGGGAAGGCAAAGGCAAAGGCAAAGGAAAAGAAAAGAAAAGAAAAGAAAAGGAAAAGAAAAGAAAAGAAAAGAAAAGAAAAGAAAAGAAAAGAAAAGAAAAGAAAAGAAAAGAAAAGAAAAGAAAAGAAAAGAAAAGAAAAGAAAAGAAAAGAAAAGAAAAGAAAAGAAAAGAAAAGAAAAGAAAAGAAAAAAGAAAAGAAAAGAAAAAAGAAAAGAAAAAAGAAAAGAAAAAAGAAAAGAAAAAAGAAAAGAAAAAAGAAAAGAAAAAAGAAAAGAAAAAAGAAAAGAAAAAAGAAAAGAAAAAAGAAAAGAAAAGAGAAAAGAAAAGAGAAAAGAAAAGAGAAAAGAAAAGAGAAGGCTTCATACTTTGATACCTTTCAAGAATGGGTAAATTAATTCACCAAAAGCTTCTGCAGAGTCAAGCACATGCAAAGCTATTTCTAACCATTCTGTCTGCCAGTTACTGCATTTTTCCTGCTCTTACTTGATGGTGATGAATATTAATATAAATTGCTCACTTGCAACAAAGCTTTGCCTGAGCAAACCTTCACAGAATCAGAGAATGGCAGGGCTTGGAAATACATTCTGGAGATGATCTAGTCCAACCCACCTGCCAGAGCAAGTTTACCTAGAGCAGGCTACACAGGAACACATCCAGGTAGATATTAGTATCTTCAGAGAAAGAGACTCCACAATTTCTCCGTCCAAACCTTTCTACAACCTTTGTTTTGCTTTGTTTAGTTTTGTTTTTTACAAAGAAAGTGTATAGCACTGTCTTCAACCTGTTAAATTTATTTCAGTGTAAAGAAACAACTTTAAAATTCAAACTCTTCAAATTTCAATTCAAACTCTTATTACTCAAAGAAAGCAACTTAAAATTTTGTAATGAATAGACTTAGTAGTGGAAGCACTGCTTATGAAACTGGAGAAAGATATGGAAGAAATGGATCAATAAGAAAATCTAGAAATAAGGAGAGAAAATACCTGGAAAACAAAATATTGAGCCAGTTGGAAAAAAAAGTGCACCTTTGAATAAGGATAGACTTAGGTTGCAAGGAACAAAAGTTTACAGCAATTTATTCTGAACTTTGTTACCCAGCAATAAAAATCTTGTTATAACTATACAAACCAATTTTATAGCTTTTCTTCTCAGTTCCCATTCATTCCATTCATAGGATGCCACAATAGTTGGAGGCAAGATATGAGTATCAGTTTGAGTACTACTGTCACATTTTATGGTTGGCTCCATCAAACACTTGTCTGCCTTTCTGGCCTAGATGAAAACAAAAAAAAAACCCCACCAACACAAACCCAAGCAAAACATTAATGTGAAGAACACATACATCTGAAAAAAGAGTTTTTTAAAACTGCTTTTTAAAAACAAATAGAAACCTGCAAACCACAAGTTGATAACAACCTTTACATTCAAGAATCTTTTTGTTCCCTCTGTCCCTGCTGAAAAGAAGAAACCATTAAGTATTTAATGGACTGAATTTCTTGCAGAAAACTCTTTAGGCAGAGTGATTAAGCAATCACATCCCAAGTGGATGCTTAATCATAGGATTTTGGGGTAAAAAGGGGTCTCACCATGATCACCACCAGTATTTTATTATGCAGGCACCCCAGTTTGTCTGTATGAATTCACTAAAAGTCACAAATCGTATTTAGGAGAAGTGCTCACATCTCTGCCAGAGCCAGTTCAAGACTACATTCTTTCCATCACTACCAATCCAGAATTCACAATGGGTCACAGAATGCCTATGAATCCAAATCGAGTCTCTGGATTTCACACAGTAGCACTGTCACCATCATTATTACTGAGTCTCCTTTAATTTTTCAATATATTCCATAATTCCTGTCCCCAGAGATCACTACATCCTCATCCAGCACATACTGCTGAGCTGCTAAGCTAAAGCTTTAGTTAATACGGCATCTGGCTTTTCTCCCACTGCATTTATTAACTGTTCTTTTAAGCTACTTCTGCCAAAATGAGAAAAAGAAATATCAGATGGTGGATCTTACTAGGTTAAGGATGAACAGCTTTTATTGCTGCCACAATCCTTTGGCTCTACATATTTTCCTATGAAGAGATAAGGTGAGAACAACATTAAGGAAAAAGGTTTCTTATCAACACACTGAAGACCTGGGAAAGATGGAACTTCAAACATTCTGTATGATAGGCTGATAATTATACTTCCTTCCTAAAGATGGGTATCATCTCTTCTCTTTATGTTCTAGAATCATAGAATGGTAGGGGTGGAAAGGGACCTCTGGAGGTCATCCAGTCCAATCCCCCTGCCAAAGCAGGATCACTAAGGGCAGGCCACACAGGAATGTATCCAGACAGGTTTTGAAAGTCTCCGGAGGAGGAGACTCCACAACCTCTCTGGACAGCCTGTTCCAGTGCCCTGTCACCCCCACAGTAAAGAAGTTGGTGAAGTAAAGAAAAGACAAACCCAACAGTTGTCTAGCCAGAGGCATGGAGAATGTGTACCTGTACATATGGAGCAAGGTACTCAAACCGATGATGAAGCTCGAGCAGTTGAATTAGCTCTGCATATTCTTGTGCCTTTTCTACATTCAGCTGAATGAACTTATCTGGATCTTCAGCAAAGGTGTAGGCAGCTTCTTTGGAACTGAAAACATAACATTTCTCTCTGTGCTTCAGAATTCCAATAGCAGGATTTCCTAAAAAAAAAAAAAAAAACAAAAAAAAAAAACCACCAAAAAACCCAAAATGAACTCCACAAAATAAAATAGTGAACAGTATGATATCCAATACAAAAGACATCTGCAATCAACATTCTGTGTTTCCTTCAAGTTAGTTTCATTTCCTTTTTTCTGAAATCACAATAAATCATTGGAAGTAAGCTTTTTGTAAATACGGAAAAGTCTGTACAGCTGCTTTTGAATAGTTCACATCCAGCATGTCTCAGTGCATCTGTTAAAAAAACAGCAGATTAAATATCTACACCAAAGGCACAGGAAAAGAGACTATATCCACAACTGTTTCCTTTCTATTTTCCAGCAAATACTTGACTGCAGATCACCAGACCATTTATACCAAAGGGCATAACACTGAAATTAACTGAAGAAGCAGATGAAGCAGCTGAGAAGCCAGACAATAAATTAGCAGAGAAAATGAAATGTCAGTAAAGGTCAAATAACTTATAGAGGAAAACACAAATTGAGTTCAAGGCAGTGGCAGTCTCTGCTTCAGCTGTCATTGACCAAGAAAGACCTGGAATCATCGCAGAGGGTGCCTTGGAAATACTAAATGGCATTCAAAAAAGCAAAAAGAATGTCAGGAATTATTAGGATGAAAACAGAGGAAGAAAAACAGCATTCTCCTCCCCCTCTACTCTGTCCTGGTGAGACCTCACCTGGAATATTGCATCCAGTTCTGGGCTCCCCAGTTCAAGAGGGACAGGGATCTGCTGCAGAAAATCCAATGGAGGGCTACAAGGATGATTAAGGGACTGGAGCATGTGCCCTGTGAGGAGAGGCTGAGAGCCCTGGGGCTGTTTAGTCTGGAGAAGACTGAGAGGGGATTTAATGAATGTTTATAAATATCTGAGGGCTGGGTGTCAAGAGGGAGGGGACAGGCTCTGCTCAGTTGCACCCTGGGATAGAACAAGGGGCAATGGATATAAACTCCAGCACAGGAGGTTCCACTTCAACATGAGGAGGAAATTCTTCACTCTGAGGGTCACAGAGCACTGGAACAGGCTGCCCAGGGAGGTTGTGGAGTCTCCTTCTCTGAAGACTTTCACGACCCTTCTGGATGCATTCCTGTGTGACCTGTGCTAGATTCTATGCTCCTGCTCTGGCAGGGGGGTTGGATTCGATGACCTTCGGAGGTCCCTTCCAACCCCTAACATCCTGTGATACACTTGTAATACAACATTTTTTTCCAATAGAATAGATAAAGTGAAGGAAGTTGGAAGTGATCAGAGGCTTGGAGTACCTTTCACAGAAGAAGGAGTTAAAGACAGAAGCCTCTTCAACATTATAAAGAAGCAACTAAAACCAAATATGATACAGGATTATAAAACCATGAGTTGCATGCAATATACAATTAGTGTTTGCTGGTTTGCCTAATAGAAAGACTCAGGCCTGAAGAAATTATCAAGCCAGATCTTAAAACAACCCCCTTTTCATAGTATGTATAATTACAACTGTGGAATTCTTGACAATAAGAATATCCCATGGCAAACTCTAAATGGATTCAAAAGTCAATTAGGCAAATTAAAAAAACTCTATCAAGGATTATTCAACCAAAGGTTACAGACTCAACAATTACCTGAGGAAGACTCATAATGCTAGGGAAAGATATAATTAACTAAGAATCATTCCTATTTGATTTCTCATAGGCTTCAAGTGTTCACAACTGTTCACATCCAGAAATAGGCTAAAAAGACTTTCAGTCTAACCCAGGACAGTTGTTCTCATATGGTAACAATGCTAAATAAGTGATTGAGCATTAGTAAATAAGTAATTTGCACTGTCATTAAAATATCTATTTTTTAATACTGCTAAACAGTGGAAATATTTCACTTCCTACCTCCTAGAGCTTAAAAAAATTCTTTATGGATATGTTCTATAAAGGACAGGGAGATAGAAAATATGATCTGATGAGGTAGCTAAAAGCAAGGCTTACCTTCAAGACAAATGACCTTAGAAGTGACCAAAAAAATTCCTATAATTAGTTGACTTAATCAACTGCACTTTTGCATTGTTTCCAGAGCAGATTTTTAGTACTTTATAACATCTATTTCAAAATACAGAATCACCTATCCTTGTCCTGCTGGTCACACTTCTTTTGATGCAGCCCAGGACACAGTTGCCTTCTGGGATACAAGTGCACATTGCCAGCTCATGTCGAGTTTATCATCAGCTGACACCCCCAAGTCCTGCTCCTCTAGACTGTTCTTGAGCCACTCCATATGCAGCCTACAAGCTTGGGATTGCCCTGACCCAGGTGTAGGACCTTGTACTTGGCCTTGTTCAACTTGGCTTATCTATCCCATCTTGTTTCTGTCTCTGCTTGCTTGTGCCTATTTTCTCTTGAAGTCCTCCTGCCTTCTATTTAGGGCAGATTCTTTGTGTATTCTTAAAAGAAACACACTTTAACAGGGGAAGTAAGGAATCTGGGGTAAAAATCCCAAACAAGAAAATACAGTACCCCAGCTCTGACATAAAAGGATGCATTCAGAACATGTATCTACATCTTCCCTACTACTTGTGTACATATAAAGCATGGAAAATACCAAACTACAAAGCATACCTGGGATGGTGAGGCCTTTCACACCAATTGCATGTGCACAGAAACCACAATACTGGATTAGCAACTGATCAAAATTATCAGTAGTCTCTGGAAAAAGCCATTCTTGGTTCTTGAAATCAGAAACATTCACTCTGGTACCTAAGAGAAGGTTTAACAAAGCAAGGATTTCAGTAACAAAACAGATGTTTAAAATACAATCATGTTACAGGATGGCTGTAGCATGAACGTCCAGGATGACTCTCTTCTTCCACAGGATGACCTGCAGTGCTAAGATCCCACAAGCCAAACTTTAGCCCTGCCTTAAGACAGATCCTACTGAAAAATCAGTTCTGCAGGAGTCTATCTTAGTAGCATTAGGTCTGGGGAAGAAGGGGACAACACCAGGAAGGTAATATCTTAATTCTTCTATTGTTTTCACCCACTCAAGCATTACAAATCCCTGTGAGTATAACTTGGTTGCTAGGGATACCATCTTGCAAACAAATACTAGTGGTAACCAAATCCCCATTTAGATTAGCTTTTTAATTGCCCCCTCAATTTCAGAAGTTCTGATAGGTATAAAAAGACATGAATACATTTAAGAAATAAATACAATTTTAAAAAATAAGCAGAAGTATTCTTCTCTGATCATTCTGCCAGCTTTCTGAGGTATGTTTGTATCTAGCAGCTATGTTGTAACATTATATATTAAAATAAAAGCCCAAACTACACTATGTGAAAAATAAATCCACACACTCCAAGATTCATTTTCTTTTACTGTACAAATACAGATTAGTTAAAAAAAAAAAATCAACGTGTAGAACCTTCTGTAAAGAATATTCAAACCACAAAATCTTCTCTAAAGAAGGAAAATAAAAATAAGTAACTTCCAATACCCATGGTTTCTCTTATCCTTTCCTCATCAGTTTTCACAGTTACTCCTTCCAGAAGAGATGTTAGCACTTCCTCAGGAAAAAGCTGTGATTGGATTTCTGAGAACTGTTGCAGATTGTTGGTCATATTTGTGAGGAAGCTCAGCAGTAGTATCTCATCCTGAAACCTGGTCCAGAGGTTAGAGAGTTCAGCAAAGAGTGGCTAGAAAATAAAATATCAGAAATCCAGATTATGTTTATGTCTGTACTGCAACCCATGTGCTGTGTACAACAATCTCTGCTGGGAACAAAGCAGGGCTGATCTCCAAGGTCTTCAGCACCTAGAAATTGCAGAATTCCAGGGCATTGTTAAGAGGAGCTCCCATCTCATATGCCCAAAACACATATGTCCACCATGAAGGCTTATGGGTCAGAATGGTACTTTTCTACATTTTTCCCCAAAGCCTTTCCCAAATATCTTACTCTGAGACCATCCTTGGAACTGAATGTTCCACCGACAACATGGTTTTATAACTGGAAATAAGGTGTACAGGAATAAGAAGGACTAGAAGAAATGCACCTGGTTAACTACTAAATGAAGAAAACCCACACAAATATGTACAAACATTTTCATTTTAATGTCTGCCCTGCTTCCAGAGTGACTTTGTACCACAGCTCCCAGGCTATTGTGTGTGCCAAACGGATGGGATTCATTGTTGGCAGTGCACATAGAGAAAAGGCCTACCAAGCCTGTGAGTATAAACTCTGATTTCAGTGACAGTGACATAAAAGTGTGCCCTGTTAATCTAAACACGCAGAGCATTTATGGGACAAGATGCAATGAATCTGAAATGCACACTACTATTTTATGTACTTCTATTTTATGTGTGTTGACAACACTGTTAGAAGAAGGGCCACCAGGGTCAGCTCTGGAATTCAGCATTGCTAACACTGTGGAAATGGTATGGTTACAAAACTTGAGGAAACGTGATTCTGAGAAGGGCAGCAAGATCAAAATCATTCTTACCAGAATAAACAAAGAATGGCACTGAAATGTTTACTACAAATATAAGCCTTACACTATGGTTTTTAAAAGGCAGAATGTGTCAACCCTGGTTGGATGAGGCTTTGAGCAACAAGAAGGATATAGAGGTTCTGGAGCATGTCCAGAGAAGGGCAACAAGGCTGGTGAAGGGCCTGGAGCACATGGTCTACAAGGAGCATCTGAGGGAGCTGGGGTTGTTCAGTCTGGAGAAGAGGAAGCTGAGGGGAGACCTCATCACTCTCTACAACTACCTGAAGGGAGGTTGGAGTGAGGAGGGGGCAGCCTCTTCTCCTTGGTGTCAAGTGACAGGACTAGAGGAAATGGTTTCAAGCTGCACCAGAAGAGGTTCAGGCTGGGTACTAGGAAATATTCCTTCACAGAGAGGGTTCTCAAACACTGGAATGGTCTGCACAGGGCAGTGGTGGAGTTGCCATCCCTGGAGGTGTTTAAGCAGCATGGGACCTGGCACTTAGGGACATGGTTTAGGACTGACTCTAAACTGCGTTAAAGGTTGGACTGGATGATCTTTGAGGTATCTTCCAAACAGATGTTTTCTGTGATTCTAACTTGGTCTAGTAGGAGTTGTCCCTGCCAACAGCAGGGGAGCTGGAACTAGATGATCTTTTAGGTCCCTTCCAAGCTAAACCATTCTATGATTTATAGAGGATCCAGCTTCTCAGCAACTAGCTGAAGAAAAAAGAGAACTATTTAAATGGTGTGTTAATACAGAAATCTCTATCTGCAAAAAACTGAAATCAAAAGACATTACATATTCTGTCTTCACCAGAGAAGAAACAGCAAGTAACCAACCTGAAGAGAGAAGAAAATCTAGGAAGGAGGAAAACAACAGCAGACAGCTTCCAGGGAAAAGAGTAATGTGTATCAGTCACTTAAGCCCCATGAAGATAAGTAAGAAGAAAAATTGTGCAGCTGGACAAGAGGGGAAATCGGTCTCTAAATGAGAGCATCTGGCTTACAAAATCACAAGCACATGTAAGATGAAGTGTCAGATCACATCTGAGATGCCTCTCAGTTAAAGTGCCATTCCCATTAATATCCAGCTCAGATGCCCTTATGGGGAGTGCAAAAAATACTCTGAATAGATGGTAGGGGCATGATCTTCTTTCCTTCTTCCTCCACAGCAGATGTAGTTTTGCTTTCTAATTATTTGTTTAAAAGGGTGAAATACAACATATGTGTGAACTGCATAGTTCAACGGCTAGCTACAAGGAATTGAAACGATAGACATGTCACACAAAATAATGAGCTCCTTCATGAAAAGCAAGTTAAATTAAACTGGTTGACATACCTCTCTCCTATTTCCTTTATACCATGCTATCATAATAATCTTAAGTTTTCATTAGATCACAAACCAGCAGCTAATTGTGGCATTCCCATTTCAGACTCCATCTCAGGAGGGCTTTAATGGTGTCTCTCTAGTTGCTTGTTTTTCACAAAACTTGCAGAAAATGACATATTTTTGAGATCTCTGGACTTTGACAAATTTGACTGAAACTGGCCAACAGGTTCAGAAGCAACTGGGAGGAGCAGAGGGCTGAAACCCCCTTCACTGAAACCTGGCTTCTTTAGAAAAATGGTATCAAGGAGTTGTACTGTAATGACAGTAAATTTCTATCTGAAGGGACTTTAAAACAATCACACTCCCATGGCTGTTATCTGTCATCATTTATGTTCTTACTGTTTCTGCAAGGATCAGGAGAGAACATTTACATAAACCTGGAAAATATCAGGGCAAATCTACAAAGACTGACAAATGACTCCAGACATCTATAGTAAAATAACATTTAATTCCTTCTCTCCCTTTTTGTACCTTGCTTTTGCTTTTACCTTGAGATCAAATCTTTTAGTTTAGTTGCCCCTTCAAAAAATCACAGGTGCTGTAATAATAAAACCAATGTAGACTGTAACACAAACTATGTACAAATACATCAGCAAAGTATTTTGTAATACTTTAGTAATTTTTTTAATAATTGAAATAGGTTTTCCATTTAGATTACTTACAAAAACTTCTTTGGTATCTATGGAAACCTTATTCTGCACTGTGCTTTTCAGCTGCTCCATTGCTGCTGCAAACTGCACATTCATCTTTTCAGTTTCTTGAGCACTTGTAACTGCATCAGACTGCAAAGAGAACTCACTTCAGGGAAGAAGTATGACAGTCAAAAAAATCAAGTATTTAGTAGTAAATATTTACTTGGAACTCTTCATTCAACTATCCTCAGGCAACTGTTTTAAGGAACAAAATGCATCCTAACTTTCCACAAAATATGTTTCTCCAGAAGTGTGAACATATCATAGAATCATAGAATTGTTAGGGTTGGAAGGGACCTCAAGAATCATCTAATTCCACCCCCCCTGGCATGGGCAAGGACACTTCACACTACATCAGGTTGCTCAGAGCCACATCCATCCACCAGGCACTTCTATGAAACATATACTAGTAATTTTTATAGAAAACCTCTACTTTTTACTTAAAAGAGAAAATGCTTTCAAGCATTATGATATCAAGGCAAGATTAATAAATCCCTGTCTCTCAAACAACAAAAGGAAAGGTCTTCAGAAACAAAACAATTTCCAAGAATTTGAATTGTATTCCTCAAAGTCTTATGATGGCTCCATATGTGTTGGGGCTGTCTGCAGACTAAAATTGACACAACTAAGCAAGGAGGCTGTTTCCCTCCTGACCTTTGGGGCAGTACCAGTACGAAAAGAAAGAAAAAGTCTTACTTTCTAACACCTAATGTTAATTAAATGAAACAAAAAAAATGGAAATCTCCAGAAATTTAATGCAAGTACAGTCACAATGCAGCAGGTTGCTGAAGGAAGGTGGTAGAAGCCCCATCCCTGGAGGTTTTTAAGGCCAGGCTGGATGTGGCTCTGAGCAACCTGATCCGGTGTGAGGTGTCCCTGCCTATGGCAGGGGGATTGGAACTAGATGATCTTTAAGGTCCAATCCAAACCATTCTATGATTCTATGAGGGAGGTTCTTATAGACAGAGATAAATTTTATTTAATTTCTTTCTGAATATTTTTCTTACATTCCTGTTCTATACAAGTAGGTAACTTGCATCTGTACTAAAAAACCCACAGGATATAACTTCATGGCATCTCACCAGAAGGATGCGGAGGAAGGCCTCGTACTGCCTCACATTGAACAGTGCTTCTTTTAATTTCAAAGACCTAAGCTGTGTGTATCTGTGCTGGTCTTCCTGCATGGATTCCAACAGAGCTGTGTACTGGTAGGCTAGCATATGGCAGGTGTTAAGACCTTCATTGACAGTCCGTGTAGCTGCTGGGATGGCTTCATTCAGAATGGCTGGCACTGTTTGTGTAGAATAAACATAAGATACATATAAAAAGAATTATTTCTATCATTAGCAAATGAAGTATTCCAATAACATTGTGATTTCTAAACTTTGTTCTCATAATCATGCATTTCCAAATACTTGCATACTAGATTATATCTTACCAGTCAAGTGGTTCCAAACAGTTGCAATTAGCCATCTGGAAATACCACAGTCATTGAATTATAAAGTCATAGAACTGCCAGAGTTTGGGGAAGGTACCTCAAGGATCATCCTAGTTCCAACCCCCCTGCCATGGACAGGGACACCTCACACTAGATCAGGTTGCTTAGAGCCACATCCAGCCTGGCCTTAAATACCTCCAGGGATGAGGCTTCTACCACCTCCCTGGGCAACCTGTTCCAGTGTCTCACCACCCTCATGGTGAAGAACTTCTTCCTGACATCCAATCTGAATCTACTCACTTGTAGTTTTGCTCCATTCCTCCTAGTCCTATCATTATCTGATACCCTAAAAAGTCCCTCCCCAGCTTTCTTGTAGGCCCCCTTCAGATACTGGAAGGCCACAAGAAGGTCTCCTCGGAGCCTTCTCCTCTCCAGACTGAATAGCCCCAACTATCTCAGTCTGTCTCCATAGCAGAGGTGCTTCAGCCCTCTGATCCTCCTCATGTGCCTTCTTTGGACACGTTCCAGCACCTCCAGATCCTTCTTGTAATAGGGGCTCCAGAACTGGACACAGTACTCTAGGTGGGGTCTCACCAGAGTGGAGTAGAGGGAAGTCAAATCAAAGGCTGTGAGAACACTCACTTCATAGTGAGGTAGTTCAGTTGTGACTACTGCCATGGTTTCTTAGGAGCCTTTACACAATCTGCACAATCCACACAATTTTCAATTCTCAGATTTCTCATCCATAAAATACTAATAACAGGTCCCCCATTTCCTGGGCACTTTGATATCTAACAATGCTGTAAGAATGAGTTAAAGATTATGATTAAAACCAGAAGATAGATACTACATGAAAAAATATACCTATGCAGTCATTAAAATTCAGCATTAGTACTTACAAACCTCACAAATTCTCCCAAATGGCACAGGTCAATAAATCACATTTGATCTGACAGTCAATAAGACATGTTTTAGTTGACAGGTAATACAGTATAAATTATTCTTTTAAAATTATTATTTTATGATTGCTCTTTCAGTGGGCAGCTATGCAAGGAGATAGGATGACAAGACTTCCTTTAAGTGCACAATACAGCCCTTTTAATGCCAGCAATATCAGCAAGCAGCAGTACAGTAAGGGTGGTGAGACACTGGAACAGGTTGTCCAGGGAGGTGGTGGAAGCCTCATCCCTGGAAGTTTTTAAGGCCAGGCTGGATGTAGCTCTGAGCAACCTGATCTAGTGTGAGGCTTGGAACTAGATGATCCTTGAGGTCCCTTCCAACTCTAACAATTCTATGATTCTATAATTGGGCTTTGAGGGATGTCTACTCAAAACCCTGTGAGCACAGAAAGACTAGATTTAACAAAGCTAAAATGGGAAGTAAATTTGCACAGGTATTAACAGCAGTCTAACCACAGGTGAAGAAACCTTAACACTTGGCAAATTTACCTTTTTTGAAAGCAGGGTAAAAAGCCAAGGTGGAGTTCTATCCCAGGAGACTGCTGGTAACACTTAAATTAAGGCTCTAGCAGTGTAACTACTGGCCTTAAGCATAAAAACATCCTTTTTATCTCCTGACCTAAGAGCATTCATGCCATGTTTTTTTCCATCTGTTCAAAAGTGACATGTAAACAGGTCAGTGAAAAGAAGTAGATTATAGTAAGATAACAAATGTATCGAGATTAACAATCATATTATCTTTTTTAATAGGTTACAAGCCCCACAAATATTATAGTGTAAAAGACCACAACATGTTGTAAATCATGCCTTTTGTATAAGTACGATACTTGAATGTTCCCTCACACTGTAAGGCAGGCCCAATGAACCTCGAATAGAGGCAGCCACAACATAAAAAGGTGACATTTCACACACAGAATCACAGAATGGTAGGGGTTGGGAGGGACTTTGAAGGGTCATCTAGTCCAACCCCCCCTGCCAGAGCAGGATCACCTAGACCAGATCACACAGAAAAGCATCCAGGTGGGTTTTGAATATCTTCAGAAAGGGAGACTCCACCACCCACCTGGGCAGTCTGTTCCAGTGTTCTGTCACCCTCACAGGGGACAAAATTATCCTCCTGTTTCCATGGAACTTCCTATGCCTCAACGTCCACCCATTGCCCCTTGTCCTGTCCTTGGGCATCACCAAGGAGAGCCTGGCTCCATCCTCTTGGCACTCACCCCTTACATATTTATAAACAAGGAGGTCCACCCTTAGTCTCCTCCTCTCCAAGCTAAAGAACCCCAGCTCCCTCAGTCTCTCCTCATAAAGATGTTCCACTCCCTTCATCGTTTTTGTGGCTCTGCGCTGGACTCTTTCAAGCAGTTCCCTGAGGTCCTTCTTTAACTGAGGGGCCCACATACACTGAATGGTAGGGATTGGAAGGGACCTCAGCAGATCACTGAGTCCAATCCCCCATGGCAGGTTCACCTAAAGAAGGTCACACAGGATGCATGAACATGTCTCTATGTTCCATTTGTGGGAAAGCATAGAAAACCAATGACTTGCTTAGCATCCAAGAAAAAAACCATCATCACCAACATATAGAAGGTTACTTATCTTTCCATGATGTCATTTGTGGTTTTCTTCCCTACTTATACTGATTTAGTTTAAATACCATGTAGCTAAACAAATGCCTTGCTTTCCAATAAAACACAATTTTCTTAGCAGGAGAGCTATGTGCTCTAACCCTTATTCCAAAAACTTTAGTCTTTTAAAATAAAAGGTTTCACCCTAAAACTGGGCTGCAGACCTTTCCTACCAAGAAGTCTTCTCAATGAGCTACAACATTACATGCATATTCACAAAAACATTTCCTCTGACCAGTCATTTCTTTATTAATTGTGAACTTACCAGAAATAACGTGGTAAGAAGAAGTAATATGGGAGAAGAGAACATAGGAATAGCAAGGTCTTGCCCTACTCTGAATACAGCTTTTGAAGAACTCCAGCATAGCTATTGACATTTTCTGCTTATTAAAGAAGCAGACAGATTCAAAATGCAGAAGATTTTTGACAACATATTAAAAATATCTGAAGGGGTTACTCTAAATTACCAGAATGAAGATAATGCCTCAGCAACTTTTATTGCTTCTCATCACACATACTGAATAGAAAATTGTGATTGGATTGACAGTGTCCTTTCAAGATTTTAATTAACTGCTTTTAGAGGCAAGCATTACATACTTAATTCACTTAATGACAAGGGATCAGGGAACAAGTTATCATGAGGAAAATTAGTGCATGAGGTCAATACATATAATCCTTCTACATCAACTACAGAGGGCTTCCTCTTAGCTAAAAAGTAGCAGCCTACATAGAAGCCTATAATTAAATACCAAATGTGTACTTTTCCTTCAGGTTTACAGACTCTGAGTCAAAGCTGTTTATCTAGAAAGATGAGATGTAATTGGGGCCACAGCAGTGAGGAGGGACAGGAAGAATTAATTGGGAATACACAGCCCAAATGCAATTGTTTACTTACAGTCATCAATACTGCTTCTTCCTTGCCCAAGTTCCTTGTTGTACAACCGAATTCCTGTGACTAGCATGGCAAGATTTTTCAGCTGTTGCTCTTTGTTCTTCTTACTGAGTGAGATGAAAGTGATCATCTCTGTCTGGGGGAACACACTCTGCAGGGCAGCTATAAGCATTACAATAGGTGAGAAAACCCTCAAGGCGAGGGAACAGAAAAGAAAATCATTAAACAAGCAAAAATACCCTCTCCTGAACAACTGCAAAAGTAGTGAATCCATGGCAAATTTAGACTTCCAGGCTGAGCAGTGACATTTTGGGTAGTAAGCATTCATCACAGTTTACCACTGAAATTTGCCACCTAAAGATCGGTGAAGAGAAAGTGAAATTTTATTTTTCAGTAAGAAAAGCCTAGTTTCACAGCTGGGAGTTTACTGACCTGTTACCTCTCTGACAACCTCAAGATCTGTTGGGGATCCCAGGCCAGAGCTCAACAGCATGTAGCTAATGATCTTCTGATACAGATTCTCCATTTCTTCTTGCACACAAGGATGACTGTCTGTGATATCTCTGACCACAGGAGCCAGCCTTCCCTCCAGAACTTGCTGCTGCTCACTGAGTAATCCAGCTAGGGAAGAAGAGAGTTAGAAACTGCTATCTACATTCTTTGGGATTTGGCTTATACAGAGGATGCAGTTTATTTCCACAGTAAGAAGACCAATTTGAGGTTTCTGAAGCACAGGTATGTGGAAGAGATGTTCAAGGCACCATATTGTTTAATGAATAGCAGTGGAATTAAAACATTAAAATAACTAGCATGATTAACATCAATCAATAGAATCCACAGAACTATTCAGGTCAAATTAAGCAGCAAGTCTCTGACTCACTGAACTCCTCAGATTGTATACACACACCTATTTCATAGGTAAATGAAGTTACATGCCCAAATCTGAACACTAATCAGGATCTCAGACTCCTACTGGACTTATTGAGTCCCGATGACTTTGAAGCCACACTCTAGATGGCTAATTTTGCTAACAAAAAGACATTTTTCATGATCTTTCCAGGCAGAAATATTTTAATTTTTGTCTGCTCTTGTTCTGTACCTCCTGTGCTCCAGCCAGCCCTCACAGTCTCATTGAGATCTGAAGTCACAATTACAGCAGAAACATTCTCCCCACCTCATTTTTCTTCCACATTCTCAGACCATATGAGGTTACCACTGATGAGACCAAAACATGCATGGTTAAAATTGCAACTGATTGTTCAAGACTGCTCATGTCAAGTAGTAATATTGACAAAACACCAAGCTCTCTTTCAGATACATGGGTGCAATTCTGGCTATTAGTTCTGTTTCAGGTACTCAGGGTGCAGCCACTGCACTTGAAGGCATGATTGTTCTTAAGCAATCTAATATATTACATTCTCCCAGGCAGGATGAGTGTAGTCTCAAATCTAATATAAATTTTTTTCCCCTGCTATATCCCTACTGAAACACCATACTTCTATATAGTACATTTCCCCATGGATTTTTATTTTGTTTTACTGCCAGCAGTCATTTGAAAGGAGTAAATTTTAGCCTTACAGAGAGAGGTATTAAATCCTAAACTCAGAATGTTTTCTTCTATGAAAACGTGTAATTATATTCAAATTACCTCGGTTTGTATAGTTCAAATCAAAGTAAACTTGCATCTTAATTGTGCTCAGGGATGGGTTTGATGTGTCAAGCAGCCTGGAAACACAGAGCTAAGAGAGAGAGGTGAGTTCTTTCTCATGACAGGAAAAACATCTGAACTGGACTATGCTACAGGTTTTACAACAACACTAGAGCCCCCTCCCTAACCATTCTCTCAACATACTATGAACACTGTGAAGTATAAGGCATTTATTAGCATTCAAGAACACAGAGTCATAGGATTATGGAATGTTTTGTGTTGGAAGGGAGCTTTAGAGGTCCAATCCTTTTGCAGTAATCAGGGTCATTTTCAACTACATCAGGCTGCTCAGAGCTCCATCCAACGTGACCTTGAATGTTTCCAGGGATGGGGTATCCACTACCTCTCTGGGCAACCTGTGTTTGTGTTTTACCACCCCCATTCTAAAAAAATTCTTCCTTGTATCTAATCTAAATCTATCTTCTTGTAGTTTAAAACCATTATCCCTTGTCTTATTGCAAAAGGCCCTGCTAAAAAGATTGTCTTTCTTATAGGCTTCCCAGAATCCAGTCTTTAGCTACAGAACCATGAAAAAAAAAAAGCATTAAAAATTTGGAAGTGTCCATATCAAAATAAAATATTTGTTACAGGAACAGATAGCAAATAATGCTAGAATCTTAGCTAAGTAATGACTGTCAACATTGTGTCAGAATTACCTGTATAAGGTTTTGCACATCATTTTCTGTAAGGTTTTGATCCACATGAAAGTTATTTCTTGGATCTAAACAAACAGCTTTCACCTAGAGATTGCCAAAAAGAAAACTATTAATTTACATCTCAACATATACTCTTTGCAGCTCACCTTTTATTTTTTGAAAAATCTCAGATGCAGCCAGTGTTTGTTATTCCTTTTTTCCATTTCAACCTTTGATAATGGAACAAAGTTATTTGATTTAATGACTTGCTGGTTTCAGTTCTCAGGCATAGAAGGAAAAAACATGTTTGTGACACAAACTTTGCAGAGAAATATTTAAATCTAAAAATTTTCTAGAAAAAAATATTTTTTTCTGTGTAAAATTTTATTCACCATGGTTGTTTATAGACTTCTCAGCTGGTGCTGTATACAACAGTATGAATGTTTACCATTTAGATACCAAATTCATAATGTTCTGCACACAGGGAAATATGTGCATTTCTGCAACTGGTATGCAGGCTGGGGATCTTGCCAGCCACTTGTACAAGTTTTTGACTCATTAAAATTGTTGTACTTCATTGATCAAAGCCATGGTGTCACATTTTGGAAAAAAAAAAATCAGACTAACAGTGCTGCTGTGAGCCATTTACATGCATTTGCAAGTTTATAAGAGCCAGTTCTGTTCTTTTACTGTCAATAAAGAAAGAATCTAGCTTCATCTTTCTGCAGACACAGATTTACAGATGCATTTGGACTATATTCTGCATCTGTGCCATGTCTCCCAAGATGGGAAGCTAAAGTGTATAGTGCTTTTAAGGACACTTATATTTGTCCATCAAGGACAACAGTGAGATTGATTCAATTTCATTTTTAGCTTAAATGGGATCCAAACCCACTCCTTCAAATATTCAGCCCATTTATACTACCTAGCCCTGCCTTAACAAGGAAACAAAAGTATTCATCACAGCAGAGGGAAGAGGTAAACATCAAAGAATAAACATAGCTGCTGCAATAAACATTCACTTACGCATCATCGCCTTTTGTTCATTTATGAGAGTGGAAAGAAAACACTTTCTCACTTTAGAGACAGAAAGAAAAAAAAGGTTTCTGTGTCTGTAGGAGCAAACTGAGGGAGACCTCTGAGTCAAAGAGTTCCCAGGACTTGCAGCTTTTTCAGGGCTTTTTTTTCCTCAGAAAGCATTTCAGAGGAATGAAATACTTTTTTCCTGCTTTTTAGGACCCTATACTGAATATCTCTGAACAGCCCTTTGAAACTGCCCAGTGCAGGCAAACAGAAACCAAGGTGTTTCAAAGTTCAAGTCAGCCTGAAAGCCTCAGCTGCCACCATTCTAGCCTGGCCAGGCTGCTGTGGAGCTGCTATTTGAAGCTTGTTAACTTTTATGACCAAAGGAATAATTTATGTCCTCACTCCGTATCATTCAGTCTGAGTAGGGTCAGTCAGTAACTCAGGTGGTACTATTCACCATGTGTAAAATTAAGTTCCTATCTCACAAAAGCCTTAAAAACCAATTTGAGCTGCCAAGCTAATTGTGCCCAGATGAGAAACTTCTGTTCTATGATGAGACCAACACATATTGATCTTAATTTTTTATGAGCAGCAACAGAATTCAAACGTGATTAGGAAAACACTTGTATGAAATAATAACCATAGAATCATTTAGGTTGGAGTCCAACCATTAACCCTACTCTATCAGGTCCACCACTAAGCCATATCCCCAAGCATCACATCTATAGAACTTTTCAACACTTTGAGGAATGGTGACTGCACATCCTCCCTGGGCAACCTGTTCCAATGCCTGACAATCCTTTCAGTGAAAACTTTTTTCCTGATGTCATAGAATCGGTTGGAAGGGACCTCAGGGATCATCCAGTTCCAACCCCCCTGCCATGGGCAGGAACACCTCACACTAGATCAGGTTGCTCAGAGCCACATCCAGCCTGGCCTTTAAAAACTCCAGGGATGGGGCTTCTACCACCTCCCTGGGCAACCTGTTCCAGTGTCTCACCAGCCTCAAGGGTAAGAATTTCTTGCTAACATCCAATCTGAATCTACTCATTTCTAGTTTTGTTCCCTTCCCTCTAGTCTTATCACTAACCGACACCCTAAAAAGTCCCTCCCCAGCTTTCTTGTAGGCCCCCTTCAGATACTGGAAGGCCACAAGAAGGTCTCCTCAGAGCCTTCTCCTCTCCAGACTGAACAACCTCAACTCTCTCAGTCTGTCCTCATAGGAGAGGTGCTCCAGCCCTCTGATCATCCTCATGGCCCTTCTCTGGACACGTTCCAGCACCTCCAGATCCTTCTTGTAATAGGGGTTCCAGAAGTGGATGCAGTACTCCAGGTGGGGTCTCACCAGAGCAGAGTATGATGCTGGCTGTGCTTCTCCTGCGGCAGCCCAGGATGTGATTTGCTTTCTGGGCTGCAAGTGCACCCTGGTGGCTCATGTTGAGCTTCTCATCCACCAGCACCCCCAAGTCCTTTTCTCTGTCCAGCCCAAACCTCTCCTGGTGCAGCTTGAGGCCATTCTCTCTTCTTCTAGCACTAGTTACTTGGGAGAAGAGCCCAACACCCACTTCACCACCTCTCTTCAAACCCCCACCCTAGAGATTTAACTTGGGCTTACCAGGAATGCCACCAAGGCTTCCGAAACAGCTTGTCCCTGGACAGTGCATTCTTGGCCGACTTCACGAATTATTTTCTTGAGGACACTTTCAGTCTGGTCACCAGCCATACTGAATGGGCACACACGTTAACGGGAATAACATTTATTTAAGTTTTCGGCTGAGTCTGTTAACGCTTCTCCACGAGAGGGCTGCAGGTGCCCACTCCCCAACTCGCCCCGGTACCGCCGGCCGGGGCCTCCCCCAAACATCTCAGCCCCGCTGCCGCCTCTTGTCGGGACACACCTCCCGACCCCGCGGCGCTCTCACCGTCCCGGCCGCCGACAAAACGTCTTCCTCTCACCTTCTCTCCGGCCCGGCCCCGCCCGGGTGGCGGCCGGCAGCGAGAAAAGGCCGCAGCGGGCAACAGCCGCGGACCGTTGCCAGGGAGACGCGGCGCGGCTGGGCCTCAGGCGATGCCGCCGGCCGGGGAAGCGCTGTGTGTGCGCCTATGGCTCTGTGGGTGCGCGCCTATGGCTCTGTGTGTGTGCGCCTATGGCTCTGTGTGTGTGCGCCTATGGCTCTGTGTGGGTGCGCCTATGGCTCTGTGGGTGCGCCTATGGCTCTGTGGGTGCGCCTATGGCTCTGTGTGCGCGGCTATAGCAACGAGCCTCCAAGCTGTTCAGCATGCAGAAGCGAAGGTTCTGGAGGGACCTTATGGTTACAGTTCAGTATTTGAAGGGGACCTACAGGATGGCTGGATCCTACAGACCTACAGGACTTCTCAGAAGGGCTTGTAGTGACAGGACGAGGTGCAATGGTTTGAAACTGGAGCAGGGTGGATTTAATTTGGACATGAGGAGGAAGTTCTTTTACAGTGAGAGTGGTGAAATACTGGAACAGATTGCCCACAATGTGTTTGAGGCCTGATTTTCTGGAGACAGTCAAAATCAGATTCGATGTGTCCCTGGACAGCCTGAGAGAATGGCCTCAAGCTGCGACTGGTAGGTTTAGACTGGACATTAGGAAACATTTTTTCATGGCAAGAGTGGTCAGGCATTGGAATGTGCTGCCCAGGGAGGTGGTTGAGTCCCGAAGCCTGGATGTGTTCAGAGGTGGTTTGGATGTGGTGCTAGGGGTGAACCTTGTAGAGTAGGGTACTGGGTTGAACTTGGTGATCCTGAGGGTCTTTTCCAACCTGAATGATTCTGTGATGTATTTGGAGGTGTCCCTGCTGACTGCATGGGGGTTGGACAAGATGACTTTTGAAGGTCCCTTTCAGTCCAAATCACTCTGTGGGGCTATGCCTGCTCAAGCAAGACACCTGTTTAGAGGTGACACTGAGGTGCATGTAGAGAGATACATATTTATACAGAATAGATGTGTGTGTATATGCAAACCAGAGACGTACATACCTGCATATATACAAAATACATGTATATAGAGGCATTGGAATATGAGTATATGTGTGAATAAATCTCTGTATGTGCATACAAACCATATGTGTGGGTGTCTATTGCTATATGTAGTTATGCAAAACTAGATATATGTCTGTCTAAACATGAATACAGTCTAGGAAGGTTCTTCTACTCTGCCCTCTACTCTGCCCTGGTGAGACCACACCTGCAATACTGTGTCCAGTTTTGGGCTCCCCAGTTCAAGAGAGACAGAGACCTGCTGGAGAGAATCCGACAGAGAGCCATGAGGATGATTAGGAGACTTGAGCATCTCCCCTATGAAGAGAGACTGAGAGCCCTGGGACTGTTTAGTCTGGAGAAGACTGAGAAGGGATCTCCTCAATATGTATAAATATCTGAGGGGTGGGTGTCAAGTGGAGGGGGCCAGGCTCTTTTGGGTGGTTCACAGTGATAAGACAAGAAACAAGAGGTTCAAACTTGAACATGGAAGATTTCATCTCAACATGAGGAGAAACTTCTTTGCAGTGAGGGTGACAGAGCACTGGAACAGGCTGCCCA
The DNA here is from genome assembly GCF_027791375.1 of Indicator indicator. Taxonomy (NCBI): domain Eukaryota; kingdom Metazoa; phylum Chordata; class Aves; order Piciformes; family Indicatoridae; genus Indicator; species Indicator indicator. The sequence goes on along the minus strand of NC_072011.1, from coordinate 7,571,414 downwards.
GGGGGGTTGTGGAGTCTCCTTCTCTGGAGACTTTCCAAACCCACCTGGATGCATTCCTGTGCAGACTACCCTAAGTGATCCTGCTTTGGCAGGGGAGTTGGACTTGATGACCTTTGGAGGTCCCTTCCAACCTCTAATGTACTGTGATACTATGGTATATAGGTATATATAACTAAATACACATCCATATATAAAATATGTATGTTTATGAATAGGTCAAACATGTATATAGATGTACATGGATATGAAAAGCATATATGGGGATATGTGTTTATAAACATATACATGTATATACAAAACAAAGAATTATAAATATATTATATATATATATGTTAAATTTTGTATGTATATATATTTATGTATAGAATTGAATCATAGAATACATTGGGTTGAAGAAGCCTTTAAGGGTCATCTAGTCCAATACCCCTGCAGTGAGCAGGAACATCCTCAGTCCAAGTCTTTCCCAACCTAACCAATTCTATGATTGATTTATATATATATACACACACATGCAAAATGTACAATTATTTATATGCAAAAGGTGTATATATATGTATATGTATATATACATGTGTATGCACATATATATGCATATGCAATTTGCACAGAGATACCTTCCAAAGAAGCTTATGAAGGTAGGAGAAGGCAGGAAGAGCAGCAGACGCAGCCAAAACCCAAACCAGGACCACTGGGTTGGGGGTACAAGGGGTGGTGGGGGGGTGGGCAGCAGGAGGCCACAGGAACACTGCCATTACTCTCACCATTGATGAGCAACGTCAAAACCAGGCAGAGGGCACACAGCAGTATGAGTGTTCCATTGCACAGAGATGTTTGAGAAGCTAGGAGCTTTTCAGCATAGCCAGGAAACCCTGTCCCTGGAGAGAAGAGCAGGAAGGTATGATCAGCAATTGGCCTCATGGGATGGTCCCTGGAGCCGTGAGATGGCAGAGCTGCAGGGAACAAATGCCAGGCTCAAGGCCTCTTTTGTCATAGGTCCCCCTGAGCTGAACAGACCATCACATCAAACAGCAAAGGCTGAAAGCAGCTGTTAGCAATCTCTGCCATGGAACCACCACACCGCTCTCAATACAGTGTAACATGCTGATCAAACCTGCCAATTTCCCAACCCCTTCCTCTAGCCCCACGATGGCCACAGTTGTCCCAGCTCTGTCCCCTCCCAGCTTCTTGCCCACCTCCTGCCTAGCTGTTGGGGGCACAGAGTGGGAAAAAGACGACCTTGAGGCTGTGCAAATGGATAGACAAAGCACCCTTGAGTTATGAACACTGTTTTAGCCTCAAATCTAAAGCACAGCATCACAGGGGTTGCTGTGAAGAAAGTTAACACATCCCAGGAGTTGCTGTGAAGAAAGTTAACTCTGTCCCAGCTGCAGCTGGTACCAATAAATACATAGACACCTATAAATGCATACAATATGCAGATATGAGTGGGTATGTTTAATGGTTGGACTTGATGACCTTCAAGGTCTTTTCCAACCAAAATGATTCTGTGATTCTATATATGCACCTATATATGCATGTGTAAAATGTGTGTGTATGCTACAGAATGAGTGCGGGAGGGCAAGGTGGCACTTCCCTCTGCAACACAAGGACAGAGCAAAGCTTGCTTTCAGGTCTCTTGCTGCTGCTGGAGGTGGCAGTTCCCCCAGGTGTAGAGGGGTTACAGCCTGCAAGCAGCAGTCCCCAAGCAGAGCCCCAAGTTCATTCTCAGCTCTTGCACACACCAGTGAGCACATCACTGGATACCAGCAGTGCCTGCCTATAACTAGTTCAGTTAATCAATACTTAATCCAAGCTTTTCCATGCCAGAGAGAGGAATGAGTGAAAGCACATTAATTAAATTTAAAAGCCATATCCCTAAAAGGCAATCAAATAAGCTCAAGAGGCACAGGGAATGCAGCAACAAGAACTGACAAGCTACACCAGTTTTCAACTGATTTAATGTTTTTCCTTTAAAGTGTCAGACAGAATAGTTTGATCAAGATCATATTTTTCCTCCGTGACATCAGATATGTCACTCTTATCAGTACACAATAAATAATTAAGTTGATACTATTCTACCTGGCAAGTAGGTGCAGGATTACATCCACATTCTCAGTGCGTATCCAAAGGTACATTGCAATGAGTCCCAGCATCACCTATGGGGAGAGTTTTAGGGAGGTCTGTGGAGCAGGCATCAAAATAATCCTGCAAAGGACATTGTGAAGTCTTAGGTTTTGTTCTAGCAGCACAGCTAATGCAGCTTCTTAATATGTCTTCTCCATTCCCACTTAATCAATACCCTTAAGCTCAGCAATTACAGCAAGACATTTATCACAAGACAAAAATCTGCAGGAATACTTCTTCAACAAATTGCATGATCAGAGGCTTTCAGTCCCCTTCCTGTAGCAGAAGCATGTCACTCTTGGTGAGTTTGGGGTCACAGAGATTCCCCTCTGTGCTTCCCAGTAAATCACACAAAAATCAGTTTTGCAGTTGCAGGTGGAGAGGAGTGAGGACAGAAGAATATAATTCTGGGGATTGAAAGGAAAAAGAGAAGATGCTCACGCTCATAAATCCTAGTAGGATATGTCCAACTGCCTATACACCTTTAGGCTGCAGGTTGGATGGAAAGAACAATATATTTGCAGCTTTGTTTATTGAGAATTTAAGTTCTTTTATTGCTTTAAAAATTTCAGTAGTATCAAACTGCATTTCAGATAGTATTAGAATCACAAAGTTACAAACTGCCAGCAACATTTCAAGGGAAAGGAAAGAATGGAAAGAGGGGAAGGGAAAGGGGAAGGGAAAGGGGAAAGAGAAAGGGAAGAGGAAGGAGAAGAGGAAAGGGAAAGGGAAGGGGAGAGGGAAGGGGAAGGGCAAAGGAAAAGGGTAAGGGTAAAAGGGAAAACAGAAGAAAGAGAGAGAAGGACGACTAATCTTATATTTTTCAAAGAAAACCATGGTTTGGGGAAAGGTTTTCAGTCTATATTAGACCACAACAATATAACTTGTTGCTTAGATACTGGACACTTTAGGTTGCAGAACACTGTTTCATGATCAAAGCAATTGGATTTCTCCCCTAGAATTAATACTAAGTTTTAAACACAGCTCCTGGAAATGGAGGCCTGGTTTATACAGCGTTATTGTAACTAGAATTAAAGACCTTTCTTATTTCCTCCTCAAAAATTCTCTGTACAGAGAGCTGCTCAGAGATGGCTTTAGTAACCTGAAAGACAGATAAACTCTTCCCCCCAGCGGTAGGTCTAAGCCATTGACTGTCAGTGGAGCACAGTGAAAAGGTTCTTGGCTTTGTGATGGAATGATTTTACCTATTAGCTTGAAGAGTCATTAAAAGCTTCAGAGTAGTTTTTAAATCACCACGAAGATTGGCACTGTGGTGCTCCCTTCAAGGGAAAGCATATCACCTACTTGATGATGCTTTAGACTGGCTATTGTGTAGTTGTGCCAGACTAGCTCAGATGGAAGCAAATGAAGCTATATTTACAAGCAAAACTAAAATCTAGAAATATGAAATGCAATGAATATATACAAAATACATATTTACAGGCATTTACAATTTATAAACGGCACAAGAACCCCCCTGGAGAAAACCAGGGGGTTCCAAATAGCTTCCCCCTCTCCCTCTACAGACAAGGAAAAAGGAGAAAAGCAGAGAGTAGCTTGTTATATTCACAACAGTACTTAGCCACAACAAAGAAACACAGCCAAGGTCAGCAAGCCAGCAGAAGCAACCAGCTAGTACCTGCCAGAGCGAAGAAACCGAGATAGAGATAGAAATAGTTTATACAACTAACTTTATGTTAGTTATCAGACCAATGGGATTATTTAGACCTTACCATTTTGCACCCAATGGGAATTTGTTTACATTCTATCCCTTTCTACTCTGTAGAAAATTTCCTAGGCATCAGCCTAAAACTGCCACACTATTGCATTTAGGAAGTCCTGTCCTTCTCCAGATACATCCAGAAGATAGGATTTACTTGATAGGCCAGTCAAGCCTGATCTAGGATTTACTTGATAGACTAATCAACCTGATCTAATGTGAGGTGTCCCTGCCTGGGGTAGGGGGCTTGGAACTAGATGATACTTAGGTACCTTCCAACCCTGACAATTCTATGAATCTGTGAACACCTGAGCCCATTTCTTCATTTTGACAGCATGGGGACAAAGTTGCAGTTAGATGCTCTTACATGACAGAGCTGGATGGTAAACAACCTGCAACCAAGTATGTGATTCAATAGGCAAATTTAGAGTTCAGCCTGAGCACTTGGTAGTTGCATTAGGCAAATGGAGGGCTTGCAACACAGAAGACACAACTGCCAGGACGGCAAGAAGTGTTGCCTTATGAAGCTTCACTCATTTCCCTGTGCCCAGTGGAGAATCTAAGCTGAAGAGCCTAGAGCTCCACTGTCACAGTCACATTCACCAAGAGATTCTGCCAGGACTAATCCACCAGTCAGTCTCCCTCATCACTCATCTGGGAGACTAATCAAGCTGACCTTCCAGCTCAGTTAGCCTCTCTCTGTACTCAGGCCGCCTCAGACTGGGTGGCCTGCTAGTGAGCAAGCACCAGCCCTCTGGCCTGAAGGTCTCCTGCTGTCATAATCAATGCAAGGCACCAGTTAAAGCTCTTTGAAGATGATACACATATGTACAGGGACTTATGGAAGCCAGTGCAGGACCCTAGCAGAAGATGATGATGGATGAGAAGTTGGACATGAGCAAACACTGCAAGCTTGCAGCCCAGAAAGCCAATCACAGCCTGGGCTGCATCAAAAGATGCATTGCCAGCAGATCCAGAGAGGTGATTCTGCCACTTTGCTCTGCTCTGATGAGACCTCACCTGCAGTACTGTGTGCAGGTCTGGAGCCCTCAATATAGGAAGGACATGGACCTGATGGAGAGGGTCCAGAGGAGGGCCACAAAAATGATCACGGGGTTGGAGCACCTCTGCTGTTAGGACAGGCTGAGGGAGCTGGGGGTGTTCAGCCTGGAGAAGAAGAGGCTCTTGGGAGAACTGATAGCAGCCTTCCAGTACCTGAAGGGGAAACTACAGGAAGGATGGAGAGAAACTGTTTACAAGAGCCTGCAGTGACAGGGCAAGGGGCAATGGGCTTCAAACTAGAGAAGGGCAGATTTAGATTGGATATCAGGAAGAAGTGCTTCACTATGAAGGTGGTGGAACACTGGAACAGGTCATCCAGGGAGGTGGTTGAGGCTCCTTCCCTGGAGATACCCAAGGTGAGGCTCGAAGAGGCCCTGGGCAACCTGATCTAATTGGGGATGTCCCTGCTGGTGCCAGAGAAGTCAGACTGCATGACCTTTGGAGGTCCCTTCCAGCCTGGACCATTCTATGATTCCGTGAGTTCCTTTCCCTTTTGTCATCTCTGAAGTTAAAATGTAAGCTGCAGGATGCAGGTTTTTGTTTGCCCACATTTCAGAGTCCTGAAACTACCTCACACCGTGATGTAGCAATGACTGTACACTTGATTATGCTTGGTTCTTCCAAAGGAGCAGTACAAGGAGAGCCTGCATTCACACAAGAACGAAACACCTGTCTCTTTCAAGAGGGAAGTACTCTCAAGCTACCTGGCTTTTACTGTTGCCAAGAAGTCTCACAGTCAGAAGTTCACATTGTGAGGGAAATGTGTTCTCACAATAAAACTGAGTTTTGAAGCTGAGAATGTTTTGCTTCAACAATTTTGGTGTTTTTTTCCTTTCTCAAACCTGCACAGCTGTAACTGGAAGCCACCATGCTTGTGTTGCCTTGCTTGGACACTGCAGGCTGACAGTGCTGACCAGCTCAGCTTTAAAAGGACTCATTCACACAAGAGCATGCAGTGCTATTTTAAGCTTCCAGGACTCTCCTGGAAGTCTGAATAAAAGTGGTAGGTATATATCCTTTTCAGGCTCATTGTGGCACAATGCACTCTAATGGTTCACAGGGAATGGAATCCCAGGTGACATCTATAGCAATTATTTAAGATATCCTTAAGGGTTTGAACTTCCCTTTTAGAATATGGTAAAAGAACAGGAGACTGCTCTTCTGTTTTCTCCTCCCAATTCCATCATTTTCTGCAGTGAAGAAGGGGTGTCTGGGCATGCTAGTGCTGTGCCTCCCCCTAATTCCCACTATATCAGACTTTCACTATGATATGAGGCTACCTAGCAGGGAGCTTAGGCTTACTCATTGTACAGGGAACTCAGATCAGGGAAGCTGACGATTGTCCCCAAGATGAAAGGAAAGGGGACACACAAAGGAAGCAAGATTTCGCTGAACAAAGAACTCCAATTTGGCCTTTAACTTAGAAGTTGAAAAATTCACTCACAGATAACACAGCACTAAAGGCTTACCCTTCATTTGAGCATTTCTGTAAAAATCCTCAGAAGGAAAGAAATCCAGTTAGTAAATGCACTATTGTTAGCCTGGATCCCTCAGCAAGCACAATGGATGCACTGTATTTGCCAGGTTACAGAAAAGGGTGTGGAGCAAAATTATTTATCCTTCAAACCTTAAGAGCTCTGTCATTCTCTGTGCAGAGGGAGCAGAGAGATTCCAGACATACCATCACTGAGTGCCTCAACTGGAAACTCCTGCAGAAGATGCATTATTCAGCTTTATTCAGATGAATCACAGCCTAAGGCTCCCAAACAATATTAACATCACATTAACATTTCAGCCAAAAGCATTAATAAAAATAACACAGACCAAGAGCTTATTCCATTAATCACCTCTCTAAAGAAATTTGTTGAAAATCAGACCCAGGACTTAATCTTACACTTGTCATACATTCCTACTGAGCTATGTTTCAAAAAAGCTGGAGTTTGACCAGAAGGGCACAGTGCTATTTCATGTGTTAGCTAGGTATTAACTACTTCTTGTGTCTGTTCAGATGATAATAACATTAACTTTTTTTTTTTTCTCCCCACAGGAGATCACCTTCTCATGCAAAATTCCAAATCCCACTTTGTATGCAAAAGCAAAAGGATAACCCAAAAGTGATGCAGCAGTTTTCTCATGCACTGAACAAGCAACTCGTGACAGGACAAGAGGGCATGGTATGAAGCTGCACCAGGGGAGGTTTAGGTTGGATATTAGGAAGCACTTCCTCACAGAAAGGCTGATTAGGCTCTGGGATGGACTGCCCAGGGAGGTGGTGGAGTCACCATCACTGGAGGTCTTTAAGCAAAGCTTGGATGTGGCACTTGGTGGCATGGTTTAGCTGATGTTGTGGTGTTAGGACATAGGCTGGACTTGACCTCAGAGGTCTTTTCCAGCCTCAATAATTCTGTGATTCTGTGAGCAGCACCCCACACTACCAGGATCCATCAGGAGATCCAGGGCCAAGGACTTTCTTCTCAGTTCAGGCTATAGGAATTTCTTCCATAGCTGTGGAAACACAACTCTACAGTAAACATATGAAGGAGAGAATCTGCTGCTGTTAGGGGAGAAGGGAAAAAAAAACCCACATTAATAATAAGAATGTGATTATTCCACTGTTTGTAAACTAAGTTCTCAATCAGCTCACTCTTATCCAGCTACAGCCTTCTTATTGATGCACATATATGCTCTTCATTCATCTGTCAGAAAGGAAGGGAATGATCAATGAATCAGAGAGGGCAAGATGATTATTAAATACGCTACTGCGGTGTTTTCCCTGTGCCATGAAATGACCTGGGGACCACATACATACCCTTGAAGTGATGTACCAATTTGCAAACCTTTCTCCAAACCCCTGAATTTTGTTGCCTAAAAGCAGTTCTATTGCCAGTACAGCTTCTTTCCCCTAGAGCAGCTATTAAGGCTTAAGATCCTGTCAATTTGCACTGAACACTTGGCAGAACAACTCGTTAGAGACCTGTGCCTGTTTGTAGCAATCTTTGAAAGCAGCAGTAAGGACTGGGAAAAAAAAGTATTTTAACATCATGGGATGGCTGGTAACTCTTAGAAAACCAGAAAGATTGCTGGATTAGCATTTCTTACCTTTTATTTTAGAAATTAATTCTGTAAGCTTTCTACAGATACACAGCACTGGCCAGCTGTGACTGTTTCTTCATTCTGGTGTGTCAGCCACTCTTGATGATATCTTGAAAACAATATTTAGATAGAAAATATACTGAGGAGGTAGAAAAACAATCTGTGAAATTATGAGTACAGAAAACATATGATGTAGAAGTCCTGTTGGAGCCAAGTGATCCTTTAAAGGCTGAACTGCATATAGTTTATTCACTTTTCAGAATTCTTAGAATTCAGAATTTTGCAAGCCTTGTATCTCCTGAAACAACTACTTACATCCAACTCTGAGAGTAGCATCAGGACTTACATCTAGTATGAGTATCCTACACCAGTGTTGCAACTGTGGGCTTTCTGCACATGAGGTAAAAGTATTGCAGATAACCCACTAAAATTTCTGAAGAGCTGAATTTGATGTTTTTTTCTCTACTATTATTTTTCATTACTATTACGCTCAGCTTTTGAAAAAAAATTAGGTTTGTTGCCAGGTTAACTTTTGACCTAAAGCAAACACTTTTAAACACAATCTTTATGTAAAAAAAAAAAAAAAAAAAAAAAAAAAAGCAGAACTCTTGTGTTGTTCCATTTGAAAACTGAACAGGATTATCTCACTAAATTTCGAAGCAGTTAACCATAAAATATGTCTTTACACTATGTGGTTAGTTCTAGCTTAATACCCAGGTGAATCTCACGAGGTTCAACAAGAACAAGTGCAAGGTTCTGCACCTGGGCTGGAACAATCATAGAATCATAGAATCAGTCAGGGTTGGAAGGGACCACAAGGATCATCCAGTTCCAACCCCCCTGCCATGGACAGGGACACCTCACACTAGATCAGGCTGGCCAGAGCCTCATCCAGCCTGGCTGCAAACACCTCCAGGGATGGGGCCTCAGCCACCTCCCTGCACAACCCATTCCAGGCTCTCACCACTCTCATGGGGAAGAACTTTCTGACATCCAGCCTGAATCTCCCCACTTCCAGCTTTATTCCATTCCCCCCAGTCCTGTCACTACCTGATAGTTAAAAAGTCCCTCCCCAAATTTCTTGTAGCCCCCTTCAGATACTGGAAGGCCACAAGAAGGTCACCTCAGAGCCTTCTCTTCTCCAGACTGAACAGCCCCAACTCTTTCAGTCTGTCCTCATAGGAGAGGTGCTCCAGCCCTCTGATCATCCTGGTGGCCCTTCTCTGGACATGTTCCAATCCTCACTATCAATACAGACTGGGAGATGAGGTGATAGAAAGCAGCCCTGTGGAAAAGGACTTCAGGGTGCTGATGGATGAGAAGCTGGACAGGAGCAGACAGTGTGAGCTTGGAGCCCAGAAGGCAAATCACATCCTGGGCTGCATCAAAAGATGCATTGCCAGCAGATCCAGAGAGGTGATTCTGACACTTTGTTCTGCTCTGCTGAGACCTCACCTGGAGTACTGTGTGCAGGTCTGGAGCCCTCAATATAGGAAGGACATGGACCTGATGGAGAGGGTCCAGAGGAGGGCCACAAAAATGATCATGGGGTTGGAGCACCTCTGCTGTTAGGACAGGCTGAGGGAGCTGGGGGTGTTCAGCCTGGAGAAGAGAAGGCTCTGGGGGCACCTAATAGCAGCCTGCCAGTACCTGAAGGAAGCCTACAAGGAGGATGCAGAGAGACTGTTTACAAAGGCCTGCAGTGACAGGACAAGGGGCAATGGCTTCAAACTGGAGAAGGGCAGATTTAGATTGGATATTAGGAACAAGGTCTTTACCATGAGGGTGGGGGAACACTGGAACAGGTTGTCCAGGGAGGTGGTTGGTACCCCATCCCTGGAGATATTCAAGGTGAGTCTTGACAGGGCTCTGGGCACCCTGATGCCCAATAATGGACAAGGGACACTTGGTCTTAGAAATAGTTAAACTGAGTCACCTGAGTGATCTTTTGGTTATGACCAGCTTTGCAGGACAGACAAAGAGGTTCTTGTTTTACCTTTTTTTCTCCAGCTCTAGTTTTCTGTGGGCTTTGCCTCTAGTCTGGCTTTGTTCATCTTTTTGAACTTCATTTAATTCTCTCTACTTGTGTGTCACTGTCTTGCTGATGATTAAACAGCAGTGATCTTGAAATGCTGCTCCTAGCTCAATTTCATGAAGATTCTCTGTTCTTAAGTGAGTATAAGTTCCTTCAGTCTCTCAACTATCAGCTTAGTCTGATTGTAAGATTCTTGGTTTATAGTGTTTGAAGGACTGAGTCATTTGTGTTAATAAAAGACACATCACATTAGCTGTCTTTAAGCTTGCACACACCAGGCCATAATCTAAAGACAATTTAGGACTTAAACATAACTGTGAAAATTCAGATTCCACAACTTTTTTTTTCAGAGTTCAGTTAGGGATAGAATTAATTGAAACTGAAACTGGCCTCTAGGTTGAGGTTTAAAAGTTAAGTATTGATACTTGCATGTTTCACGAAGACCTACAAGATTAAAGCAGAAACTTTCACAGAAATGGACACTGAGCAAAGCAGGGATTTTCATGCCAGTTCCAAGCCTGGTGGCTGCACTTAACACAATTCTTTACTTCAGAAGACCTTCAAACCCTCCAGCCAGCTCTGCTTTTCTGCAAAAGGACATGTCACAGTCTCACAGTATATCAGAGGTTGGAAGGGGCCTCCAGAGATCATAGGGTCCAACCCCCCTGCCAGAGCAGCATCACTTAGGGGAGTCTGCACAGGAACATATCCAGGTGGCTTTGGAAAGTCTCCAGAGAAGGAGACTCCACAACCCCCCTGGGAAGCCTGTTCCAGTGCTCTGTCACCCTCACTGGAAAGAAGTTTCTCCTCATGGTGTGGTGAAATCTTCTACGTTCTAGTTTGAACCCATTGTTCCTTGTCTTATCATTGTGAACCACCCAAAAGAGCCTGGCCCCCTCCACTTGACACCCACCCCTCAGATATTGATAGACATTGATCAGATCCCCTCTCAGTCTTCTCAAGACTAAACAGCACCAGGTCTCTCAGTCTCTCTTCACAGGGGAGATGCTCAAGTCCCCTAAGCATTCCTGTGGCTCTCTGTTGGATTCTCTCCAGCAGGTCTCTGTCTCTCTTGAACTGGGGAGCCCAAAACTGGACACAGTATTGCAGGTGTGGTCTCACCAGGGCAGAGTAGAGAGGTAGAAGAACTTCCCTAGACCTGCTGGACACACCTTTTACTTCACCATGAAGTTTATCTTAGAGTAAACATTTTTGAACTGGCATTAAAGCTTCTTTCTAAACTTTGTGGATGACCTTGAATGCACAAACTGCTCTCAAAAGTAGTGTGAAACTCTGGAAGGATGTTTTTCTGACAGACCATGGGTCCTTTCCTTGATCTCTCGATGATACTGGAGGCTTCACAGCATTCTAGATAATGGACATCTTACTGGGTAAATAAATACAGAATATCAAAAGAAAGTACATCAGTTTACATCCTGTTAAAATCTGTATCCTACAGCATTTTAGATAATTGATATCCTGATAGGTAAATAAATATAGAATATCAAAAGAAGGTACATAACTTTACAATCTGCTAAAATCTGTATCCTCTCTGTATCAGACTTCTTCTAGATGTGCCTGTAGAACACCCACAACTTAAAACTTCCCCAAAAGCTTGAATTAATGACTACATGTCAATGGGCATATCTGGCAGTTAACCTGTTTTGTCCCAATTAAATAGAACCTACCCAAGCCACACCTTAAAATAAGAGCAGTAGATCAAACATTTACACACTACCAGACTGGAATGCTTAGGGCAGGCATGAAACAGCCTCTTGCTTTGCTCCTGCATTGCATCCCCTACTTCTAATGAGGACAGATATCCTAAGCACCCACATCTGTGGTTATCTGTGGGGTGAGACAATCATCAGACTACTTTGCTTGTAAAACATCCCCTACTCTGATAACTCAGAGCAGCCTTGCAACTTGCTGCAGAAGGACTTCTGACCAACATGTGAAGGAAAAAAGATATTCCCCTGTCCCATGGAAGACTCAGGACTAACTAGAGGCCTGCAGCTAAAAGAAAGTTGTTTCTGTCTCACCTGTACTGACACTAGCAGAGTGAACATTTCCACCATTTGGAATCAAGAAGAAAAAAAACACAAAACAGGTAAGAAAAATGGGCTATGTGTATGGGGGGGGGGGGGAGAGGGGGTGGGCAGCATGAAGGGTGAAATAATGTTAAGAGGTGGCCACATATGCATATTGTAATTCCTCAAGTATGATAGCCTGCCAGCTTTCACACCTTTTTGTGCTGTTTCTGGTTTCCTTGACTCTAACTCCAGTAGATTAGTTAAAACCATTGAAATATTGAAAAAACCCAAACAACCTGTTTTGGTGCCTCCCCTCTGCATAGAGTCACAGAATGTTAGAGTTTGGAAGGGACCTCCAGAGGTCATTGAGTCCAATCCCCCTGGCAAAGCAGGATCAGCTAGGATAGTCTGCACAGGAATGCATCCAGGTGGCTTTTGAAAGTCTCCAGAGAAGGAGACTCCACAACCCCCCTGGGCAGCCTGTTCCAGTGCTCTGTCACCCTCACTGTGAAGGAGTTTCTCCTCATGTTAAGGTGAAACCTTCTTTGTTCAAGTTTATATGCTTACATACTGCATGTGCACACACACACACACACACGCCAGTCACTTCCAGGGGGAGGGAGAAAGAAACTGCTGTGAAATATGGCTCCAGCATACACTCAGGAAAGTGGCTTTTTAAACTGCCGTCAATCCTTTTGACAATCTCAGCAAACTCACCACTTCTCTGATACACAAAGCAGATTCACAGGATCACAGGATGTTAGGGGCTGGAAGGGACCTCTGAAGGTCATCGAGTCCAACCCCCCTGCCAAAGCAGGGCCATAGAATCTAGCACAGGTCACAGAGGAATGCATCCAGATGGGTCTTGACACTCTCCAGAGGAGACTCCACAACCTCCCTGGGCAGCCTGTTCCAGTGCTCTGTGACCCTCACAGTGAAGAAGTTCCTCCTCGTGCTGAGGTTGTAGTTTATATCCATTACCCCTTGTCCTATCACAGGGTGCAACTTAAAAAATAACTTACAAGGACAGGGGAAAAGTGAATACTTTTGCCAGCCTCAATAAAAAGTCATGCTGATACCAACTGACATCCATCTTTTCCAGTACATTATGGTTAGTATCAGCCCTGAAAGACTTATGGGAAGGACAACTCCACCTTTTAAAAGACAATTCATTAGAAGGTGCTGTAAAAGCATTACTACCAGGAGTTTGGGAAGGAGATCTGCAGCAATGCTGGAAGCCTTGCTTGCAGTGACAAATTTGCACAGAATGTTTGAACTCAGACACTGCTTAATGCTATAAATTGGACTTACCCAAACACTTTGTGTCCAAGAGGAAAGAGGCTTGACAGGAACATATTGAGAACCAAGAAAAAGCCACTACAGAATCACAGAATCAGCCAGGTTGGAAGAGACCTCCAAGATCATCAAGTCCAACCAATCACCCAACCCTAACTAATCAACTAGACCATGGCACTAAGTGCCTCATCCAGGCTTTTCTTAAACACCTCCAGGGATGTCGACCCCACTACCTCCCTGGGCAGCCCATTCCAGTGGGCAATCACTCTCTCTGTGAACAACATATTTCTAAGATCAAGCCTAAACTTCCCCCTGCACAGCTTGAGACTGTGTCCTCTTGTGTCACTGGTTGCCTGGGAGAAGAGACCAACTCCCACCTGGCTACAACCTCCCTTCAGGTAGTTGTAGAGAGCAATAAGATTTCCCCTGAACCTCCTCTTCTCCAGGCTAAACAACCCCAGCTCCCTCAGCTGCATCTCACAGTACTTGTGCTCCAGCCACCTAACACCAGCTGCCATTCTCCATGTGGGGTAATCCTTGCTGCTCTCCTGGGCTTTAGTTCCTAATGTGCCTTTCAGGTTTTTGAGGATGCTTTCTGTGTCAGCATTTGGGTGACAACAGATCAGTAAACTGCAGAGGCACAGATCTTTTTTGTCCTAATTAAGACCACAAGGCAATTATGATCAGATGTATGCCTGTTATCTTCAGGATTACTGAATTTTGGATACTGTAGTTTAAGTATTCTCAAAGGAAAAATAATTCTATTAGAGGGGAAGGAAGGAAGAAAGGAGAAAGAAAGAGAAAAAAAGAAAGGGAGAAAGAAAAGTAAGCAAGCAGTAGGGACTTTAGAAAGTTACAAGGCTTATAGAGGTGAACCTGTATTATTCACTTCCAAATGAGCTCAGTTCTTTCAAGCAGTATTTCAACACCATGAATGTCCTCTTCCACTGCCAGCCTTTCAAAAGCCACTCCAAGTCACTTGACATATTGCTGCTTAGATAGAACCAAGGCCAGGAACAGATGAAACTAAGGCTTTCAGGCTTTTGCAGGGTTGAAAGCTTTTTGTTCAGGAGGACCTTTGAACAATGTGCATTCCAACATCTTAACCTTGGATTTAAAGTGAAAAAGTCTGGGGGCAACGCACTGAAAGAGCTCTGCTGGTGTGGTGTGCATAGAGAATCCCAGGTTATTTTCCCTCTGAACAGAATAAAAGAAACTTTAGCTGTGTTTTTGGCAGCTTTCCAGGAATCCTCTGGAAAGATCACAGTGGATGAAAGGAATCCAACTCCTCATTGTCCTGGGTGAAAGCCCTGCAGAGGATGGTCTCTACGGAGCTCGGTTCAGAACTGGCAAGCCTGCAAGAGCATGTGTCAGCTTGCACAGCACAGACACAGATCAAGGGTTCAGCCACATGGGTGCATCTCTAATTGACCAGTAATAATGTCAGTGAATTACAGTTCATGTCCCACTTGCAGCAGACTGGGTGGCTGGTGGTTTGTGTAGCATTGCAAGGTTTCCAGCAAAGTCAGCCAGGAGCTCTCCAATACCCTGCCAACACAGCCCCTTTTGGCAGCAGAATTAGAAGCAAAAGAACTTTTCCTTGGCAGCAAAGTTAGTAATTCCAAGCTTTCACTTATGGAGCTCAGTTTACTGAATTGAACAAAGTATTACAGCCTTATCCGAGTCATGCTTTGAGACACGGTTTCTTTCACGTGGTTTGTGAGATGGCAGGGGAAGTTTCTGCTCTTGACTGCAGCAATCAGTTTCATTTAGTGTGGTTTGTAACAGAAGAAAGGGTCAGTCCAGTTTGTGGTGGAGATCAGATTTCTCTTATTAACAAATAGAGCATTTTGGAGTCTTTATCCAGGAGAGGTCAGCAAGTCTTGCATGCAGCATTATCTGTTTAACAACCAACAGATAGAAATTACTGAATCAAGGAATCACAGAATGTTAGAGGTTGGAAGGGACCTCCAGAGATCATTGAGTCCAACCACCCTGGCAAAAGGAGGATCACCTAGGGGGTCCACACAGGAGATGTTAATGAATGTACAGATATTCTTGAATGTTACCCAGTTTCCATTCTCAATTATCCATATACAGATTACTATTTATATTCCTAAATGGAATGGTTAACTAATATAAGCTGGTTACAAGAACAACAGTTTAACAGCTATTTTCTGATAGTAATTAAACACATTAGCAAATGGGAGATGCAGCTATTTTTTTTCTCTCCTTCAACCACCTCCTCTTCCTCATCCCAGTGATGGTCCCTGTTGTCTTTTCTTTCTGGTTCATTAGAACAAGGATGAAATGTGTAGGTTAAAAACATTTATAGATGAAAGTCAGAAGTCAAATACAGTTGCAGTTTGTTTTCTTTTCTGTTGTGAAATTCAGGAGTTGCCTTGTAAAGAAACACACCTCAGGCAGTTAACTTCAAAACTAGACTCACCCAAGCTATTACTCACAAGCGATCACTAATTTGTCTTTAAGTTTCTTGTGGAGAAACAAGTTTTGTAAAAAAAAAAAAAAAAAAAAAAGGAAAAAAAAGGCAAAACCCAATGAAACAAAGCCAGCATCAATCTCAGATGTGAAAGAGTTTAGGAAACACTGAACGTAAATATCACAACAAAGCCAGCTTCTCCTCTGCAATCCCCACATGACTGATGATAATGCAGTAAACATGCCAGCAAGCATTTACCTTTTCTGTTGAAACAAGAGCAAAGGTTCTGTTTTATAGCAAAAGTTCTATGTATATCTGTGCTGTCTAGTCTCTCAACTCTCCCTTTTAAAGAGGAATCAGGTCCCTGATCCAGTTCACTGCACCACAGCAAACAGTTGAGCCAGGAAAAAAGAGGAGGGTGGGGAGGACAATACTTTAATCCACTTTTACCATGGGCCACTTCATTCTTTAGAAATGTAGCTTTACTTGAAGGTAGTACTAATGTCTGTTTAGCAAGGTGGGGGCACTTTTTTATTACCTGATTCAGAATGTGAAGGGGTAGGATCTGGTTTTAACACCTAGCTCCAACTGCAGAGTAAGTTTTAATGTGGGAACCCTCCTTTTGTACAAATGGGGAGAGTCTGTACTAAGAGTTACCCCTAAAGAATTGTGTTTTTAATGCTGCCTTGTTGGAATGCAGTTCCTTGAGGAACATTGATGCTTGTGCTTCAGTGCTGACCCAGCTGGCATTGAGACACTAGCCTTAGAATCATAGAATCATAGAAATGTTAGGGTTAGAAGGGACCTCAAGGATCATCTAGTTCCAACCCCATGGCAGGGACACCTCACACTCAATCAGGTTGCCCAGAGCCACATCCAGCCTGGCATTAAAAACCTCTAGGGATGAGGCTTCTACCACCTCTCTGGGCAACCTGTTCCAGTGTCTTACCAGCCTCATGGTCAAGAACTTCTTCCTAACATCCACTAATCTACCCATTTCTATTATTTTTCCATTCCCCCCTAGTCCTATCATTACCTGACACCCTAAAAAGTCCCTCCCCAGCTTTCTTGTAGGCCCCTTTCAGATACTGGAAGGCCACAAGAAGGTCTCCTCAGAGCCTTCTCTTCTCCAGACTGAAGAGCCCCAACTCTCTCAGTCTGTCCTCAGAGGAGAGGTGCTCCAGTCCTCTGACCATCATCACCAGCCTTGCCAGTGTTGGAAATGTTTACAGCCATGTTTAGTGCTTTGACATATATGAGACAAGTGCACCCTGGTTCTTTTGGGTTAGCAAGTTTGCAGGCCTCAGGTGTTTCCTAACTTTTTTCTGCCAGCAACTCTTCACAGAGGTCCATAAGTGCCATAAGCTACACTTTCCTTTTTCTAGGACTGCCCATCTTCAGACGACTTTCACGCATGTTTAACAATGGCAGCTCCTATTAGAACTTTGCAAGAATGTCCACAAGTTTCTGCTATGGGTTTTTCATACTTTGTCTGCTAAAGTACCAGGTGAGCTATATAAGTGATTCATTTCTAACTCATTATCTTGCAGCCATTTGTGTTACTATAAAGACTTTAAGTGTTCTCAATTCTTGTTCAGCCAAGAATGTTGGCTTTGAGAGTGCAAAAAACCTTCTGTGTTGGTTTTACTAAATGATAAACTAATGAAAAGTCTTAAAGAAACATTATGATTTCCCCCTGCAGTACGTTTTCAGTGTTACACTTTCCCTCAAGCATAGAATCATTCAGGTTGGAAAATATCCTCAGGATCACCAAGTCCAACCCAGAACCCTACTCTACAAGGGTCACCACTAAACCATATCCCCAAGCACCACATCCAAACCACCTTTAAACACATCCAGGCTTGGGGACTCAACCACCTCCCTGGGCAGCACATTCCAATGCCTGACCACTCCTGTGAAATTTTTTTTCCTAATGTCCAGTCTAAACCTACCCAGTGGTAGCTTGAGGCCATTCCCTCTTGTTCTATCACTAATTACTTGTGAGAAGAGACCAGTAGCATCCTCTCTACAACATCCTTTCAGGTAGTTGTAGAGAGCAATGAGGTCTCACCTCAGCCTCCTCTTCGAAGGGCTTTTTTTCTTGTCTATTACATTCTGTGGACAAACTTGAAAACAGAATTGCTTTAACTCACATTCTCATCACCATGCACTCAGAAGCAAGAATATGCTTGTATCTGAGTGGTCTGCTCAGGATTCACTGTGGTGACACAGAGGACAAAGTCAGTCTAAAGGGCATGGGGCATGAGCATGAAAACCTGTTGAATAATCCTGAATTCAGCTTTGAAACTAGAAAATATAGTTAAGGCAGATCTTCTAGCTAGGTTACTTTATTTAACAAGTCTTGGCATCTTGATTCCTCCATCCATGCAGCCAGAATGAGCAAGTATTTGGCAGTCAGAAGTAAGATGTTAGACATTAGAGGAAGAGGTTTGGGACCTTCAAGAGACAATGTTTAAGGCTATTTAAAACTATGTCTGTAAACAACAGCTTATATTGATAATTTTTCAAGTCAGGCTGGGAAAATAAGTGATTGCAAAAACTATTTTGAGAGTTGATTCCCCAAGCATTTTCTCATGACAGTCATCTCTAAAGGGTTTAATGCAATTAGATATTCTAGTCCAGGTAACCTTTCTAAGAATTCATATCCTCTCATTACAAAGACCTTTAATTTAGAAGTCTCCTAATTTCATTCCTATACACAAAGGAATGTTTACAATACAGCATATTGTTAATACAACAGCATACAGAAAATCAGTGTCCTGAAAGTATAAGAAAGGATACATCCAAGTAGAGATTATTATTGGAGAGGAGGAGACTGAGAGGTGACCTCCTTAATGTTTATAAATATGTAAAGGGTGAGTGCCAAGAGGATGGAGCCAGGTTCTGCTCGGTGATGCCCAATGACAGGACAAGGGGCAATGGGTGGAAGTTGAGGCATAGGAAGTGCCATGGAAATAGGAGGAAATTTTTTTCACTGTAAGGGTGTTGGAACACTGGAACAGGCTGCATAGGGGGGTTGTGGAGTCTCCCTCTGGAGATATTCAAAACTTGCCTGGATGTGTACCTGTGTGATCCTGTGGTATAGGTGACCCTGCTCTGGCAGGGATGTTGGACTGGATGATCTTCCAAGGCCCCTTCCAACCCCTAACATTCTGTGATTATTATTGTTGTTAGAAATGAGATGCAACACCTGGAAAGTCACTGCATGTGAATGGTGAGGTTGTTCAGCTAGAAGTAGGAGAGCAAAACCCAAGCATTATGGATGACATGGAATCATCTAGTCAGTTGATTCAGAAATAAGGTTTTCTTGTAGACAGACAGATTGAGTATTTGAAAGGGAATGTCACAGAAGAGCTTCAGGTGCCCACTTGCATAGCCAAGTGTCTCAGCATATCACAAAATTACAAGGCTCTTCAAGGTGAAGTTTAACGTTGAAGGTCCTGACACTGACTTTTAAATCCACATTCAAAATCAGAACCCTGTATAAATCAGGATTATAAATTTCATATTAAAGAGGGTTGATCAGAAACATATCAAAGATGATTAACACCTTAGGTATAGAACCAAAGTAGCTGAGAAGTTAGTCTCAGAGAGTTAAACTACCCTTTTCCACAAATTTAATACTTGCAGTACTTGGCAGGCATTGTGGATGAATATTTTTTACTCACTTTGATTTATTAGTAATCTAAGGTTTAGTAATAAAATGAGATAAATCAAAGGCTGATTTTAGCAACACAATGCAACAAGTGATTTAGTAAAAGTGCAGTTTAATTACAGGTTCAAAGAAGCACAAGATTCACACTAACAAGCTTCCTCAATCCAAAGAATGTTTTTCAATGGGTGTGGGATTGAGTCTTGAGGAGGTGGTCTCACCCAGATCTTGTGTCAGCTCTGCTGGCAGGTGGTCCTGAGAGGTGGCCCAACTCAGGGGAGCTCCAGTAATGAGAACGAGACAGCCATACTCTTATAAGAAGAAAACCTAAAGTGCTAGAGACTGTTTTAACAAAGACAAATTGTTGATGATCAGCTAGAAGAGGAGCTGATATTTGGGTAGATCATTAGGGTACAGTTGGGGTAGAGCGGTTTTTATTTATTTGGGTAGATCATATCACAGGGCACAGCAGTTTTTATTTATTCTTCTACTTGAAGTTACTTTACTAGCTGTTGTTAGTCAAGCTGTTTACCTAACTTTCTGTTTGCTCACTGTCCCAAAGAAAGGGGATGTGTTAACTGCTGCTCTCAGTAAGTTGCAACAGAGGAGGTAAAGGTTTCCTCACTCCCCAGAATGCTTCTGTTACAGTTGATGGTTCAGAGCTTATTGCTGCCTATAACTACCTGAAGGGAGATTGTAGCCAGGTGGGAGTTGGTCTTTTCTCCCAGGCAACCAGCAACAGAACCAGAGGACACAGTCTCAAGCTGTGCAGGGGGAAGTTTAGGCTTGATCTTAGAAATATGTTGTTCACAGAGAGAGTGATTGCCCATTGGAATGGGCTGCCCAGGGAGGTGGTGGAGTTGATGTCTCTGGAGGTGTTTAAGAAAAGCCTGGATGAGGCACTTAGTGCCATGGTGTAGTTGATTAGTTAGGGTTGGGTGATCAGTTGGACTTGATGATCTTGGAGGTCTCTTCCAACCTGGTTGATGACTCTGTGATTAATTTTTCCTTTTAGCATTTGTCTTTCCCTCTGGTCACTGCCAACACATCCCCAAAGAGAACCCTGCTTAGATATCCCCCAAAATACTCACATATTGTACTTACTAGCCAGTACTAATGTCAGTTGTTCCAGGCCCTGCATCTCCCACCAGTCACTTGAAGCATTTTATGATTACTCACTCATGTTCCTTCACTCAGTCTGTATTTTAACTAGCAGCAACCGCAAAGCTGAACTGTTGGTTAATTAAGCACAGCAAAGGAAATCACATCAGTAACTTAAATCACAACGACTTGGTTTATGTCAGTGTGGGTACACCGCATCCATGCATGGACAGAGAGTATTTATTCTGTGGTCTCTTGCCTGCAAGGTGCTGCAGTTCCTTAATTGCCTCGTATGCCCAGAGAGCATGCACTCACACTCCAAATGCTACCAGCATCATTAGTTCCTTTCACACTTAATTTCCCCATGTCAGGCATTCAGAGATTGCACAATCTGCATAACCTCCTTTTAAGACATCACAGATCTCCTCTGCAGACCTTTGAGGGACGAAAAAGCCAGATGCCTCTAGTTTATTAATTAGCTGCTTATCAGCTTTACTCTGCAGCTCCCTACTAGTTCAGCTGCTCAGCTACAGTAATCAGACAGCCCCCTTTTCACTCTTTTATAGCATTTCCTCAGACAGGAAGTTTCACTGCTCCTGAGACTATGATTCTCTCTGGCAATTTTAGACATCTCCTGAATGACTAATAGAGAAATCCTGCTTTCTGTGTTATTCACTGCAGCATTACAGCTCCCTGTTCTAGGTTTTGTCTCATGCATTCCACTGTCAATGTGTGCCATCACTGACACCCTGGTGTCCAGATGTTATAGAATCATAGAACAGTTTGGGTTGGAAGGGACCTCCAAAGGTCATCTAGTCCAACCCACTCTGCAGTCAGCAGGGACATCTTCAACTAGATGAGGCTGCCCAGAGCCCTGTTGAGCCTCACTTTGAGTATCTCCAGGGATGGGGCCCCAACCACCTCCCTGAGTAACCTGTCCCAGTGTTCCACCACCCCCACGACAAAGAACCTGTTCCTAAAGTCCAATCTAAATCTGCTCTTTTCCAGCTTAAAGCCATTGCCCCTCGTCCTGTCACTGCAGGCCTTTGTAAACAGTCTCTCACCACCCTTCTTGTAGGCCCTCTTCAGGTACTGGGAGGCTGCTATTAGGTCTCCCTGGAGCCTCCTCTTCTCCAGGCTGAACACCCCCAGCTCCCTCAGCCTGCCATTGTAGCAGAGGTGCTCCAGCCCCCTGATCATTTTCATGGCCCTCCTCTGGATCTGACCCATCAGGTCCATGTCCTTCCTATCCTGAGGGCTCCAGATCTGATTGATCTTTATTTGCAACACTCAGACAGTCATAAAGATGCACTCATGCTCCCTGATTCAGAAGGCAAGGAAAGTGGGTAGTGTTACTTTTTAATGCTGTGATCCTTCTCAAACAGGAACAAAATCAAACTAACAAACATATGCTGTCTCTGCTTCACACGACGAAAGGCTTGCTTGTATGTCTGAACTCCTAATTTCTATTAGCTACCAACAGCTCAGATACTCACAGATTTCATTAATTACCTGACATGCAGAAGTTCACAGAATATGAAAAGCAGCCTTTCTTTTTCCAGCTTGCCAGTGAAACATAATTAATGCTGTGCAGTGAATACCTCCATAAGGGAAACCAAAAAGCTCTTAAATCAGGCTTAGCTAAATACCTTGCTTTCTAAAATATTTCCCTTAAACATCAAACAGTGTTCATGGCAAATAGCTCTCCAGGACCTGTTGTGATTCTACTGCTTGCTATCTTGTCCTTCCATTTATACTGCAGGGCTATTCACCTAGGCAAAACTGTGGCTCCTTTCATCTCTGCACAAGCACAGAGATTTAAGATGACCTGCTGTTTCTAAGCAGAGCCAACACAACTTCACCTTGACATCTGAAAGCAGTAAACCAAAATATTTTTCCTTTCCAAAAGGCAATGAAAAGCAAAGGCAGTGTCTGATAGACTGTTCCATGCTCTGTGTGCTGTGCATACTGGTCAGTAAGCCCAGCCTGGAGTGTGCCTGCACTATATGTATGTGTAGACACAGCTTACCAAGTTCTATGATCTTGAGCCCCTGCTGCCTCTTTCTAAACACAACCCCAAGACTGGAGCACAGGAGGGGCTAGCCTGGGACATGCACTCACAGGGGCCCTGTGAGTCTCATCTGGATGACTGAGGGACCCAGGACTACCGGGAGGGACTGGAGTACTGCCCTGTGAGGAGAGGCTGAGAGACGTGGGGCTATTTAGTCTGGACAAGAGAAGACAGAGAAAGGATTTAGTAAATGTTTATAAAGGGTAATGGATATAAACTACAGCACAGGAGGTTCCACCCTCAATATGAGGAGGAACTTCTTCACTGGGAGCAGGCTCCCTAGAGAGATTGTGGAGACTCCTTTTCTGGGCTGGAGACTTCCAAGACCCATCTGGATGTGTTCCTGGGTGACTAAAGTCCAGCAAGGAGAACACTTTCCCCTGAGGACAGCTATGGTCTGTATCAGTCACTGCCACTGTATCCCAGACAAAAAGCAGGCTAACCCTGTAAAGCAGGGTTAGCATTTTTTCTCAAACAAATGTTAACAGTAAGGCATTGCAGAAGTATGTGATTATATTAATATTCTGTTCTTCCCAGTAGAGAAGAACAACAAAAAAGATCTACTTCTCTTTAAGAGAGTTGAAGCACTTCATCATCATCTTGATATTTGCTATTGTTACACATATGTATGTGTAGTATGCACTCCAGTGGACACACATGCAGTATGCATTCCAGTGTCTCCAGCTGCTGACCCCCTGAGCCCACAGTCCCTGTCATGTGTGTTCAACTCCAGCTGATGGCAGATGGACCTCCATGCATAAACATGCACACAGAGAGAGCCCAGGAAAGGCTAGAAATGGAATTCAATGAGAAGACAAGGACAGCCTGCACTAATCAGGCAAAGAGCATTGTAAACTATGACCAGCACCTGATTACATGTAAGCAGCCTCTTTTACCCTCTTATCCCTCTCTTTTCCTATTCTTTTTATTCCACAAACCACCTTGATCCCCCTTTCCCCACTTTTTGTTTTTTCCCTAAACATCTCATAACAAGCCTTCATACAATCCCTGTACAATCCCAAGATCATAGAATCAGAGAACTGTTACGGTTGGAAGGGACCTCAAGGATCATCCAGTTCCAACCTCCCTGCCATGGGCAGGGACACCTCACACTAGATCAGGTTGCTCAGAGCCACATCCAGCCTGGCCTTAAAAACCTCCAGGGATGAGGCTTCTACCACCTCCCTGGGCAACCTGTTCCAGTGTCTCACCACCCTCATGGTCAAGAACTTCTTCCTAACATCCAATCTGAATCTATCCATTTCTGGTTTTGTTCCATTCTTCCTAGTCCTATCATTTTGTGTCAGCCAAAAAATTCCCTCCCCAGCTTTCTTGTAGCCCCCTTCAGATACTGGAAGGCCACAAGAAGGTCTCCTCAGAGCCTTCTCTTTTCCAGACTGAACAGCCCCAACTCTCTCAGTCTGTCCTCACAGGGGAGGTGCTCCAGCCCTCTGATCATCCTCATGGCCCTTCTCTGGACACGTTTCAGCACGTCCAGATCCTTCTTGTAATAGGGACTCCAGAACTGGTTGCAGTACTCCAGGTGGGGTCTCACCAGAGCAGAGTATGCTGCTGGCTATGCTTCTCCTGCTGCAGCTCTTCCCTGCATCCCACAAGGAGTCCCATACCTCCAGGCTGTATCCACCCTCAGCCTGCAAGGTGCTTCAGAAAACCTCTCTGACTTACCATGAGTGCTGGATCTTACTCCTACCCTACAGGGCTGACACTCCCCTGGGGTGTCTCCGGAGGGGCTGGGTTGTTGAGGTTCCCCCACCTGTCATTGTGCCTCTGGGCTCTGCGGTGTGTGCCAAGGTGAGCCTGTAATCAGCTAACCCAGCAGAAAGCATTCATCAGCATGATGCAGCTGCCAGCTCCTTTGCATTCCTCAGCTCACACTCAAGGTGCTATACAGTGTTTTCAGACTAACAGGTAATAGATGAGGTAGACACAAAGCTTTAGGGAATATTAAACCAATGCTGTGAGAGTTCTTATTACACGGTGAAGATGTTTAGGCAGGCTGAATCTCAGTCCCAGTCAATGTGTTGAGGCTGGCCTAAAGCCACACAGCCTTCAAGCACGGGAGAGCAGACAAACCCAAGCTCTTCCCTTGTCCTGTGACACACACTTTAGTCCAAAGGCTGTCTTTCAAGCCATGTGAGTTTTCAGATTGCCACTAACTTGCAAATATTCTATATAGAGATATGCACACTGTTACACAGAATAACTGTCCTGTAAATCTCAGAACCCAAGCTGCAGATGTTCAAAGGTTCTGTGTCTCTTACTCCACACCTGAGTCCTCATGGTCCAAGTGTTGACACTCAACTGACAGATTTTCTGAACAGATTTTCACATCTTTTTCCTTCTCAAGAAGGACTCAATGGGAAGCCCCTCAAACGCTACCTTTGTTCCAACTTTTGCCCTAGCATTTGTAAAATAAAAATGAATGGATAATTTCCAGTCATGGTCCATCATTTCATTATTTAATATAGTGGTGGTTCTTTTCCTCTGTATTATTCTAGTCACACTCATATAATTCAGTGAACAGAGAGAAAATTTATTCTTCAGCAGCACCTACTTGTAGTTCTGTTTACCCAGTGGCTGTGAATCTCACACTTCTCTTACATTCCTCTGCTGTCCTCACTGTCCTCTGCTTCTTCTGGAGTGTTTTTCTGTTGAAATGCTTTTCTGAATGGCAGAATAAAATCTGCTTGTCCAGGGGACAGATTAGGAAATGTGGCATCAATGTATCTTTGAAAAGATTGTCTTGTAGCTTCTATTTCAGTTTCCAGGGTGTCCTTCCAATTTGTCATCTTTTCCAGTTTTTGAGTGAGAATCTCTACCTGTTCTTCTGCTGCTTTCAGTGTAGCCATCATTTTCCCCATCTCATCAAGATGTAGGGTCTCTGCTTCTCTGAGCTTTTCTTCAGTCTCAGTCTGGCTCTCTGTTTGTGAAATACTCAGGGCAAGTTCTATCTCATGACGTTTTTCTTCATTTAATTCCTCTATACTCTTATCATATAGTCTCTTAGCTAACATAGTTTCTTCTTTAAGTTGCTCTAAGTGCTTTCTATTTAAAAGCAAAAAGAAAATGAAAAAAAGATTTGTCAGGGACACCTTTTATTAAAGATTATTTTAAAAAAAAACAACTTAAGTCTATCCAGGCTTTTGCAAAACCTTTCTCATTCAACAAAAAACATATATGAAATCAAAACCTGATGTAGGACCTGGGGCTTTTTAGTCTGGAGAAGACTGAGAGGTGATTATATAAATGTTTATAAATATCTGAGGGCTGGGTGTCAAGAGAGAGGGAATAGGCACTTCTCCAATGCACCCTGTGATAGGACAAGGGGCAATGGACATAAACTACAACACAGGAAGTTCCACCTCAACATGAGGAAATTCTTCCCTGTGAGGGTCATAGAGCACTGGAACAGGCTGCCCAGGCAGGTTGTGGAGTCTCCTTCTCTGGAGACTTTCCAGCCCCATCTGGATGTGTTCCTGTGTGACCTGTGCTAGATTCTATGGTCCTGCTCTGGCAGGGGGGTTGGACTCGATCTCCTGAGGTCCCTTCCAACCCCTAACATCCTGTGATCCTGTGGCCTCTGGAACAAAATAGGGTAAAAGAAGGCCACTGGTGATGTAGAGAAAGTCAGCTGCAGAAGATTCTATTTCTGCATATGTCATATCCAGTGCCAATTTAATGATGCTTGCTTCCAAATGAAAACTACAAAGGATTACTATCTCACTCTTCATTCATGTCTCTCTTGGAGCTAGCGTTTAAGTAGACATTGATTTTCAAATAGACTTTGAACAGTTCTGGCCCCAAGTAAAAATGCTGTCTTGAAGTGAAATCTAAGAACTGATTTCTAGACCACAGCATCATCTGCAATTTTGTTTAAGTGGAACTGAGAGCACTTTTGTGCTGGCATGTCAGTAATAAAACCTATCATTTATATTACACAGTCCAAACATTATGGGTGCTATTTACCAGAGCTGGCTCAGGGACATGTGCATGAGGCATCCACAGAGGTTACTGAGCCAAATACCTCAATGTACAGAAAAGAATTTCTGCCCTGTTATTGCTCCCTCCGCTTTGCTGGAGATATTTTTGTAGCACTCTGCTAACAGGAGAAGTTAAAGAACCCAGCTAAGTTTATGCAGACTGTGATTTATCTTTGTCAGAAAGGGCATGTTTTAATTGTGAAAATGAAGGTATTAAATAATGGATCAAAACTTAAGTGTGGCTCTGTTCAGAGAAAAAAAAATAAAAAAGGGCATCTTACAAAGGAACAGACCTGAACTGATCTTTCCATTGGGAAACCACAGAATTGTCAGGGTTGGAAGGGACCCCAAGGATTATCTAGTTCCAAACCCCCTGCCATGGGCAGGGACACCTCACACTAGATCACACTTTACCAGGCTGCCCAGAGCCACATCCAGCCTGGCCTTAAAAACATCCAGGGATGGGGCTGCCACCTATTTTGTTGTTTCTGCTGTCAAAAAACGAAGTGTATTCTACTCTTAATAGGGAGTGGTGGGTTAGTATTTTGGTGTTCAAAGCTGTTTGGTTCACAATGCTTAATCTATGTGGGTAGGATCTTCTCCAGTTTTGCATAGATATCTTCTCCATTTTTGCATAGATGTCATGAATGGTACAGGAGCCCCCTAAGATCTTTGTTGCTGATGACTCTAATCAGTCATAGAAAGCAAACCTTTTGTACCCTTGGCTGACAAGGAACAAAGCTTGTTTTATTTCCACATGGGGTGTAATCAAGAGAGAGCAAGCCTGCAACTCTTGCTGGTCTCTTTGCACTGCCAAACTTTTTTTTTTCTTTTCTGAGCAACACTGGTACAATCCCTGTAATTTTCTTTAACACAGCATGTTTGCCAATCAGGTCAGGGAAACACTAAGAGCACCTGTGCTCCCCAGCTACTTCCTCCAGGACTGCCTCCCTCTCCTGCTTCCTGGCTTCAGCCATGGCTTGCTGATACTCCTGGGCACACTCCATGAGGGCACACTGAAGTTTGTGAGCCATGCGCTGTCCTGCAGCTTCAACCTCTCTTTTCCACACATCTTCCATGTACTGCTGCATCTCTGCCTTTGCCTTCCTCACTTCCTCCTTAAGCAAAATCAAAAGTAGATGTAAGTAGCAACCACTTATTGTTCAGTTGTCTTTAAATAATGTCCAGCAAAGCCCAGTATGATGGGGCGATTACAGTGACATGCTGTAGCATCATTCCACATCAGCCATGTGGAATGGCAGGAGGCACAAAAAGTTCCCTGATACATTTTCTTCACAAGCTCTTGTGGCTGGTGGCATGGTTTTGGAGTGAGATGGAGAAGCCTGGTCTTTTGTGTGCTTGTCAGCAAGATATTGCTCAGGCTGATATATAAAGGTATTACAACACTAATCTTAGGTGGTCTGGATGGCCATAGATACATCTAGAATCTCAGTATACACCAATATACCTCTGCTGCCAAACTCATGCCAAGCCTTGACCATTCAGGAAAGAAATCCAACCCTCCCAACTCACTGTCCAGTGATCTGTGCTGTTTTGCCACCATCCACAAATCTTTCTAAGACCCTTGAGAATTGCATCCTTTGTGGAAGTGGCAAGACATTAGAGGGAAAGTTCTAGCTGCTTAGATCTTGGTGGGTTTTCTAAAACAAGATGAGCAGAGTTGCATGAAGTTTGATGTAAGGCTTTTGCAGACCCAGCTATTTGTGGATTCTGGTTGTTTGCCTACTGCTGACAAGTGGAGTCACAAATAACAGGACATACTTACAAAAAGCCTAACTAAACCCATTTGATCACTAGTGATGGTGGAACAACCATACCAATACTGCTGCAAAAAGCCATTCCTGAGGCTACCAGCCAAAAGCAGTTGTCTTTGGCCTGTCCTACATGTAAAACCACTTCAATCACTCATTCAGTGGGATGTCTTTTTGGCTGCCACCATCTGTATGCTTACACAGATGATGAGTAAATTTTATACCACTGCCTTTCCAAGCTAGCTGCCAGCAAGCACTTAGCTGATTGTTAAGACAGCTCTTAAAATGAACTTCAAGAAACACAAACCACCAAATTTAAATCATCTTGCAGTTACTTTAGTCGTATCTACCTCTTCTTCTGTTTCAGCTGTAGAATTCTGTATCTATGCTATGCTGTATGATGGAAAAAACCCACAGAGCTTCCCTTGGAAAAAAGCTGCATAAAATGAAATAAACTCAGCCAGAAACTTAAGACCACTGTAAACCTCCCTGCTTTTCTTCTTGAGAGGCCAAGTGCATTGCTTTGACTGCCTGCAGTATATCAAATGGATATCTATTTAGAAACTTGTATAAAATAAAATTCCAAAGCAGTTCTCTGTGTGCCCTTCAGCCACTGTAAGGCTGACAGGTATTAGACCTGACCGTGTAGTAGTATTAGCCTGACTGAGGAGTGCTTAGGTGCTCCAGTAGTATAAAGCCCTGTGAGGCAGTGCAGAAGGCACTAAGGCTCAGATTCAGAAAGTATTTCCCTTCTCTTCTCTTTGTATATCTCTGAGTCTTGTCTCAGATGTACAAACAGTCATATAAAGCATGTGCTAAGCATACACAGAAATTCAGAGCTACAGCTGGTGTTCTTCATTGAGGAATATACACGTGCTGGCAGCTTTCTTTCTCCTCCACCCCACTTAGGGTCCACATTCAGTAAGTCATTGAAATACCTTTCTAGCTTTGATTGACACAAAATTTAAGGACAGATTTAAAGTTAAGCCTATATTTAATTGCCCTTAAGAAATGCACCTAATCACAGAACAGCCTAGGTTGGAAGGGACCTTATAGATCATCCACTCAGCTGCTCAAAGCCTCATCCAACCTGTCCTTGAACACTCTTAGGGAGGAAGCATCCACAACCTTCCTGGGCAGCCTGTTCCAGAGTCCTACCACACTCATACTGAAGAACTTCTTCCTACAATCCAGTTTAAACCTACTCTCCCTCAGCTTCAAACCATTCCATCACAGGTTTAGTAACTGACTGAATGAAAGTCTGACAAAGCATTTTCAACAAAGCCCAGAAACTTCATTCAATGGAAAAAAAAATTAACAAAAAAACACCCCCAGATGACCTGAAAGCTGGAACTATAGTTCAAACTTCAGGTGAATGGAGTAATGACGTCTGGGTTATAGCAAGCATTAAAAAAAAGCTGGTGAGGGACCTCTTAGGATGTCAGGTAATGATAGGACTAGGGGGAAGGGAACAAAAATAGAAATGGGTAAATTCAGATTGGATGTTAGGAAGAAATTCCTCACCATGAGGGTGGTGAGACACTGGAACAGGTTGCCCAGGGAAGTGGTGGAAACCTCATCCCTGGAGGTTTTTAAGGCCAGGCTGGATGTGGCTCTGAGCAACCAGATCTAGTGTGAGGGGTTGGAAATAGGCGATCCTTGAGATCCCTTCCAACCCTAACAATTCTGTGATTCTATAACTAAACAAACAAACAAATAAACCCGTCATTTTTTTTTAACCTAAAATGACATTCTTGATTGTAAAACACATGGTTCTGTCATGCTGGCTATTTCCACAGTGATGAAAGCAAACTGGTTCATACCTTTGATTCCTTTGCAAGGGTTTGCTTAAGGTCTTGTACAAAAGCACTGTGGTTAGCTGCTGCCTCTTTGAGAGCTTTATCCACTGCATCTTCCTTGTGAATTTCAGCCTTTAAAACAAGTTGTTATTTACATTTAAATTCAGCTGCTCACATTCTAGTAACATCCTATTAAAATAAAGCAGAGGTTATGTAATCAATAGTTCTGTATTTTCTATTTAAGAAATCAGAGTAAGTTAAATTTAAAACCTGATGGCAAAATAAATTTTGGCCCATTTGGCAATTTGTTGATGCTTGTTAAAAGGTCACCACACAGTAACGCTGAGCCACCACAGTTGTAAACACTATGCACAACATAAAGGGCAGGAGTTACACAGCACTGTGGGCAACAGCTTTAACAGCCAATGACTTCTCTGTGCGTTAGAGGCCATTTCCAGACCAGATGTAAAATGCTATTAATTCAAAGTATGCTTTGTTGTGAAAGAAAATAGAAACTGGAGAAATATGTACACAGAAATCTGTGAGCAAAGGAGGAGACAAAATTCATGACAGCTCTATAGCAGGGACTTCAAAGTTCATAGAATCAGCCAGGTTGGAAGAGAACTTCAAGGTCATCCAGTCCAACCTATCACCCAGCTGTG
Organism: Indicator indicator; assembly: GCF_027791375.1. NCBI lineage: Eukaryota > Metazoa > Chordata > Aves > Piciformes > Indicatoridae > Indicator > Indicator indicator. The sequence goes on along the minus strand of NC_072011.1, from coordinate 7,540,532 downwards.
TCCAATCAATTAGACCATGGCCCTAAGTGCTCCTTAAACAATCCAGGGACAGCGACTCCACCACCTCCCTGGGCAGCACATTCCAATGGGCAATCACTCTCTCTGTGAAGAACTTCCTCCTAATCTCCAGCCTATACCTCCCTGGCACAACTTGAGACTGTGTCACCTCCTTCTGCTGCTGGTTGCCCGGGAGAAGAGACCAACCCCCTCCTGGCTACAGCCTCCCTTCAGGTAGTTGTAGAGAGCAATGAGGTCTCCCCTGAGCCTCCTCTTCTCCAGGCTAAACACCCCCAGCTCCCTCAGCCTCTCCTCACAGGGCTGTGCTCCAGACCCCTCCCCAGCCTTGTTGCCCTTCTCTGGACACCTTCCAGTACCTCAACATCTCTCTTGAACTGAGGAGCCCAGAACTGGACACAGGACTCAAGGTGTGGCCTGACCAGGGCTGAGTACGAGGGAAGAATAACCTCCCTTGTCCTGCTGGCCACACTATTCCTGATCCAGGCCAGGATGCCATTGGCTCTCCTGGCCACCTGGGCACACTGCTGGCTCATGTTCAGCCTACTGTCAACCAGCACCCTCAGGTCCCTTTCTGTCTGGCTGCTCTCCAGCCACTCTGTCCCCAACCTGTAGTGCTGCTTGGGGTTGTTGTGGCCAAAGTGTAGAACCCTGCACTTAGCCTTGTTAAATCTTACCCCATGGCCTCTCCCCACCCATCCAGCCTGTCAAGGTCCCTCTGCAGGGCCCTCCTACCCTGTAACAGATCAACACCTGCCCCAGCGTGGTGTCATCTGCAAACTTACTGACTCAATCCCCTCATCCAGATCATCAATAAAGATATTGAACAGGATGGGGCCCAGCACTAATCCCTGGGGGACACCACTGGTGCCTGGCTGCCAACTGGATGTGGCACCATTGACCACCACTCTCTGGGCTCAGCCCTCCAGCCAGTTCTTGACCCATTTCAGAGTGAATCTGTCCAAGTTCTTTATTAACTTTCTTGATGCTCTAGCAATTATTCCAAATAATAATCCTTATTTAAGTGGCAGGAGTGTAATTTAATTTACCTGAGACCAAAGTTCAGCTTTCACTTTTTCAATGGATTCTTGCACGTCTGCTGCCTCCTTTTCCTTTTGTTTTTGTTGAATGTCTGCTCCAATCTCTGCACAATCAACATGAGCAGATCACACACAGAAAACAACCAGAGTGCACAAACCTCTGCCTTTCTCCTGATTCTTGCTTGATTCTGCAGCTGAATTCAAAATCAAAAGGCTAAAACCCCACACGCTCTCATTTCACATATAGGAAACCACAATTATTACTGCTTGTGCATTTCTGGAATTCTGTTGCTGCTAGGACTACATTAGCACCCTGAAACAGGGGTGAGATAAGCCTCAATCAAAGGTCAGCAGTCAGAATCAGGTAGGATTCAGGATAAAACATCCGAAATGAGAGGGTGGCCCTTGCAAATACTCAGTCAAGCATAGTTCTTCCCAAACTACTTGAGTCTCAGAAAACATTTGCTAACGGTCTTACAGCTAATTCTCTTTCACACTTCATTATGTCCAAATCTGAATGCCTTCATGCACCACAGGATGGCACACCTCTTCTCTGCCCTGGTGAGGCTGCATCTGGAATATTGTGTCCAGTTCTGGGCCACACAGTTTAAGGACCTCAGGGAACTGCTTGGAAGAGTCCAGAGCCACAAAAATGATGAAGGGTGTGGAACATCTTCCTGATGAGGAGAGACTGAGGGAGCTGGGGCTCTGTAGTTTGGAGGAGACCAAGGGGTGACCTCATTAATGTTTATAATGATATAAAGGGCAAGTGCCAAGAGGATGGAGTCAGGCTCTTCTGGGTAATGCCCAATGACAGGGCATAGAAGTTGAGGCATAGGAAGTTCAATGGAAACATGAAGAAGAATTATTTCCCTGTGAAGGTGACAGAACACTGGAACAGACTGCCCAGGGGGATTGTGGAGTCTCCCTCTCTGGAGATATCCAAAACCCACTTGGATGTGTTCCTGTGTGATCTGGTGTAGGTGATCCTGCTCTGGCAGGGGGGTTGGTTTGGATGATCTTTCAAGGTCCCTTCCAGCCCCCAACATTCTGTGATTCTGTGATGGCTGACCCTGCCCCACTCCCATTACACTGGATTTATTAATATTCAGCAGGTAGTTCTTTCTCACCAAGATGCAAATGCCTTTGTGACTGTCAAGAACAGAGATTGCAAGGTAAGGATTTCAGAGATTTGACTTACCCAGTATATCACGGTGAGTGTAATAGCGCGTTCTGAAAGGCTTATACTCCCGAATCCGATCAAAAGTAGCCTTGGAAGGTGGTGGTGGTATTATTTTTGAACATACAGCACAACAAACAAAGGAGTCCAGATCAGGACTCCTAATCATTATGGTATTTTAGTATTTTTCTGTCATACAGTTACTAAAACGTCAGAACTCTGTTCCTGACAAATCTCTTGCTTGCACATAAAATGCTTATTGTTGCTACAGAAAACACGCAGAGAGAAAAATCATTGACCACTGCTTTTTACCAAGTTAGATCAAGCTTTTGCCTTTGGATTAGGATTCACACATGCTGACAACTCAGTAATGGGATGCTATAAGTGGATGATGAGGGCAGGTTGTGTGAAGTGACCTTTCCCAGCCTTACCACAGCTCCCTGTATAGCAACGGTTACTGGGCAGGGCTGGCTTTGCTCACAAAGAACTTTCCCTGCTAAGGCTTTAAGCACTGCCACAGTAGGCTTTGGCTTTTTAATGGTTTGGCTTGGGTTTGCTGTTGAATGTCAACAATTCCTCTTCAAATTATGTAGTCTAAGGAGATTTTAGGAGCATTACAATAGCTACTGTTTCAGACATCTGAATCATAGCATTTTGTTGCTGTTCTTGGTAAAGAGGTGAAAGCCAGCACAGACAAGTGAAAAACTGGCAAAAACCTGAAAAGAAGCTGGGAAATCACTTTGACTCAGTTTCTGTCAAGCCAGCTATCGTCCATTGCAGATGGTTATTACTGTACTGAAGATGAAATTGAGAGAAGTGGAACAAAAGAAATTGTATTGGCGCCGTTTGTTCACCTTCTAGGTGCAGAAGGGGAGCCATGCTTGCAGAGTTGAACCAACAAGTTCTGTTACCAATTGAAGTTTTGTTAGAGTGGTTGTTTTGTTCCCAGTTTGCTCAAGGTGCAGGCTGGCAGAGAACATCCTCATGTGCTACGGAAATGCTGCAATGCCCATCCCTCCTCAAGACACAGTCAGAGTGGCACCAATCAGCATGCTGCTGAGGGTCACCTCCAACCCACATGCAAGGCTGTTTGGCAAGACTGGGCTTGTCCATGGGCATATGTTCTTTTCTCTCTGCAAGAACCAGATGATTCTAGACATTCCATTCCTTGAGTTCATTAACCTACAATGATTTTATATAATATACTTTGCAATATAGAGAAATTTAATTTTTGATTGCAGTTTGAATAAAATAGTCCTGCTGTCCAGTCAAGACCACCCTACAAGCTCTGTCTAACCTGGAGTTAAACACCTTGATTGGCAAGTTGATACCAGTGTGTCCACTATCTGATGCCAAACAGGAAAGGTAAGAGCTGAGTTCTTCCTGCTTTTTTTGGCAGAAGCACTCACTTCACTTCTGTTCTCTTCTATCAAGTTACTGATCTATTTTTTTTAATTTATTTCTAAGGGTGTATGAGTACCCAAAGATGATTTTGGCCAGTTATTTCAGATTCTTTATTAAACAGAACCCTTCAATGACTGCTTTATCAGAACTTTCTTGCCTTAAAATTATTTTACCTGCACCACTGTCAATTATGAAGTTTCCATGGATTAAGGCACCACCCTTTTATTTTCACACACAATACATTATGCCTTCTGTTCAAAAAATAAAAGAGAAACCTCTTTCATCACTTACTCAAAGAGAGAAGCAAGCTGAACAATGCAAATTTCTAAGGCACAGCCTTGACTGCACATCTGAGGTAATTTCATGTCTTCTGGCACACTGTGGAGATTGCAGACAATTCTTAAAATCACTTTTATGTTTGTATGTATTTTAATTGTAGTTTATTCATACAGGACAATCATTCTGTAAAGGAACTTAAATTGCATTAAACAGCAAAAAGAGACATTTACCCATTACTTCAATGGATGGTGAAAAAATTAGTAGTTGCCCTGAAAAGTTCTGTCACTGATTTGCTGATCTCTTTATGTTCTCAGTCCCACTTGGAAGTTTTCCGTCTCATGTACCTGGACCCCTCACCGTCGACTGCTTCATAGAGGTCTTTTTTATTCTCTGCTGTTGCATGCAGATAACCAAGGTAGGCCACACAGAGGCTAATTGCTATGAGTCCAAATGCCATCACAGGTTTGTTCTGACAATAAAAAAGACAAATTAGTATGTGTTTCCAGTCACGACATTTTTCATTCAGCACAAACATTACGTTCTTCTATCTTAGCTTAGAAAGTTAAAATGGCAAACTAATGTGATGTCTGCAAAAACCACCACTGCTTTATGCAGACTGATCCACGTGACTTTGACAAGCAGCAAGAGAGGAGACTTGATTTTCTGATAACAAAAGAAATTCCCTTTGAAAAAGAAGACTCTTTCTGGAAACAGAACACCACATTGCCCAGGGCTCTACCACTGGTTGCAAATGCTGCTTGAGTATGAACAAACAGGCCAAACCCAATCAATAAAGGCAAGTACTACAAACTTCTAACAGAATCAGTCTGGATATACTACTGGGACACTGCACTTTGCTCCTGCCAAGCAACCCTGATTATATTCCTCTAAACCAGATCATGTATTACAAACACAAATTCTACTATGCACAACATTTCATCCAGTCTTCCTGGGTTCTGCAAGTGTAAATAAAACCCAAGTATAATCAACTTCATTATCAAAGTAAGAAAAAACCAAAATGCTGAAAAGCTATCAAAAATCTTACATTTTATGATTTACTTATAAATATTAAAGAGGCCTCCTATGACTTAACCTGTCAAATTACATGGGTAATATGTCTATAAAGAGTCTTTCTGAAAGCAATGTGGTTAGGTACAAAAGAATCAGACAATATAACAGTGAAATAAAAGCTGGAATAAACAATGTAATGTTTTGGGCTCTTAACAGAGTAGAAAGAAATAAAAATATTTTTAGTTACATTACTGAGTAGCTTGCATAACAAGAGATGGTTACATAATGCACACAGAATTGTAATGACTATTTTAAAGCAATTGTGTCTCTCCAGGCATATTTAGTTTCTCTCAGAATGAGCCTCTTACAGGTTTAATGAAAAGCTCTGGGTTCACAGCTCGGAAGAGCATGGTTGTTTGAACACTCTTCAGTCCTGGTGTTCTATCTCTGGGTGTTTCATTTTCATTTGGAGCTTTGGTGGAAGACATTTTAATTAACGGTGAATATTTCCTAAAAACAAAATGAAAAATGTCGTATGAATAAAATTACAAGCTGAAAGAATTACAATCACTGAGTTCACAATCAGCTTGTCTTTACAGCATTAATATTTCTGTATATGTTGTATATATTAACAATTCCCTTTGGTGTTCAACTGGGTTTTGCTTAAGAAAACTGATTTTCGATCACATTAATTTTGTGCATCCTAAAATTAAGTTCTGGAGATGCACATCTTTAGAGAGCAAATGTAGATCTTTTTATAATGGGCCTGAAGTTTTTCACTTGCCTTTGGCTAATGCTTTAGCTACCTGTGTGCTGAGTAGCAGTTTTCAGACCACTGGTTAAAAAGACTACGTCAAGGAACGTTTTCACCTTTCTTTTAAACCCCAGTGCCGTGGTCACCCTATCCACCCACCCCAGCAGCCCCAGGTCTCACCTTCACACAGAGGGGCTGAGCACCTTCAAGATGCTACCTGAGCACAGGTGGACAAAGTACGTCCTTGGTTAACGCTGATTACTGAAGGGCAGAGGCAGTGCTAGAGATCCCTCGTGCCCCATAGCTCACCCGAGCGGGGCACAACCAGGGATCCATGGGCAAGATTCACAAACTCAACCCAGCAATCGCCCCGAAGCCTTCTCCAGCAAGGCCCCAGGCACAGCAAGGAGGTCAGGACAGCTTGGAGGTCAGCCAAAGGGGATGGGCACAGAGTGACACTGCGAGAGCCAACCGCCCAGGAGCTCAACTTGACTGCCCCGCACCGGCGCCCGAGCGGCATAAACCGCGAGGGCAGCGACGGAAAGGACGGAAACCCCCATCCCGGACGGCGAGCGGTCTCCTGACGCCGCTACCAGCTTTAAACCGGGGACGAAGCAGGCAGTTTCCAACAAGAAAAGCCCGGCGGGGCTGTCGGGGATACAACGAGCACGGCCGCGCTCTAGCAACGCCTCAGGAGACGGAGCGCGACGGAGCGCGGCAATGCGCGCCGTCCCGCTACTCACCCCTCAGAGCCAGCACCGCCTCCCTTCGAGAGGGTCGCGGCAGGGCAGGGCGGGCCTGAGCTCAGGCTCGCCTGAGCCTGCGCGGGCCGCGGCCTGCACGCGTGCGCACCCTGCTGGGCGGAGGTCGCCGGCAAGGGCCCAGGCTCCGCCCCAGTCCGCCCTCCCCTCAGGCGGTTGACAGGCGGCGGAGGCGGAGTAGTGGTGTGTTTGCTTTGGGTCGGGGCTGTGGACTTTATCCTGATGCTCCGCATGGTAAGCGGGAGGTATGGGAAGACGCTGGCCCCGGAGCAGGCGTTGGCCAGCGGCTGTTTGCCCCCGGTACCGGCCAGGCGCTGGTAGTCAGCCGTAAACACCCCGAGAGCTGTACATGATACGTCCAGTCGGTGCGAACCTTGGTAGTCAGGCTAGCAGCAATTGCGTGTTAAATGAGGGAAATGGCAACAAGCAGTTGATGTGTTGATCCCAAGTGGCACTGTTATCCCAAAAGCAGAGTCATTTACCCGGTCTCTGATTTATGCAGAGCCAGGAGCTAGTCAGGTCAAGGGAGGTGATTCTCCCTTCTACACCGCTCTGGTGAGACCCCACCTGGAGTACTCCATCCAGTTCTGGAGCCCCTGTTACAAGAAAGATCTGGACGTGCTGGAAGGTGTCCAGAGAAGGGCCATGAGCATGATCAGAGGGCTGGAGCAACTCTCCTGTGAGTACAGGCTGAGAGAGTTGGGGCTGTTCAGTCTGGAGAAGCCTTCCAGGAGACCTTACTGTGGCCTTCAAGTATCTGTAGGGAGCCTACAAGAAAGCTGGGGAGGGACTACCTGGTGTCAGGTAGTGATAGGACTAGGGGGGGTGGGATGGATCCAAGCTAGAGAAGGGGAAATTCAGATTAGACATTAGAAAGAAGTTCTTCACTGTAAGGGTGGTGAAACACTGGAACAGGTTGCCCAGGGAGGTGGTGGAAGCCTCATCCCTGGAGGTGTTTAAGGCCAGGCTGGATGTGGCTCTGGGCAACCTGATCTAGTGTGAGGTGTCCCTGCCCATGGCAGGGGGGGGTTGGACCTAGATGATCCTTGAGGTCCCTTCCAACCCTGACAATTCTATGATTCTGTGTTCCACAAACTAGCTCAACCTAATTACAAAATTTTGTGTACAAGTCTGGTTAACACACCTCTTCTACCTATGCTTCTTCACCTTCAGTTAACAATATCTACAAAATCGACAGCACATGCTCTAAGAGGGGTGGTCTTGTAGGCAAGGAGCTTCTCAGCTCAGGGGGTGTGTGGTTTGGTATTGTAATGATACGTTAATGAGTAAAGTTCACTCATTAGGAACATAAATTGCGACAGCTTTACATCTTCAGGGTTTGCTGATAAAGGTTTCTTCTGTTGACAAGTTTCTGTTTCTTAGATCTTGATGTCCTTGGTGTCTTCTTAATAGCCTTTTGCTTTACTGCAATGGGAATTTCCAGCACAAGCATCATCAATCTTTCAGCTCCTCTTCAGGGATGTAGTCCCCAGCAAGGCATACATTGTTTATTCAAAGTAACCAGCTTTATACTGTAAAGCTCCCCAGTCCTCCTTAGAATATCAGTGCAGTATAGCTAACCCTAAGTTGAACAGTGTCAGTATAACCTAGGCATTTATTCAAACAGCTTCACCTGGATAACACCAGATTGGGAAGGGGTATTTTACCTGGAGATGCATCTCTGGACGTGCAGCCATTTGAGCACAACAATACAATGCAATTGAGGCATCTGATTTCTGGTATTTAGATCAGAACTTCATGTTTCAGGTGTCTGGAAACTCCTGGTTATATAAATGCTGCTTTGCAGTGGTATTGTGTCTTCTATTACTTGTAAACCATAAAATTAATAAAATTACCCAGTCCAGAGGAAACAAAACCCATGTAATCACGTCTGCCTGCTAATCCTTCCCTTACCACTCCTACTGCCTTTGATGCCACTGGGCAGTTTCAGCCATGCTAGAAAGAAGGGTTGAAATGTAAGTTTTTTGAAAAAAACAATACCTGGAGGTTAGGCAGAGATCCAAATTGGTGCTCCCCTGGGTAACAAGTGGGCAGAACTGAGATGGGGTGGTGAATATTACAGAGATTTCGCTATAGCCACCTGGTGGATTAGTACCTACATGGCTCTGTGGTGCCCAGAGCAGGACAAGAGATATGGGACACAAATTTGAACATAGGAAGTTCCATCTAAACATGAGGAGGAACTTCTTTATGTTGAGGGTGTTGGAGCACTGGAACAGGTTGCCCAAAGAGGTCTCTATCTCTGCAGTTGTTCAAAGCCAGCTTGGATGCTGTCCTGTGCAACCTGCTCTAGGTGAGCTTGCTCTGGCAGGGGAATTGGACTAGATGGTTTTCAGAGGTCCCTCCCATCCACTATCATTCTGTGATTCTGGATTCACACTTCTCAATGTCTAGAGGACATGTTAGAGCATCTGATTAGTGTGGCCATGGAGGAAGAGGGGGAGAAGCATAAATGTGGAGGCACCCAGACTCTCGGAGCCCCTTCCTCCTTGTTTTCCTTTGCGGTAATCAAACTGCGTTTATTCATTTTTTGACAGATGGCAGAGTAATAGGATATTGCAGGTTAACTCATTCCTTCTAAATCCAGATGGAGTACCTAAAGATTTTTATTATTATTATTTTTTCCTGTGTGTAAATATCATGGGGAAAATAGCAGGGAAATAAGTTTGGGTGTCAAGAGAGAACCAAGTGGTATGTCTGTGTTTTGTGTCAACATTTAACTGACAACATACCATCTGCTAATCTGGTAGGTATTGTTTTGGAAGCATATGACACACAGCTGATTTTGTTTGGAAACCGTTGAGTAGAAGTCATGTCAGAGTGAAGGTTGCTGCTCTCGTTTGTTTTTCTGTTTCTGTAATTGAAAGAAGCTGATAGAAGGTTTTTGCCTGAGCCTTGGTTTGAGGGAAGGGGGGAGGGGGAGTTTACAGTACTGTAGGAGATGTTCTGTCTACAGCTCCCAAGTACCTGACACTACTGTACATGGGAATGGAAAACATTTACATCACCACACTGAGAAGCTCAGTCACTTATCAGCAAGTGCACTGCTTCCCAGCAGTTATTGTCATTAACTAACCCCATCCTCGAAGATAAAACTTATGACTCAAAGCCAGCCAGGGTCATAATGATATTTTTCGAGGTCATGGCAGGAGGAGGTTTTGCCAGAACACATTTGCCTGATAACAGTGACAAGTATTGTTAGACTGCTGCTAGTTCTTTAGCACTTTTCATCTTTCCTATAAAGGATAACTAAGTCCCAGGCATCATCAACAGAGGAAGAAATCATACATAGTGCAAAGAACACCATCAGCTGGAGAGAAAATAATTCTCCATCTGAAAAGTTGTGGGATAAGGCTTTATGCATAGAAAGAGAAGAAGCAGAGAGAGATGCAGAAGTGGGGCTGGGTTTTGATGTGAGTGGTGGTAGTCAGTGTACGTTGAGCAGGTGCCAAGTATCCAGATTAACTCTGCAGTGAAAAAAAAAAAGCTTGGACTGCTTACTGTTCCTAATTTTGCTTTATAGCTGTGGGAAAGCTTCTTGTTTTATCTTTAATATGAACCTTATGTTGCTATCATCTGACCCAACAGGATGCTGAAATGCTCCAACCATCAAGGCTTGCGAAGTTGTCTGGCATCTTTTTATAGAAGAGACTCTATAAAGCGTAGAACTGTAAACATCTGTGGTATTTCTGAGTCACCCATCCTCTTCAACATCTTGAGTATCTCCCCTGAAAAGTAACCACACAAACCCCCTTTCCTTTTCCAATCCAAAGGCTGTTGCTGAGATTTATATTCCTTTTAAGTAGATTCCTTTGGGATTTTGCATTCAGCATTGTGCTTTATGCTGAGGTCATTCAGAATTTAATAGCAGTTTCTGCTTTTCTTGAGACTTGCATGCCCTTATCGTTTCAGCTGCAACAGAGCCTCTGTGGGGAGCAGAGCAAATCTGGTGCAGTGTCCCACATGATGGCCAAGCCTAGTGCAGGCTGGGGAGTAGCAGCCTGTCTCTGTGTCTTTGCTGATTCCCCTCACAGCTCCTGCTAATTTTGAGTACCTACACAAGAACAGAGCTTCACATTGTCTTCAAAATAAAGATAGAATGTCTCAAGCTACTGATAAGCTTATCCCTACTCAGAGACACAGTTACACAACTGCTGTGGACAGAATTGTTTTTTTTTTTTTTTGCATCAGTATAGGGGCTTCAGCACTGGTACAATTTGTAGTGAGAGGGGCAACTTGCATCAGGTTTTTGTTAGGGTGTGTAGTGTATCTTACATTCTTCTTTTGCCTAATTTTTACAATATTTTATACACTGTGAGTTTCCTGAAATTTTAATTAGAGCTCACAATTGGGAGGGTTGGGTTTTTGTTTTGTTTTGTTTTGTTATTTTGTTCTGAACAAGTCTGGGGGAGAAGGGAAAGCAAAAATTAGGAACTACAAGTAATTCCTTCACCTTACTGACAGCTAGTCATGAAGGGAACAATTGCTGCACTGAGGCATGTGAAACAGCATTGCCATATTGAGGGCATAAATGCAGAAAAAGAAACAAACAGCTCTGCAGCTAGACAGAGGCAGCACTGAGGGCTGCTTTCTGTGTAGCTGTTGCTCAGCTCATGTCAGTCTCAAGAGTCCTTATGTTGCTTCTCAGCCACTATCACTCGTTTGTATCACTCCCACTGAAAGAAAGCAGAGTTTTCAGGCAGCAGCAGGCAGTGGTTGGGACCCTACCACTGACAATCCAAAACCGTTTTAAGGCAATATGCATTTTAAAGCCAACGATCTGTGGGAGTAAACCTTCTGTGTTTCATAATATTATGCCTTCCATAACACTTGTTAGGCAGCTGTGTCTCTGAGAGACAAACAAATCACCCAGCCATGGGCTCAAGCAAAGATTAAAGTGATTGTTGCTCTTGAAATACTGACCAAGCTCAATGTGGAAGGAGAAAGGCACTTTGTTTGGTTCTGCTTTCATTAATGAGTGAGCAAATTATTACTGACTGGGAGCAGAATAATACCAAACCCAAAATGTCCTCTCTGGAAAGAAAAAGCTGGTTTATACTAAAAAGAAAGAGCAGAGAAACATGTGCAGCGCTGAATTTGCTCACTGCAACATACACAGCCAGGTGCATCCTAGAGTGGGGTTTAAAGACAAACCTGAGCTAATCTAAGATTGCACCTCCAAAAAGGAGGGGGCAAGGGGAGACTTGTTTTCACTTGTGGTTGCTGTAGCTTTCCTTGCACAAGGATTCAGAATTACTCAGCCTTGGAATACATCAATATTGCTCCCTGGTCCAGTTGAAAGCTAACATTGCTAGAAAAGGAAAAAAAGAACAAAGTTTATTTTCCAATTGGATAGGTGAGACAGTCCGAAGTAAGCAGGGGAATGCAGTTGGAATGGCATCTGAACTGGGGGCACAGACCAGCCTCTACCTGCAACATCAGTGTTCCCCAATCAGCTTAAGCTGTGGTAAGTTAAAATCCTGCAGGTAGTGCCCTCACTGATCTGGGCACCCTTCAGATCTCAGGCAGTGAACATAGCTCCTAGGAATACTCTGGAGGGTAGACCTCTCACAGGTTCAACAAAGTGAGCTCTGTAGTAAGGGGCATGAACACCCTGAAATGTGGAGCTCTTCAGATTCTCTGCACCTTTCAGTTGTCTTTCAATATCTAAATAACACCACATGCTGAAACACAGTACACTGGCAGTGTCTAATGTTTACATACTAGGTTAGATAGGGATATAACTGTGGGTGTCATAAAGATCCCTAAACAGCTTTGACATTTAAGTGATAGGATTGTAACCAGGCAGTTCCAATTAATGAAAAACGAGCTGTTGGGGCTTGTCTCTGTAGGATAAGTACAGCTGCTCAGATGCCTTTAATGCTATAATAAAGTTTAGACTTAAAATTAAATTTTGGCTTTCTCAGTACCAGAGGTAATCACAAAATTCCTACAGTCATTCTGGCCTTGAATTGCTGATGTGAAATGAATTTTATTCAGCCAGCTGTGGCTTTTGCCAGGCATTCAGCAGTAGTATTGGGAGGAAGGCCCTCACTTGGAGGAATCTCCCTCCAGCAGGTGGCTGGGAGGCTACCTGCTGTCCAGCTCCAAGCTCTGGCACCCTCAGTCATCCTTCAGAGGCATCAGCTTCTCTGGGGTCAGTATCAAGGTCCTGATTGAGGCACATGTCTTAGGCTATGGGACACCTTCTTCTCTGTAAAACTGCTGAACATTCACATATAATTCCCAGATAAAAGCCATAGTAAATTTCAGCTGAATAAGCTATACTGTGAAGAATTAATTCCAGAGGCAAGGAGTTCAGTCTTGTGGGCTATAAATCAGTGGTATAGCCACATCCCAGGTAAAAAGGACCACTAAAGCAATGATGGTTGACAAAGATGCATAAGGCAGGATATAAATACTTATTCCATTGCTTAGTTATTGAAAATAAAGATGTGGGCTTTCTGGTGGGCAGTGGCTCAGCTGCTTTGTCCAATGTAGGAACTGATTAGCATATACAATAACCAAACTACGGTTTAATAGCAAAAAAAAAAAAGCCTTCAGTTACTTGGGAAAACCATTCTAATTTAAAATTCTATCTGAAAGATCTACCTGAATGTTTCTGTAATGTATTGTCAGGAGCAATGTGTGTCTAAAAGAATATTGGTCCTCAGTGGACAATTGACTTGCCCAGGGGAGCCCAAAATACAAATCTGATGTAAAACGTCAAAGAGCAAACAAGGTGAGAGTTAAAGCTCTTAGGTGAGTTTCAGATGGTTACCATAATTCCATATACTGTTCAAATTTATGATATGAACAAAGTAATAATTTAAAAAAAAATTGTAGAAGCCATACTATGAAGGGCTACTAAAAGTCAATAAGTATTTCTTGCAGGTCCTTCGTGCTGTTTAGATATTGCAGTAAAGTTAACATCAAAGAGAGCATAAATTGGATGAGATTAAGGTTAGTAATGAAGCAGCATCTGAATGGGAGAGCTAGCCAGATGATAGAGTCACAGAATGGTCCAGGCTGGAAGGGACCTCCAAAGGTCATCTAGTCCAACCACCTTCCCCCCACTCTCACAGTCAGCAGGGACATCCTCAACTAGATCAGGCTGCCCTGAGCCCTGTCAAGCCTCACCTTGAATATCTCCAGGGATAGGGCCTTAACCACCTTCCTGGACAACCTGTTCCAGTGTTCCACCACCCTCATAGTAAAGAATTTGTTCCTAATATCCAATCGAAATCTGCTCTTCTCCAGTTTGAAGACATTTGCCCTCATCCTGTCACTGCAGGCCTTTGTAAACAGTCTCTCTGCCTCCTTCTTGTATGCCCCCTTCAGGTACTGGGAGACTGCTATTAGGTCTCCCCAGAGCCTCCTCTTCTCCAGGCTGAACACCCCCAGCTCCCTCAGCCTGTCCTCATAGCAGAGGTGCTCCAACCCCATGATCATTTTCATGGCTCTCCTCTGGACCCTCTCCATCAGGTCCATGTCCTTCCTATATTGAGGGCTCCAGACCTGCACACAGTACTCCAGGTGAGGTCTCAGCAGAGCAAAGTGGCAGAATCACCTCTCTGGATCTGCTGGCAATGCATCTTTTGATGCAGCCCAGGATGTGATTTGCCTTCTGGGCTGGAAGCTCACACTGCCTGCCTGTGTCTCCAGATCATTCTTGTAGGAATGACATATCTTTGTGGGGAGTCTTGCATGTGTTTCTGCAAGACTGAAATGCTCAAGTGACTTCTTGGCTTGCAAGTGCACAGGCTACACCTCTCCCACAGAAGGTCAGATCATTTTCTGCTGCTTTGGACACTCCAGCATGCATGTCTTCAGGGTCTGCCATCACTACTGTAAAAGCACAAAGTGCACAGATTAGAGCAGATGTGTGCTCAAAAGATGCAGATAAAACCTGTGAGTTTAAACAAATGCTGCAATTTCCTCATATCTTTCTGATGATACAAGACACATTATGGTTCAGGTTTGAACAGTGTGCCAGGAGAGATGATCAGGTTTCACTCATTCAGTTTATATTCCCTAGGAGACCAGCAGTTTCCATTTTCAAGGCTTAAAGCAGGGAGATGGATCACTGATTGTTAATGCCACTAGAAAGCTGGGGTCCAGCGGTAATCATTTACTGTGACAGGTAAGTTAGAGTTTCTTGTTATAAAATACAGTTGTACAGAATGAGAACTTGTTTTGCTAATCTCAGACAGGCTTGAAATAACCTCATGAATATGTCCCATCAGTCAGCATAAAGCAGATAAAATAATCTTTTCATTGCACTATTGTCATACTTTCTAACTACTAAGGAGTTACAAACTGTGACATGGCCACTGGTGATGACTTTGTAAATATCTGAGGGCTGGGTGTCAGGAATGAAGGGATGGCCTCTGCTCACTTGAGCCCTGTGATAGGACAAGGGGCAATGGATGGAAACTACAGCACAGGAGGTTCCACCTCAACATGAGGAGGAACTTTACTGTAAGGGTCAGGGAGCACTGGAACAGGCTCCCCAGAGAGGTTGTGGAGTCTCCCTCTCTGGAGCCTTTCAAGATCTGTCTATATGTGTTCCTGTGTGACCTGCACTAGATTCCATGCTCCTGCTCTGGCAGGGGGGTTGGACTTAATGATCTCCAGAGCTCCCTTCCAATCCCTAACATCCTGTGATCCTGTTCAAGTGGTAATCTTTTGACTTTTATTTTTTTTTTTAATGAATTAATTCTAAAGTTAAACAGTAGCCTGAACAGAGCAGAAATATTTATTAATGATGAAGATTATTGCTGCAGAGGGAGTTTTTTTACATCAGGAGAGCATAGGATAGAGGGGTTACCTGTTTGGTCACCTCTTTGGCACAAGGCTGATGAGAAATGCAGCAGTTGTGCAGGTGAAATATAAGCACCATGACTTAGGGAAAAAAAAATGCAGTCATTTTGGCTGCTTCTGAGTTTATTTTTTTTTAATCAGTTTACCAAAGGAACAAAGAAAGCAGTGAACTGTGTCTGCCCTCTCTCAAAACCCATTCATTGCTCTGGAGGAGAGACCACAGCAATTAGCAGCTGGCAAAGCATCGCGCTCAGCAGCTGCTGGGTTATTAAGTGGTGTTTGTGGTTTCCCCAAATACAAAACAAGGCAGGATTTTTCCACCACAGGCTCTAGAAAATAATGCCAAGTGTGCTTAAGGCTACAAAGCTTACTAAAGATGCAGCTCTGTAGTGAGATTTTCAGAGAAGTGAGTGTTTGGCAGCTAAGATCCTGAAGACTAGAAAGGAAGATTTGTCTCAAGCCGCTGCAGAAGCTTATGCGAAAGTCATAGAATGGTCTGGGCTGGAAGGGACCTCCAAAGGTCACATAGTCCAACCCCCCCTGCAGTATGCAGGGATGTCCTCAACTAGATTAGGTTGCCCAGAGCTCTGTTGCACCTCACCTTGAAATTTCCAAGGATGGAGCCCCAGCCACCTCCCTGGGCAACCTGTTCCAGTGTTCCACCACCCTTATGGTAAAGAAGTTGTTCCTAACATCCAATCTAAATCTGCTCTTCTCTAGTTTGAAGCCATTACCCTTCCTTCTATCACTGCAGGCCTTTGTAAACAGTCTCTCTCCATCCTTCTTGTAGGCCCCCTTCAGGTACTGGAAGGTCACTATTTGGTCTTGACGAAGCCTTCTCCAGACTGAACAACCCCAGCTCCCTCAGCCTGTCTTCATAGGAAAGATATTCCTGCCCCCCATCATTTTTGTCAGGTGTGAAAGCCAAACCAACCAGCTCCAGACTAGTGCTAAGTGACCAGCTGAGCCCTGTTCTGTCTAGTTTTTTCCTTCACAGAATCACAGAATTAACCAGGTTGGAAAAGACCTTGGAGATCATCAAGTCCAACCAATCACCCAACACCATCTAATCAACTAAACCATGGCACTAAGTGCCTCATCCACTCTTATTTTAAACACTTCCAGGGACAGTGACTCCACCACCTCCCTGGGCAGCCCATCCCAATGGCCAATCTCTCTTTCTGTGAAGAATTTCTTCCTAATATCCAGCCCAAACCTCCCCTGCACAGCTTGAGACTATGTCCTCTCCTTCTGTCCTGTAGTCAGTTGGCAAATAAATGCCTAGACTGAAGTTTTTTACACATCATATGTGTGGTGTGAGTACTATGTGTTTGTGGAATTCTACTTTTAATAGCTGCCTAAATTTAGCCCTTATGTGGTGCTAAATTGTAGAGCAGGAGCTCTGTCACCCAATGACTCCTCCCCAGCAGAGAAGAGGAATTGGGAAAAGGAGAGGAGACCTACAGGTTGACATGAAAACAGATTTAATGAAATAGCCATGGTATGGGATACACCTGTGAGCCAGCTCCAGTCAGCTGTCCTGGCTGACTCAGAACTGATGACGGCCTGCAGCCCATGGCTGGACCTGGGATTCTGTCCAAGCAAAACCAGCACAATAGCACAGTACCCAAAGTTCATCTCCCACTGCACCAAAGGGATTATTTCTTGCTTTGAGGGGTTAAAAATGGACATGAAACAGTGAGAGGTTAGAATCAGTAAGTTAAGGAAGATGAGAGCAAGAGACAGGACTATGAGAGACTTTTTAATTAGCTTTGCCTCTGACATGCTGAGGGATACTGGATAAACCCATACCACCTCTCTGGTGGACATATCCTCCACAAAGAATGTGCTTTCTCTGTCTATATTGTTGATGTTTTGAGGAGAGGACTCTATTTCTTACTACATGATAATGAAGGGATTGTACTAATGAAGTTCAATATAAAGTGTCTATAGATAACTTCTTGCTGATCTGTGAGAGGAGAGCAAGCCTGTTACTGGTCTGGTTACATCTGCCATTCAGGGGGCTCTCCTTCCACTGGAAGCATCTGAAGGATGAAAAAGGTGGGAAACCTTTGGCACACACTAGCCTGAGGGCCATGGACTTCTGCTGCACTGCTAATAGCAGCAGTCTTGGCAGAAGTGGCCAGCATGCAGACCAGGAGGGCTATGTTTGCTCGGTTGCCAGTCCTTTTCTGGCTGGGTTCTGAAGAGCCTTCAAAAGCAACGAGTATCAAAACTGTGTTACTGTTACAGCTTTACTTATTTTATGCTACTTTTTTATGCTAAGAGATGAGCTGTCTTAACAAGATAAGGTTAATCTTTTATGACCTCTCCTTTTTCTCTTTTTGGCTTTTTCATAAGGACCTGGAAATCACCTTACACTGGCACTCTCAGCACTGAACAAGAAACAAAGGCATTGCAAGGTTAGTAGCAGTAGCTAGTAACTAACTACTTGTAGCAGTAGTTTTTCAGCTGCTGTCACAGATGTACAACACTTTGGTGCATGTACAGAGTGGTGGGATGACTTCCAATGGAGCTAGACTGTACCTTGGTGTTTCCAGGTTTCCTGCTCCATCTTCTTGTGTGCTGGAGCACTGGAACAGATGCACCATGCTGGGGCTAGTGGAACTTCCATCAATTTAAGAGCAGACTGGACTGTCAGGAACACTATATGCACAATAAAACCTTCTTAGGGCCAAAGAATGAAGCAAGTCAGTGCTTCTCAGCCTGTGGACCTTACAACTCTGGCAGTCAGTAAGGAAGCAGTGAGTAGTCAGTGAAACAAGCACAAAAACTCAGCAACCATAAAACAAGGATGCACACTTCCTTATATCAGCAAACAAAGAAAACAAGGGGAAAATGCAGGTACTAAATGAACATCTGAAGCTTCATTATTTGTTTGGTTGTTTATGGAAACCCTTGTGCCAATGTTGTTTCTCCCCCCCCCCCCCTTTCTTCATCACAGAGATGATCCTTCATGGTTAAAAAAAACACTGCAATGACATTTTAATTAAATGGTACAAAAAGGGAAGGGAAGGGAAGGGAAGGGAAGGGAAGGGAAGGGAAGGGAGGAAGGGAAGGGAAGGGAAGGGAAGGGAAGGGAAGGGAAGGGAAGGGAAGGGGAAGGGAAGGGAAGGGAGGAAGGGAAGGGAAGGGAAGGGAAGGGAAGGGAAGGGAAGGGAAGGGAAGGGAAGGGAAAGGAAGGGAAGGAAAGGGAAGAGAAAAAGGTAAATTGCAGGTGCAGCAAAATGCTCTCGTAAGTAATGTTTATATTAGAAAAACAAAGCGTTTTTCCATCTCTCAGCCTGTGAGGATAGTTCAGCTTGCTGAATACAGAATTCATAGATCTGCTGTTCCCAGGTTCATGTTTTTTCTGTACTTCTTACTGTTCCTTCTCCATTTCCCATAATACTGTGCTGCTGCCTTGTAATTTGCCTGCTCACTGAGCTCCAAGTACCCTGCCCTCTTTACCCCCCTAACACTTTGGATGCTTTCCCCACTTCATCTCTACTTAGTCTGTTCTTACTTTTTCTCCCATTTGCCTCTGCATAAAGATACCTTTTCTTCTTTTAAATAATTAAGTTGGCAGAGCTGATCCAAATCCAGATGAACTAATTCTCTGAGCACTCTGCTTTTGAATGGGTGCATTACTGAATGCACATTAGCCAACCTTCTGTAGACCTTACTGAACAACAGAAATGATTATTTGATGAATATATTCAACAACAATAACATTATTCAAACACTCTACTTAATAAATGACATTCAGCACACTCAGAAGTTAATGGTGCATTCAGGTTGCTCTTTGCTCAGCATAGAACAGGTGCAGCCTTTAAGAGGGGAAACCAAGTCACTGATATGCCTGAGGGAAATGAGGTGTGGAAGTTCTTCTGGTCATTTGCGTCTCTAGTGAGCAGGACAAAGTGTATGTTGGTGGTGGCAACTGTACACAATGATGTACACAAGAAGCAAGAGAGATGACCTGCTCCATTTCCTTCCCTGGCTCGTAGCAGAAGCAGCCCAGACACTTGTTTTCATGCTTATCCCTGTTACTTCAGCCAGCAATGAGTACAACAAATCAACGTATCTCCAACCTTCAGCTTTTGTCCAAGTTGAGAGGTGTATGCCTCTGTGTGTGTATGGAGCAGGGGGGGTTAAAGTAAATCCCTGCTCTTCACTTCTTGCTCCATTCAACTTCGTCTTGAGCACTTGGAACAAATAAGTCTTTCTTTTAGTGCCTAAGGCTCTCTAGTGCCTCCTTTGTAATTTCCAATAAAGGCTAAATCTTTTTGTGATCTTTATGTCCACAGTGACAAATAGATCCCCTTTTGACCCTTTTGTTGCTTTTTTAAACCTTTGAGTCATTTCATTGTTAGTCTGAACAGCTGGGCATTACCTTGATGCAAATTGACACAATCTAAGTTCTCCACAATCAATTTCTTTAGCTGTGCCTGTGCTGTCCCATAAAGTCAATTTTCTCCTGTTTGTCTGTTGAGAAACTCCTTATCTTTGAAGTCCATTTTATTTTTTTCTATTCTATATGTCCTTTGAATTGCTCCAATGAATTAATTATATTTTCAAAGGATGCAAAAACATCAGTTAACATCCACAAGCTACAGCAAAAGTGGTGCATAAAGGAAACATAACCTTTTAAGGCCACATTTGCAGCCCTTTTGTACAGAGGAGCTGTGCTGATTACAACCCAGCTAACACCATGAAACAGGCTCTGTAGCCCTTTAGGCCTGCAGCTGAAGGTTGTCCTATACAACCATTTCTCAGCATCAAATGAAGGCTTCAAGCAGAAAAATATCACCAAAGCTCTGCAATACTTCTGGCTGCAGAAGCACTGCTGGCCACAAGACCTGTCCTGCAGGTCTTTAATAAACTCCAGATTCTCATCAACAGAGCACACAGACCAGGGACCAACATACAAAAATTTTAAAGTGAAATCTGATTTGATTGTGCTCAATATTTTCCTAACTGACAGAGCTAAATTGAGTGTACCTCGGTGGTAGAGTGCTAGCCTGAACTGACCAGAGTCTGCCTGATGCTCAGGAGAACAATAGGCACATTCACTTGCAGACCTAATTGACCAAATCTATTTTAACAGCAAATAATTTTTGAGTGATATCTTCAGAAGGTACAAATTATCAGAACTAAGAGCAGGTTGTTGTTGTTTCCCTTTTTTAAGTTCTTAATAGTTTTAAATGGGTTCAGTTACTGCTTATAGTTCACCTGGAATGACCATCTTGTTTTTCTTCACCCAAGAGAAAGGATCTATCTGATCTTGTGTTTCTTCAATACAGCATTTCCTTCTTTCCTTGAGGAGAAAAATGAGCTGGGGATTCCTACGTGATCTGCTGAGTGGAGTGAATAAATATTCAACAGGTATTGGAAGAATCTGGGTAGCAGTTGTGTTCATATTCCGACTACTGGTTTACATTGTGGCTGCAGAAAACATCTGGAAATATGAACATGATGAATTTGAATGCAATGTCAAGCAGCCTGGGTGTGAAAATGTCTGCTTTGACCATTTCTTCCCCATCTCCCACATCAGACTTTGGGCTTTGCAATTGATCATGGTCTCCACCCCTTCACTCTTGGTTATTTTTCATGTTGCTTACCGAGAGAACAGAGAGAAACACCACAACCAGAAATTTTATAAAAGCCCAGGAAAGATAGATGGAGGATTGCTCTGCACTTACCTTATCAGCCTTACTTTAAAAACAGGATTTGAA
This sequence comes from Indicator indicator, assembly GCF_027791375.1. Taxonomy (NCBI): domain Eukaryota; kingdom Metazoa; phylum Chordata; class Aves; order Piciformes; family Indicatoridae; genus Indicator; species Indicator indicator. The sequence continues at coordinate 7,519,506 of NC_072011.1, read as the reverse complement.
GTGGTTTTTCTTGTTCTGTTTTATAAACTGTACAATGGATTCAAAGTGCCACCTCTTGTGAAATGTGACGTAAGACCATGTCCCAACACCGTAGACTGCTACATTTCCAAACCCACAGAGAAGATGATTTTCCTCTGTTTTCTGGTGGCAACTTCATGCCTGTGCATTGTATTGAATCTAAGTGAATTGAGTTACCTCATTTTCAAATACTCCATACAATGTTATCTGAAAAGGTACATCCAGAAACACGAAGGCTCAAAAAGTGATTGCCACAACAGAGCAGCAGCTGCAGGACAGCCCCACAACAGCTCCCTGTCCTTGCCTCTGAATATAGAAGGCAGATGTGAAAGAAGTTCTCCACTGACTTGAAAGAAGATGAGAGACCATTTTGCTCTTACACAAGCTGCAGTTGATGCATTGCTTTTCCAATCAGTACCTTACAGAACTGCAAGGATAGTTATATAGGAAATCCTTTTTCTCTATTAGTCCTCCCTTGCCTGAGTGGATAAATTCAGTCACATTATGTAAGTCACACAGAGAATCATCCAAATATTTTCATGTTGAAGCAAGACAAGTGTGAAAATTCCAGTAAGTTTTTTAATATAAACACAGATACTCATGATAAATCATGCTGAAACAATTGCTCAAACGCAATTGCTTTGGTACAAGCAAAAAGAGGCTTTTTATATGCAGAGTTGGCAAAACCTGGGATTAAGACACTGAACAGTAGAAGGATGTACAGCATTTGTCAGGTAGGTAGAGAGCTGATAACTGTTGAAACAGCCAGTAAAGCACTGGCACACAGTGGCTCCTGGTGTCTTGAAGTGAACTGGATGGCCACAATCCCATTCCACTAGACTACAAAAAAACAAACCAAACCACAGAAACAAGCAACCCAACCAAAACAAAAAACCAAAAAACACTCCAACCCCCCCAACACCCTCACAACAAACCAAAAAACCCAAACCAAAGCACAAAAAACCCCAAACCCCACAAAAACCAAACAACCCAACCCAACAACCCAAAACCACCCAAAACCCCCACCCCCCCAACATAATAAAAAAACAAACCACAAAAAATCAAACCAACCAATCCCACAAAACCAAACAACCCAACCAAAATAAACCAAAACCACCCCAAACCCCTACAACATCCCCCAACATAACAAACCAAACCAAACCAACCCCACTAAAACAAACAACCCAACCAAAACAAAACAAACCCACCCAAAACCCCCACACCTCCCCTCAACAAAACAAAACCCCCAAACCAAACCACAATAAACCCCACAAACCAACCAACCCAACAAACCACTCACAAACAAACAAACACCCCACCCAACCCCCCCTCCCCCCCCCCAAGCAAACAAACACACAAGCAAAAAGGAACAGACAGACACATATAATTCAGCCCATGGTGATAAAGACAGACCTGGGTTTTTTGGCTATTTGTGTAGCACCTCCTTTTGGAGATACTTAAGCCCTTTACATTTTTCAGCTATTTATCATCAGAAAGCATCCTGTAAGCAAAGGTATACCTGCTCAAACTTGTGCAGGCAGCATAGAACAGAGTTAACTCCTGGTCACTGTCACCAAGCAGCTCCCAAGTCATTAGACTGCTTCTGCTCTGTGGCTGAGGCATTTGAAGGAAAAGATTATTACTGATTTCCTAGGATCTGAGTAGAGAAATGCAGACTGCATGAGGAGCCCTAGTTTTCAGTGGCATGGAATCTGATCCATCTACAGCAAGACTGAAAATACTGCTGATCCTTCACTAGATTTCTCTGACACAGAAGAACATATGAAATCCAAAAGTACAAATAGCCTCCAGCTATGAAGTCACCTATTCTCTCCCCTCCAATTCCAGTATCTATATTAAACACCACACAGCTCTGCTCTTTGCATGTTGCTGGGGCTAACAGGAAAGGGACACAAATTAGCTAAGAGGTCTTCTGTTGAACCTAGACATCTGAGAAAACAGAAAGTAGTGCCTCAAAACAAATGCCAGAGTAGTGTTCTCTTTCCATTGCTGGGATAAAAGACCTTTGGACATCCAGAGGTACTGAGCCTGATCACAGAACCACAGAATCACAGAATCAACAAAGTTGGAAAAGACCTCAAGGATCATCAAAGTCCAACCTGTCACCCAAGACCTCATGACTATTAAACCATGGCACCAAGTGCCACATCCAATCCCCTCCTGAACACCTCCTACACCTTTGAAAGAAAAACATTACCTGCAATAAGTGGAGGTGCCTGGATGCTGAAACAATTTCATTGTTCACACTGGGATGAAGGGGGGGAAATGGCAGCAAAAGCATGTAAGAAGTGTGTCACTCTAAAAAACCTCACCTTTGGTTACAAAGCATTACTTTTATGAGAGCTGGGAGAGTGGCTACAGAATTAACTTTAAGAACTAATGAATAAAATGTGTGGGTTTGCCTGTGATTTGTTGAGTTTCTGTTCGTTGGTTTGGTTTTGTTCTCCTATAAGTAACCTGCTTTTATAAAATGAGAAAATACATTTACTGCTGCTGAACTTGCCGAGGACAGCAGTCCCTCAGATACTGTGGTAAAGGCTGCATATGCCCAGAATTATGTCCCAAAGATTGTCAAAACACATCCTTACATGTTTTGCTCAAACTCCCCCTTCCCCTTTGTAGTAGTTTTAGGCTGTGCCTAGGAAAATTCTCCACAGATCTTGAACAGAAAGTAGTAGAATGTAAATAAATTACCACTGGATGTAAAAGGAAAAATAATCATGGAATCACAGAATTAACCGGGTTGGAAATGACTTTTGAGATCATCACGTGCAACCACCAACCCAGCACCATCTCATCAACTGAACCATGCCATTAAGTGCCTCAGCCAGTCTTATTTTAAACACTTCCAGGAATGGTTACTCCACCATCTCTGGGCAGGTCCCTGGGCAGCCCATTCCAATGGCCAATCTCTCTGTGAAGAACTTCTAAGATCAAGCCCAAACTTCCCCTTACACAGGGGACTGTGTCCTCTTGTTCTGTTGCTGGTTGCCTGGGAGAAGAGACCAACCCCCATATGGCTACAACCTCCCTTCAGGTAGTTGCAGAGAGCAACAAGGTCTCCACTGAGCCTCCTCTTCTCCAGGCTAAACACCCCCAGCTCCCTCAGCCTCTCCTCACAGGGCTGTGCTCCAGACCCCTTCCCAGCTTTGTTGCCCTTCTTTGGACATGTCTGAGCAACTCAACCTAATGATAAGGTCTAAATAATCCGATCGGGCAGATAACTAACTAGTTTTGTAAACTAATTTTCTCTCTTTTCACTTTCTTCACTCTGGCAGATACTAACTGGTGCTTCTGCTAGTTTGCTCACCTTGACTGCATTCTTTCTTGTCGATAAGTACTAATAAGCTCTCTCTCTGCTTATCTCCTTTCTTCTCTTGTCCCATGTACAGGGGGGAAGGGGAAGGGAGAGAAGAGGTGGAAGCTGTTGGAAACCCCCTGGTTTTGTCCAGGGGGGTTCTTGTGCTGTTTATAAATTGTAAATATATGTAACTACTGTATATTTTGTACATATTCATTGCATTTCATATTTTTAGATTGTAGTTTTGCTTGTAAATACAGCTTCATTTGTTTTCAACTGAGCTGAGCTAAGGTGGTCTGGCAATTTTATGTTGGGGGTAATTTCAACCCACCACACCCCTCTCTTCTGGAGTGGGTACTTAGCCCAGAGCTGAGAAAACAAAGGGCCAGGCATCAACCAGCCTGGGTAAACAAGCCAACCTGCCTCGTTGGGGGGAACGAGAGGAAGTGCCCACCTTCTGGGATACTTGTGCTGTACTTGTGCTTCCTCCCAGTATGGGCATATGCTGACCATGTGCTTTGCCATTGGCTAATGATGTGTTGACCAAGTTGGACTATTGGCTAAATCCAAGCCTCGAGCAAATCATAACTATTACCCAAATGGTGAACAACTTGCTCTTTTGCTATTGTGCTTGCTCCTTGCCCAGGCTCTGCCCTCATGCACGTGTCCTGCCTTTGTCTGCAGTCCGGAGAGAAGCCTTGGTACCCGGGAAGTGCCCTCGAGCCTCAGTTTGCCCAGAAACCAGCAGAGAGTCCTGCGCATAAACTGCACTAATACTACAGCCAGCTTAGCGTCGTGTCTGCAGGTAGGAAGAACTTGCCTAACTGTGCACTGCAGTGACAGAGCCCCGTTGGCAAAGCCTTGCCAGCTGAGGAGAACTTGCCTGAATGCCTAACTGTGCACTGAAGGGACAGAGCCCCATTGGCAAAGCCTTGCCAGCCGGGAAGAACACGCCTGAATCCCTTTTGGCAGTTCTAACTGTCTGCTGCAAGCACGAAGCTGCAGACCTGCTAGCCAAAACCGCCCTTTGTGCACCTGCTCGCAGAGCAAGAACCATGCCCAGCCGTTCCCGTGCTGGCTGCTAAGTCACGGGAGAAGGAGCAGCCCCTTCCTCCACGCCCGAGAGCCCAAGTGCCAGGGCAACCCAGCTGCCACAGCCCCGAGAAACGGGAAAAGCAGCCGCCGAGAGGAATGGGCGACGCTCGCTCATTTCCGAGCTGAGCCGGGGGAAAGCCGCCCCGAACCGCCGCCCCTGACACGCACTCCAGCCGCTTCGGGAGGGGAACTGCTCCCCCACAGCATGCTGCAGACTCTGCAGCACTGCTAGCACTGGGATTTGCCCGTGAGCCTGTTCCAGGTGAACCAGCCTCCGGCACACCCCCGCACAGCCCATGCTGCACTCCCGCTGCTGCGGAGGGGACTGCCCCTGGGAGCCAGCCACGGCCCCGCCGACCCCCCTGGGCCTTGGCAGCAACCAGCATAGAGAACAGCTTAGCAATGCGCCTTCACCAGCGAAACTATCTTTTTCAGTGTTCACATGTTTAATACCAGTTTTGGTTCTGTTTAAAATCCCCACGCTTTAGCCCACATGGTATTGTAACCTGTGGATTGTTGAGCAGCATCTCAGAATGCCCGGAGTTATAATTCACGAGTGAAAATTGGTTTAAGTCTCTTAGAAAGGTTCCTTTAATTGTATGTGCTCTGACACATAGCCTCAGTGGTGTATTCAGCAGCCACGTGCCTGCCGAGTTGTCCCCAGGTGGACAAACAGAAAATTGCACCTTGGTTCTTAGGCAATGAGTGTTTTGTATTTTTCTAATTTGGTTCAAAATTGTTAAAACTCTACAGTTTATGGAGAATATATCCAAGACTGTACACTAGAAACTACATATCTATATCTAGATCTATAGATAGAAATATACACACTGTTATTAATAATTCTTATATTAATAATATTAATATTTCATAATTCATATTAATAACCAGGACAGATACTAGCTTGACAGCTTGTGGCCAGTTAAAAGTTCAGGGCCTTCACGGAGACAATGTGCTTTGCACAATTCAGGATGATTTCTGTTACCTCTCCACACACACACAGAGCGCAGCTCATGACAGAAATGCAGTTAGAACCTCTTCTGCAGCTACTGGACAAACCCCACCAAGGAATGCATGAAGCAAAACCTTTGCCCACCAGCCCTGTGTCACAGTTTCACAGAATCACAGAACGTTAAAGGCTGGAAGTGACCTTGAAAGATCATCCAGTCCAACCCCCCTGCCAGAGCAGGATCACCTATACCAGGTCACACAGGAACACATCCAGGTGGGTTTTGAATATCTCCAGAGAGGGAGACTCCACCACCCACCTGGGCAGCCTGTTCCAGTGTTCTGTCACCCTCATGGGGAAAAAATTTTTCCTCATGCCTCAACTTTCACTCAATGCCTCTTGTCTGTCATTGGACAGTTCAGTACCTGAGAATGAACTCCAAAATTATCCTGGCTCTTCTGCACCCTAATGCATCATCAACAACATTGAAATTAAAAAATGCTTCCAGCTTCAGTCTTTTCATTATTGAGGACAGATTTTAATGAAAATTAATGAAAAGGTATTTTTTTTAAAAGCACGGTTTATTAGAGAGAATATGAAAAGAAACAAACATAGTTTAGCCAATACAGATTTCTGATTAAATTTGTGCATTAGCTGCCCTCTAATTAAAAAAAAATATTTTAAAGTCAGGGCTTGAAGGATTTTAGAGCATCCTCTAAAGCTCTGTGGCTTGTCTTGAGCTTCCTGCTCAGACCAAAAGTTTTCCTGTGAAACAAGAACTTTAATTCTTTGGAATGTGTACTCAAGGTTTTATTTCTATCTTCAGCAGCCATGAAATGATAAATAAAATTCTAAAATCAGCAGGTTTCAAGCTTTGGAGAATAATTCAGTTTTGACACAGCCACTGCCTCACTCTGAAAAACTATTATGGACCAACTCTGTGTAACCCACAAGCTGCCAAGTGGCTTTTGCATCACATGTTGCAAACTTAAAGTGTGTGACAAAGCCACCAAGGAAAAGGAAATGAGCATCACACCAGGCAGCTCTGTCACATTTTACTCAACCTGAGAGAACAGGAAAACTCATGCACTTCCTAAACCCTTGCTCTCAGCCAGCATTAACAGGAAAACTCATGCACTTCCTAAACCCTTGCTATCAGCCAGCATTAACAGGAAAACTCATGCACTTCCTAAACCCTTGCTCTCACTCAGCATTTGGTTTGTCACTGACTCTCCTTCCACAGCCCTTTCCCTACCTTTATAATCCTTTGTGCTCCATTTGGAGTTTCACTCATCCATCCGTTCCTGAAGTAATTTGCTCTTACATTTTTGGTTCCAATGAGTTTATAAGCTCAGTTCCTGAACTAAAGGCTTAAAGGCTTTTCTTGTGTATTCAACTTCCAAGTCACTCAAACAGCCAAACTTTACAAATTCCAGTGCAGGTGCTACATTTTTTACCTTTTGAAATGGTAAAAAGCAGAGTCTCCTCAAGCACCAGTAATTGGTACAAAACTGACCTGAGCCCAGGCTGTAATGGAGAAATAACATGATCACTCCATGCAAGCTCATACAAAAATATTTACCTCAGCCATATTTCAAAACATCTCTGCCAACACGAAAAGTTCCAAGTCCTACTCAGATCCTCATTTGCTTTCAAAGCCAAATAACCTCCTTGCCTCGTGATGGACAACGTTTGAAAAACAAAAGTCAAAGAAAAAAGCAGGGCACAGGCAGAAGCTGTTGACCCAGCTCCTCTTTCAGTGAGCTCCTCTAGGCCTGCTGGCCTAATCCTCGAGGTAACATGCCCATGCAGGTGGGAGCCTCAGCCTGTTCTTTGGCACTGAAAATAATGACAAGAATACAGCCAATACCTTTCCTCCCCTGAGCCAATGACTGTTTTCAGTGTTTCTTTTACAAGCATTGCTCTCTCACTATGCAACAGCCATAGACAGGACATGCCAGAACACTCTAGGACCAACAGTCTTCCCATCTGCTGAGAACCACACTAAAACATATGAACATACTACTTTTTTACACTGAATTAGTGCTCAGACAATATAAGATTTCTTTATAAACAGTTGACTACCAGAGAAGCTGACTGCTAGTTTTAAAGATGTCTTTCACTCACAAACCAGTCTGTACTCTGCTTTGACTCCTTGTTTGGTTGCTTCCCATCAGCAATTGCTGGTTTAGTCAGCACATTCCTGATGGTGACAAGGGTTTTTTTTTAGCGTGCCTTTGATCAAATGCACTGCAGTTCATGGGTGACATGCCTGGAAGTCAGAGTAGGAGGCAGAAAAAGGGAGAAGACAAAGAGGGACTAGGTGGTGGGGTGGGAGCTGGCAGCATTGGCCTGCAGGTGTCAAGGCACCCTGCAAGCTGAGGCAGTGCTGGCAGAGCTGACATCTGGCAGAGCCCATAACCCTCCTGGCAGCCCCCAGGGCAGGAGTACAGCTCCAGGTTACGGAGGAAAACTGCTGCAGCTACAGCAGGAGGTTTTACACATCACATTCAAGGTAAAATATCTAAATGAAAATACCAATTTTTATTTCCTTATGAGCTTTTGTAGGAGACTTTACCAAAGCACAGTGCCTTCTGCAGTCCATGATATCTTAAATTTGACTCTACTTTTGGTCCCACACTTTAAACCAGACTTTTTTTTTTTTTTTTTAAAGATTACAAAATAACATACTAGCTTACCTGTTGGACAGGCTGCCAGTACCTACCTAAGAGGGAGGATGCCACAGAGGGCAATGACTACACCTACTTTAATTAACTGCGATAAGACGACATTAAAAATTTAATTCTTAAAAATTCAGACCTTATATTCAGATGCAAACCAGAAATTACTTCCTGGGTATTTATGGCACTGACTGTTGTGGTTTTTTTTTCCCCCTCTTTAAATAGCATCCTGTGTAGCTAAAGAGTCGTATGCTATTCTCAGTCTAAAAACTGCAGATGATGCAGTAGCTATCATTGGGAATGTCAATGATGAAACTATTTAACTTGCACAACACAAAATTCTTCTACAAATAGACAGTTGTGAGGTCTGATGACAGTGACTGCAATGCCTAGGTACATTGGAAAAGAAGAGATTTGAGATGAGCTTTGTGGATAAGGATCAACATAGGTTCTCCACCCTCTTCTCTGCAGAAGATCCTCTCTGCAATCACTGCAGCTGGCATCCAACAGTAACTCCATCCAGGGAGAATGCAGCCTCTGGTAAGTAGAATGCAGTATCCTGTGCTTTATGATGATTACAATGCTGTCTCCTAGTTCAAATGCAGGGATTTGGTTTGGCTTTACCATTCAGACTGCACCTCTGACTTGCTACCTTGGCCGAAGTACCAGTTTAGTCACTTGGGAGGAATCAACAGCAAGAGGAGCAAATAGGCTCTGTTGAAATGGTTGCATGGGCACCCTGGTAAGGTATGCAGTTAGCACCAGACAGCAAACCAAGGGCTATGCCCAAGCTGAAATGCTGCTGCCTTATCCACTTTTCCATACATAATCCTCACTCTCACAAGTCATTTCATTTCGCTGTAGGAATTGTGCCCTCTGCATGGATATTCAAGTAAACTGTCACAGAATCCAGATAAATAGCTTAAGAACAATCAAGTGTAGCATTTAATGCAAAGTTTTACATGGCAAGACAAGTTTATAGAAAAGAAAAAAATAATCAAGCCAATCTCTCCTACGATGAAACCTATTTTATAGTACTGAAAGTAGCTCACATCCAGTAATTAGAATAATCCAAGAAAAATTTTTGGTACCACACATTTCAGCTGGTTTGTCCCATCTGAGTCAAGTACATAAGCACACATGAAACCCAACACTGATGATTCCTGGATACTGCCAGCTCCCACCAACGCATTCACACTTTTGGTTACTCAAGCAAACCAGACACCTGTCGGTTCAGTTAGCAGCATACAGAGAATTGCTCCAATCCTGGGCACTACAGCTGGCACTGCTTCTGAGGCTTGTTCCAGTGTGGAAAAGAGAGGTGGTGAGAGTGCTGCCAGGTAGAGTCAACAAGAGGCAGAAGAGCGCGGAGGGAGCCTATGCCATCAATAGAGCACAACCACCGAGTTTATCTGTATGATCACAATCTCACTTTCTTTTCAGAAAGTGCCTTGTTTTATTCAGTTTGTAATGGTATGGCATAAGGACTCACATATTTTATAGATAGATACCAAACTGGTATTATCAAAATAAACCATCTGTTTTATAAACCCACTATTTACAAACACGGTTTCTGAAGTTTGGTTGCTTTTTTTTTTGTTTTGCTTTGCCTTTTTTTTTTAAGAAAAATTAAAACTATACACCAATCTAAGTTACAGAAACAAAAATAACCTTTATAAGATCACATGTATAAAACAAGAAATGAAATGTGATTTTATTTAAGGCAATACTGGGCTACTTCACAAATCACCACCTCAAATATATACAACTGCTCCACACTACTAATTTTCTATCACATTCACAATGGGTTTCTTTAATACCAAATATTGTTTTAAATCTCCAACGTAGCAAACTATTTTTATTCACATTTCCATTTTTATTATGGAATCATAAACGCTTTGTATCCAATTAAAAGCAATGAAAAATGTAGCTATAAGAAAAACTATTGTATTTATGGAGTTAACTACATGTGAGTATCATCCATAGAGCCTGGATGTTCCAATTTACAAAACCGAGCGCGTGTCAGTATGTTTTAAGTCTATGAAATGTGATCCTATCCAGCTCCTCTCCTGTAAATAAATGCTTTATGCAAAATAAAATGGGTATGGCAGACTTAGCTAGGTTTACTTCAAAAGTTCTTAATTTAAAATGATTTAAAGGACAGCTTTAAAAACTTGCTTGCTTAGTTACAAATTAAAATTCCGAATATAAATGTGTCATTTAATAGTTTAGACTTACAGACTTGCTGGTGGCAGCAAATGATTTACAATAATAAATATATACAAAAAAACAAAACGAAACAAAACCCAACATCCCTCCCCCCCAGAAGAAACAAAACAAAACCAAAGCAAACGTATCTACAAATAAAGAGAACCGTTATACATGAGCAGTGACCTGGTGAAAGATACCAATCACAGACAACTCACAAAGATTTAGTTCATGGGAAGGACAGTGTCCGATAGAAAGTTGAGGTTTTTGATCAAGTATTTACAAAACTGAAGCAATTACTCTGTTCTTCAAGTCCCATAGGGATAAAAACAAATAAGACATTTACATGACTTGTGTCATGTTTTTTGCTAGGTTAAATCACTTCAAAATAAAAAGAGCTCCACAGATACTAGCATGCTTGATGGCTTCCTAGTCAAAATAAACTTTATTAAAGGTCATAGTTAAACACATTAGGTATTCAGTATTTTTTCTCCCTTTCCTTGGTACCCACAACAGTAACTTTTGCAGCCGTAACCTCTGGATTATCTTCCCAGCGTCCTTCGAGCTTTCTCAGACTGACGATAGGTTTCATTTCCTGAAGTTGCTTCAACACACGCTCGGTGCAGTCTTTAAAAGTCTTGTCTAAAACGATCTTTACGTTGTCAGCACACGGAAGCTGCGATGGGTTGGCAAACGGGACAAGGGTTTCCGTTTCGGAACATGACCAAGTGACGTTATTACTTGCTACGGGGGTCTTCTCGCTGGGTTTTCGGGAGTTTGCATGGGATCCTTTTTTTGTTCCGCTACTGTGGTAGTCTCTTTCATTGTTTTTCTTTTGCTTCACAGCAGACTCTTCAAGGAACTTGAGGAATGACACTTCAAAACCCATCGGCTTAAATGAGCTCCAGTCGAAAGCCGCAGGCTGCTCTTCGGCTGTTTGAATGGCGACAGCAGTCTCTTCCTCCCTGTGCACACTACTCACCTCAGCAGGCAGTGCTTCCTCTGTTTTTTCAGCTCTCCTCCTCTTATTCTGAGATACATTTTTTTCTTTGTTTGCTCTTTTTAAGTTGTTTGGTTTTTGCTTTTCTAAGGGGCAGGAGCTGGTCTCCTGTAAGTCACTATTTACACTGGAAGAAACTTTTGCTTGATTTTCAGCACTTGAGCAATCCTCATTTATGAGTTTAGTTATAAATAGTTCTGTCAGTTCGTCCACTTCATCCTTCTCACCTTTCTCAGTTTCCTTTTGTGGTAACGTAGGTGTGCTTGTGTCATTATTGCTCACAGTCAAACTTGGTTCAGGCTCTTTCATGTCACTTTTTTTATCAGTCTCCTCTTGCTCACAAGAGGCTTCCTGTACTTCTGGGACAGAGTGCTTTTTAGATACAATAAGAAGATTCCTGTGTTGGGAAGTGAATGCTTTGGACAGCTTGTGACATTTGTAATGCCTTATAATGTTGCTTTCGCTGGTAACTACAGAGGAACATCCCTTGATCATACAGGGATACTGAATGATGAACCTGCTGGTACATTCCGATAAGGCGTCGTTCCTAGCCTTTATGGCATACACGTGCTTGCCACATTTCAGGGAGTAAGCCTTGTTTTCTGGAACTTGCATTGCTTTTGAGTTTTTGGTTTCCAAGTTCACATTTTTCTTTCTCTTTGTTTTCATTGACAGTCTGTTACCTTCTTTTCCCGATCTGTTTCTCAGCCCTCTCTGTTTGGATTTCAGTGGTTTCTCCTGATTTGCTTTGCTTGAAATGTTTTCCTGACCGGGTGTCAGTCGCCTGGGTCTTATTAGATGATCTTTATGTTTGTCATTATGTTTGTTAAAAATATGCCTCAAGAGGTTAGACCTAGTAGCGTAAATCCGGTCACAGCCTTCGCAGTCACACCTGAACACACCATCATCTTCTCCTTTGTTTGGCTTTACCTTAATGCTGTGATCTGTCTCGAGATGTATGACGTAGCTAAGATACGTTGTAAATGAAGACTTGCATTGAGACTGATCACAAAAAAACCTTCCCACCTCTGGAGCTGATTTCATGTTTCCAATCTGCTCTGCAGTCATGTTATGGAGCTTCATATAATGCTGTAGCAAGCTGGTAACTTCCTGGAAGATGCGAGAGCAGTCATTCACCTCACACCTGAACTCTCTGACAGTGGGTTTGGTTTCTGCCTCTTCTTGTTCTTCTTTGCCTGGCTCATTCTCCTCCTCCACTTCAGCAGAGAAGGCAGGGAGGTCTGATTTGTGCACAGCTTGGTAATGAAGGATTAGGTTTTGTTGTATTGTAAAAGCCGCAAAGCAGCCCTGATGGACACACCGATAGGGTCTGTAAGGGCTGTACCTAGTGGGAAACTCCAGAGATTTTGTTATGGGCTTCCTACGTTTTCTCTCCTCTTTTTCCTTCCTGTATTTCCTAACCTTGTGTACTTGGGATTCTTCCTCTGCGCTGCCAAGAGAAGCTGCATTATGTTGCTCTGGTGGAACAAAAACCACCTGCGGAGGTTTTTCCAGTCTTTCAGGAATATTATTTTCGGGTAAAATTTTCTCCAAGACTTTTACAGGCTCTACAGCTTCTTTTACCTGAGCTTCACTGACCAATGGAACTGTAGTTTTGTTTTCTATTATTAGTGTCTGCAAAGGTTTTATTTCGACAGGTTGTGGGGCTATGTTTATAATTTCATTTTGAGGTCTTCTGCCGTAAGGTCTTTTAATTTTTAATTTCACCATCTCCTCTGTTGTAAAATGGTGTACGAGCTGACAGTGAGCTCGGAGATTAGAGTTTCTTGTGAATGTTTTTGGACAGGTAGTTACAACACATTTGAAGGGAGCAAACTTCAGCTGATGTTTCTTAATTTCTAGTATCATTTCTGCAGTGTACTGATGAACCTTGCCATAGTGTTTAAACAATGCATCTTTTGTCATAGCACTATAGTTGCAGCCTGGATTCTGACATACGAAAGGCTTATTAACTTTATCGCTAAACTGAATGTTATTTGCCTCTGAAGACATTTGGGTGAGGAGTTTATTTTCAGTTGATACAACAGGGATTGCTGGTGCTAGCCTAACTGTGGGAGGGTAATGAGAAATAGTCTCAGAAACCTGAATGGGTGAATCACTTTCTAGTTTCAATTTTTGCAGGCCCTCCAAAATTTCCAACATTTGAGTGTCATCCTTTTGAGATGTTTCAGACTGAGCAGAGCTACTCTTTGCAGCAGTGACACTCCCTGCGTGCACAGCAAATGGTGTGGGAGTGGGTAGTTTTACACTGTGGGTAGAATTTCCCAAGGAAGCCTGAGCATTATTTACTTGCAAGGTCTGTCCTGAAGCAGCGATGGTATCCTGAATTTCAGTTTTCACTTCACGTATCTGTGAATTCATAGCAGTTTTAATAATTTCCAGAGTTTTTTCAAAGTTCTGCATAACATTGTCTTCTGAAATCTGTTCCTCCAAATTTGCTTGCACACAAGAAGTTACAGGCATCATTTGGGAATCCCCATTTTCAGTTTTTACTGTTAAAGGGGGTAGCATAGTATGAGCCTCCAGATTTGTTTTGAAGTTCTCTTTGATACTGGCCATAAATAACTGATTGTCAACATTATTGAGTTTCTGTGTAAGATTTTCCACCACCGCTTGGGAGCCACAATTTCCCAGCAAGTTGGCCTGAAAACTTTCTCCCTGTATTTGCATGTTTCCCTCAGTGCTTTTCATTACAAGTCCCACCACTGGTGCATTATTTACTGCTATTTTTTGTGGTGTGTTGGGGGCAAGCAAGGGCGTAGTTGCTTTTCTCTTCCTCTTTGAAGCACTGGTTCCCTTCTTATTCAAGTCACTCGATCCTGAATTTTGGGGACTACTTATAACTGAAACTCGTGGACTGCTCCCTGCAAAGTTTTGTGCAGCTGCTACAGCATTAGAAAATGAGCTCGGACACAGGCCATTTTCAATAGTCTTTAGCATTAAGTCCTCTGCTGCAAAAACAGGCAAACTTTTGCATTCGTTTATCGGAGGAATTTTGGCATTGAGGATCCTGTTTTGGTCTGTTAGCAGGGCAGTGGGGTTACAGACTGTCTGCAGGAGAGGGGATGTGGTTGAGTTGGGGAGAAGAGCTGCATTTATCTGAGCTGCACCAGTGACGCGACCTGTAACTACATGTGGAAGTACTTCTGTGTTATCAAAGGTACCGGGGATCCCTGCGGTTTCCAAGGCTTGCTTTATAATTTGATTTCCTTCCTCATTCCCACTGCTATTAAAGTTAGTCATGCTGACCCGTGGAAACATAGTCTGCAGTAAGGCTGTGGAACGATTTTCAGCTGCAAGTAACTGGAGGAATGATGGATCTTTAAAATACATCTCTGGATTGAAAGCAGACTCCTGGGGTTGATGCAAGTTTAACGAGTTTGAGGAAAGAATCATACTGGCAAGCAAAGATTGTCCATTAGCCTGCAAAGCTTCTGGAGAAATTTCTGATCCATCAAGAGGCTTACAGTAAGACCTCTTAGATAAGTGACCACCAAGGGATCTAGGATTAGTAAAAACTCTGAAACACCTGCTACAGATAAATTTGCCATCCCTAATTATTGCTGGCCACTTTGCCCGCTTGTTATGCTTTGGTTTCCTTTCTTTCCCATTTGGGCCCCGGCAATGATCTTTTTTCATGTTTTCTGAAGCTGGATGTTGAGAACTAGTTTCATTGAAGTTATTTTCAGTACTCAATCGTGAGGGAAATATTTGATCAACAGTTTCCTCTTTTGGGAAAGCAGAACTAGTGTTTCCTTCTAATTGTGATGAAAAGTTATTTGTGTTATTTTCCACTTGTGAGAAGACTGAATTTGGGGGATTCTCTGCTGACGAAGGAAAGAGAGACAGTGGGCCATTTTCTGCGGGCAAGGGAAGAAAAGGATCTGAATTGCCATCAATATTCAGAGGCATAACTGTTTTTGCCAGGTCATCCAACTGGGAAGGTAAGGTTGTGCCAGACAGATTTTCCATCTGTGAACATAAAACACTCTCAGGCTCACTTTTAATACGAGTAGACAAACTTGGATTTATGACACTTTCTACTACAGGCAACATAGGATTGGCCACATTTTCTAGGTGGGTTGGGAAGAGTGTACTCGAGACATGTTGCACTTGACTGGAACAGGCAGGATTCAAATTAGGTTTGTTCTGTGCGGTAAAAGCAGCAGCGCTGGGGTTGCCCACTTGGGACAACGCGAGGTAGACGATCTTCCCATCGTTGGGCACGTGCTGCAGGCTGCTGGATTTTCGGGGCTTCTTGTTCTTACGCTGCAATTTAAAAGCAGCGTAGTGGTCAGGGTGTGCTGCCTTCATGTGTTTGCCAATGCTCTGTGAAGAGTTGTACGTTCGAGTACACCCCTCGACCTGACAGTTAAACTTCTGAATCGGGGCTGCTGGTGGCACAGCTGGGACTAAAGAGTTACTGATGTTAGGCTGCGAAGGGACAAATGTAATACTTTCTAATGTTTTTAAAGGCAGGTTATATAGATTAGCTGCAGCCTTAATACTGTCTTCAATTTCAAGTTTGGAAATGGGTACACTGTTTCGATATCCTGCCTGATTCTGCAGGTTGAATGGATTTACAATGCTCACTTGTCTTTCTAAGCTTTTTGATTCAAGGGCTTCTGGTTTTAGTGTGTCTGAGGTCACAGAAACATTCTGAGTATTCTGACTGAGATGGTCTTCTTCCCTTCTGTCTTGGAAAACTGGAAGACAAGAGTCAACCGATGAGCACAACAGCTGGGCTCCAGGTTTAGTAGTATCTACCTGAATGTCAGTAGCAGGTAGTTTACCTCTTTTTGCAATGTTATCTAGGATCTTTTGGTTAACTGCAGTCACCTTAATGCTGCTTGCTGGAACAGCCACTTCTGTCTTCACTGAATCTGAAGGAGACTGCTCTGAACCAGCACTAGTCAAGGAATCACTTTGCTCCAGTACACTCGCTGATATGTTTACACTTTCATTCCCTACAGGTTCTGCTTTGATTTGATTCCAGACAATATTTTCTCCTTCAGTAAAACTGCTTTGGTCGTCAGCCAGAGGAGATGTCAATTCCTCTTTAACAGCGACTCCATCACGATTTTCAGCATCTTTAGAAGGTTGACTAAGATCAGGCTCATCAGTCTGGCTCTCAGGCTGTTGCACTTCTTCAGGCTGCTTGTTGTGGTCCTCAATGTGCTTTTCCAGTTCATTCTGACACCGGTACACCTTTCCACAACCTGTGACTTTGCAGGTATAGGTATTATAGTGTTGTGCTTCGTGATCATAGAGCAAATAGGCTTCGGAAAACACTCTGCCACATTTAGGGAACATACACTTTGCTCTGAAGACCTGATGCTCTTTCCGATGCGTCAGCAGCTCAGCGTAACTGTTAAACCCAGCCTTACACTTCATCTGTATGCAGATATAAGGCTTGCTGCCACAGTGCATTTGTAAATGATCATTCAGGTGAGTAACACTTACAAAATGTCGTCTACAGTACTGGCATATCACTTTTTTGCTTTGCATTTCAAGGAAGCGTTTAGCTTCTTCATTGTCTTTATGCCCCTTTGCATGTGCTATTAGATTTTTAAAATACTTAAAGCCTTTTTTACAAAATGTTACAGGGCAGGTGAATTCATTGATAGGGAGTGGCTTTTGGACTGGCACTATCTCTGGTATGTAAGGTTTATCTTTGTCATCATTTTCATCATCTGAGCCATCGTTATCATTAAACACAATGAAGTCTGTTGAATAGAGACTGTTCTTCTTAATGGGTCGCTGCTCCAGTTTGGATACAGAATCGGTTCTCTGATTCTCGTTGGCAGTTACTATTTTAGGAGGTCTTCCCAATCTTCTCAGTGGTTTCATAGCAGCCAGTCTCTCTTTGCTGGATTTTTTAACATGCAAAGTTACATGGGGAACAAAACTTTCTTTAGAATTAAAATTTTGGGCACAAATAGGGCAACTGTAAATTCCATCTTTGTAATGTTTTTGTGCATGTCTGACTATTCTATGACCTAAGAATTCTTTGTCGCATAACACGCAATACTGCATATAAGCTTGCCAGTTCCTAAACCTAGCTGATATGAACCCCCTCTCTCTGAGCTTTTTAATTTCTCTCTTTTTCTGTTTTTCATCATTGATACCCCTAAGAAGGCTTGTAGCTTCATCAAATGTGCCAGCAAGCCCATTCATAGAAGTTTCTTTAGTCTCATCTTCGCAATCATCAACCTTCTCATACACTTCGCTATCATTTAGTTCGTCTATCGATGACACGATGGATGCCTCCTCTCCCATAAGTGCCAGACACTGACGCTTGAGAGTTTTCCAGTCCCAGAATTCTGGATCAAAAGGCCACTGAGTTTTCAGTACAAGTAAGAGTTCACAGCGTAAAGAATTTGGTATTGGAAGATTCTCTTCATCATACTTCTGGTCAGGCTGATTATACAGCATTTCAACAGCATAATATGCATCCACAGTGGGTTCGAGAAGAAATTCACTCAGCTGACAAGCACGTTTAACCTCCAAATCATCTGGAAGTAAGCAGGAGATAGTCTTGCAAATTGATATTTTGACATCTGTGTTTTCACTGGATTCCAAGCGCAATGCTTTCACACACAGTTCAATGCAGGTTGCAAGTCCAGCACCATCAATCTGTAAAGGAAGACTAATTTTAGTAGGTCAGCTCATCGTAACCCTTTCTACAGTTGTAAATTGAATATATCATTGTACAACCTTAAGTCTCCAAAAAAATGCACCTGGAAGTTATACTAATTCTTTTTTACTTTAAGAAGCACAGTGGTTTGTCCTTAGATGCTATTCAGCAAGTTGCATAACTTTGTTTTTTTTCAATAGCACGAAAAACAGGTGAGAATTTACCTATAAATAAACCACAAGTTAATTCTATCTAGTTGGAGGACCTTAGGACTGTATGTTAGAGGATTATGTTAGAGCAATACTGAGCCTTTTCCATTAAATAAAGTCTGACAGTTGTGTAACAGTTATTTGAGATGAGCTTCTGTGGAGCATTAACATTGGGTAGAATTCAAATGCTTACAAAAGTGCTCCAGCTGAAGAGAAGCGTGTGATCTTCAAAAAGATAATTTGGAAATCACTTAAAGTATAAAGGTTTATTTTGATTTTTAAAGATTATGCCAATTAGGTCAACTGACCTCAACTGCATATACAGCTCCATTCCAACTGCAAGGAGTAAGCATAGCTAAATGTTCCATCATTTAAATGTTCCAAAGCCCATGTGATATTTTCTCATTCATGCCCTCAGGCAAAGTAAATTACATTTATGGCCACTTTACAGTCCCTTTATGCTTGCCAAGGATGCACAGAGAGGCTGTGCTGTACGTGAGAATAAAGTCCAGTGAATTTATGAATGCACAAGTCTACTGCCCACATGGTCTCCAATTTGTGGCATCAATGACATGATCCACAGCTCACTAGAAAAAAAATTCATATGGCCTGGAGCAGACAAAGCTCTTAATATTAGAACACTCTGTGAAAGCTATTCCCCACCCCTCCAAATTTCAGTAGTCTCTAAGCTCAGAGGCCCAAGCCAAAACACTGTACAAGGAAAAAAATAAATAGTTTTAGAATATACCAATTACAGATGTCTCCCAACTAAAATCTTTCAGAAGAGCTCAATTTAGTGTGAACAGTGCGACTATTAATGAGAGGGAACTAGGACAATTACATGAGGCTAGCTGAGATAGATGATTACAACATTGGATCTGAGACCACAAGACGCAGGTATTTAATTTCAGAAAACAATTTTTTTTTCTTTAAAGCTTTGTCATTTTATTATATATTAATATGCAGCCTTCATTTCCTTTCCTCATAAGCTCTTCCTGTCCATTTTCTGTAACGCTTGTAATACAGAAAATGTTAAAAAGGGCTGCTAGGACCAACTAACAGAAAATACCTCATAGAGGTAGTGGCTGTAACTTCACCTTTTGTTTTTTCCTTCATCTTAGTTATAGCATCCAGGAACTCTGTTTATCCTTCTCCCCCTCCCCCCCCTTTTTTTTTTTTCCTCAAAGGAACAGGAAAGTTGTTAATGATTCAAAATGAATCAATTTACAGCTTACTTGCAGAAGGAATCTCCTGCAGCCTTTCCTAAAGCAAATTAGGATTACCCCAAAGATGATGTTACACAAAGAGATGGGATGTCTAAGTAACTCTCATAAATTTTCTGATTGCAGTTCCATTAAAAGTGTCCAAAATACTCTTTCAGGAGTATCCTTACCTCTGAATTAATTACTTTAATCAGGAAGAAAATGTGATAAACAGTCTTAGTTAACACAGAAAGTTGCCGACATCTCTCTAGATACACTTGAATAGAAGGCTCTACCCTTTGCTGCAGTTTACTCCAGAAAAGAGTCAGTTCCCTAGAACAAGAGAACAAGATTTCAGGGCCAGCAATGCAAACACTAATCTGATCACAAGAAATGCAAGGTTGAGAACAGTTTCTATTTTGTCTTTGAGGAATGAAAAAAAAAAATCTGTATTTATTCAGAGTTATCTTACAGAGAAAAGCTTTTATTAATATACCCACACTAATAGTATGTAATTTTCAAAATTATTACAATGACTCAATTCCAGAAGGACAGCTCAGAACAAAAGCAGTATTACCACAATTTACATGCTACATAATTTAAAGACTCTTGATCTGGCCTTGCAAAAGTCT
Organism: Indicator indicator; assembly: GCF_027791375.1. Classification (NCBI taxonomy): domain Eukaryota; kingdom Metazoa; phylum Chordata; class Aves; order Piciformes; family Indicatoridae; genus Indicator; species Indicator indicator. The sequence goes on along the minus strand of NC_072011.1, from coordinate 7,499,532 downwards.
TGTGAAATAGTTTACTCTTCACAGACTGGAAATCTACACTTCTGAATTCTTAGTAATTGCTAACAGCTACAGGAGGATGACTTTGCTCTGTGGTAGACACATTTTTTTTCAGCTGCTGTTTTAAGAGGTGAATCTGTGATTCAGTGAGAAATTAAGACCCCAAAGCCCAACAGTATTACTTTATCTACATTAACTCACTAGTTCATTCCTCCCTTAGGTGCAATAGCCAGGAGTATTTAGTACCTTGTGAAATGGTGTAAACCCCAAAACTTTAGCAGAATCTGTCAAAGCAAAATCTTACATTAGCAGATATTCTCCTGCTGCTGCACGTAAAAGGGAGACGTACAAAGCAAATTCTTCAGGAATTGTGCAGGTTTGAAAGTACAAACCCTAGCAGTTGTAAATTTAGACCCTAACAGCTCAAATACAAGCCAACAAACTTCTTGGCTTCAACAGAAATGAAAGCAAGTCATAAACAAGATTCTTCACCTAGCTTATTGTACTTGCTATAGCAGTGAAGAGCTCCTCCTTTACTAGAAGCTTGTTAGAGACAGAAATACCGAGTTATCAAATAAGGACAGAAAGGAAGAGTGCTTACACACTAAATGTTTATGTAATGCTGACTAGCTGCCTCCAGATAATAAATTCCTTTTTTCTATTGCATAAGATTATTGGCAAGAAATATTATTAACCAGCTACTGGTATTTGTAAATGCCTAATCATACAAAGAGCCTTCAAATACTGCTAATGGAAGCTAATCTTTTCAAGAATCTTTTTTCCCCCCTCCATTTTTAGCTTTTCAAGAGCCTTACCTCCTTCCTGTTTAGCTTACAGATTTTATCAGCTAAATAAAGTCAACTTACATCTTACGTATCAGTAGTATCTTCCCCAAACTAACTTTTGTTCCATTAGACAGAAAACAGTGTTCAAACTCACCAGGCACAGTACATCTCTCCTTGCTGCAGCTGGCGAGATAAAAATGCTGCACATAAAATTAGAGCAGTTTTTTCATCTCCGTCAGATTCCAGGTTACAGATCATTTCTAGAGCATCTTTGCAATCTACTTCTGCTATCTAGAAGAGAGGAAAAGAAAGCAAGACCAAGGCTAAGAGAGTGGATTCATTTTCAGACATACAGTTACATGATCTTTGGTAAAGAAAAATATAAAAGGCATTAATTTGGAACGTAGGTTCTGTCAGACAGTGATAAGCTTAAAAGCAAATCAGAGCATTGCTAGGTAACATCAAAACTAATAATGCCAGTGGAAAAATTGTTTTATTGCAGTGACTATAACTTGGTTTTCAGATACAAGACTTATTTGTATCTACTGTCCTAGTCACCTAAAAATGTTGATGTACAACATTATTCATCTATGTTACATACATGTAGTAATTGTAATGAGCAGATTTACAGCTTTAAATTGCAGCCTAACAGAAAAAAGAAAAAGATTATGACCTGAAACTCTAACCCAGTTTATTAGTTACTGATGTTAATATTGCTTTAATGCAAGAACTGGGCAATCAATGAATCTGAAGTTCAACATGAATGTTCCAGTATTTTTAAAAAACTAAAGCTAAAAAGAAAAGGGAAGCTGTACAGTAAGAAGCAGGTCAACTGAAAACTTTTCTACAAGAACATTATGTCTCTGCAATGTAACTTATTTGGTCAAGCAATGATGGAAGCCTCAGTTTTGTAGCAAAACAAAAGAAAAAAAAAGTCACCCAGTAGTACTAGACTGTTGTATCAGGACTGAATCAGGGCACTTGTTAGAAGAACTCCTGTCTAATTTGATTATCAGCAGACTGGTTTGACTGCATCAATTAGCACATCTGGCAGGTCACACCAGAATAATTATTCTTTGACATGGGCAGCTGAAGAATAACTTGGCCATTGTATGGAGTACTGTGTCCAGTTCTGGGCCCCTCAGTTGAAGAAAGATGTTGAGTTGCTCCAACATGTCCAGAGAAGGGCAACAAGGCTGGTGAGGGGTCTGGAGCACAGCCCTGTGAGGAGAGGCTGAGGGAGCTGGGGATGTTTAGCCTGGAGAAGAGGAGGCTCAGGGGAGACCTTATTGCTCTCTACAACTACCTGAAGGGAGGTTGTAGCCAGGTGGGGGTTGGTCTCTTCTCCCAGGCAACCAGTGACAGAACAAGAGGACACAGTCTCAAGCTGTGCAGGGGGAAGTTTAGGCTTGATTTTAGAAAGAAGTTCTTCACAGAAAGAGAGATTGGCTGTTGGAATGTGCTGCCCAGGGAGATGGTGGGGTCAACATCCCTGGGGGTGTTTAAGAAAAGCCTGGATGACGCACTTAGTGCCATGGTCTAGTTGGTTAGTTAGGGTTGGACAATTGGTTGGACTTGATGATCTTGGAGATCTCTTCCAAGCTGGTTGATTCTGTGATCAGCATTGTTGGAAGTCTCTCTTAAAAAAATCACAAGACCACCCAAAGCAAGAAACAGAAGCACCCACCCAAACACCCAGCTAGGTCACTGCTTTGGGTAAGGTGGCAGCACAGCTTGGCTGGGCACCATGGTATCCAGCTATCAGTCAGGCAATCAAACTACAATTTTGAAGACAATAGCAACTAATTTTTTTCACTGAATGGACACTTAAAAATATATTAACAACCCTTTATTCAGTATCATTTGTGGTTTAATAATCTCAAAGTCATCATCTAAAGAAAACTGCATTCCTCAAGACCTCAGAGAGGATGGATTAACTTACATATGCTTTGCTCAGCATCCCATCTCAGACAGGGACCACCAGTTAAAAGCTCAGGGAAGAATAAGGAAAACTGAACTTACAATAAATGGAAGTTTTGTTTTTTTCTGAAATGTTTTTCCAGCCTCTCAGAGTTCCTACAGGACCCAGCTTCCAGTACAGGTCTGTACAAGTCCAGCCATCAAGTCCATCAGTCTAGCATTTCACATACTGCAGATCTGAATTCTTCACATTATTGAAGCAAACTATTAAGACCCATCCAAGCAGAAAACATGCTCAAATGCTACGTTCTGCCTATTCTGAATGGACATAAAAATTCCCATATCACTGAAGAGTGAGCTGTACTTTGTTTACTGTTTTTTCCCCCCATTTTCTTACTGCTCTTGCACTATGAAACAACTCAGTTCGGAAGTCCTCCTTGACATTTTAATAGCCTATCTGCCTTCTCTTGACAACACAGGAGCTTTCCAGAATGGTTAGTAACATTGCAAACTGTGCTGCAGCTGAAGCTGCAAAGCTAAGCCACCCAAGCAAACCAAGCTTTGGAAGTATCCGAATTAGGTTCTCTGTGTTTAACCCTGTCTAAACCTCTCTGTGTTAGGGCATTCTAAAAAGCGTGGATGACCCATTCCTTTTGTCCACAGGATTCACAGTTCATTCACTAAGCAAGCCCATTCTGCTTTGGGAGCACAGTGGGGCTAGGTAATGAAGGAAGTATGTTTGCAAGGTTGCAGATCCCAAGTTTTATTCAGAGTCTTCAGAAATAACCAGGAGATCGCACAGCCCTGAGCCTGTTTTGGCAAGGCCTACAGCAGCCAGAGCGGGGAGATCTGATCTGATCCTACTGAGCATCAGAAGAGTATGCACAGTGAGAAGCTGTCATCTTAGAATTTAGTCTGCATCTAAGCAGGAAATTTTTCAAACTCTAATCACTGCATAGTTTTTATCCCTTAAAGATCGATTTCAACATGCTTAATATTTGTTATTAACATAAAAAGATGACAAGAGACAAAAAAACAGCAGCCAAGAAACCTGACAATTCCAGTCAGTTTTTCTTTAAGGAAGAAAACAGCACAGACAAAACTCTGGGGTGGGGTGAGAAATAAAGATGTCACCTGAATGAATGCAAAAAAGCAAAGCTGTCATCTCTTCTTTGACTTTTACATTGAAATAAGAAGGATTTTATATTTCAAATCAGATCAAATATCTGATTTCACCTTTAATTTCATCCAAGTATTTGGGTGAAAATAGGTTGCATTTATTCTCTGATCTGAAAGCAGCATCTAAAGGGCCCCACTGTGGACTAGGTACTACACAAACAGCTAGAGTTAAAATAGTAAGAATGAGAAAACCATTATTTTCACTTTACTAAGAAGATCTGAGGCAGAATTTAAAGATACTTCAAGCAAAATGAAACAAAGTTGTGGCAGAACCAGAAAATGTCTACTGCTGACCTAATATTGTATTTCCATAAGTGTTTTGAGTCATTACTACTCAGTTTAAAAAAGTGACTTAGATGAAAAAACAACATACCAAAAACATTTTAGTTGATTGTTTTAAAAGAAAAACCTCTTCTACAGAAACACAACCTATAATCAGCGACGTTATTAACATTAATCAACCTAAGAAAATGTACTTCTTCATTTTTTACTTACTTCTTCCATTAGCTTTTCATTTGGTGATCCTGAGCAAAGACAGACCAGGTAGGTTTGCTTGAAATTGCCTTTTGCACTGATTTCTGGATGATCAGAGCACAGTTTTGCCAGGGCAGTAGCTTGCGTTAATTGCTTTGTTTTCATTAGGTGCTTAATACGCATATCCAGCAGGACAGGGCCTTCAAACACTAAGAATTCATTCACTTCAAAGAAAAACAAGCCAAAAGATTACATACATGTTTCACAGCAGGTTACAGAGTTAACAGATGGCATTTACTCATTCATGGTTAACCCCCACAATTTATACAAAAAAAAAAAAAAAAGGTGCAAAAGGTATGAAACACGACCAGAAAAAGCATCTTTGAGACCTGCATTTTTTATTACAAGAACTCCCTGCAAGAGCCTTTACCAACTTGCAGCTTTTAACTCTTTCTAACTTCCTGGCAAAATAGCTGCACACAAAACAGATTTAGAGAGCATATAAATAGTAAAATACTGAGATAACATTTCGTTCTATTTCTGCAGAAAGACAGCTATCACAAAGCCACTACTCTCTCATCCTTTCTTATAAATCTGTGCCTTTGAAAGACCTTACTGTGAAAGGATAAATGTGACAAATGTAGAAGTATTTGGATTCCTTTCTATCGGTGTTCCTATCGTGCATCCACAGAGTGCACTCACACACCTTTGAAAGTTTTCCAGTCAACTGAGTTTCCTAGAAAAAGAAGCTTCCTCTGTATACATTTGAGTGTGTATAGTTTAAAACTCAGAGGAATGGCTGCATTTTATTCCACTGTATTTTGTGGTTGTGCTGCTACTAGAGATAAAACTCTACTTGTCTCAACTAAGAACCCAACTCAATATGCGTCAGTGGAAGGCAGAAAAATCCTACAAAAACTGGTAGCAGTTTCATGTTCCTACTCTTACATATACACATCTCAGGTCTCATCTGGATTTTCATGATCAGAGTTGCTTCAGCTTTGAAGCATATGGTTTAGTACTACCTCCCAAAATACATAAAGTCATTTATTAAAACTAGATAGAGAGACAAATCAATTTTGTTTAATCCTTTAGACTACATCTTAATTTCATGACACATTTTCACATCTTTCAAAAACAATGGAATTCTCTACAATTTTTTCTTTTTTTTCAGTGGGTAGATTCAGATTGGATGTCAGGAAGAAGCTCTTCACCATGAAGGTGGTGAGACACTGGAACAGGTTTCCCAGGCAGGTGGTAGAAACCCCATCCCTGGAAGTTTTTAAGGCCAGGCTGGATGGGGCTCTGGGCAACCTGATCTGGTGTGAGGTGTCCCTGCCCATGGCAGGCAGGGTAGAAATAGATGATCCTTGAGGTCCCTTCCAACCCTGACAATTCTATGATTCTATGAAAAACAACAGATTCAGTGTTAAGGTAAAATCTTGATCTTTTCTAAATGAGATTTTTTTTTCCCAGCCTTTGAGTATTATAACTGCCTCCTCCTGAAACCTTCTGGGTGTGTGCAGTGCTCCCTTCCTGACACTTCTTGGTAGAAACATTCAGTATATTCCTCTTAATTTACTTGCTTTGAATTTCACTCGAGTCATGTTGCCCACTCACATAATTCTTCATTTTCTTGACTTTCAAAAACCTGGTTGTTCTAGGTGAAACAAATAATTTTTGTGTCTGCAAAATTAATGACCTCTCTAGTATTTGAGGTATGAACATAATAAACACAAGCTTTACTGAAAGAAAAACAATCACCACATTTTATTCTTTGCTTCCTCCCATTCTGGTTAGTTTCTGATTCACGACCATCTTTCATTTTATCTCATGATTCCTCCTAAGTACTAATACAGGATATTACTAAAAGCCCATCTCATAAATTAGGTCAACTGTTTTCATTTTTGTCATTTCAGTACAGTTTCAAGGCAGAAGATACTGACTGCCTTTTGCAGAAATCAGGCCAGTTAGACCCCATCATTATTTTTCCACTCATTTTCAGATGTATGCTTGAATTATCCTTTCAACCAACTTCTTAGCTGTTTGTTCAGGATCCTCATACACTATTACACAAGTTCAGCCATGGCTCACTAATGTGTGAGAACATTCTTTCTTCCTCTCTCCATGTTGATGAAGATATGGCAGCCTCTACTCCACTGTGGTGGGACCCCACCTGGAGTACTGCATCCAGTTCTGGAGCCCCTATTACAGGAAGGATCTGGACGTGCTGGAACGTGTCCAAAAAAGGGCCATGAGGATGATCAGAGGGCTGGAGCTCCTCTCCTATGGAGACAAACTGAGAGAGTTGGGGCTGTTCTGTCTGGAGAGAAGGCTCCCAGGAGACCTTCTTGTGGCCTTCCAGTATCTGAAGAGGGCTACAAGAAAGCTGGGGAGGGACTTTTTAGGGTATCAGGTAGTGACAGGAGTAGGAGGAATGGAACAAACCTGGAAGTGGATAGATTCAGATTGGAAGTTAGGAAGTTCTTTAGCATGAGGGTGGTGAGACACTGGAACAGGTTGCCCAGGGAGGTGGTGGAAGACCCATCCCTGGAGGTTTTTAAGGCCAGGCTGGATGTGGCTCTGAGCAACCTGCCCATGGCCAGGGGGTTGGAAATAGATGATCCTTGTGGTCCCTTCCAACCCTGATGATTCAATAATATATGAAGGAGCAATGGAAAGTAGAGCGTGCTAACAGATAAAGGGCATTTTTTTGTTTGTTAGAGGACATCTGCTATTTAAACAACAAAGTAAATGTTCCTTTAATGGCATTACTGATACCTTACAAAACTTGTTCCTGCTCTTGTCAACCCAGCAATGAACCAGTGACTAATTACAATCAATAGCTTTAGCCTTGCTCTTCCTCCTACCGGGTACCGGTAATCCTTTCACCTATGGTGTTTACTTCCAAGCTAGTCTGCCTGGAATAACATCGGAGCATTTTGCCTTATTTTCTGTAACAAGATACAGGAAGACCTTAGACTTTAAGCTATACTGGTAAGCCAAGATGTTTCACTCTGATTATTATAATTACTGCATTTAATATTTTAAGGACTGTGTTCTATCTGCTCGTCCTCAGTAATCCCTTTCCTTTAAGTGTTTACTGCTGTAGGCAGCCCACCTTGCATAACCATCAGAACACTTCCTGTTATCTTTTCAACAAGCTACAGGAACACCTTGCCATTAAACCTACATGCTAGCTCTTAAGGCTTTATTCTAACTCAAGTGATTATAATCATTACAGTTAACATTGGGAAGCTCATTCAAAACACAAGTTTTAATTACATTTATTTTGTAACTGAACTGTGTGTGACATTTTAAGATAAAAAATGGTGCCGAGGTTGTATGGCGGAGAAAAGCCTTAAGGATAAAATTTTGGGGGGGTTATTTTAACATTTTATAAATACAATTTATAGCACAATGTGTCTTTCAAAAGTTAGTGTAGACAAATAGTTTACCATAACAAATCTAGCTTCACAAAAATACACTTTTCCAGCCCAAGTCAGTTAATCTCTATGAGCACAAAAGCTGATGTATTTAATGAGAACGATCCAGTTTGTTGACAGCACGATTCTTGGAAAAGTTATTAAATGCTGGTTTGTGCAATGCTCCCCCAACCATTACAATTCACAAACTCATGTTTGTGCAAGGCATATGCAGAATTAATGTAAAATTACGGCTCTAACAGGAAAGAAAAAGAAAAAAAAAGCAGATGACATCGAACAAATAGCACTAACCCTGGCAAAGGAACTTGCAGATACTGGAATCTAACCTTTCAGACAGAGTTTCTCTGTTATTGCCTTGAATCCCACAGCTGGAGTCTCATGTCATGCTACCAAGTGATTCCATATGAAGCCCACAAGAACTATTATTAGCTTTGATTACAGATAATGCTTATACCATACATGAATCAAAAAAAAGAGGAAAGCTAATCCAGAGATTAGTAGCACACAAGAGCATGAACGAGCCGCAACCACACTTCCGTAGTAATAAGTTCTCTATGGTGGACAGTCCACATGTATGTTGTGTTTTGGCTGACTGGAGGACTTGTAGAGAACAAAGCAAAGAATTTTGGCCTTAAAGCACTCATAATCCTTCTACTTTACCCTTTGCCAATTCTTGGCTAGGTATAGATTAGTCTACCACAGACCCTGGCGTCTTCCCAACCTCACTCTGGCCAAGGAGGAAGAAGGCAAGAGGTGAATGTACATGTGGACTATCCATCTCAAAGAACTTCAGTTACTACTCAGTAACCTCTGTAGTCATCTTCAAGTGTTAGTCCACATGTGCGTTCACACCGTGGGTGGCTCTGAACTGTACTCGATGTTTTCATATTTACCTGGAGCTGGGTCTCAGAATCCTTCATGCAAACAACATCTCAGCACAATTCTGCTGAATGCAGCATCAATCCTGGATGCTTCTACGATGGCATATTGTCTGGTGAAAGGGTAAAAGAAGTTCCAGGTGGCTGCTTTGAATATACCCAGGATGCAAACACTTTTAAGTGACCTGCTGGTATCATTTGACTTCGGGCAGCAGATGCTCTGATTACTGAGAACAGTCCCTTGCTGGCTGTTTAAATTCTAACCTGCCTGTTATTCACCTTGATAATCTGTGAATAGTGATGGTTGTATCTTTTCAGTGGGACATGCTTCAGAAGTCTGCCTGCTACATTTGAACTTACAAAAAAATAAGGCACTTAATTCCTGGCATCCAGGTTTAAAAAGCAGCAGCATCCTGGCTTTCTGTAGGGTTATTTCAGATCCTTCTCTCTCTAGACAGTTCCTCCATTCATTCTCAGTATCAGATGAGGAGTTATCAGTGACAGTTTTGAAGGATTTCACCAGCAGCACAAGAAAATGGCAACCTCAAGGATGGAAAAACAGGTTCATGCTGAGGAACACAAGCCAAGCTGAGAGAAACTGAAGATAGAAGTGCAGTAGTAAAGTGTTTTAACATTGTATAGGCTATCACATAACCCAAAACACTTGGGCACACTTCAACTTTCAGCCTCTGGTACCCTAAGCAATAAGGCCAAACAGATTAGCAACTTCAACAAACATCAATTCTGGTTATTATGAATTCAGATCAGCTTCAATTCAAGATTCACATCAGCACTGATCTCAAATTAAGCTGTCTGGTAGTCCAGGAGGCAGCCAGTAAAACAAAAGACACATTATCTTACTAAGGTTTCCTTCCATAACCAATTAATCAAACAATCTCCAAATACAAGTGCTTCTTGGTAATGACAAGCAATTTCAAGAAAAAACAATAACGCAGTCATGCAGCTGAAATTTCAAGTAGTCAGTAGTAGATCCAATCAATGTGCAAATGTAATGCAATGTCTGATAGCAATGTGAAAACATTGAGAAGTCCTAAAGCAGGTGCCCCATGTACCTTCAGACTAGTCAGTGATCATAGCTAATACTGCCATCATGAATTAACGATGTGGAAAAGATATTTTATTTCCACATGTCTAGGATATTTTCCCAGATTTCTTTCTGTTTTGGTACTGAGACTACATCACAGAATCACAGAATGTTAGGGGCTGGAAGGGACCTCCCAAGCTCATCCAGTCCAACCCCCCTGCCAGAGCAGGATCCCCTAGAGTAGATCACACAGGAATACATCCAGGTGAGTTTTGAATATCTCCAGAGAGGGAGACTCCACAACCCCCCTGGGCAGCCTGTTCCAGTGTTCTGTCACTCTCACAGTGAAAATTTTTTTCCTCATGTTTCCATGGATCTTCCTATGCCTCAACTTTCAACTTGCCCCTTGTCCTGTCATTGGGCATCACTGAGGGAAGCCTGACTCCATCCTCTTGGCACTCACCCTTTACATACTTATAAACATTAATGAGGTCTCCTCCTCTCCAAGCTGCAGAGCCCCAGCTCCCTCAGTCTCTCCTCATAAGGAAGATGTTCCACTCCCTTAATCACTTTTGTGGCTCTGTGTTGGACTCTTTCAAGCAGTTCCCTGTCCTTCTTGAACTGAGATGTTCCCACTATCTGAGGTTGATGGAAACTGCTGAGCAGTGCTCCACATCAAGGAACATTACCAGTGTGTGCTCCTAAGGGATCTCCAAATTACTTTGACAAGGTACTTTGCTATCCTCGTGACCCAAAGGGATCATGTAATATTGGGTGATCTCTCAAGTCTAAAATGTCCACAATGCTACACAGACAAAACTCAAAATCTGATAGACATTTTTTAAATGCACAGGAGACAGGTTTAGATGGGAAAAGAAAATTCACATAAACAAGGAGTTTACAGTGCTCTGAGCACACTTCTAAGAGATAACACTGCTCAGGAACCAGGATTTGAAATCAAGAAGTTGCAGGCCTGGTCACATAATTGTGGGTCCTGTTGGGTAAAGACACAGGCAAAATACAGAAGAAAGAACCAAGATAGGCAGAACTGGGGGAAGGATCTCTCTTCTCAGCACTGACTGCTCTGAGGGAGGGGAGGATTGCCCATTTTTCACATGAATGTAGATTGATTTATGACACTGAAGTATCAAACAGGTACAGGAAACTCAAGAGTTATTCTCAGGAAATCTCTCACATAGCAGCCACAAGTAGTGCTAGCAGCTCCAGACAGCCACTTAGGGAGCCCCCACAACGGACTTCCAAAGACTCTCCTGACAATTCAGTCTCTGCAAATAAATTCTTTCTGGAATCACAAGGGGGGAAAAAATCTAATTATATATATTCCTCAGCTCATTAGGAATCCAAATTCCTATTTCAAGGCTAGTCCTCCACACAACAGACTAGCATTGTGAGAACAAGCATGGCCCCAAATGACAATGCTCATGTTCCACTTGCATGGGGAGAGAGAGAACTTTTCTTCAGAAAAAACTTAGGTGGGGTATCAACATACAACAGTTTCCAAGAGGAAATTCTGTTTTATTTGGTGACATCTGTGGCACAGAAACTGGGAACTTAAGCCTGGTTTCCCAATATTTGTGGCCAGAGATGGGGCAAAAATCCAGGGTAATGCCAATGTTTGTCACCCAAGCAGGTGACTGATCAAGTGGCCAGAGAGTATTTCCAGTGTAAAAAGATTTCATATGTGCACATGAACACATGCATGCATATAGCTCCTGCAGTGCAGTTAAAGATAGATTTTACTACTTCTTACCACAGTACATAGAATGTGAACATCTTGTAGTAATGCACTAACACCCACCAGCAAAGAAATCAGTGACAGGCATGCCCTTCTCGGTGCTTCAAACAACTTGGTATCCATCCTCTATTATTTTTGCTCTCCTTAGTGCTTTAATCTTTCCAGACATGCACTCATCAGAGAGCAGCTCTGCCCAAGGCAGTCAGGAGTAACACGCTTTATGACACAGCACTTGGAGAACAGCCTCTAACACCTTAGGAAGTAAATACTTCTTGCTTGTTTTTTTGGGTGGAACCCATGCAACAGTCCATTCCCAAAATTAGGAGAGGATACCCCAGTTCAAGACAAGTCTGCATTTGTTTGACTGTAACCAGAACAAACCAGCTATGCTGTGTAGTCAGAGAACATGAACTTGTCTCTCACAAGTGAGTACAGTTTGGAAACAGAGGAATTCAAAGCAATCTGTGAGACAAAACAGACATTACCTAATTTTGCTTCCTACAGGAGATGGAAAGAGTCAAACTGGCCTTCAGGAGTCAACAACAGAAGCATTCAAGAAGAGATAATCACTGACCCAAAATCCAGCAGATATCCAGTTATGTCAAGGATTCTGAATAGGTTATAATTGTTCTGAACAGGTCATAACTCAGATTACCAAGACCGAAATAAAACATGAAGAAATAACTGCAACAAATACAGGCAACAAAAGCTTAAGAGGATGATATTATAAAAAAGACTTCCATACAACTAGTTGTTTCATCTCCAACAGACAAATGCTTACAATAGTCATTACTCAAAGGCTGAGCTGATCAAATGTGCCAAATGGTATCATCTCGGTGTAACAAGCTGGCTACTTAAACACATGGGAACTTCTGAAATAGCAAAAAGGCAACATGAAGAACAAAACTAAAATCCTCTAGGACAAGTTTACAAATATTCCTAAGACTGTTATTCTGGAGTCAAGGCTGAGAGTTGTGCACCACAAGAGGGTAAGTGGTTGCACAGTGGGAGTGCTGGAGTAAGGGACAAGAAAGCCAGTTCTCTGGGCAGTGGAGTTTGGTATTACTAAAATATCCTTCAAATTGGCAAGAAGGTGGCACAAAACAATACACTGTTACAGAGGATGACAATAGCTATAAACCAGCTTGTCAACTGAGGAACAAAAATATGGTATGTAGTATGACAATCTTGCCACTGATGCAGCATGTAGTAACTTTAATAGAAGTTAAGTCCAAAGCAGAAGCATCCTTGAGTAATGTTCAGGAGCTAAAGGAACCCTGAAACATCTGTAAAAAACTTGGTATGAAAACACTGACAAAACAAATAGTCATCAAAAATGGATTCATGAGGGAGTTCTTATAAAACCCCTCAAACATAAGGCAAGGAAAATATTAATTAAACCTCTCAGAAACATCTTACTGTTAAAGAGGAGTGGGAGGTAGCTGATACAAAGCTGACAAAAGAGTACTCTGGGGCACTCTGAGGACTGCATACTAATACAAAAATCTGTATTAGAAACACAATAAACAATTAACAGAAGTAGCAAAATCCAAATCTTGTGGAAGAATAAGCACAACTTTCATTAAATTCCATTATGTATTTACTAGACTTATCTGAGGGAGCTGTGATAATATGAAAAAAGGAGATAAAAATAATTTTCTAAAGGTATTTTAAAAGGTCCCTCAAAATAGCTACAGATGCCAACCTATCTTGGTAGCAAAAAGAAGATCCTTATGCAGATAAACTCTCAGTCAAAAAAGAAAAAAAGAAAAACCCCCAGTGTGTTCCCTGAGGTTCCTGAAGAAGGACCTCTACTATCCAGCATTCTCCTAAGTATTTTTCCTAACAGAGGTAGAACACAAGGTGACAAAACATCCTGATAAAAGCAGGGTGGCAAACCCATACCAAAATTAAAAGGCTGAAGAGGACTGCACTCTGTACCATGGCATAACAGACAAAGTTAAAATGTTGATTGCAACCTCCAAAGTGATATTCACAGGGAAAAAAATGCAACCAAACTGTACAAACAGAAAATTGGGCTGTGTGTTAGGAGGAAATCCTAATATTGATGTAAATACTTCTCCTCAAGAAAGCAATTGGGATTAAACCAGACCGTTTCAAGGAAACATTGGTTCAGTGCTCAGTCAGGAAGCAAGATCAATGTTAATAAATATTACCAAAGGAATGCAAAACAGCAATACATCTGCAGGCTGACTGCTAAATAAACCTTTGCCCCCCTGTATGAGGGATGGGACAGTAGAGCTAGAAGACAGGATGGAACAGAGACTAGAGGACAGAAGATGGGATATGACAGCAGTCCAATGAATTATGTCTCATGATGCATTCATTAAAAGACACAAGCATAGTTTACTTTTTAATAGAGAATACCATAGGAGATAAGGAGGCATCAGGCTAAAAGGAAGCAGACAGTAAGAGGAACTACTTTACTTGATCTGAGAACTGTATAGCTCTGCCACAGATGCTTAGGTGTGAGGGCTCACTCAGATTGTAAAACCAATTAGGCAATCAAAAACCCAGCTAAGACTTATTAACACAAGCATACCACTTCTGAATCACAGATCATAAACTATGGAAATCACCTATCAGAAAAATACCATTATAAGTCTCTGCTGATCATTTACTCTTCCCTATGCAACTGCTCTTAGCCATTCTCATAACTCTGGTCTAAATGAGCTTCTGTAATGCAATTCATAATTGAGTAAACTCCATTCTTATTGTTATATCAGTACTGAACTTACCCCACTGCCCATATGTAATCTCCCTTTCGCATAGTTTACAAAGAAAATGTCTCAGGAGATCTCCAGGTATGATTATGTCTTATGAAAAATATCAACATTAAATTATTGGTATATTCCTAGGAATATACTGTCTTAATAATTCAGACAGTGCTACAAGGGTATTTATTCATATAGCTTATAAAGTGTCACACAAACTATTTTCAACAGATGACTTCAATATTATAGCAATATGTCAATGTATTACTTATCTTAATCACAGTTTTAATTTTTACCTTTTTCTGGATCTAACTGTTCCTGGGAAAGAATACTGCACAGCACTGGGTTCTTCCAGACTCCCTTCTCTTGTGTAAGTGTAGTTAAAATACGCAGTTCATGGCTGCCATTTTCCATCAAGTTTTTATGAGCCACCTGGAGAACATATTTTACAAAACAAAGTATTGTTAAAAAAATTTTACATTTGTGGGTTTGTTTAAACTTTATGTCTTACATTAAAAAAAAGACAAAAACCCTTACCAGATAAAGATTTAAATATATAACAATCTTAATATTCAGCCTATATAGGTTTTAATTCTGCCTCTGTCACTTAAGACTTAAGCTGGGAAACCAAAATGATTGAATGCCCCAAACTTGCCCTCATTTACAGGGCTGCTTCTTAAATTTCTGAAACTAGGTTTTGAAATCAGCCTCCCTTTTGAAAACAGATGAGCAAATTCTCTTGCCCACATATTGGTCTGCCATCAGCTGCCTGAACTCTTGAAAGTCTTTTCAAACTCTTCAGCAGTTCAATTTTTATGCACTGGGAAGAGTGGAAAAAACCACTTTTGTAAAGGTGAAAGATTTAAGATGTAAGATATCACTGTGTGGTTCCATGCAAATACAATGAGGGCAGGCTGCATTATTAAAAATCAATTAAAATAGTTTCTACTCCTTTTAAATACTAGAATAAATTCTGGAAGCAGGTCTATGTTGGGGAGCAAATGAAATACCTGAAAAAATCTATGGCTTAAGTAGCAATGTACAATGAACACTGGTCCTTGAAGAAAGGACTCAGCTCTCTGTTCACTTTTCATTTACTTTTCCACCTGCTCTGAAGGCTGTGGAACCTCCCAGCACAGAACACTTGTTCAGAATTGATTTACATCGGGCAGTTGCTAGTAAAAATTCACTCTGAAAGTCAGCCTTGCACCTTCCTATGTCATTTAAGCTGAGATTTTTTGAGGTAATTGTATTTGGTCTTTTTGTCCATTATTCCTTTCTTCTCTTTAACCCCCAGTTTTTGGTTGGTTTTGTTTTTAACTATAGGCAGGACCTCCCACTATATTATTTCTGATAAATGCTGTGGAGCAGAACCTCTTTCAACACCTTCCTTTAAAGCAGAGCTCTAACCCTTAACCAGCTAGTGCCCTGTGGGAGATCTAACAATCCTGCAGTATCAACAGATCTTTCATTCATAATAAATCTCAAATGTCCAACCACAAATAGTAAAGAATGACTTATTTCATTTCTAACAGTGTTAACAGACAAATGCCTTTTAAAACATGAACTTTCTTTTAAGTATCTGAAAACATCTTTCTCTCCACAGCTGCTACATGAACTATGACAGACAAATGATATGAGTGACAGCAGTTATTACAGAGTAGATAGGATTTCCAGCTGAAGGCCTTGATCTTTATCAGCCACCAGGAAACACGTGTTCAAGCATGCTACATACTTAATATTCCTAGGTTTCCAAACCATTAAGCCTTTATTTCATAACTCTAACTCACCTGTACAAAAGCCTGAAATTCTTCCCATTTATTTTCAGGTAAATCAAGAGGCAGACACAGCAGAAGTTCAATACAGCTTCTAGAAGACAAATGGGAACGTTATTGAGGCAATTTTTGCCTTTAAAATGTCTAGCTAAGAGCTCTACTCTAAAATCCAAATAGTCCTCTGACATGCCAAAAAAAAAAAAATCATGAAAGTTTGCTTTCTGTGAACATATAAAGAAAAGGTCAGGGATACTTGCAGAAACTGTAAAAGCAAACTCTGTAAAAGACAGATTATTTTTTTTTTTAAATATGGATTTATCCCTGCAGTACAACCCTGTAGCAGTCTGTGTAAACTGATGCACTATGAGGTTGCATGCAGATCAACAGTAGTGAAGTGTTTAAGCCAAGAATGTTGTTTTGTCCTAAATTAGGAGCCCTTCCCAAGACTGCCCCATTTCCATCCACCAAAGATACGGCCAATGCTTCTTGTGAGAGGATGAGGAAGGAAGGAGCATCCCAACCCAGTTAGAATTTCTACAGATCGTGAACTGGACTGGGAAAGCATTTAGGCAGTGAAAAGTTAATACCACAGAGGTTGGCTTTAGTAACTGGAAGATCATACTCACAGTGCTAAACGTTCAAGCACGAAGGCTACGTTTTCACACTCGGAGGTAAGGTAAGGGCGCGCTTTAACGTAACTTCGGATAGCCACTGTATACACCTCCAACAGGGGCAGGGGGTCTTCTGATGTTTTCCACTTCTCTGCATATTCCAGCAAAGTCTGTTTAGGAAAAGCAAGGAAAAAAAAAAAAAAAACAACCCCAAAATTCAGGAACAAATGTTAAGTTTTTAGTTTTACACTCCTCACTAGTTGATTATCCTTCTTAATGATTGTTTCTGTCTCCTTAGTATGAATTACAACTTCTCAAGGCATGCCTTGCCTTTTTCCCTTAAAATAGATTGTTTCATTATCAACTGGAACTTAAACTCCACACTCTGATTATATAAAATTGTTGACACTTCCTTGTTACAGTATCACCACAATTTTACATTAATACATTCCAAATATAGAAGCCTGAAGAGAGTATTTGGGAAAATACATAATTTTCCCTAGGAATTCATAATTGAGGAACTGAAAACTCTTCCTTTTAAAGACATTCACCTCTAAAATTCTACAATTCACCTTCTAAAGCAAGTAAATTTGAAAGTATTAGTCCTTATTTTAACTTCTCTACTTTGAGGAACAGTTTTACGTTTCCTCTCTTGCCACCCTGCTGATACAGGCATCTTCAGGATATTGCTTTTTACAAGGTCCTGAAAGGAACATCAACTATGCATTTTAAAGACATTATTTGTACACCAAAAACTCAATCAAAAAGTTGTTTTCCTACTTGCCACATGATTCTGAAATAAAACTCATGAGAATGATGGAATAACCACCACCACCATCCCCCACAGTACAAAAGACTTCTGATTATTTCAGTCAGGGCCAGGGAACTCAGACATACATTACAGTGGAATCACACAATAACAGAATTGTTGACGCTGGAAAAGAGCTCTGAGATCAAGTCCAGCCTATGACCTAACACCATGACATCAGCTAAACCATGCCACCAAGTGCCACATCCAATCTTTTCTTAAAGACCTCCAGTGATGGCAACTCCACCACTTCCCTGGGCAGTCCATCCCAGAGCCTAATCAGCCTTTCTGTGAGGAAGTGCTTCCTAATATCCAACCTAAACCTCCCCTGGTGCAGCTTCATACCATGCCCTCTTGTCCTGTCACCAGTTGCCTGGGAGAAGAGCCAGACACCCACCTGACTACAACTTCCTTTTAGGTAGTTGTAGAGAGTGATAAGGTCCCCCCTGCATCTCCTCTTCTCCAGGCTGAACAACCCCAGCTCCCTCAGCCTTTCCTCATACAACTACTTGGAGTAGCCACTAAGGTTCTTGTGTCAATATCCACACCATGTGCCCCCTGGATCTCTGCTTTCAGGCCTGGTGTGGCTTAATGGATTGCAAACTAATTCATATGCTATGGCAGGTTGCAGCCTGTGACATTAAGATGATCAATTTTACTGTTTGCTTCTTGGGGGCCAAAGAGGCAGAAAGTTCAGAGTAACAGATAGCAATTCTGTTTGTCTGACATCCTGCTCAAAGTAGTGGCTATTAGATTAAGTTGTTTGGAGTAACATCCGATGGAGCCACGAGTATCCTGAAAGACATCCACAACCTCTGTGAGCACTCTGTCTCTGAATCTGATTGCCACTGTTTGTCCGCAGGCTCTCAATAAAAGGATTAATCTCCCTCAAGCTGCTGGCCCCATTCTTGCTAGCACAGCTGAGGATGTAGCTGGAGCTCTGCCACAAGGGCACATTGCTGGCTGTTGAGGACAGCCGGGTTGGTGCCCGCAGAGCGGCCTCCCTTCTCTGGTGGTGGACGGGGCTGCACTCTCCCACATGCAGGGCTTTGTGCTTGCCTAAGCTAAACTACATGTCAGCCCATTCTCCCAAGCTGGATGTCCCTCTCAGTAGTCTCCTTTACTACCCATGTATCAATTGCTCCCACCAACTCACTAATCAACTGCAAACATGCTGAGGATGTACTCCAGCCCCTCATCCAGTTCATTAATAAAGAGGGTTTGCTCCTATCTCTAGCTTTGATAGAATGCCACAAGTTGCCTGCTGCCATCTGGACTTTGTACTACTAAGCACAAGTCTTTGAGATCCACAGTTCAGCCATGTTGTTTTATTTCCTGGATAAGTGGACTATTACATGGATTTTTTTATAAGGATATTATGAGAGACGAAGTCCAAGGCCTTGCTGATGCCAGTCAGAAAACACATCTGCCACTCAGATGTGTTCTGCAACTGCAGAACTAGCTGTTTTATCACAGAAGGAAATCAGGTTTGTCACTATGAAAGCATTTTACACAGTTCATACTGTCAAGCCCATTTAGCAAAAGTCACAGTTCCCCTTTTTATTAAGTTGTAAAACAGCTTTGACAATATTGGTTCCATTCTGACAAGGAATATCAGAGCCCTCTGGAAACTAAAGCTCTTCTTCTACAGAATCCCCCCCACATACCTGAACAAAAGTGGTCTCAACTCATTTCAACATATAAATACTAAACCTGTTTGGGGTTTCTTTAATATGCAAATATAACCATCTTAATGAACTTGCTATGTCTGAGACAGAATGCAACTCACATGATAAGAAGACTTTGAGTAAGTTCTCTGACTTTTAGAAAGGAAGAAAACTGAACATTAATTCTTCAGGAAAGGTAAGTCAATCACATTAAAATACAAGAAAAAGCAAAACTAAGTTTATTCCTGTCTGAACTCTATGAATTTGAGTATAAGTTCAATTCAGCATTGCCCTGTCCATGTTACAGATCTGTACTGAGTTAGCCACTGGTACTATTAAGAACATGGTTTAAAAAATCATTGTTGGCAGTGTCCAAAATAAAACATCTCAATAAGAAATGTCAAATATTCTAAACTGAATTAGAAAATTGTTAAATGTGGTTATCAGTAGCCACAATACCATCACCAGGTTATAGCACCACCAAAACATAGCCAAAGCAATCCCAACCAATGATATAACAGGTGAGAGATACGTAGGTTTGGCAAAAATCTGTTGCATTAGAACATATTTTGGTTTTAAGGAGGTCTTAATACACATTCACCTTAAAAGAAGTTACACACTCTACCTCTCTGCTGCAGCAGAAGATGCTTCTGTGGCATCTAGTGCTCCCTACTGGAACCTTCAACTCAGCTGGAAAATTGTCTGTTTTACTGTTAACACCCAACATGATGCCCTCCTAACAGCAGCAAAAAAGGCACCACAGATAATGGCAAAGAAATCAAGCAAGACTAAAATGGAGCAGAAGCATGAAAGCAGCAATAAAAGAGGACTGGATAAACAAGCTAACATCTATTTTGGTGCCACTTGGCAACTTTGATTAATGCACTAGGAAAATCAGAACAAACAAGTCAGCTTCAAAGAATCTTGAAAGAAATGCCAGTAAAAAGTTTCCCTCTGCCCAAATAGTCACATAACCACATGTACTATGATTTCAGTTATTGATTTGTCATTAGCTTAAGGATGCTAGTGGTAAAACAGCAAAGCTGAATCAAAAATGGCTTATGAAAGTATACTTTACATCCTTCACTCTTTGTTTTTTTTTTTTTCCTTATAGAATAAACTTTTCCTTCTTTTAAGTGCTTGGGTATGACTTGTATTTTTGCATGGGAGAAAACAATGCACAACTGCTTTTTGTTAAATGAGTATTACAGCTTAACTGATTTTACACGTGCTTAGAACAAACAATTCTCCCCATAAAGGCAAAATGTAAAACCAAGCTGCTGGTGATATTGAATACAAGAGGGACAAACGTGGTAATAAAACATTCAGCATCACTACTGTTCATATGTACTCCTAAATATGCTGGGAAAATTATTTGCATTAGCTTAGAATGCTACCTAGCACAAACAGGGAGTCAGCTTTGTAATCAGAGAGGAATAGGTCAAGCTAACTTTGTCATCATTAATTAATTGATTAATTTGAAACAATATATCTTCCCCTTCAGATTAAACATATATAAAAAACCAAAATGAAAGAAAGAGACCAAACCAAAACACAACACAAAAAATCTAAACAAACAAAAAACCCCCACCAAGTGGCAGCTAACTTAACAGACCAAGGAAGTAACACATTGCTTAAACTACCATTCTGTTTTATTCAGCTGATTGTCCAAACCTGCTAGAGCTGGACTGGCCAACATAAATCTGTCAAATAGCTTCTACCAGTAAGGTAAGTTTCTATTTAGGAAGCTGATACCCAAGTCATGAATCCTGTTTAATACTAGAAACACTAGGTTTACTTGTTAAAGACTATGTAAATCAAACTCTTGAATGTGACCCATCTACTAGTTTACTAGTGTACTCTTATGAAGATCGTAGCAAGCAACAAAATAAATGCAACCTTTAGCAAGTGAAGGACATTTTGAAGTCAGCTACCAAGCCAAGACAACATATCCTCAAAGTCTCTAAGTGTTGTGTAGAAGAGAGAAGAAAGGGGTGAGCAAGGAGAAGGAAGTGGGGAGAAGTACCTAAGCACTTTGTCATCTGAGAAGTGTGAGTGAAGAGTTAAAGAGGATGCTCAGCAGCTGTTGACAAAACAACACCTGGAATCTAAAGAAACCAACACCCTTAGTGGAGAGACACTGATTAATAAAGCAAGCCATGACAAGTGACCGTGGAGAGCTGTAATAACCAGATTAGAACAAACTTCCAGCTAGGCAATATCACCATTTGAACTACACATGGGAGAGACACTGAAGATCACAGGCTTATTACAAGAAAACCCAGCTGGAATTCTCCCAAATAATTAGGAACTTTACAGAAACCACCATGTAGTCATTAATTACAGAAAATAGGATTGGGGAAGAACTACAAAGGCACTTGGAGAACCTGTTCTGGTTGGAGAACCTGAACTTGGCCAACCAACACTACTCCAAATACATTACTTGACAAATTCTCAGCATCCATCATCCATCGTGCTGGTGAACTGTTACTACTGATACTATCCTTTAAAAACAGCAGGTACAAATGCAAACACATTGTATAAGTCAAGCAAAGAAGTTTGCACTATAACATAGTGGCATTAATTTCATCTCTAAGTAGTGCTATTTTTATCTCATATATACAGATCAGCCAAGCCATTACACAAACTGTATTAAGCATTTGAACCCACCACACCCTTCAAAAGTATTCATCAGTATGACAGATTTCCTTGTCTGGATGTCCCTAGACTGTGGTACAGCACTCCCACTGTATGAAGAAAATAAAATTCATTCTGCTTTGCTTAATGAATCATTGTTGTGCTCTGCTTACAACCATAAAAAGAATTTTACCCCTAGCCCTGGGCCTCATTAAGTTATTTATCCTCCTAGACAGGACAAGCTTGTTAATCAAGCCAAGTACTTTATTCAGAGCACAGAAAAAGTTTTGCTCCTCTGTGAATCTGAAACAGACATTTTATTTCATAAGCAGCTCATATAGTAACAAATGCTGAAAAAAAATGAATAATCTCAATTGGTATGATAGAAATCAATAAGTATTCTATCTGTGATTTAAACTGTGGAAAATATTTAGCCAGTGGTAATATTCAGACAACACATTTTGTGTTTTTCAGTCTTCATCAGAACCTTGCATGAATGCTGCTGTAGCAATGCACCCACCAGAGGATGCTTTTCTACTTTCCAAACTTATATTGAGCAACCTTCTCTGCTAGAACCAGCCCTACAATACCAAAGCCCTGTTAAAACACTCCACACATAAAAGTTTCACACGTACAGTTCACATCTACATGCTTCTTTTGCTCTGAGGATCAGATTCTAACCCCTGCAGGTATCTGGATAATTAAATATGTAATAACGTGCCTGGGGCTGCCATTTCCATTCCCTGCTAAGCCTGAGGCAGGGAAAGTGACAGAGTGGTCACACAGGTAAGCTGCATCTCTCAAGCCACTCTAGTAACTTCTTCTTTTCTTAATCAAAATTACTGTGAAAAAATGAAAGAGCTACACTGGCTAACATATATGTTGAATATTCTTGGCTAGTTTATTAGGTGAATGAAGTTCAAAACTCAGCTTTGTGGCATATGAAAATTTTGTACAGCAAAATATATATTCCATTGTGTATAAAAGAAGTTTAACTTCAGCAGTACTGGAATAAGGCAAACCAAATAGGGAATACTTTACATAATTTGAAGAAATGTGAACTCTTTTTTGGTGGAGGGAGGAGAAGATTTGAGATATTTGTTGGTGGTGAGGACAATAAGATTAAAGCATTTATAATAGCATGAGAGAATATACATTTATAACCTCTCTCCTGGACTCCTATTTGGTGTGTTCTGGAGTCATGACACTTAGTATGCACAGGAATTATTACCGAACTGTTACATGAATGCAAACAAGACATCATGAGAGCAGCTACACCAATCCTCCTCCTTTCTCAGATAAGACTGTTATGTTTTCCCTCAGTGTGGCAGAAAGTAATTTAAATCCACAAAAAAAAAAAAAAAAAGAAAAGGAAAGAAAAACCAAACAGGGAAGACTCTATTTATTATGTGTGTAAACCCATAGACACTAACCACAGAATGACAGCTAACATCTATACACTTAAACACAAAACTCATCTGTAATTTTTAAATAAAAAAAACCCCTGTCATTTTTCCACCTGTCAATGTGACCATCAGGTAGTTCAATACAGGAATAGATCTTCTAGGTTTAATAAGCACTGGCTCTACAGAAGTTAAAAAGGGTTTAGAACATTTACATCACACTACTGACAACTGTAAGAAAATAACAGAAATTATTAGTTTAAAATGTGACTATTTAGTATTTAATTTGTGATGTCTTAACACATCATACTTGAAAAAAAAAAATATTTGGTGGATTGTCTAAATCAAAAGTGACCCAGATGCTTGGCATCCTGACACATTTTCAACTTCATTTAAATGTACTATCACAGCACTTACATTTTACAAGACATGCTTTGATTTAAAAATTAGCAGCTTGGGAAAATATGATTTACAAATTAGCAGCTTGTGAAAATGTTTATTTTGTCACTGCTTGTATTTTCTTGAAAGCCTAGACTTGAAATAGGGGCTTATGATTACATAAACCACAGAATATCTCAGAAAGGTATTTATCAATACACTGGTATCAGTTAATAGAACAGAGTTAATTTTGTGTTGAAAATGACATCAATAGTCTCCTGTACATATAAGTGCACATAAAAGTATGCAAAACCAGCTCCCAATACACTGATTCTGGGGAGAAATTTGACCTTAGAGCCTGATCCACAGCCGTACAACCCACGGATGTCCTGTCTTTCATTTGCAAGAAAACTATTTCTAGCTCTTGGATTTTTTTCCCCCTGATGTTAGCTGCTTATAATGACAGATGCTCAATTCTTCAAATGGCATAAAACCCATTAGCAGTAACTTATGATCAAGATCCTTGATGTAGTACTGTGAATTCAATGACTCCACTGCCCTTGTGTGGTTATGAGGTGTCACCATGATTTGAAAACAGAAAACCTGACAAGTACCTTGAAGAAGCCACACAGTATATAGATCATTTACATTAGTAGTTCTAGTTTCTTTCATAGGCAATCATTACAGCCTTTATTGCTTACAGTTTCTAACCCCCTGGGGAAAAAAATCCCCACAAAATAAAGCCAAGGCCATTGCCAGCTCACACAACACAAGATACACAGGGAAGATACGACCCCAACTCACTCCCCTGTCCTTATCTCCTTCAATTTAAGGGTATGGCAACATCTTCATTCATTTATTGTTCCACATGCAAGCAACTCCGTGGTGGAAAGCATTTGCACAGATTTACAGAAACCAAGAAGGAACAGCTTTCTCGATTTCTTTCTGCAGTGCAAGTTTCCAATATGCTTTAAAGAACAAGGACTGAAAGTTACGAGGATTTTAGCCAGTGCTTCCAATAAGGAAAATATACCACTCCTGTGGGTTGCAATTAGCCAAAATACTGAATTACACTTTCACCTATTAAAAAAGTCTAAATCAAACTCCTATAGGGTGTAGTAGGGTTTTCTTTCCTTTTTCAGTGTTACTGGCAGTTTAAAGTTGTGATTCTGTGCTTACTAGTAGCTTCACTTGTATTCTGCACAACCATTTTCCTGATGTTTGATCTTTATCATCTTTTAACTAACGTTTAGAGAGTAAAGGCTATTAGAACCTTAAGAAAATAATCCATGACTAGAGCTAATCCTTAATCAGTAAAGAAACAAGATTTAATTCCTCTCAGCTCCTCACTTATGTTCACTATGTAGACTCAAGTTCTTGAGCCACAAGAAAGCAAAGAAAGCAGAATGATTTCTTTTCAGGAAAATGTTGTCTTAAGACTCTAACTACTGCATGAAATCAATAGAACAACGTGAGCAGATTTTTCGGATTTGATCATGAGCCAGCAATGTGCTCTTGGGGCCAAGAGGGTGTGGTTAGTAGGTTGAGAGAGTTCTCCTCCCTCTCTACTCTGCTCTGGTGAGGCCACATCTGGAATACTGTGTCCAGTTCTGGGCCTCTCAGTTCAAGAGGGACCTCAGGGAACTGCTTAAAAGAGACCAACACAGAGCCACAAAAATGATTAAGGGAGTGGAACATCATCTTATGAGGAGAGACTGAGGGAACTGAGGCTCTTGAGCTTGGAGAAGAAGAGATGAGGAGTGACTTCATTCATATTTATAAAGATGTAAAAGGTGAGTGCCAAGAGGATGGAGCCAGGTTCTTCTTGGTGATGCCCAATGACAGGACAAGGGGCAATGGGTTGAAGCTGAGCCATAGGAAGTTCCACTGAAACATGAGGAAGAATTATTTCCCTGTGAAGGTGACAGAACCCTGGAACAGGCTGCCCAGGGGGACTGTGGAGTCTCCCTCTCTGGAGATATTCAAGACCCGTCACTGGATGAGTTCCTGTGTGACCTAGTCTAGGTGATCCTCCTCTGGCAGGGAGGTTGGACCAGATGATCTCTTGAGGTCCTTTCCAGCCCCTGACATTCTGTGATTCTGTCATTCTGTGAATGACACTAAATCAAGCAGTGACTTTCATGCTAACTGCCTTCAATATTCCCTAATTTTATCACCCATATGCTTGTTGTGGCTCAGACCCTGCCAGTAGCTGCTCACACAACTGCAACCCCCACCCCACAGTGGGATGGGAAATAAAATTGGGATAAAAAGGCCAAACCCTGTGGGCTGATAAGGAGAGTTAAAACAGCACAAAAAGAGAAAATCAGTTAGGAATACTAGTAATATTAATGAAGTATATAAAGCAAAGGACAGAAAACACAGCACTGACCACAATGACCTGGCCACCCGATCCTGCCCCACCATGCCACTTCACAGTCATCTTCTCAGAGCACCCACACTTGCCTCTGTTTGCCCTGGCTGGCTGTTCCCTTAGAAACATGCAACTCAGATCCACTTTGTTTAATGCATTTGTCAAAATGAGCAACCAGAACTTCTACTGAAACCGTATGGAAGTTAAGAACCAGCTGCATATGTTTCATATACATTCAATTAATGGCTTAGAAATTGAATATGACTGGTAATTAAACTACCATGAATTTAATCAGCCATAAATCTCAGAATTCTCCACTTTGGTTTCTTAAGAGGCTTCTGAGATAATTTTCTAATCCACTGTTCTTCAGCATCCTCAGTACATTACTAACCAGCTCAGCTAAGGACAAGTGTCAGCTGCTTTTTCTTTTGAAGAAACTGCACCCTACCACCTGGAGCAACTCACTCTGGCATCATTTGCGAAGCATGAAGACACTGATACGAGCCCCAAAGAGTTATTCTCCTTGCACTAGCCAGGCCCCTTCTCTGGCTCTGTACAGTCTGAACCTGCTTTATTTCTCACTTTTCAAATCAGTGTTGTACAGATACTGTTACAACAAATAAAACTGATCTGTGCCATTTTCCCCCTCTCTAGAAGACTGTAAACTAGGGAAATAAAAAAGCATGGGAAAAGGTATAGCCACGATTTCTTTCTGTATCTGAATGCCTAAAGCTTGTCTAAGACTTTGAGTTTAGACTGCTATGGGAAAAATCTCAAATAATTACTCTTGCCAATGAGTTAGTTCAAAAACATTGACTGCCAAAATCTTTATTTTTCCTTTTCTAAAAAGTACTTGAAAAGATGTTACTTGTCGACGCCCTATGTTAGTTTTCAGACACTGAGAAAAGCAGGCAATTGTCTTGATTTAGTTTGGAATGCCAGAGAAACACACATCATACAGAACTAAGTAAATGGTCAATCAGCATCCTGACAGACAGTTGTGTGGGGTTTTTTTATTTGAAGGAATAAATCACCTTACTGTGGCAATACTATTATCTGATTACAAGACAAGGAGACAGGCAAACTGATATGATTTAAATAGATGTTCTTTGGAAACATCTGTCTTTTATATTAGATCCTGTTATGAACTCAGATTCATTGCAAAACATCATCTTTTAAAACCACAACAAAAGTGAAACGGAGCAGAATTTGTAGTACCACATACTGCTTCTTCCACATAAGTAGTGCTCAAGTGCTACTCATCATCTGTGATGTTCTTTTTCCATGTGAACTAGGGAAATGCAAGGCTGTATGTATTTATTTCCTTCAGGTCATGAAATACATTGCCTGTGATCACCTAATGAACAGTGCAAAGTGTAGGAACTTTAATGCTCTGACCTTTTTCCCAACATACAGAACCATATTTCAAGGACATAGCACACAATGATATCTAAGATACCTCCTGCCTGTCAATGTGTTACTAAAGCATGCCACAACGAGCCAGGTGAACTAGGCAAAGCCAGACAGTGCAGCTGTGAGGCTAAAAAAAAGTTTATTTTGTCTTCCCACGTTAACTGATTGCTGCTGAACACGAAGAACACTGACAATGCAGCCACTCTGACCTGTGAAGAAAACAGATGATGCCTCTCAATTTTGTAGTACTAGTGCAATCCTTTCTTTTGTATTACAAAACTGAAATGCAGTCTTGAAAGTAAGCTGTAGGACTCTTAACAAAACTCCATCTGAACTTAAAATGGAAACATCAGCCACTGTATCCTGATACCCAGTACACTGCATATTTCTTCATTCTTGAACTCTCATCTTTCTGCTTCTGACACTTCAAAAGTAATTTTACTGAAGTTCAGACAAGTGAGATTTACTGTATCCTTGTAAATCTGTATTAAATTTTGTGGCCTTTTTAATTTATCTGCATACCTTGCAGATAATCACTAACTGAAGATAAAGATTTAGAAGTCTGACTACTAGGCTTACATCATTTCTCTCTGCTGTACTCCTTCTTCAGCAAAGGAACTGTCTACTGTTAGAGATAGGGAGGAATTTCTTTACAGTGAGAGTGGTGAAATACTGCAACAAGTTGTCCAGAGATGTGGTTAAGACCCCATCCCTGGAGCCATTCAAGGTCAAACTTAATGGGGCCTCGAGCAACCTGATCTAGTTGTAGATGTCCCTGCTCACTGCAGGGGGTTGGAGAAGATGACCTTCGAGGGTCCCTTCCAACACAATACATTCTGTGATTCTGTATTCAGTTACAAAAATAACCCAACTGTAAGATTAAAGACCCTTCCCAACACTAGCTCCAAGAGCCAGTTGGTTATGATTATAAGTCAGTTTTCACTTCAAGAATGAAAACATATCTACTTTATCCTGAAAAAGTATTTTCCATGCATATGCTTCACAGTGTTGACCTTTCAGGTATGGCAGTCATGAGCTGGAACTAATGCTTTGTTTAACTGTTACTCAAAAGAAAACAGAAACATTTGAAATTGCTGTTAACAGTCCACCCCCAGGGGAGTTAAGAACAGCATGAAATATTTGTTAAACTGGTAAAGTTCCTGCACTATCTGTGGCTCTGCAAGAGGTATTGTTCATCAGTACTGGAACATGCACACAGGCAACACTATGCTCAAACTTGAAAAGCCTCCACCAGTTACTCCAACACAGTAAAAAGCTCATTGAAATCTCTTGCATTCAGGATCAGTATCTTAAAGGAGAAACACTGAGGCATCTCAGATGTGCAGCACTCCAGAACAGAAGTAAGCAAGGCAGCTGTGCAGAAATGCAGTTCTTCTAGGTGCATTCACACTAAGGATGCACACATCGTGGTACTAGTGACAACAAAATATTTTGAGATCTCAGTGTAATTTTGGCAGTTAGCTCACCAGATACAGAAGCTTCAAAAACTCTCTTATGAACATACAGGTTTACAGGATTGCTTTGAGATATGAAGTGAACACAGATTAATGCAATGGTGCTTTGTTAATACTGATTCACTAGTGAAGTATCTACAGGAGGATCTAACCCACAGATCAGTGGGTTAGACTATTTCAAAGTGTGATATGAAAATAAAGCTATTATGCATAAACCAATTCCTCAGATCAGGAACAGACAATATGAGAAATAAAATGCCTTTATTGAAGGAGTCAAAACCCACTGCATGTTCATTGTATAAAGCACTGCTTTCTGGGAAGAAAAATAACAAGGTGAGGTGCTCACTATTCTTCTTAGGGTGGGCAAGAAGCAATTTCTCGACTTGGAGATGCAACAACCTGATGAACAGCAACAGAGCATTGGGCACTGGAGAGTAGTGAAGTCCTACAAATTGCAAGATAGCTTAGTTCATGGCAAAGTCTGAGATGAGGCTGCTGGGGGTGTTCAGCCTGGAGAACAGAAGGCTCCAGGGAGACCTAACAGTGACCTTCCAGTAGCTGAAGAGGGCCTATGAGAAGGATGGAGACTATTTACAAAGGCCTGTAGTGACAAGATGAGGTGCAATGGTTTCAAACTAGAGAAGAGTAAATTTAGATTGGATGTTAGGAAAAGTTCTTTACCATGAGGGTGGTGGAGCTCTGGAACAAGTTGCCCAGGGAGGTGGTTGAGGCCCTATCCTTGGAGATACTCAAGGTGAGGCTCAGCATGGCTCTGCACAACCTAATCTAGTTGAGGATGTCCCTGCTTACTGCAGGGGATGTTGGACTAGATGACCTTTGGAGGTCCTTCCCAACCCAAACCATTCTATGAAAGTCCTTGAATCTGAACAGATGAAGCACAAGGAACATGATGACTTGATCTGTATTCTTCATCAAATAGCCATAGTATACATGTGGTATACAGTTGTGATGTTAATGATGTCTTCTGACTTGGGGGAATAAAAAAGATTAGTAAAATAAAAAGTGTGTGGGTTTTGTTATTGTTGTTTTCTTTTCTTTTTTTTTTTTTTGGTGTGTTGGTTTGTTGTTGTGTTTTTTTCCTCTGGAAAACACAGATAGTATTCTGGGCTGGAGGTTAAACATCAATTTCTTAAATGAAGTTATTGTTTGAGGGCTGTTTTTTCAGAGTAAAACTCTATGAGCCTCAAGCATAATCTCACTGGCTGATGCAATCATTAAAGAACTGAGCATGCAATTAACATAGTACTGTTCAAATTCCTGGAAAGCTGGTAACAGCCTGTTTTTAAGGTGTAATTTATGACAGTTTACAAACTAAGCTGAACTTTTGGCCTTGACTGTGACTTGAGCCCCACGCCAGCATCAGAATCAAATGAAAAGTCATTCCTGGAACTGAATTGGTAAAATAAAGACAAACATCTGAGTGAACAGATACGTCCTTTCACAGTGGAGTACTAGGCCTGGTTTGCAATGTTGAAATCATCCCTGCCCCAAGAACCCACTGTAAATTAGAAGATGACTAAGATGATAGCAGGCACAACTGACAAGCAAAACAAGATGCACTTGGCAGTCATGTCCTCAAAGCCCAATAGCATCCAAAAAGCTGGTTCAGGAAGTGTTTCCAGGCCAACAGAACTTAAGCAAACACAGCAATATTGCATGTGACACCACTCTTCTGTACCATGAGGAAAAGTGCACTAAGTGGTTGAGAATAACTTTGTAACATGTTTGCTTTTTTAATGAAGTAACAGGGATACTAAACATATATTAGATATCCCAGTTGAAGACATCTCTGGAGTCAAGAGGCTTTGGTACTAATACACCAGTACCAGATGATCTCTGTGAAGTCCCACAGCAAAGATATATTCTAAAGGGACACTAGAATAATTTCTCTTTTTTTGGTGATGTGCTTTCTCTCCTTGTTGTTCAGTGTTTCACCAGATGATGGAGAACAAGCCTTTCATCACATAAAAAGCAGCAGTCTTCTGATAACTGCTGCAACTCTTTTAAAAAACAGCTTTTAAGGTTCCCATGGAAGGTACTTTAATTGGAAGAGGCTAGAGCCAGCTAAGGAGTAGCTGGGATACAGCCAGCACTTACATCCACATTGTGTGAGCAGACTACCCAACTGAGATGTCAATTGAATAGGCTATTGAAATAAAAACTCGAATAGTTCTTGAACTAGTTCTGTATCTTAAAATCCCTCACTAACACAATGCCTAACTTAAACCAAGTGTACCTCATATTGCCCATGAGAAAGCACTAGAAACAACTATTTTGAGAGATGATTTTTAAAGCATTTAGAAGAGTTAACATTCACATAGCATAAACCCCATCATAACTCCTGTTCATTTATAAAAGCACAAGGCAGAAAACTAAAAAAGACATAACTATTCCTTTCTCTGTGGTGTGATAACCTTCTGACCAAGGCAGTTCTCTCTATCACCATAATTATAATTCTTCATTGTTTCCATTTAATCTTTGCCTCCAACAAAGAACCTCAAACATAAGTGATCTGTTTCCATTTGGTTTTGTTTGTTTGGGTTTTTCGATGGTGTTGTTGGCCTTTTGTGTGTCTGTGGGGTTTTTTGCTTGTTTACATTGGGAAGCTCTAGAGGCAAAGATTTTTAGACTAGAACAAAACTCACATAGAAAAGTATGGGTAATTTTAAATCTGCCCACAAGCACAGAACAGCACCATCTGAATACTGCTGCCCTCACAGACTTGCCAAAATAAAGAACCAGGACATATCAATATCAATCAACACAATGTCTCTATTTATTTAGATCTGTACACAGAGAGGTCATTTTACAAGCCAACACAGCACTGTAGTTCTAATTAATTTCTAAAGCAGTTTGATTAAGCACATAAAAATTGTTACTAGTTAACGGATTTGGTATTTGTTTACCAAGGCTTAGCACTGTTACCTTGATTTTGTAGCCATACAAGAACTGCAAGACTATTAGCTCTTACATGTTTGCTATTACAATACAACACAATCCAGAACTGAACAGCAAAACTTCAAGAGATACAGAATGTGAGATTGCATTTAAATAACTAAGGATGACAATCAAATACGATTATCTTTCCTAGTGTATAAGTATTGTTTAAATTATGGTTATGATCAATGAGCATCAATCCAAATTTTCACTCCATCTTAGTTTTTCAAATTGTTCAAGTTGTTGATGTGCTATTTTTTACTTTGAATGTGCTTCTTACTTTGAATGTGCTTCTTGAATTGTTTCACAATGAAGTTGTCAAGCAAAGTATCTCTCAAGAAAGCCAAGATGCTTTTGGCCAAAAAGTCAGCTGATGCTGCTTTGATTCTAATGGAGATAATGACTTGTGCCCAGAAGAAAGGACTGAAGCCAGACTCTTAACTCCATCACTTACTACAAAATTGTATTTTAAGCAATTATTTTCATTCTCAATTTCTGCAAGCATGGTACAGAGCTATCCATTTTTTTTTCCCTATTACTACTTCTCCACTGACAGGCTTCAGTTCCAATCTTCTTTGTTTTCTTCCTTTTCCTTCAAATAGAAAATTCCAGCTGCTTTTACACTTTACACTCCTACCCTAACACCATTGGCTTCTCCATCCTGCAGTTGAAAACAAAGGAAAGTCAAGTCAAGATGAGCAAGTACTGAATTAGTAAGTCCAAGAAATACTAACAGTCATTCAGAGATACAAGCTCAAAGCCACAATTGGAGTTTGCAATTAAGTGCTTGTCCAGAAAAAGCTCACAATGACTACAGCACTTGAGTTCAATGCATTGCATAAGCAGCAGATCCATGCAGCAGAAAAGAAGTGCTAATAACCCAAGCCCCCAGCATATCCACCACTGGAGATCTTATTTTGGTCCAGCTTTCAGGTTCCATTAACCAGAGACCTTTTAGTGGCTGAAGTCAAATGTCTGCAATTGCTTCTGAAGCACAGCTTGTGGTTTAGTTTCACCCAAAATACATTCACTTTCCACAATGCACAAAGTAAATACACCACAAAGCAAAATGAAGGGTGGTAATTAGGGGTGATCAGAGGATGACTTTCAAAGTGACCCCATTATTTTTGTTCACATAAATCTTTTACAGATATAACAGGATCATAGGATGTTAGGGGTTGGAAGGGACCGTTTAAGATCATCAAGTCCAACCCCCCTGCCAGAGCAAGACCATGGAATCTAGCACAGGTCGCACAGGAACACATCCAGATGGGGCTGGAAAGTCTCCAGCGAAGCAGACTCCACAACCTCTCTGCGCAGCCTGTTCCAATGCTCTGTGACCCCCACAGTGAAGAAGTTCCTCATGTTGAGGTGGAACCTCCTGTGCTGCAGCTGATATCCACTGCCCCTTGTCCTATCACAGGATGCAACTGAGCAGAGCCTGTCCCTTCCCTCTTGACACCCAGCCCTCAGATATTTATAAACATTTATTGCATCCCCTCTCAGTCTTCTCCAGACTAAAAAGTCTCAGGGCTCTCAGCTTCTCCTCATAGGGCACATGCTCCAGCCCCTTAATTATCCTTGTAGCTCTCTGTTGGACTCTCACCAGCAGATCCCTGTCCCTCTTGAACTGGGGAGCCCAAAACTGGACGCAATATTCCAGGCGAGGTCTCACTATGGCAGAGTAGAAGGGGAGCAGAACCTCCCTTGATCTGCTGGACACACTCCTCTTAATGCACCTCAGGATCCCCTTGGCCTTCTTGGCCACAAAGGCACATTGCTGACCCATGGATAACTTGTTATCCACCAGGACTCCCAGCTCCTTCTCCACAGGGCTGCTCTCCAGCAGATCACCTGTTACAATATCTGAGAACTGTTCTTTCAATCAATCATTTTCTCATTTATCTACTGTAGAGAGATACACAGCAGAACTAGTTTTGTTATAGTGCTTATGTATGCACGTTTTAATAATCTTCTCTTTACTACAGTTTCTCCTTCTGCAGGAAAAACACTCCACACTCCACTCTATACTCAGAGTGAAGTACCATCTACACAATGGCACTGATTTTTATTATTGGTATCTTCAGTACCCAGACATAGGTATGCACTCTCTAGTATAGATAACTATGCCTACTATTAACTAACATGTTTAGGTGTTACCTAAATAGTAATAAAAAACACAAACAAACTGCCAGCTCAAATACTTTCAGTACTTGTTTCCTGAACAGCTTGAAAGATAATCTGCGAAATACTGTTGCAAAATTCTACCTACCTACAACTTCAATTTTTAAAATAAACATTCTCCTCTCACCATCCTCTTCATTTTTTTTGTTCAGTCTGAGTTGTCAGAACAACCACATAAATCTGAAATGTTGTTTATCAAACCAGAAGACGACTCATAAACTGAATAATAACTGCACAACTTTCTTGTGGCAAAACTGCAAAAATATAAAGACACAGATTTAAGTTTTATAATCAAGCCTCACCAGAAAGGGAAAAGGAGATGCACAGAAACAGCAAGAAATCAAGTCTTATACATTTATCTTACAGTAGCTCATGCATATATTCGTACTGAAGGAAAGCTATCCTCCTGGAGATTTTCAGAGACACCAGCATGTAACCTACGAGAAATACACAAACAGAAGAGGTACCTGTTGAAGAACTAACACTGTCAAGGGAATGAATGCATGAAGGAAAGGCTATAGGTCATAAGAAACAACAAATGAATGACTTGTTCTAGACCATAGGTCCAGAGAAACAAGGAGATAAGAAAAGCCACGAAAGAGGACGAATACCCATCTTGCTAAACAGACCATATAAATTTGTCAAAATAAATGGGTTTAGTGGTTATAGAGCAACTATAGATGAACTCTGCATGAACTACATGCTCATTATAATGTGATTCACACATTATATAATTAACACAGCTCCTCCAAGAGCAGCCCCCTCCTCTTGTGCACATATCCCTTTATTTTTTTGAATATGTCTTTACATCAGAGCAAGGAATGGACTAAGCAATAAAGGAATAGAAATGAATATGCATTAAATGGGAAGGATTTACTAACCTGAAAGATTTGTGTGATTCAGTGCTTGCTTAGCTGAATCATCCTGCATGCCCATATTTGCAAATATGTAATAAAATCAGAACATCTTGACTCTGTTAATTGGCATTACACCATCCCCATTTGAGTGACAACAATAATAACTTCTCACTAATTTTAATAGAAAGACTCAGAATATAGTTGAAAACCTGTGAAGGTGATCAATTGTATTATGATGAAGGATGTTGATTCAATAGATGTGTGAATATAACAGTTTATACGGTTTGCAATATGCAAAATGAGTTTCTTGAACATCATTTCACAAAAATTACAAAACATGAAAGCTGAGAAAAAATAGAAAGTTAGTAAGAATTATCATTTGCTACTTTCTGACTCTTGCCTAAAAAGATTCTCTCCAGATAACCACATCTACTTCTGTCTCCTTCATGGAATAAATCTCATCTCAGGTTAGGCACTGTGAATATGTAGTAACTAAAACAGATTTCACTGCTTCTGAAAATTCAAGAGTGCATTGATTATTTCAACTCCCCTCCCCTTCCCCTACATTTATTTACACCACCTAAGGTGTTAATGACCTTGATGGTTCTTTACAACTACTTGACTGTAACACAGTAATGGCTGCACATCACTAGTAAAGAGCATTAAATATTAATTGCAGGAAGAACTTTTGTAATAAAGATCAACAAGAAAGAAATTAACTTTTAAGGTTAATTTTTTGAAGACTTTTAAACTAGTGTTACAATTCAATCTCAAAGGATATCAGTGACCCAAGTCTTCAGCACAAAAGCATAAAAAGTTAGCCATGCCTCTTACTGAACTATTTCTACTTCACTACGTAAGGTACCACCAACAAAGAGGTTTGTCTTCTACTCAAAGTCACACACATTAGCATGGAAGTACCACCCCCAAATTTACAAACCAAGACAGATGAAAGTATGCTGTCAAAAAATACATTTCCATTTCTAAAGCAGAGTCTACACTGGAGGAAAGCCTGAGAGGGGGGAAAAAAAAACCAACAAAACACCTCATCAGATACAGAACCAGAAATAGAAGAAAAGCTTGTGGTGCTCCAAGTATTAATTGTGTCATCTACTGTCACCAAGAAAATATCACAAATACACAGCAAGCAAGAGAGTGATGACTGACTCTGGAAAGTTAATTACCAAACTCAGAACATTCTGTTAACTGCTAAATGTTTTCTTCCCAAATGTAAGTCAAAAGGAGCAAGCAGTGTGTATGTTTTTCACTTGGGCATGCTGCATAAGCTCAGATTGCCATTAAACTGAATGAGGCAAAACAAAAGAGAAATTATCTTGGTGCTATTCCTCCTCTTTTTCTTTAGTTACTATTCTCCTTAAAATTCAAAGCCCAGCTAGTTTTAAACAAAGAACTAGAAAAACCTAGAAAATTAATAAAGTCTCTGTTTAAAGTCATAAATTGATTAAAAAAAAAGGTTTTAAATACTATAAAATAACTTAATTAACACTATCCTTTGTCATCTACAGTGTTAAAAATTATGCTTAAGTTTGCCTTTAACCTTTCTACACTTCACATTCGATATGCTCTTCCTGATTTTGTCAGTAGTATGTGAATTCTTTCTAGCATTCTTACATAAGAAGTGAACTTGTCATTGTCCTAGGTACGTTTCTCTCTATTCAGGTTTTCATTCAGGTCTCAATGTCGTCATCCCAACCTTCCTGTTTTAGTCTGTTTAGTTAAAATACATACTCAGCAATTGGCTATTAAACAGCCATTTCAGGAATGTGGTGGGATGTTCATTACAGCAAACTTTTATCCACTGCCAGGAAATCTAATTTACCTTATTCTTTTAATTATCAGACTGGCATATGGGGAGATTAAAAATAGGAAGACAGCCAGAACTAACTGTGTCTCATTTGAAAATACATACATTCCCTGCAATGTAGGTTACTGGAGCTTGCTCTCTTGGTCATGTGAAATAAGACATCACAAATATTCTGCGGTTCACCTGTGTTAGACTTTTGTATTAGACTGTCTTTATCAGCTGAACTTTTCCCACTGCTACTTCAAACCTTTTTTTATTCTGATGAGCACTTAATTGATAATCTTCTTCCTCAGTAGAAAGGTTACTTAATTGCCATTTTAAGTTTGTTTATTCAACACAGCCAAATTGACATCCCAAAGGATGCTTCCATCTGATGTACATTCCCTGTGGAAGAACAAGGGGAAGTCTACCTGATTCAGAGTTCAATAACCAAGTGGTTAAACCACTGTCAAAGTACAGCCACCATATCCATCTATCTGCAAGGCAACAGGAGGCAAGATTATACTTTCTCCTGAATGTGTTACCACCTCTCAGCAGAACCTGAAGCTCCTACCATCATGCTAATGCAGTTCAGGAAGTCTGCCTGGGCATTCAAAAGCAAGGTTCAGTTGCCATGCCAGTTTCAACAATAAATTCAGCAAGTTCCAGGCCTGTAGAATTGGGATATCTAAGTTTTTACCGTATTCACTATTACAGATTTGTAATCTGAAGTTACTTTTTATCCCAGTTATTCTCTTCACAAGAGCTACCCTTCAACGATTAAAGTAAAAACAGAGTTCAGATTATGATTTCTGTGATTCTTAGTATTTAATCTCTTCTTGTCCTCATCCTTGTGTTCATTCTGTTACAAAGCAGTGTATTGTCACAAGCTCCTAAGACAAGGAGTCACAAGACTGAGGAATTTCTTACTTGTAATTTGATTTAAAGTCTGATTACTGAATGCTCTTCACTGATTCATCAAAACAGTATTCAATGCATTTGATACATAAAAATCAATCTATTCACCATAATGGAGTCTTCCCATTATTTTGAATAACTGACAATAAAAGGAGTCCTACCAAATTCTATTCTTTACCATATACAGGAGAGTGAGAAAGCAACACTGTATCTGCTATCAGCTCAAACAAAAATTGCTATATTCAACCCAAAAACCAACAACAAAGAGTTACAAAATAACAACTGGTCTTTATCCTACAGAAATCCTAAAGAATTTTATTTCAAGGAGTTAAGTTTCTTAAAGCAACACATGCATCTGTCCAGCTGTTAGGAGAGAACATGTTAAGCCAAATAAAGCTTTGGCAGAAGCTGTCCATGTTACACAAGTCCCTGTAAGGACACAAAGTCGAGTAGCTCAGGATAACTAAAATAATTGAGAACTACATTAATTAGCACATAATTTTCCTGATTTTCTGATGAAATATTATTTTGACTTTATAAGGGGAATCATGAAGCCAGAAATATTGTATACCAGAAGACTGTACGACAGTTACAGAAAACAGAGAAGAAATTTGATCAACTACCCTTATCAAAAACTACAGGCACATATTATTGCAAGTGTAGTTTGATTTCCTATTTTCAGAGACTAAATTTATACAGCTCCACGGCCTTTTTGATGCCAGATACACATTCTTTCTGAATGCCTTTGTTCTGTCAAGTACCTGGTGTTACTAGATTAACTCTTCTCAAATGAAAGCAGAGCAGTTCATCCTTAGAGATGAAAGATACCAGAAATAATACCATGAAGTTGTCTTTAACCTCGAAAAATTTATAACATGAGATGTTAAGTTCTTAACACATGCAAAAGCATAGAATAGGCAATACTATTTCAAAAGATGAGTTTCAAATCATATCGTTTACCTGTTATTTAACCTTAAATTTGAAAACTGCTGTACATCATTTTAGAGAGGTTGATAGCATAATAATGTCATGCTAATTTCCCTCATGAAAACTAAAGAATTATATAATATACTGTACTGTAACTGCTCAAGGATTTATATGAAGGGCCTTTAACAACAATGCTAACAGACAAAATGTTGAAAGATATGAATCAATGCCCAGAGCACTACAATTGAAGATATGCTCCACAGATACATAAATATGAAATAGCTTCCTTGGCACACGTGTCAGTTTGGGTAATAAATCACACTGAAGAAACAACATGCTGATGTCTCCTTACATTTCCAGTTTGATCCCTGATACAGGGAAGTCTTACGTAGAAGCCACCTACAGTGTATTGTATGTTTGCATAAAGTCTAGATTAAAAGCACAAAACATTTAAGTGACAGAGTAAATGGAAAAGGCTAGATGAAATTCCCTCATTCTTAGTCACAATGGAAGTAAAGACTCCCCAGAAGAGCACTACTTTTTTATGTCTTCCATCAAAGTCTGTGGTTTGAGGTATTCACTCTTTAACAAAATAATAGAGATAGAGATAATAGACTAAACATGCATATAGATACGTAACTTCCTTATCAAGAAACTGAGATCTACAATGTGCATATTTTGATGAGATGCCTGACTATACATTAAGAAACATATTCCTTGTACACTCCTCCTGTACAATACGAAAATTTATTCCATAGTCAATATTTAAGTTTTTTTAAAGAGTGAATCTTCAATAATCTTAATTTTAGAAAGCAACTTAGACATTAACAATATACATTACTGAAAAGTGAGGAATAAAATTTGGGTTTGTGGGAAGAAGTAAAAGCAGGAATGTATGTGCTGGTACAGAAAGTACCTAATACCTTTAATTATGCTAGCATAGATGCTAGCCACTGTTTACAATCAGCTACTACATGTAAATTAAAACCTACATTAAGGTCTTCAGATTTTTCTTTTTTTTTTTTTTTCAATGGCTGAAGGACTGAGTAAAGCAGAATGCCTCTCAGCTTTTGAATGGGCAATAAGAATCAAGGATGTTACGGAAGAAAACTAACTGTAAACACATTTCACTCTCAGTATTAACTTTCATCTGTGTTCTCAGTAGTGAAAACTGGAGAAAAACTGAAAACAGCCTTGAAAATTTGGGGGTGCTTGCAACAAAAGGAGCGTGCTACTTTCCATGTCTACATGGGCTAGGATAAATCACAGTAGCCTTAAATTGAGATTAGAGATCAAATAGACTGCAAGGTGGAAAAAAAGTTTGAAGGCAAAGATAACCGAATTAAAATATATTATCCACTGATATTTTTGGAATGATTCTTACTGAATTTTTTTGAGATCAAGTGAAACAAAGCATTTGTAGCTATGGCTAATCAATAATTAATCCTGCTTTGGAACTGTAATTCTAACTGACTTTGATAAAGAAAAATCTGTATTAAGATAAACTTAGATTACAGAGCTCAAAAGTTATAATGAAGAACAGCTCCAAACTGGCTTGATGCTGAAGCTTGGTGCCATTACTAAGGACAGAGACTAAACCAATTACGCTCATTGGTTTGACTTATCCTAAATAGTGAGGGTGTTTTTACTAAGCACATACACACACCCAATATACACACAACCATTTTATTTGAAAGCAAGACAATTTCCCTGACTCTTCACAGTATAACTTAAAGAATCAGGAGTGTTGTTTCCATACCACATCCCCAGGTCCATAAGTCAAAGTGATGAAGGAGCACAAAAACGCCTGAGGCAGTTCAAAGTTTGCATGACATGATACAGTGAGGACAGTTGTTTGTCTTCATGCACATGGGAATGTGTGGTGTACTAGAGTCTGATTCCTT
This sequence comes from Indicator indicator, assembly GCF_027791375.1. Taxonomy (NCBI): domain Eukaryota; kingdom Metazoa; phylum Chordata; class Aves; order Piciformes; family Indicatoridae; genus Indicator; species Indicator indicator. The sequence goes on along the minus strand of NC_072011.1, from coordinate 7,459,224 downwards.
GTGATTTCTAGCAGCTGTACATCTCTGAATAGCAGATCATTTGGAGGTCACAGGTACAAAAGCAAAATGGCAACACAAGTTATGATGGAAATCTTACATTCATGGTAATGTACGTAGAAAAAAAATCAGCAACTGAGACCAAGCAGAAGCTGTGTGGTAGAGGCTAATGTGCAAAGACAGGACCATCAAACCAGAAGCTTTTAAAGGTTAGCTCAGTGTAGAAATCACTCATGGGACTCAAAAGAAAACACCTTTTACTGAAAGAAGTGTAAGCTGTAGAATTTGTGTATACTCAAAAGAAGAAAGACCTGGTTACACAGGAAATCACTAAACTGAAAACTTGAAAAATAACGACCTTACCAATACCCACCATTCCAGCAGTTTGTGACTAAATTATGTGAAAATCACTATTAGCTGTTGTGCTAAACAAAATCAGGAGTGGATGTCTGCTTATACACTAAAGGAAGAGTTTGATGAATGTTGTTTGGAGTAGGAGACCAGGTGTGATATTAAGAAAAGGAGGAAACCTCCACTTGTGTTAAAAGGGTAACTGACATTTTGCTGATGGTATTTTTCACTGTTAGTGAATACCAATCTTACAGTCACATCAGGAGGAAGGACACAACTGCAGGTGCTTGATGAAATAGCAAATAAGCCCTTCAAAGACTGTTGAGGTCTTAATGACTCTTGGCAAGGGATCATACTCTAACTCCTACAGGAAAAAATAAAGAAGCCTACAGAAGCGCTTCTTTGTCCTTGGATTAAGACAAACTGGCCTTGGATAAGTCCAGAACTTGTAGCTAAAAGGTTTAAGAAAGGCTTTATTTCAAATTCTATGGACAGAACTGAAGATTATTTCTGTAGTTTTGAGTCTGAAGATGAAATTGAGAATAGCAACTAAACTGGAGTAACATGACGACAGTGAAGAGGGTGACAGCACCAGAAAGTCGTGAAGTCTGTGAGAGGCAACTTTAGTAAGGTATAAAAGAAGAAAATAGGACCGAACTTCTAATAGAAACAAATAACTAGTGAAAACTTTGTAAGTTTTCTACATATTGTTTATAGGTCTACATCAAAAAAAAAGGTAAGCAGCTATTCATGTTTGCTTTTAGGAAGGACACCTTATATTCAGCTTAATACAGTACATATTCTCCAACCTTACTGAGACCTACTCTAGCATGTTAGCACACACTTTTGCTGCTACTCTCAAGTCCAGGTTACTACTGAGTAAACTGTCTTACACTAGAAGGATATTAATATGTGTACCAATGGCTAAGCACACTTGTTAACATTTTAACACAGGCTTTTTATCACAACAGCAGACACAAAGACACCAGGAGGAGAGACAGAAAACATAGCTAGAAGTACAGAGAGGAAGGACTGCACAACAGTACAATTATTTTCTTATGTTTTTGATATAGGTCACTGTAAGTTGACAATGCGTGTCTTAGTATAACAAACCAGACCAGCTTACGGTTCTGGGGACTTTGTACCACAAAGTACAGCAGGAGAGGGGGAAGGAAAAAAAAATACCCAAACCTCAGAAGCAGGTTCAGAAAAGATTAAAAGTCAAAAGACATAACAAAAACACAAAACAAACCAACCAACCACAAACAAAACCACACCAAAACAACAACCATGGAGGAAAGACTAATAAGCTCAGATGAAACATATCCTGACTTTTTTGCTGTAGTTGACAAGTAAAGGTATCACAAAGACTTCATAATTAACTAGCAACAAAGTAAAGTTTGCTACCAGCTTCCAATTTGGTATTTAAAAAAAGAAAGGTTACACTGGATAATGACCAACTGCCAGGAAACATAGCTCATAGTGATATACACAGCTCTGATATACCCATCAGCAACACATTCACCTAGCCCTCAGAAAACAAACAAACATACAAAAAATAAAACCAAACCAACCAACAAAACAACAACGAAGTCACAAATATTTTTGTCTTCTCTAACTGAATGCAATCACGAGATCACCTTTAGGAGCAAAGTTTTAAAACTATCTAATCAGCTGCCACATGGAAACAAGAGCAACAATCAGATGAAGATACTTGTTTTTGTCTGCCCCAGTCTGCATCCATATTATTTGTGACAACATAACCGTTTGCCACAGATTTGCCAATTACCAAACTGCACCAGAAGAGGACAAATCACAATTAAGAAGTCATTTTATGTATATTCATATGGATGCGAATTTCATTTGGTAACAAGTAAAAATTCTGCTCTCCATTGCATGATGACAATGGAGAACACAACTACATTCACCCAGTGCCATGGTACTGGATAACAGTCCAGGCTACAACCTCTGAAAACTTAAGAATTGCAGCATTTTGCAGCACAACAGATAGATAGCAAAGGACTAAAATAGTTACAGCTAATGAAACACTGCATATATAAAATACATCAAAATAAACTTTATTCTTACAAGAAAAGAAAACAGTTCTGTAACATTATTTTCTATCAAATTACAAGGGGTCTTTTTTCTCTAACAGTTGCTGTATGCTGTTGGGTTATAAACATTGAAATAGTTCAAACAGAGGCTTTTCAAAACCAGGTAAGGGATTTGGCTGCAAAATTCCCATTGCATTTAATGAAATTAGAGCACTTAAATCCCATACTTGCCTTTGAATCTAAGGCTCTTTCAATGTTCTACTGCACATTTTTATCTTCCCTCAGTATAAAAATATGGTTATTTCTCAAACACTATGCTAACCATACAAAAAAAAAAAATCAAACTAAAAGTTGATTTATGACAACAAGCTGTGTAGTTGCTGAGCTCCAGAATCACTAACTGGCAAAATAAAATAAGGACACAACCCTTTCAAAGTTCTGTATGGTTATATTATGCCTAAAATTAATGCATATTAAAAAATAAATTTAAAAAAAGGGCAAGCGAAATGATACTGAGAAAAATGCTAAAATACTTCTTCAGCACTGCACTTCCAGATTTAAAACATAAGTGTCTAGCTTTTGTATATATGATCAGTCAAATTACTTTCATAGACATATATTCAAAGCTTTTATTTTAGAAATCATGGGAGATGCCCTTAAACTGTTATTTAAAAGAGACTTCTGAGATAGCTTTTATTGTTACATGAAATTTCTATATGAGATGGTTTTTACTATTACATAAATTTTCTATAACATCTATCATGCATTGCAAGCTAAGTAGCTAAGCTTACTGTTTGAATCATGCATACTATTTTGTGTTAGCCCTGATAAAGGATTAAAACTGTAGAAGAGGCTGAACAAGTATTTTGGCACCACAGCACAGGTGAAAAGATTTTTTTTTTTGTTTAAATCTCTGTTGAACCAGTACAAAAATATCTGCCCAACAATAACACTATTTAATACATTAAGCATCTCTTTTAAACTTTGGCTTAATTTTTCTTTTTCAGTACTAAATGTCACGTCTCAGCTCTGTGCTACAAATCAGTGTTACACATTCAGCCTGCAAAAACAGATACAACTCTCCTATAAACCTTGGTATACAATGGACAGCAACATGTTTTTTTATCCAAGTCAGTTTCTACACAACTGTTTTGTTCAGTGATACTTGTTTTTAAAAGATGTATGTTTAAGAAAATTAGCAAGCCTTACAAAGGACTTTTGCAACAACCATTAAAATAAGATAAATAATATTATCTTTTGTTAAACAAACTTTAAAGCCAGTTATTAAGCAGAAGCAACCATCACTTCAGTCATAGTGCTTTAGACACCAGCAACCTACTCCGTACACGTCAAGCATGGTGTCTTCATTGCCACCTACCCAACTACTACAATTCAGTGAACAGCTCATTCACAAGTTAGAAGTCGAGCTGGAGCCAGGAAAGCCAGATTTCCACCTCCCAGTGGATGAATTTAAGAAAGGAGGCACAAAGATTAAGTAGTCTGAGAACACAGTGATCTGAACCAACATAAACCAATCTTGTTTCCATGCATCTACGCTGACATTTGACCCAAATACAATGATAAATTTTGACCAGAGAAAAAGAAACTGAAATACGACTCCTACGTGAAATAAAATTCAAGAAAACAAGAAATGCAATAAAAACAAATTTAAGAAACCAGATACAAAAATCACAAACATAACATAATTCAAAACAACCATGTGATTTTGCTCTTATCTCTTCCACCTTTTAATAATTTGTCTGTGTTCCATGAATAGGTGACAGAAATGTGTAAACAAACACTATCATTATCATCACACTACTACACTCATAGTAGAGCTACAGAATTAGCAGCGAATTTCTGTGATCTAAAATACTTTAAGAAGCTGCTCTACGCGTTGTGTTATACCTAAAACTAGCTAAGAATGGACATCTAAGAAAAATCAGGGCAAGGTATAGACACATACATGACTAAAACGGGACAGTGTCTTTGAAGTGCAGAGCTAGCACCACAAAGTTTGTTTAGAAAGGGATACTCAGCGGGGTCACCAGTTCAGATGAAACACCTGCAAACATCCCTGCTTCAGGCCCAGTCCAAGCCCTCGGGCAGCAGGCCTTTTATAGGCTGCAGTCACAGCCAGAATGACACACAATGATGCTTCAAACAGGGCCACCTCGGAAGTCCTCTCCTGAGGGTGAGATTACTCTCCCTTGACAGGACGAGAAACAGTGAGCAGCATCGCAGACCTGCCACCATCGCTGGTGACTTAGTTTCGTCCCACCACCACTTCATCGCCTTCTCTTTCTCAGGATGGCAAAAACTCCGCTATCCCCCGAGGGTACGAGATAGGGAAGGGAGAAGAGAAGGGCGGAGGGGGATATTCAAACACAGAGCAAGAGCCCCGCGCAGACGGGACCTAGGACGGACTTTCAGCTCCTCTCACACCCCTCGGCAAAGAAGCAGAGCCCCTATCTCCGGACTCCCTTTGCCCCGCGCTTCGTCTCCAGGGGAGGAGGGGTGCCGGAGGAAAGGGGACAGGGGTAGCGGGGGGGCCTCGGTCCGCCACCACCAGGAACAAAGAGACCTTCGATAAGCCGAGCCACAGAGCACAACAAAGGGGCCTAGAGACCGCGAGAACCGGAGCGGCCGCCGGGGAGCGGGGGGAGGAGAGGCGGGGGAAGGGGATTACAGGCCCGGCCGGAGCGGCTCCCGGGGCTGGGGGGCGGGTCGCCTCCTCTCAGCCCACAATGAGCGTCGGAGGCGTCAACCGCCCCACGGCGCCCGGCTTGGAGCACTAACTCCCAGCACTCCCTGACCCCCCACCTTCAACCGCCCGGGCCAACAGTCGCACCGGGCCGTTGACTGCAGCTTCCCCACAGCGTCCCGGTGGGGGCGGCGCTGCAGCCGCCCGGCCCCCCGCGCTCCCTCTCACCCGGGCACAGACACACACACAGCCCACAGGGGAGGCGAGAGCGCGGGCGGGGGCAGGGAAGGAAGGGAATGGAAGAGGCGGCCTGACCTGGCAGAGCTGCTTGCAGTACTCGGTAGCCGCTTGCACCGCCGGCTCGGGGCTCTCCCGCAGCCCCGTCTCTAGCTCCACCAGCCGCTCTCGCAAGCGCCGCAGCTCCAGGAGGTCGCCACCTAGGCTACCGCTCTCCTGCTCGGCCTCCTCGTCCGCCATCTTCGCACCCCGCTCCGTCGCGTACGCAGCCCCCCCTCCCTGCCTCGGCCTCCCGGCCCCCCCCCCGCTCCGCTCCGCTTCCAGGTCACGTGATTACACAATGCCACGTTCCGGGGAGGGGTCACGTGCCATAGAGAACTGAGGTGGGGGGAAAGCGCGCGCGCGCGCGCGCGCTCGCTCTCTCCGTCCCCCGCGGCGCAGGACTGAGCCGGGGCGGGGCCAGAGCGAGAAGGGGGCGAGGCTCCACGGATCACGTGATGCGACGCCACGCGCCCGCCGGCCGAGGGGCCACGTGACAGCCCTCCCCGCCCTCCCGCCGACGGGTTTTGGCGGCAAACGGCAGCTACGAGCTCTCGGCTCGGCTCGTGCGCACCTCACCGATGTCCCTCGAGTTCTGAAAGCGGTGAAAGATTACGCAGGGCCTGGTTGTACTGGAGGTCTGTACCCTTCGCTGGCCCTCCTTGTGTGGGGAAAGGGTCCAGAACGGCTTCTTTCCTTCTTGTTCCTGCCCAAGAGTGCTACATGGCACCAACCGCTGCTGCATCAGCCATGGTAAGCACCACGGGAGTTCTGTTTCTTCCTCTGCAGGATGTAACGGGGCGCGTTAGCCTCAGTGATGCTGTTGTCTTCATGCTTGAATCACCCTGCTTTTATTGGAAGTTATAAGTACAGCTCTGCTCTTCAAATGAAGCAATTGACATCTGGAGGGCTTTATTGTCCAGCTAGTCCTAGTGCTGGTCTGAGCTCCCTCTTGCACACTGGTGATGTCATCAGAACAGCAGACAGCTCCAGTGATGGGCATTGACCTCACCTGCATCTGTGAAGTTGAGGAGACATTTTCAAGTCACAAATACTGGAGTTTGGTCTGAGGCATTGAATCTGGTGAGGAGGAAAACATGGACCTGATGGGCACTGAATTGGTGTGGATACATGTTTTTCAGTCTTCTAAGTTGTATAGGTTGACACAGGTTGATGGCTTCACACTCTTCGTGTTGACAGTGTTCATCGAGGAAGTGAGGAGGAAAAGCATTACAGCAGTGAGAGCATTGCTGGGACGGAGTCACTTCTCAGCCAGCTAGCAGAGAGGGTAGGTGCACTGTGTTAAGATGTGCATGTCACATCATCTGGAAAACAAGGGTTAGTGTTGTACACTAACTAATCAGATGTAACACTTTTTTGACTGGAAGAGACTGTATCTACAGGCTGCTCAGTATGGCAGTCAATCCTGCTTAGACTGAGGTTTAACACCTAACTTACTTTGTATGACCATTGAATGATTATGTTTTTCATTTTTTTGTCACAAGGAAAAGTGGCTCTACTTACTAATTGCACACAGTTGAAAGCTGAGGCGTATGATGGAATTAATACTAAAGCAGAGCTGTAAGGAAAAGAAGTTCCTCTGAGATTCCACAGATGTTACTTTGCAAGTGTAGACATTTACAGGGACAGTATCGAAATCCAGCATTTTGGAGATGGGCCTGGGGGCCTGGTCCAAAACTGACATAATTTAGGGTAATAACAGTAAAGTGGCATGTTTCTAGTTTACCATACAAGTAACCAAGTATTTGCCATTTTAAGCTTGAAACATTTTTAAGTTTCTGTGATTTTTACAGCATGCAAAACGCATTCAGTTCTAAGCAGAGAACTTTCAGCTTTCCCATTTAAGGCTTTAATGTAGTATCAGAAAAATCTGACCAAAAAAGCATATTCCTCACTAACAAACTGCCTATAACAGTAGTGCTAATGGGTGATGCAAATACTAGAAATAACTGCACAAACACCTATTTGTTCTTTCTCAATCACTTACCTGTGGGAGTTAAAATAGCTTCTCCTCTGGATAACTCTTTCAGTCCTGTATTATGCTATTGGTAATTATTTTCACTTAAGGGTAAACCACAATAGTCAAATTCAAAGTCTGTCCTTGTTTTAGCTTGCTGTCTTGTTTCCTCCTTGCCCAGAGGGTTTTTCTGATTTGAGTCCAGGCCAGGTAGGAAGGAGAAATATGAAGCGTGAGTTACTTGCTCATGCAGGTTAGCACTTGGAGATGGTAGAGTAAGGGTTGTTTGTTCTGTTCTCATTGGAATCAAGCAGAAAGGAGCCTGCCCTTCAGCTGTCCCACTCTGAAGAGGACTTGCACTTAGGCCTCCAGGGGACCTTGTGCAAGAGGCAGTTATTTGCTGAGATTACACCTAAGAGACCAAAGAAGGAATTAGTAAGTAGAAGGAATGACCACAAACAGCAGTGAATAAGGGAGGAGTTATTTTTTTTCTTGTTTGACAGCAGTGACAACATGATGACAGCTACTGAGGCAAGCATGGTGGTGACCTGAGGAAGAGGAAAAATACGCTGGGCTTGACCAAATTGAAAGCTGTGGTATTTGTCCTGGTTTTGAATCTTGGTAGATACTACGCTGTGGTAGACAAAGCTAATGGAAGAGAAGAGCTGCTGTCTGACAGCAAGAGGAGAGAAATAGATTGTGCAGAGATGACAGCCTCTTCAGATGCCTTTTGTCTCCATGGACTTGTGGGGCAGACCATGCAACAGTGAAAGGATGTGAATGTAAGAGAGAGGAGGTTTACCATTGCAGGGGAAACAGCGAAGGAATGCATTTGCTGTGCTGGAAAATACAGAGAAGAAAAGAAGTAGACCAGGAAAACATGTCTATGGGGAAGGACAATGAGTCCTAACAACAAGCAAACAAACAAAAAAACCCTAGTCAAAACAGCCCAAAGAATAAAAAGCAGGTGAAGACTGTGAGAAAGAGCAACAAGAACAAAAAGATAGAAGACTAGAAGGGAAAGGACCTGAGTTTTACACCAGTATAAAGATGGAATTACTTGTTAAAAGGAACTGACAAGCTATTACTAAGGTGTGTCAAAAATAAAGATTTAAGATAAGGGCTTGTGGCAGTAAAGATTCCTCATCATCAAAGGTTCCTTTGGGATTCAGATGCACTCTTTCCCACTCTCTCACTTTTGCCACTTCCTTGACTGACTTAGCATTTCCACAGTGTGCTCTTTTACTAATTTCCACACTTTGATTCTCATGTCTCAAACCTGTCATTAAGAGGAGGAATAGCCTCTGGCCCTCTGGAGGATACTGTGGTTGCATCCTTTGAGTTACTGGGGCTCTTCAGGGTCCAAGCTCACCTGTGTGTAGGTTATTTACCTATCAGTCGCCTAAAATAGCTTTAAAAAAGAAACAGGTTATGTAACGTCCCACTGTTGGTTTTAAGATGCTGAAAGGAGAAAATCAAGTCAATAGCAACAGCAATACCAGAGGTTAGGGCAATGGACAGCAAGGAGAAAGGGTGGTAATAATGGTTAAGGGCGTTCCTTAGACTGTAGCCAGTTGTTGAAAGGAGGACTGTTAACTCTTTGAGGGAAAATGTCATGTTAGCAAATGATGGGGAAGACAAAGTAGAACTTGCTTGAGTCAGTGTTGGGGAAATGTGACAAAGAACTGCATGAAGACATGCAAATGATATTTAGATTCAAGTTTGGAGATAGTTTTAGGAAAAATGCTACTTGGAGCAAAAGTAGGTTGATAGCTAAGATTCTTAATTTCAAAAGCCAAACTTCAGGAAATTAAGGGAATGAGTTAGCAGTAACTGTGTCTAGGTGGCTGAGGACTTGCATATGGAGAAAGCTTGGCTTCTGTCAAATCTTTCTGCAAAAAAAAGACTCTGGAAGTCATATCTCAAACAAGAGGGACAGTGAGTCCCAGCTGAATAAATAGCCACTTCAAAAGGATTGTTGGGAACAATCAAAAGCTTGCAAGGAATGGAACAAAATGATTGCTTGAAAAATATTAAGAAGAGTAAGAATAAAGTGAGAATTGTCAGAAGCCCAGCTGGATTTTCTTACAAAGGAAATTAAAGTAGGGGCTAATGAGAAAGAAGATATGAAAGCAAATGTTTCCACATCTGAGATGAAAGTAAAAAAAAAAAAACCTATCACATACCCATCTGAAACTTCAGAAGATCTTTATTCAGCCAGAAATTTCCATTAATGATACAGGTACAAAAAATAGGAGCTGTAATAATGAAATGTGCTGATGGAATAAAAAATAGTGGGATGCTTTCAATATGAGAGGGATCAAGACTCAATGACCTTGAGAACCTAAATAATAGAAGGGATTAATTTTAATAACACAACGTGCAAGGAGACTGATAGCAGTACTTTCTACTAGCAGGAGGAACCTCATTAGTTGGAAGTGACAATAGGTAGAAAGTGCTGATTGTATTAGTTGAAGATGACCAAGCCATAGATGTGACCCAGCTGCACAAGAAAAAAAAAAATTACAAAAATCACAGAACCTGACAGGTCAGCTATTTCCATTAGATATTGCAGATAAAACCATTGGTCTCATCTGAAATAGTTTGTGCAATTCTAGTCACTGTTATTCAGGAAAGATTAGATTAGACTGCAAGGAGGTACAGAGGAGGACTCAAAAGATGATCAGTAAAATGGAGAATATAAGAGGAAATGTAAGAGGAAAATAAAAGTGGTTCATTTAGCTGAGTGAAACAAAAGGTGAAAAGAGGTGAGATTTCAGTCTGGAAGCATTAAAAGTGAGCATCACTTATGACAAAAGCTTTTCAAGTTAAAGGGTGGTAATGTGTGAAGAAGAAATGGTTTTAACTGATTGCTGAATATGTCAAAACAGACTTGGCTATCATGTTAGGCAATAATAGTGTTAGTTCTAGGGCACTTATGTGTTCCTCCACAACACTACAAAATAAACTTTATGAAAACAGATTTGTGCAACACTCATGCAAGATCAGGAAAATTAATTGCAAATGAAACATGAACTCCAAAAGGAGGAAGATAATCTCATGTAGTCACCTCTGTCTTAATGATACTGCTGGCTTCTGTCAAAGCTGGGGTCATTTTCACCCATATTCAAAATCACCAATGTGTAGGTTGATACATTGCTTACTAATCAAAGTGGTCCAGACTTCTCTCAGCAAGAAAAAAGCCATCTGTGCACAGTGGTGTGTGGATTGTCTCCTGCATAAGCTGGGAGGAGGGAAGGAGAAAGTTTTTGCAATATCCACTTTCGGATTGTGAGGAGAAACTTTCTGTTCCAGAGGGAGCAAATTAATAATGAGAGAGGACAGCACAGTTGAAAATATAGCCTGGGTCATGACATGAGCTGTTTGCTCGAAAGGGGATCTTAAAAATTAGTTTCAGAGCTGTGTTAAAAGCAGGAGAGTGATGGTGGTACCATTTTACATGTCATAATACAAGCCACAACACTGCAGCCTGTCGTTAATGGTGCCTTTCTACCTTTCCAGTTTTCTGTTTATCGTTTCACAGAATCACAGGATTGTCGGGGCTGGAAGGGACCTCAAGGATCATCTAGTTCCAACCCCCCTGCCATGGGCAGGGACACCTCACACTAGATCAGGTTGCTCACAGCCACATCCAGCCTGGCCTTAAAAACTTCCAGGGATGAGGCTTCTACCACCTCCCTGGGCAACCTGTTCCAGTGTCTCACCACCCTCATGGTCAAGAACTTCTTCCTAACATCCAATCTGAATCTACCCATTTCTAGTTTAGCTCCATTCCTCCGTGTCCTATCACTACCCAACATCCTAAAAAGTCCCTCCCCAGCTTTCCTGTAGGTCCCCTTAAGATACCAGAAGGCCACAATAAGGTCTCCTCAGAGCCTTCTCCTCTCCAAACTAAACCACCCCAACTCTTTCAGTGTGTCTCCACAGGAGAGGAGCTCCAGCCCTCTGATCATCCTTGTGGCCCTTCTGTGGACATGTTCCAGCATGTCCAGATCTTTCTTGTCACACGGGCTCCAGAACTGGATGCAATACTCCAGGTGAGGTCTCACCAGAGTGGAGTAGAGGGGGAGAATCACCTCCCTCAACCTTTGTTCACTTCCCAGTGCCTACTTTCCTTTGTTACTTCCCAGTGCACACTGCCTTAATCCTCACTAGTTTCATTCTTGTTGAGATGGATATGGAGATGATAATATGGATGTTTTCCCATCTTTTCATTCTTTTCTTTATTCTCTCCCCCATTTGACAAGACAGGCGATTTAAATTGGGAGAATCCCACAGAAACGCTTTTATTTTTCAATTTTTTTGTCTTTAGCCCCTTTTTCATGAGCACAGAAACAAAAGGGATTTGGTATCAGGGCATTTGTGAACAATTTGGGGAGATGGGGAGAGAAGTTATCTAACTTAATAACTCTGAATATCCTGATAAGAGGTAAAGGAAGAATTTACTGTGTGAAGTCAGTTAAAAGAAGATTTTGGTTTTCATGCCGATCTTTATTCCTGAGTCTTTGCTTTTTTTAGTGATTTTATAGTCAGTTTGTTACCTAGTAGTGGCACACAGCTCTTTGCTGTGTTACAGCATAAAAATGCTTCTTGTAAGTATGTTTTACAGCAACCTATTTATTTTTTAAAAGGCTATTTCTGTGCATTTTCCAGCAAATTAATGCTGAAAACCCTTGCTGTAGTACAGCTCTCCTTCTCAATAGAAGGAAAAAGGTACAGCCTGTAAAGGGCAGGAGGAGGAGGTAGAAGGATGGATTTTAAGCATGGGTAGCATAAATGCTCTGTAATCCCTTCCCATTCTTTGGCTGATGATGAACTACATGTACTGCCTGCTACAGCATTATTGATTGCAATCAGATGATAAAATCATTGCACAGAGAAAGAAACCACCGCAGTGAAAACAAAAGGATGGAAATGTAATGAATTCTTGATTCAGAAATGATTTCTTGGAATAAAATTGAAAAAAACCCAAAACCTCATAGCTGAGAATTAATCATGTGAATAACAAAAAAACAAACCCTCCTTAAAAAGGAAATGAATTTAAAATTAAGTATTTATCTTCAACATTTTGTTATCTTCACACTTTTCATCAACAGTTTGTATGCTGCAAATTTTCCTCACTCACAGGCTTTAGCTTTACTTACAATTAATCCACTGGTATTATAGTGATGGAGATTCTGGCTGGAATGCATTAACTTCCTCCCTTAAATCCCCCCTGAGGCAAACCACTTGAAAAATATTTCCTTTGTCTAGGACACACAGTTTAGTGGCTCTCTTCTTGCAGTGAGATAGCAGGTTTTTTTGTGGTGTTTTGTGTATACTGTTCAAATACAAAAACTGCATGAAATTATTTTACATGAAAAGATCTGAGATGTGCATTCTTGTGCTACTGTCTAAGGAAAAATGTGGGTCTGATCCTGTTGCCTTTCAAGTCCTTTCTTAGAGAAACATTGAACAGTGAGGATGTGAAGTTGCAATGATGTAGAAATATTAGGAATTGTCTAACTCTTAGGCTTACAGAGGCCAAACTAACCTTTCAAACTCACTGATGACCATGTACACCTTTAATATTTTGATTAGTCACACAATTTTGCTATGTGCCCTTTCAAAAGTTGCAGGATCAGGACTTCCAGAGGGGAGATTTAACAACCTCTGAATTAGCCTGTTTCAGTGCTCCACAGTCCTAACTATTTGAATGGATTCATAATACCCAACTTAAATCTCTGATGCAAATTCATCTGATCTGTGTCCTTGCTCTAGCTGTCATGTCACGGCAGAACAATGGCCACCAAATCTTTTATGGCAGGGTTCTCCATTTAGGAGTGCTGCTAAAGTGTTCCACTTTGATCTCTTCATTTCTCAGTTTACTGCTCTATTTCTAAGACATGCAACCTCCGGTCCTTCAGCTTTCCTTACAGTTGATATTTCCTAAACTCTCCTTGCTGGCACACTTCCCCCACGATGCATTGCCATTATCTTTCTCAAAGTGGTGACCAGTGCTGAATTCAGTACTACACTCGCTGGGACTTTGCCAAAGCTGAGTTAAGTGGAATAATTGCTCCTTGTGTCATCTGTTATGTTGTTGACTCTTTAATTTGTACTCTCCCACATTGTTTTCTGCCTACTCTGTCATTTCCTATTCTATATTTAACTTCCTTCTTTCATTAGATTTCCCTTTCCAAAGCATTATCTGGTTTTATTTTTTGTCTGATTTTGGCTGCTTCTTGAACTTTTCAGTCCCTTTTTTAGTGCTGTTACCATTCCTCCAAATGCTTTACCACTTTCCCCAACCTGATGTCATCTTCAAACTGTTGCCCAGGCTGTTAATGGAAGTGAGGAATAAAACTGGCATCAGGACAAAGTCCTGTGGCTCTCCTCCAAAGAAACTTTGCCAGATTGAAAGCAAAACATCAATTACTGGGCTTTGAGAGCAATTTTTCAAGTGTTTTGCACCTACTGGCATGCGAAATACCTCGGGAACACACTGTTGTGGATTACTTAGGAAAATGCTGTGTGGGACAGTGTCAAAAGCTGATCATTGTCAAGATGCATCATATCTGCTATTGGCACTCATTTGCTAGAGCAATTATCCTGTCAGAGAAGGAGATTAGCATCAACTGATATGATTTTTTTTCATGACAAACCCATGTCGACTATTTTAAAATAGTTATCATCATCTTCCAGGTATTTACAAAGTCTTCATTTAATAATTTCTTCTCTTTCAAGGGATAAAAGATAGGTTGACAGGGAGAAAATGCTCTGAGTCCTCTATCCTCTCTTTTAGAAATAAGTATTGCATTTATACCATGGTAGGAATTGAAACTTCCTTGCCTGTTATTTCCTCATCATCAAGGGCTCAAACATAGCTTCAGCAAGTTCCTTGAACATTCATGGTGAATTTTGTTACAGCACAGTAACTTAAACACTTTTGTTTTTTGTTTTGTTTGATTTGTTTGTTTTGTTTTGTTTCATTTTGTTTTCTTTTGTTTTTCCCTAAGTATCCTGGGTCAAGGGCTGGGCTCTCTAAGCCGGTACTTGACACTCTCAATACCATTCTGCAGTGTTTGTGCTTAGTGTCAAAAAATTGTTGTAATCAGCAAATCATGTATGCTTATGTACACCCCTGCTCAGCCAACATGTAAGTGCATGACTTAATACTTCTGAAATCACTGGGACTTGCTACATTAACAATGTTAGTGGTGCTTCATAGCAGTGGCTGCTCTGCAAACAACCACAGATGACTCAGTTGGGGACCTGGTGTGATCCCCTGCCCTAAAGTGTATTTGAATGTTTACCTGCTGTTGGAAATTATCCCTCTCTGCATAGCAGGAAGGAAGGAGAGTGTGTTGGTGGAGAAGGAGAGCAGAGGTGAGCGTAATCACTGCTAGGCATGAGCAGGTTGCATGCCAAGGTGCTAAACTAGGATCTGTGCCTACCCTCGAGCACTGAGTCTTTGACCACAGGCAGATTGATGGAGTGAGCTGAATGCTGAGCAGGGAAGAATGTGCAGAGGTGCCTAGGCTGTGCTGATCTTGGGTACAGGAGCAAAATAGAGTTGCACTGGTGTTATCTCTGTGACTGTTGACAAGCCTTGCTTCTCAGCTGAACTTAGTAATTCAGATGTAGCAGCACACACTCTGCTTCTTTTGAGACTAAGCTGGTGTGCTCTGATGGGGCCGTACCACACTGAGGGATGTCCTAGCACCACTTGGTGCCTGTGCAATGCCTCTAGACCCTGCACTGACCCCTTCCTTGTCATTATCTAATCTGCTTTCAAACCCTCAGTATCTGTAGTGATGCTCTGCGAAAAGCTGTAGTGATCGAAATGGGTAATAGCTACACTAAATTTAGGCAGGCTGCTATAAAGTGAGATTTTGGTGTTTTGTGGTTTGCTGTGTAATTTATCTGGCCACATGTAAGACTCTGCAGCACAGCTGGAGATGCCTACAGCTGAGCTAGTTGACTGAGTTCTCCTTGTAACCAAAGAGAGTGGTCAGTTTATCTCGTCCTGAGATAGTTGTCAAAAATAGGTCTAAAAATGCCTTTTTTTCCTCTTTTGATTTTTGAGTCATAGGTGTCTATGGCATTGCTGTTTCCTGCATTCCATCAAATCTCAGGCTTGCTCAAGGAAATTTTGCAGAATATGTGTAGCCATACCCTCAAAGACACACACCAGGTAGTGCAAGTAATAATGTTTCAGTGCATATCCGTGCCTGTGTTTTCTGGAGGTTTGTTTTTTGGTTTGTGTTTTTTTGTTTGTTTGTTTTTTCCTCATTTATCTTCTCTACTCTTTCACCTACATTTATTTTGTTAGTCTTTTTATTTGCTAGACTCATGAATCCCTTTCTCCGTAGCTAGTGCTGGCTCAGGTCTCATTTGTAGCTGCTACTGATTGCAACTTTGTATGTAAGATTGGGTTGAGTGGGAAGGGAATCATGTGCATAGGATTTAAACTGCTTCCTAACATTTGCTAGACCACCACCCAGATAACTTGTGACCTCGTGGTAGTTTGCAGACAGGAGAATGAGTAACTCTCAATGTAAATGGAAGGCTAAGCACAGAGGACTCTCCTGTGCACTCCAGGGAACTGAACTCATTGCTCACTGTTCTCTGTCTTGCCAATTTGCTCAGAGCAATGTTGCAAGTTGTGCTCTGGGGACTACTGATTGTATGTCTATGAGTCCTAATTCATGATTTGCTTAATATAGCTTTCTAAAAGCACCCTCTTATTGGTATCAGGGCTGAAAAGGATCCCAAGAACATTGTTTTCTCTGTTTCACTGCACATTAAGTCAGCGTTGGTGGAGGAGCAAAGGAGACAGCCAGGAAACTGTTAAAACACAAAGGCATTGGCACTGAACTTTACTTTTCCCTGTCAGAGTCAGCTGATTTCACACGTGACCCTTTAAACCAATAAATCAATGGCAAACTCATGACCTTATTTGCTGTAATGAATCAGTTGCATTGCCATGTTCTGCAGCAGATCCAAAAGCAGCACATCTGGTTTCGCTGGCCAGCACCCTCTGCCTGCTTCACTGCTGCAGCGAAGCAAGCTCTGCTTGAAATAAAAAAACTCTTGTTTCACCTTGATAAGGCACATCAAATATCAACAACTTGTTACCTAGTCATACTTTACTTTGTAGTATTTGGTACTGGGCAGTAGACCTGGCTGCAGGCAAACCTCCTGAAGTTTAATGAGGACAAGTGCAGAGTCCTGTACCTGGGTAGGAATAGCAACAGGCACCAGGACAGGTTAGGGGCTGCCCTGCTGGAAAGCAGCTCCACAGAGAAAGACCTTGGAGTGCTGGTGGACAGCAAGTTCTCATGGGACAGCAATGTGCTCTTGTGGCCAAGAGAGCCAATGGGATCCTGGGGTGCATCAAGAAAGGTGTGTCCAGCAGGTCTGGGGAAGTTCTTCTTCCCCTCTACTCTGCCCTGCTGAGACCACACCTGGCATACTGTGTCCAGTTTTGGGCTCCCCAGTTCAAGAGAGAGAGAGACCTGCTGAAGAGAATCCAACAGAGAGCCATGAGGATGCTTAGGGGACTTGAGCATCTCCCCTGTGAAGAGAGACTGAGAGCCCTGGGGCTGTTTAGTGTGGAGAAGAGAAGGCTGAGAGGGGATCTGATCAATGTCTATCAATATCTGAGGGGTGGGTGTCAGGAGGAGGGGGCCAGGCTCTTTTTGGTGATGCACAATAATAAGACAAGGATCAACAGGTGCAAGCTTAAACATAGAAGGTTTCACCTCAACATGAGGAGAATCTTCTTTCCAGTGAGGGTGACAGAGCACTGGAACAGGCTGCCCAGAGAGGTTGTGGAGTCTCTCCGCATTCCTGTGTGGACTACCCTAAGTGATCCTGCTTTGGCAGGGGGTTGGCTTAATGATCTCTTGAGGTCCCTTCCAACCTCTAATGTACTCTGATACTGTGATCTCTGAATTTCCCAGCTAGCATTTACATATGCCATTTTAAATGTAAAAAACCTCACCAAAACAACTTTATAAGAGGTATGCCCAGGAAAAAACACAGTCAGTTAATGAATGATGGCATTGAAATGCTTTTATTATCTTGCTAGCCAAAAGTTCTGGCTGCCTTCTTAGACTAGTGTAGAGCACACTCCTGAAAAAGACACATCCCAGAGCTGGAGTTGAGGGTTTGCTAGCAGGATGTTGTGTGGCACTTACCAGTATAGTTTTTCACCACTCTGCAGGGATTTGCCTGTATCAAAGACTCTAAAAGCTGGAGGACTTCAATACGTATTTCCGGGCCAGTACTGTTAAATGCATTTCATGTTAGTCTGTGGCTTCTCTATGCCATCAGGCTCTAGATCTCTGCAGATTTATCCCTACCTGGGAATAGCTCTGGAGTGGTGAAAGTCTACTTACTGTGACCATGGCAGCCACACTTGAAGCACCATCCGTTCAAAGGATGTAGTGCGTCCTTTTCTTAGTATCAAGCAAGCAGAGTGTTGGGCTGTAAATTATGCTGTCTAGGAAGACTAGTCACAGATAAAAATAGCTTGAATGAAAAAATAGCCTTTGCTTCAGCTTATTTTCAGCTTTCAAGCAAAATAAGACAAGAGATGGCAAATGAGTGCAGACAAAGGGAAAGAATCTAGGAAGCAATTAACTGATAAGATCAATTATCACCTTCCTCCCCTGCCTAACTTCCTGGATAGGCTTTAGGATGTTACAGAGAACCTGGTGAACAGCATGGACCTCATATTGTCTAAATGTAATTAAAAAAAAAAAAAGAAAAAGAAAAAAGGCTGTATCTATTCCTGGCATATTAGCCATAAAATGAGAGATGCTTTGGGCTGGATTCATCTGGTCAAGTGCAGATATCTTTAAACAAATGGATATGGCTATCCAAGTCAGTTTTCTTGGCCTGTCTATAACCAGTGGAGAGGAACAAGCAATTGTAGGGCATCACCCATTTCATTAGACAGAGAGTGCTAAGACAGGTAAGACGAATGGCATCCATGTCTTCCTATTGACTAGAGAGGTTACCAGTCCAACCAGCCTGGAAACTGGATGAGTGTCCCACAGATTCTAAAGCTGGGGGTACTGAATCCTGTGGAGGTGTCTTATCTCCTTCTGTGTACTCTTGCAAGAGTGAAATATCAATAACCTATACTTCTTGACAGGTTAATATTGAAGTGCACATGCAAGCTTGCATGAACAAAAAATTCCTGAATGTTGAAGCCCAGAGTGATTACCTGAAGCATTTCCCACTGTTTCTCAGGTCTGGAAAGATCTACATGCACTAGGAGATTTTATTTAGTTCTTTCTTGTCTCTTTCATTTTACAACCTAAGCTTAGTTTAAGAAATAGCCTAGACCACAAAGTAATAAAAAATGGCATCTTTTAATATTTTACTCATTCTCAGACCATCTTCCCTGTCCTCTCCCTCCCCTCAAATTTACAGCTTAGGCCTTTACAGTCTGCTTAAGCATTTCACTTAAATTTGAGACATCACTCTGATTCATTGCTGGCCCTCTGAGGACAGCTGTTTGGTGTTGCTGGCAGCGCCTGGTTGCTGTTCTGCCTCTTGAGAGTGGCTACATTTCAACAACCTGGGAAATCAACTCTCAATATCCAGCTTTCATAGCACTTTTAAGATCTATGTTGAAGTGTTATGGTGTAAATGTAAGCCCTTTTCATTTCTGAGACAACTGTATGGAGGTGGGCAGCACTGGCCTGCTTTGCTTTCCAATGTGGTATCAATTATAGTGCACTAGCCCCTTTGCCATGTGCTGAGTCACATTGATAACCAAACACCACATATAATTGCCTCCATTCCTTGCTCTGAAAGTCTCTGGCAAATGTGAAACATCTGCTCTGCACAGGTCTTCCAAAGGGGCAGGTGGCTGTCTGAAGGGGTTGCTTAAATGTATGCTCAGAAGAGATCGTTGTGAGTATGGTAACAGACCTGCTGCCCTATGTAGGTCTAGAACCTCATCTGGAAATTTTGGTGAAGCTCAGAACATCAGTTTGAGATCTGATGTCTTCAGAAAAAAATGCCCAGGTGGATGGAGCAGAAGGAATTTGGGGAAATAGTTTTACTCCTCTAAACCCATTAGGAGACAGTGAGTTCTCTGAGTCAGGGAACCACCTCTGCTTGGTCTTGGTGTGGGTTTCTTAGGTGCTGCTACAATACAGATTTTGCTCAGCTGAGTGAGGTTTCTCTGTAAGGGAGGGTAACAGCAACCTGGTAATGAAATAATCTCTTTTCTCCAGAATCCCTTTTCCAGCTGTGTTTCTATGTAAGTGCATTTTATTATAAGCATTATAGGTTATATCTTGCTTGCAACAATTTGATTGGAGTTTGATTAATTGAAGCATTTTTTTCTCCTTTCTTTTGTGAAAAACAAGAAATACAGTTCTATGAAACAGGAAAGCAATTCACAATGGAAATCTCTACTAACAGAAGAGGTGATACAGAGAGCTTATGAAAGTGTTCAGATTTGGGGCTAGAGAAAGATAATAGCTAATTGTCTGAACAATTATTTCTGGATTAGATAATGACAGTTACTGAAATTGCTAGTTGTATAAATGAGACACCCTGCATTATTAATCAGGCTTCTTTGTTTTAGCTGCATTGTGGAAGTGTGCATTTCACTTTTACATGGCTATTTATCTAATCTAAACTTGACATGCAATGATCCATGCTTACAGTAATTTTTTTGTTTCATTAAAAAAGCTAAATACTGAAATATGTTTAAAGGAAGGGTGCATTAGCTGTCTCTTGTGGTCTACCTTTATGGTACAGGGACATCCTCATTGACATAATCAGTTTGATTGGTAGTCTGTTTAGTCTAGTGTTTTACTTCTGTCTGATAATAAGCACTTAATGTTTCAGGAATCTAATAAACCTGGTTACTTCAACTAAGCAATGTTATATGTAACAGGAATAGTCCCTTCCTGACCTTGTGAACTGCTTAGTCATTATATAAGGTGTAGTTACATTTATTAATTAAAAGCAGAGAAAAAAGAATATTGAAATACAATCTCTAAAGCTTTCAGGTTAAACCTACACATTAATGACATCCAGTTTGCTATCCCACAGTGCTGTGACAGTTGTAATGTAATCTATTTTAATTTTGCCCAAAGGAATTGGATTTTGAATATCCTATTCCAGCAAGAAGCATGAAAACAGAGCTAAACAGAAGCCATCATCTTGTTATTACCATAAGTTGCTTAAATCACATGCCATGGTTAGACATTGTGACCTTGACAAGTTACAGGAAAAAAAAAAAAGGGGTGGGGGGTATTCATTCTTGCTGGTTTTCTTCAGAGACACAATTTTCACTTATCTTTGGTGAAATAATGATTATTGCACGTATTTCAGAAGGGGGAAAAAAGGGATATGTATTAATGAAGCCTCTTTACAGTTTTGGAATAGGAGAGGCTTTGCAGTCAATTATTTATGTGCAATAATACTGAAAGCCTTATTATCTCAGAATAATCAATGTTTGGCTGAAGCAGGAGAATGCTAATAGCTGATCTTAAAAGTCCTGTTCCAGTGTCATTTGAAATAATGCCAGAGGTTTTACTCTGCTCTGGTTAAGAGTTCACCTGGAGTACTGTGTCCAGCTCTGCAGCCCTCAATACAGGAAGGACATGGACCTGATGGAGTGGGTCCAGAGGAGGGCCACAAAAAATGATCAGGGCACTGGAACACCTCTCCTAGGAAGACTAGGCTGAGGGAGCTGGAGTTCTTCAGCCTGGAGAAGAGAAGGCTCCAGGGACACCTAATCGCATCCTTCCAGTACCTGAAGGGGGCTACAAGAAGGATGGAGAGACTGTTTACAAAGATCTGCAGTGACAGGATGAGGGGCAATGCCTTTAAGCTGGAGAAGAGCACATTTATATTGGATGTTAGGAAAAAGTTCTTTACCATGAGGGTGGTGGAACACTGGAACAGGTTGCCCAGGGAGGTTGAGGCCCCATCCCTACAGATATTCAAGGTGTGGTTTGACAGGGCTCTGGGCAACCTGATCTAGTTGAGGATGTCCCTGCTTACTGCAGGAGGGATTGGACTAGATAATCTTTGGAGGTCCCTTCTGACCCAAACCATTCTAGGAAAGCTCTTGAATCTGAGCAGATGAAGCATAAGGAACATGGTGACTTGATCTGTATTCTTAATTAAATAGCCATAGCATATATGTGATATACAGTTGTGATGTTGTACTTTGTACTATCTTTTCTGCTGGGGTGAGGCATAGCAAACCTTGTATTGCCCTTAATGAAAGTTGGTAGATTCTGTTTAATAGTGCTGTGACCACACGTGTGTGTATGGAGGGTGTCTGTGTATCAATAGAGTGGAGTCAGTTTTGAACAGAAGAGTTTATTTTCTGAAGCAAGAGGGGATGCCAAGTAGTGTCAGTGCTGAGTGGCAAAGTAGAAACCCTTTCCTCTACTGAGGAAGCATCAAGAAGCAGTCTGTAGATAAGCAGAGACCTCTAAGTAGGGAAGTAGGACAGGTACCCTGAGACAGCATCTGGCAGAGCAAGTGAAGAGACATGAACTCTCTTTTCCAGAGAAAGCCAGAGAAGAAGCTGTAGGGAACCAAACTGTAGAAAAGAGTCCAAAGTTCTGAAACTCCATAATATTTACGTGCTGAGCTCATACTGATTTCAGTCTTAACAAATTTTATATTTAGTTTCACTTATGTTCCCTCATAGAGTCCCAGTGCAATTTAGGAACATAGTGGCCTCAAAGAAATTTGAAAAACTGCTTGAAAATAGCAGTTTTTTGCCTTTGTCCATCTTGGAATGCTTAGAATGTTTGTTTTTTTTGTTTTTTTCTGCTCCTACAAATAAGACACAAGATACTATATCTGATGAAGCAATTTGGTGTATATATTTACCTATCTTATAATCCATATACTTATAGAGACCATAAAATCATAGAATCACAGAATCACACAGAAACATTCAAGTTGGAAAAGACTCTCAGGATCACCAAGTCCAACCCATAACCCTACTCTACAAGGTTCACCCCTAAACCACATCCCCAAGGACCACATCCAAACCACCTTTAAACACATCCAGGGTTGGTTACTCAACTACCTCAGTCATAGAATGGGTTGGATTGGAAGAGACCTTAAGGATCATCTAGTTTCAACCCTCCTGCCATGGGTAGGGAATAGTATTATAGAATCATAGAATCAGTCAGGGTTGGAAGGGACCACAAGGATCATCCAGTTCCACCCCCCCTGCCATGGACAGGGACACCTCACACTAGATCAGGCTGGCCAGAGCCTCATCCAGCCTGGCCTTAAACACCTCCAGGGATGGGACCTCAACCACCTCCCTGAACAACCCATTCCAGGCTCTCACCACTCTCATGGGGAAGAACTTCTTCCTCACTATCAGAATGTAGCAAAAAATTGTGAGCATTGATAAGTTAGTTAACAATACCCTGTTCAATAAACTAGAAGTATTTTTTCCCCCCTCTAAAAGAGTGAGTCACATTCCTTCATTTCTCATTCAGTGAAACATTAAGACAGATTTGACCCAAGTATTTTTAGTTGGAGATTTGGAGCGGCTAAAGTAAGAAATCCTCTTAATAAAAATAGCTTTTTAAATTTTTTTTCCTTTTTTTTTTTTTAAACTATCTTTTATACCAGGGTAATTCCATTGACTTCACAAGATTTCTGCCTAATGCTTTCTGATAGGAAAAGAGTACCAAGTTGTGGGCACTTTTGTTTTTCTTCTACGCCGTGGGGGTTAAAATTGTCACTGTGCTTGAGTCCTTGTAATGAAAGAACTATTTTGTGTAGCATTTCCTTTTTGCTAGTTGCTAACATGCTGCAGTACATAGGTAAATAAGTACCCAATGTGAATATAAAATACAATCATTGCTTGTTTTTCTGATAACAAAGATAGTTTACTGGGTTTTGTGAAGCATCACAAGTCACCTTGGGTTTGCTGTAGGACTGCAAGCAGGGGTGAGTCTGAAAAGGGCAGAACAGAGCCAAGTTGGAGGCAATTTTCATCAATTTTGTTTTGAATGGCAAGAAATATTAGACTTCTGTCTTCCAGGGGACTATTTCTCAGTAACCTATGTTTGCCAATAGCTTTCAAATTTCAGCCTTACACTTTTGTTATTAAGTGAAGCAAGATTGTAGGGAGACTTTGTTTTTAATTTA
This sequence comes from Indicator indicator, assembly GCF_027791375.1. NCBI lineage: Eukaryota > Metazoa > Chordata > Aves > Piciformes > Indicatoridae > Indicator > Indicator indicator. The sequence continues at coordinate 7,435,688 of NC_072011.1, read as the reverse complement.
TCTTTTATTATGCCAGCTCATACTGTTGGTTGAAAAAAAACAGACAAGCTTTCAGGTGCAGAAATCCATCTTTGGTTTTGAAATAGAATCCAATTCCAAGACAAGTGTAGACTGGAGACAATTGGTTTGACTTTAACTTTGTTATATAGTGGTCAGTTGAACAAAGAGAAGAGAAAAAAATGTCTGACACCTTGAAGCAGATGAGGATGACAGTGAAGGTAGAGGTGATAAGGTTGCCTTAAATGTGTCTGAAATAGCTAACAGAGTCTGGGGGTGATGCTGTTATTAAAAGAGAGTTGAGGGAAGGGACAATAAAACTGAGTGGCAGAGGTCTGGACAGATGTGATTCACTGAATCCAACTATACAATAAACATTTTGGAAGAGACTCATTATCAAATTGCAAATAAAAGCCTCATTTTCATAGCAATACTAGAAGCTGTAGGGGTCTTTTTCAATATCACATCTTCAATAGTGAGTGACAAAATGTAGGTGCTTAAAAAGTAATTTTAATCCTTTGGATGTTTATGAGTTTCTTAAAGCTATAAAGTAATTGTAAATCCCTAAAGGTAGGATAGTGAGCAGTCCAAACTGCTGACCCTGTACCCTCAGTGGTGAAAAATAGGTGTACTGGAAAAGTATTAAGTAATCTTGCATCAAAATGAATGTTTAAGGGTATTTCTCTCCATTGACTAGAAAGGCAGTCTACAATGAGTAACTTAGGTTTAGGCAGTTTAGTGCCTAAGTGAACTTCTGACATCTGAAATGAATGTCCATTAAGTCTCCAGGACTTGAAAACGCTATAAGCCTTTAGGAATGACCCTGTGAACCGACCCAGGAGTGTCTGCATTGCCAAGGGCTATTTCCAGCAGGCGTGCTTCTCCTTTGGGAAGGGAAGAGTTGAGTGGGTGCAACCCCTGCTGTGCTCTTATTAAGTCTTATTTAGGAGCATTAACACAGACTTTGTTGCTTGCAATGTCACTTACGATTCCCTGGGCCTTAAAAAGCTGCACCTTGGTGCTGTTTTCAGAAGTGCCTCCATTACCACCTTCCAGTCGTGGGAGCTGTCCCACCACGTCCCTGTAACTGCAGCGAGATCATAGCCCTGTGACTGCACCCAGATCTCCAGTTCATCTTGCTTATTTCCCATGCTTCTTGCCTTGGTGTATGGACACTTCAGAGACTTAGCAGAGGAGCATCTGTTACTGTTGTGGGTATAACATTATTCAGCATTCCCTACAGCCTCTGGGATAGCAGGAGAGCTTCCACCTGGCCTCGCAATTGTCCCAGGTTTGTCTTCAGTGAATCTGTTTTTTCCCTCTCCCCACTTCAAGATTAATTTAAAGACCTCTCAGCCAGCCCTGATAGTTCTTGTCCCAGGATTCTGTTTCCTCATAGAGACTACCCTAGGTGACTCTGCTTTGGTAGGGGGAGTTGGGCTTGATGATCTCTGGAGGTCCATTCCAACCTCTAATGTTCTGTGATTCTGTGATTGCATTAGTTTTACTCTAAAAACAAGGCAACATCTTCCTAGAAATCTTACCTTTATGAAAGTCTCTATTTATTCATGCATTCATTCCCTGAGCATTAGACTCAAATGGAGATTATTGTTTTAGATGTTTGTGTAGATCTCTGCTGCTCTTCATTGTCTTCTTCATTGCCATTGCTGTAGAAAGGTTTTTGTTTTGTTTAGTTTTTTAATATTCTTTTCCAGTTGAAGAAGCATCAGGAAACCTGAGTAACTCTTCCTCTTATAAAATGAGTTTCTCTTCACTGAAAACTGCAGCAAATTACTGGATGGTTGATATTTGAGTTCCCCAGGAAACTCACAGAGCACTGAGTTTGTATTCACGAGCTGACCTTTCTGTCATTATATAAACAAAGCCAAGAAGTAATCTTTATGAAAGCCAAGTTGAAGATAAGATCAGCGTGGTGGGCTGGTAATTACATTAAGTAGTGTCCAATCATTAGATAAAATGTACAGTTGATCCCATGGCTTAGGTGTGGGTGAGGAATATGATCTAGCTTCACTGGTATAAAAGAAAGATGCAACTTTTTCATACCCCAGTTTTAGGAACGTACATCCAAGCATCAAGGTCATCTCACCTTCAAACACCATCCTGCAGTCTCTCAGCTGCCTGATTTATTCTTGTTGAACAAAAGAGGTAATATATTTTTTATTATTTTTTTGTTAAAGGAGAAAAATTATATGTTTTTTGACATTTTCTTTCCCTTCTTCCCCAAAGTTTTCTTCTCCCTCCATTCTCTTGAAGTTTTTGCTTTGATAATTAGCTTATAAGTTGCTTTGGGACTAAAACATTGGTGCTTGAGGTTAACCTAGGTTTGTAAGTAAGAGAAAACAAGGTTCTGGAATTGTATAGGAGCTCAGTGTTGATATTTTGTAGTTCTGATTTGGTCTGGTAACTCTCATCAGTGACTTTGTGTTTTTCTCCCAGTCAGTGGTGCTGGCATCAAATGTCGCACAGCCTGTGGTACTAACACATCTTTAGAGTCTTTGAATTGCCAGTCATGGTTAAATATGTTAAGAGAAAGGGAAAAAAAATAGTCTTAATGAGGATTTTTCAGTCTTCAGTCATTTGCTTAGCAGGTTATTAGAATCATAGTCAGGGTTGGAAGGGACCACAAGCATCATCTAGTTCCAACCCCCCTGCCATGGGCAGGGACACCTCACACAAGATCAGGCTGGCCAGAGCCTCATCCAGCCTGGCCTTAAACACCTCCAGGGATGAGGCCTCAACCACCTCCCTGGGCAACCCATTCCAGGCTCTCACCACTCTCATGGGGAAGAACTTTTTCCTCACGTCCGGTGTGAATCTCCCCACTTCCAGCTTTATTCCATTCCCCCTAGTCCTGTCACTACCTGATAGCCTAAAAAGTCCCTCCCAGTTGTGTACATGACACTGGGTTACAAGTGAAGCACTGACAGTTGTAGTTCATTGTTGCAACACAGCCATACCTCAGGGCCAAGCATCCCAGAAAGAAATGCAGACATTGTGCAGAGTATTTAAGTGCTGCTGGGTGTGACTGCACCACCATCATCACCCTATGGAAAAGTATGGAGGGACATCCCAAGTTTATGCTGAAAACATTAATTTCATAGGATCAGTACAAAGGCTGCCCGTTGAACAGAGCTTGCTGCAAGGTTTGTGCCAGGACATGGACAACAGTTAGGTGAGGGATTCTGATCCAGTGGAGCTTCACAGGAATGTAAAGGCATCCACAGAGTCCCATGCATACCTGAGCAAAGACCTGTCTGCAAATGCAGGTATCTCAGGCTTTGTGATGATAACTGATAACATGATTTACTGAAGAAAAAACAAGATATTGGTTTTCTCACCAAGAGGTGAGACTTTAACTGCTAAGGAAGTCTTAACATTTACCATCTTCCCACAGAGCTGCTGAAATGCATTCATTATACCATGTTCCAATAGCTTAAGAAAGATAATATTTAACAGAGTACAGTAAGAGCTTCCTTTGATTTGATAGCAAGATGAAATGAGTAGTGCAGACACTTAGCTGGCTTAGCAGTGTGGGCACTGTAAGAAAACCAAGTAAAACCATCAGGCACAATAGTTGTCACATTGGAAGAGTAGAGAAGATCACACCTGGGTTTTACTGACAGGTGTCTTTGGTGGTTGGGGTGTGAGCCAAACATTCTGACTCAGTAGAGGAAGTGCAAAACTGCAATTTCCATTCCCCTTTTGGTTAATGTAATTTAAACAACTTCCCTCTGTGATTGCCTCAAACACTTGTGATGTAACAAATCATACCATTATGTATTCTTAGAAAAATTAAGATAGAGAATGCCACCGTGGCTTCACCAAAGAGCAAGAAATCACAGTCAAGGGTTGTGGTGTTACTCCTGTGGCTGGCATCTTATTGGAGGCATTGGAGCATCCAGACTATTAAAAGGTTCAGGATGATGTGGAAACACATTGTTTGGGAAAAGCTATCTGCCTTCTCCTGCTGGTGCATGAGCCTTTCCAGGCAGCTCCTCACATTCTGGAGAATGTTCCCTTGGATGGAGCAGATCTTAGCATTGAACTGAGGAATTGTGTCTCCAGTGCAGGTGAGCCTGTCAGCAGCCACACTCCCTCTATGGGGCTGCAAAGAGCACAGGTAGTGTGTAACCTTCAAGAAGCCTTATTTGCTGGAGGGAGGGATCCACTCACTTTATTCAGTGTAACTCCATAGATATGGCTGACTTCAGTTCAGTTCCCAAAATGTTTGGCAGAACTATAGGAGGCTGTGGATCTAGACTGTGCCTAACCTGCAGACACAGGTTCATCTTGATCGAGGGAACAGAGAGCAGATAAGTGGCAGCTGCCTCTCCAGAACCTGAGAGCTGTGTTCAATGCTTCCATGGGGCTATGTGTTAATGGCATCCCCTGTTTCCTTTGCCACACCAGAAGACTATTTCTTTTACTTGGATGGATTTTTGATAAAAGCCAAAGCAGAGATAATAACTACAGGTTGCGTTCAGCCCACATGCCTACATACATGCTGGCTTCTTGATACCTCTTCCAAATACTTCTTTCCAATGCTTTCATGATTGCAAACAACGTTTTATCTTCCTGTTCCTTACTGACTTTGCTGCTTTTAAGTCCTTTATCCTCTGTTGTCTGCCATCGTGAACTGACTTGCTAGACAGGTGGGGAGGAGATGAAGTTACTTATACCCAACACCCAACCCTTGCCACCTGTTAACTGCAGCCTCATTGGCCTCTTAGCCATTCAGTTTTGCTGGGCTTCAGATCAGTCTCTTACCTCTAGTTTCTGCTGTCTTGATTAGAAAGAGGCTTGTTTCCACTTCTGTGCCTTGATTGCACTGGAGAGCATTACACTTTGATCTTGCTCATAAATTTTCTGTCTTTCCCCTTTACTAACTCCAGTCAGGCAAGGGCCATGTTCTTGTCATCCTGTCTTTGGTCTTTGCATCACCTGCTTGGGCATGATCTCTTTCTGACTACTGCAAGAATAGAGCTCTCCTTGATTTCGTTTCCAGGTTTCAAAGCTACTTTGTAGAGCCTGTGCTCTGCTGCCATCTGAACTGCTACCTTTGATGACTGTGTTGTAGTCCTGTTTAATCAATGAAACAAGACCTGCTGACTTGTGGGGGGAATTTGTGCAGCAATGAAGCATCCTTCTGCTAATCAATACCCTCTTTGCACACATCCCAGCGCTCCAGGTTCTCTTTCTGCTAATGATACAAGGCAAGTGGCTTCACTCCTTGGACCCCACCTCAGGTTTGCCTCTCTCTCCAGATGTAAGCAGGCATTAACTGAATGTTTGCATCCATTAACTGAATGTTTGCATCATTGTGGCAATCCTTGCAGGGATTCTGCTGCATAGGTACAATATCTACAAATTAATATTTTTCCATTATGTAAAAGCTATTTCCATTTAATTATACTTGCTTTTCTACCATCTTTCCTGGTTAGGGTTGGCAGTGCTTTCTCTGAGCAGCAGAGCATGCTTAAATGGCCTCTACACCATCTCTCACAATCAATTTCTCTCTTGCTGGCATTACTGCCCTACCCCTTGATGCCTCATTTTCAGAAATATTTGGAGTCACAGTTTCATCTCTCCCTGGAGAATATTTGTCATGGAGGAGCAGCATTGAGTGCTGTATCTGGAAGAACAGAAGCTCTAAAGTAGTTAAGGATTGATGCCTTTTTTTTTTCTCTCTTTTTTTTTTGCTTGCTAAGCACAATAGCTTTCAGTATCTAAAATGTATCTATCAGTGTTGGTAGCTTGGGGCTTCATTTTGCACATCAGTCATTAGCACATCATGCTTTTGTGTGACAGTTTTAGTCTTTTAAAATCAAGGGATCAGGTGGTCTGTGAAGTCACAGAAAGCACAAAAGAGTTCAAAAGATCCAGTTGCAAGAGTTCAGACACAACCCAAACAAGCTGTCAGCCAGCTGCAAGTGGAGCCTGGGGGGCTGACTGCAGAGGTGGAGAGATCTACATGATCAGATAATGTTTCTGAGAAGGCAGGTAAATAGTCTGGTGAATAGGAGCTGCAAGTTTAGACTGCTGCCTGAAGGGCTTGGCTGAATCCAGTCAGGAAGAACTGAGGCTAGTGCACTGCCACAGCCAACAACCTCTCTTCATGGTGAAAGTGAGCAATGCTCAGCCCAGAATCCCTCACAGGGAAACCTGTAATGGCAGGGAAAGTCCCTCTGTGGAAATGCACTCTGTGACACAGCAGTAAAAAGACCTTGAGATTCAGTCCTTCAAGACAAGGCTGTCCCTGATCAGCCAGATTGGGTGAAGGAGTGCTGCTGTCTCTGGTCACCTGTACAGGCTGCCCTGTACAGATGGGGAAACTAATCCCTTGGCATCCTTTATACATCCTTTTCTCCATGGACCCAATTATTTCATCATGGAATGTAAGCCATCCCTGTTCATTTCTAAAAGAAGGGCTCGAGCCTATGTTTGAGGAGAAAGTTATTATTAAGGGGAAAATTCTGTTTTCTGAGAGATTGAGCCAAAACCATTTGTGATGGGGCATAATGAGATTGTCAGTACAACACAGAGGCATAGTGCTTGAGAAGGAAGGTTACAAACTTCATGCCTAATAAAACACCACAAATATTGACAAAGGCAGAAGTGAGGTTCAGTATTTTTTTTTTTTATGTGTTCAGGGCTGAGAGGAATCCAAGATTTTTTGAAGTACCATTTTAAAGTACCATTAACTGAGCAGGAGTTTATAACATGAATGTCCATGTGGCAACTTTAGCCCAACCTAGATCACAGGACCACAGGATGTCAGGGGTTGGAAGGGACCCAAAAAGATCATCGAGTCCAACCCCCCTGCCAGAGCAGGACCATAGAATCTAGCTCAGGTCACACAGGAATGCATCCAGACAATGGGAACCTGGTCTCCTTGGCCACAAGGGCACATTGCTGTCCCATGGATAACTTGTTATCCACCAGGACTCCCAGGTCCCTCTCCATGGGGCTGCTCTCCAGCAGATCACCTCCCAGCCTGTACTGGTGCAATTTATTATTCCTCCTCAGATCCTGCCTGACTTCCCAGAGAGGGAGGTAACAGAATCACAGAATTAACCAGCTTGGAAAAGACCTTTGAGATCATCCAGTCCAACCTATCACCCAACACCATCTAATCAACTAAACCATGGCACAAAGTTCCTCACCCAGTCTTATTATAAACACTTCCAGGGATGGTGACTCCACCACCTTCCTGGGCAGCCCACTCCGATAGCCAATGTCCTCTCAGGCCATTGCAGTTCTCTGGCTCAAAAGAAACACCAATTTCTTATGACCAATTTATGGCCATATTTTTATTTATTGGTTTGTTTGTTTATTTATTTATTTATGTCTCTGACCAAGCTGGTACAAAACGCCTCAGAATAATTTTATAGGTCCCATGGTAGTTACCAAAAAGCACTCTGCCAATCTTAAGTGTGGCATTTATTTAGCACATCTGATGTTTGGAGATGGAGCCAACTGAGGTTTCATTCCCCTCTCCTGCCTCTGTGAAATCTCATTGTGAATAATAATAATAATGCAAAAAAGTAAAGTCACTTAAAAAAACATCAAGCAGAGAATTTGAGTTGATATTCATTCAACTTACACATCCTGCCTCCTTAATGTTACAATTCCCCCAGTTATTCATGTCAGAGTTATGCATTCATTGCCCTGTTCTATAGGTTTGATCTGGATCAAATCTAGCCACACAAATGCATTTCTGTTGAATTTCCAGGAGAACAAGCAAGATGGTATTTATGGCCACTTCATCTCATGTACTAGCTGTAGAAGGAAAGATCCACAGTGCCTCATATAGCCTTCCTACACAAAATCAATGTATTGAAAAGGTGTTTAAAGGTTTGAGCAGCTCAGGATGTGTTTATACCAAAATCAGAAACCAAAAGCTAAGCTACAGCATCAGCAAAATGAAGTCCAAAAGAAATCTTGGTTCAGAAGGATGCAGCAATGCTGAACACCCCGGGACTCTTTTTACCCCAGGTGATACAGGTGGCCCTGGGCTGCTTCAAGCCTTCCTGAGCTCTCTTTCTGCACCGTGTCTCCTCAGATGCTCTGGAGCACAGTGTGTAGTGCCTCCCAAATTACAGAATCCCAGAATCAAACAGGTTGGAAGAGACCTCCAAGATCATCAAGTCCAACCGATCACCTAACCCTAACTAATCAACTAGACCATGGCACTAAGTACCTCATCCAGGCTTTTCTTAAACACCTCCAGGGATGTCGACCCCCACCTCCCTGGGCAGCCCATTCCAATGGCAAATCTCTCTTTCTGGGAAGAATTTATTCCTAACATCCAGCCTAAACCTCCCCTGATGCAGCTTGAGACTGTGTCCTCTTGCTGGTTGCCTGGGAGAAGAGACCAGACCCCACCTGGCTACAGTCTCCCTTCAGGTAGTTGTAGACAGCAATAAGGTCTCCCCCGAGCCTCCTCTTCTCCAGGCTAAACACCCCCAGCTCCCTCAGCCTCTCCTCACAGGGCTATGCTCCAGACCCCTCCCCAGCTTTGTTGCCCTTCTCTGGACACATAGACTTGAGAAGCTTTCTGCCCCTGAGGAACAGGACTACGAAAATCTGTTTTTGGGGACTCTGGTACTTAGGAAGTTGTGGAATTCTAGAATCATTTAGACTAGAAAAGACCTGTAAGGTCATCAAGTCCAACAGGAAACATAACACTGCCAAGTTCACCACTAAACTGTGTCCCTAAACACCACCTCTACACTTCTTTTAAATACCTCCAGGGATGGTGACTCAACCACTTCCCTGGACAGCCTGTTCCAATGCTTGATAACCCTTTCAGCAATGAAAACTGTTTGATAATACCCTATCCAAACCTTCCCTGGCGAACTTGAAGCTGTTTCAGTGTTTGGACAAATAAGGAACAGGAAATTATGTCCTAATGTGAAATTCTTTTCTCTGAAACGAGTCTTTCTATGTCCTAGATTCTGCAAATTCTTTCCTCTTCTCTGTAAGCACTTGCTGGCTTTATCCAGTCTACCATAAATCTTAGACAGTTATGACATTTGAAGTTTATGTTCTGTGGCTTATGTTAGTATTTGGGGGGGAAAAAAAGAAGAAAAGAAATTGTTAAAGATGTGGAAAGAAAGGCACTTTTTTGTTATTTAATGAAGTCAATTTTCTCAGCCTATAAAATACAGATCAGTACACTGCACTTTCAGTTTCCAGTCCTGGCTCTAAATTGTCTCTGTTGCTTGCACTGAATGCTGTATCAGTGTGTAGCCTAGAGACTGGTACTCTACTCAGTGCAGAACAGTCCCTTAAAGATGTTTGTATTTGTATTTCCAGACGGCTCATGGATTGCTACGGAAAGTATGCAGCTGTCACTTTGACCATTTTGTCTGTATTTCTGCATCTTCTTCATGCCTTCCCAGATGGAGAATTTCTCATGCAAGGTGAGCACTGTGTTCAGTGTTCACAAATAAGACTATTATTCATAAAGAGCATTAATTTATCTTCCACATATTTTACCACTGTGGTCATAAATCTTATTGTTCAGTTGCATTTGTTAACACTGAGCTATGAAGGGATAAGAAATCAAGATAATTTTGCTAGGTGCATGCTTCTAATTTCTTCTCTAAACTTGGTTTCTCCAGGTCAAGAGTCTCCCAGGTGACAGCATCCTCATATTGACCTGGGTGATCTTAATCCTTGAAGGAATATCAGATTAAAGCATTGTGGTTTCTTGTACTCCTGAGATCTAAATAACATCAGTAACATCAGGAACAGCAGAGCCATAGCTTCACCTTATAACATAGAATCATAGAATCAGTCAGGGTTGGAAGGGACCACAAGGATCATCCAGTTCCAACCCCCCTGCCATGGACAGGGACACCTCACACTACATCAGGCTGGCCAGAGCCTCATCCAGCCTGGCTGCAAACACCTCCAGGGATGGGGCCTCAACCACCTCCCTGCACAACCCATTCCAGGCTCTCACCACTCTCATGGGGAATGCAGAATATTGTTTCCTGTGGAGCCCCCAGATTATGGGATGTATGGCATTCTATGATAGAGGCATATTAGGAAGGTTTTAGCAGTGTTTTGGAGGTTGTGGCTGTTTTTTTATTCAGCCTCAAACTGAATCTAGAAAAATGAGAGCTACAAAAGTCTTAGGATCACTGGGGGCATTTTTAAAACTCTTGTTATTGAGAGGTTTGCCTGAAAACAGGCAATTTCTAAGAAGCACTTCAAATCCTGCTGGTGCTGTTTAGCTATCTGTAGCTAGTAGGAGGTTTTCTAGGGAAAGATAATGCAATAGATGTATGAAAACCCTCCACAGCTGTCAATAAAATTGAAAAGAAAACCATTAAAGATACAGCAATGCCTGTGCCTTACCTAGAAAGCCTCAGTCTGTTTTTACAGTCTGTGCATGTTGCAGAGGTGAGGACTCTAAAGGGGATGCTTGGTGTCTGTGCTTTTCTGTTCTGCAGCTGTCAAGCAGCAGGATGCAGCTGGTGCTTCCTCTTACCGCCTGCACTTTTCCTTTCTTATAGAAAATGGAAATGCAGCTGGAGACCAAGTAAAAGTCTCCTCCTTTTTTTTTTTTGGCAGGTTGTCCAGAGTGCAAGCTAGGGGAGAACAGATTCTTTTCCAAGCCAGGAGCTCCCATTTACCAGTGCACTGGGTGCTGTTTCTCTCGGGCCTATCCCACTCCAATGAGATCCAAGAAGACTATGCTCGTTCCGAAGAACATTACATCAGAAGCAACCTGCTGTGTAGCAAAGGCTTTTAACAAGGTGAGACTGTGAATGAGACCTGTTTAAGCTTATTTGAGGCTGCTGTGTTTAACTGGAGCAGAGAATGGAAAAGAATGTTTTTTTTTTCCAGAGAACTATTTGAGGGAAGTATCCTTAGCATTTACATCCTTTGCGCTTGAGTTCGTTCTTTTCTGAGCAGGGAAGTAAAGTGTCAGCCAGTACCAAGTCTGATATTCAGCTGGGATGTGGAAGGTGGTGCTGTGCCACTAATGTCAGGGAAACTGCTCTGACTCATGACACCTGGTGGATTTGTCCCCTCATTTTCAGCTCTCCTTGATGTGCACCCTCCCCTTAAATGCTATGCAGTGTTATTTGAATAAGTCATTTGCCTTGCTTCTTCCCTGTATAGGCAGGAGTTGTCTGGAGATGTGGCTAGTCAATACTATTAGTGATATGCATGGGAATGAGGAACCAAAACCATCTGTGCTTGTTAGATTAATTGAGATTGTGTTTTGCTTTTAAGAGTATAGAAGGAGCTATAAATGTGTGCAGCTACTCTGGGAACATAACACTCCTGTCTGGAAGGTTCTTTTAAAGAGAGATTCTGGTGAAAGCTGATTATTTTGGGGTGATTCAACTCCAGGTGAATTGGATGTAATAGTTGGAACAAGCTAAGGTGTCTGTCCTATGGTGATCTGGATCAGGCTCACTAAGTGTGTTGACTAGAGGCTCAAGAGGTTCAGTTACCCACTCACAGATTTGCTGTCATTTGAGATACTCTGAGGTACTGAAGACATCTGGGTATGGCTGGCAGGCATAGGACCCATAAAAGACCTTCTAGAGTGGCAGCTGGAGGCTTGGTGAGATGCCCTCTGAGATCTCAAATGGCAATTGACAGCTCTGTGTGTGCAGCTGAACAGAGTGCTGGATCTCCACTGGCTGTGATGAGAGCCTAGATGCACTTGGCTTAACCTCTAGACACCTACAGCTGAACCTCTCCTGGCTCTCCATCTGAGCAGAGCACAGAGCTTTTCCTACCCCTCCAACATTACACATACCCTGAGGCAGCAACTAGAATTTGGTTGAGATCAAAAGTAGAGATGACTCCTTGGTTTTGTGGTCTTCATTTTTATAATCCTCATGGGAATTGTTTTAAGGACACTTCCTGATTTTTCATAGATTGGTTACTGGACACTTTTTGAATATTAGAAGCACCAAATTAGGGTTGCCAAACTATGTCACTATTGTAAAAACTTCTCTTTGTGGCTCCAAAAGGCATGGATGATGCAGCTTCACAGGTCAGAGGCCATCCTAGCACACATACCCCAACGACCCTGTGTACCTTTGTAGCTAAGAAAAAGGCTCCAGCCATCATGTACTTGAGAATGCTGGCTTTGCTCTGTAGCTAATTCTAACAATTTGTTGTCTGTGTGTGTTTTCTTTTTTTAAGATTACCCTTAAGGACAATGTGAAGATAGAGAACCACACAGATTGTCACTGCAGTACCTGCTACTATCATAAATCCTAAGGCCTGTCCCTTTGTTAATGATCAAGGACAACGGTGAATGGAGTATTTGTGTTTCAGCTTTTACAGCACTGCTGTGCAGAATCTTGTTTTCTGGTCAAGGCACTGGGTAGACCTCTGAATAAGATGGATGGTTGTTTTATTTCCTCTTTGCTGCTTCATGCATTTAAGTAAGTTTCATTATTTCCATTAGGGATGAAATACAGCACTTGCATGACAACCAAATGCTTGATCTATTTTTAAAATAAACTGTCAGTTAAATCACCAGTGTTTCTTGAGGAAAAAAATGATGATTTAATAGTTCAAAACAACAAAGATTCTGCTTCAGTTAATTTCTAGATTTTTGGTTTATGGGAGAGGGAGGGAAGGAGGAACAGAGGGGTAGGAAAGTGGACAGAAAAAGAAGCAATAATTTCCCCATATTCCTTTAGTGATTTGTTTTTTTGAAAACTCAATGCATTGTTTCTCCTGTTTCCCTTTCATTTTTTTCTTTACCTTGTGGGCAGAAGGTGTGTGGTGGGTTGAAAATCCCCCTCAACATATTTGCCAGCCCAGCCCAGTTGGAAGCAAATGAAGCTGTATTTACAAGCAAAGCTACAACCTACAATGAAATGCAATGAATATGTACAAAATATACAGCATTTACAATATTTACAGGTATTTACAGTTTATAAACTGCCAAAAACCAGGGGAGCTAATAGCTTCTCCCTCCCTGCTCCCCCCTCCCCCTTGGACACAAAGGGACAAGAGAAAAGAGCAGAGGGTTATTTTGTTAGACTTAGCCAAAACAATGCAACCAAGGTCAGGCAGAAGCAAGTTAGTCTCTCCCAGAACAAGGAAGCAAAAAGAGAGAGAGGTCGTTTTGTACAACTAGTTTAAGTCCCTTGTCTCTCCAATGGGATTGTATAGAGCTATCATTTTTTTCCTTTTTACACCCAATAGTGATTTATTTACATTTTACTACTTTCTGTACAAGATCTGTGGAAAATTTTAAAGGCACAGTGCTCTGTCTTTCTGTGCCATCTTTTGTTTCTCTTTGAACTTAATCTCCTCCCATATAGACAGCTGTAAATGGATGCAGAATCGGATGTTATGAAGAACTGGCCCATTTCATGTAGCAGTAGTAGGACAGAGTGTTGGTACAGCAGTATTAGCTGTTTGAGGTATGCCTGAGCAGCATGGAATAGGGCTCTAGTAACTCCAAAATGCAATGTGCTGGACTTGGATATACCGAAGGTAAAGGCAATGAATATGCTAGGTGAGAAGAGGGCCACAGAGTATGTACTCAGAAGACCTGACCTTAGTATCAGAAACTGCAATTTTAGAGGTAGTGCTTCTTCATTTATGGCAGGCTGGATCAGGCTCTCTGGAGAAACTTCTTGCAGATCTGGAGCCTGCCCATGGGAACTGAAGTGAAAGAATTCCCTTGCTCTTCACCCTGATTTCTGAGGTGACAGCATCCACCTTGCCATGGTTGCTGGCTGTGAGGGTTTCACCTCAACATGAGGAGAAACTTCTTTCCAGTGGGGGTGACAGAGCACTGGGACAGGCTGCCCAGGGGGGTTGTGGAGTCTCCTTCTCTGGAGACTTTCCAAACCCACCTGGATGCATTCCTGTGCAGACTATCCTAGGTGACCCTGCTCTGGCAGGGGGGTTGGACCTGATGATCTCTGGAGGTCCCTTCCAACCTCTGATACACTGTGACACTGTGAAATGTACTAACTCAAAAAGCCTCAGATACATTTGTTGGGGGGTTCCCTGCAGCAGATGTTGTGAGAGTAACAGAAAGAACTTGTAATGGAGAGAGGAAAAGTTACCAGGAGTGAGGCTGTGAGGGTGTCTGGTCTGTCCTGGGCATGTCTGATATCTGTGTCAGTGCCAAATGACTGAAATACTTTAGACAGACCTCCAGGGCTAAGCTCTGATGGGGCATTTGTGCAGCTGAAGCTGGGTAGGATCTAATGATGGTTCAAATTCAGTATTTATCCACTCTTCTCTCTCTTGGAGTGCAAATTCGGTGCTGTTTTCTAAGAACACAATCGTGGGGCTTTATGGAGAAGAAAAGACTTCTCAGATAGCAGAGATGAGGTTCCTAGAGGAGCATTATCCAGTATATGTCCATAAACCTTATTAGCCTGGTCTCCATGCCTTCATTCTCTGGTTCAGCCTCTTCCACTTAGAAACCACTGATCTGATTCATTCCCATGTCCTCGTGCAGAATCAGCTGCACCGTTCCATTCCTGGGAGATGTGTCAGTTTCTCTGGGAGGATGCTGTGGGAGACTGTCAAATTCCTTGCTGAAGTCCAGGTAAACAACATCTACAGCCTTTCCCTCATCCACAGAGCAGGTCACATCATCATAGAAGGAGGTCAGTCTCTTCAAGCCTTCCTTTTCTTCCCCTGTCACGTTCATGACATGCTGACTGGGCCTGATTACCTGGTTGCCCTGCACAGGCTCCATAATGGCATTTGAGATCACAGTACATTAGAAGTTGGAAGGGACCTCCAGAGATCATCAGGTCCAACCCCCCTGCCAGAGCAGCATCACTTAGGGTAGTCTACACAGGAATGCATCCAGGTGGGGTTTGAAAGTCTCCAGAGAAGGAGACTCCACAACCCCCCTGGGCAGCCTGTTCCAGGGCTCTGTCACCCTCACTGGAAAGAAGTTTCTCCTCATGTTGTGGTGAAATCTTCTATATTCAAGCTTGTATCCATTGTTCCTTGTCTTATTACTGTGCACCACCAAAAAGAGCCTGGCCCCCTCCACTTGACACCCACCCCTGAGATATTGATAGACATTGATCAGATCCCCTCTCAGCCTTCTCTTAAGACTAAACAGCCCCAGGGCTCTCAGTCTCTCCTCATAGGGGAAATGATGATCTACTCCATGACCTTCACTGGCACCAGGGTCAGACTGACAGGTCTGTAGTTCCCCAGATCCTCCTTCTGACCCTTTTTATAGATGGGAGTCATGTTTGCCAGTCTTCAGTCAATTGGGGCCTCCCTGGTTAGCCAAGACTGCTGGTCCACCTTCCTTGGTACCCTTGAGTGTATGTCATCTGGCCCCTTGGATTTGTGTGAGTCTAAGTGGTGCAGCAGGTGGTTAGCCACCTTCTCTTGGGTTATGGGGGCTTCACTCTGCTCCCCATACATATCTTCCAGATCAAGGGGGTGAACATCCACAAACAACTGGTCCTGCTGCTAAAGACTGCGGCAAAGAAAGTATTGAGCACCTCAGTCTTTTCCTCATCCTTGACCACTGTGTTCACCCCTGCATCTAGTAAAGGATAGAGGTTCTCCTTCCTCCTCCTTTTGTTGCTAATATGTTTGTAGAAGTATTTCTTGTTGTCTTAATCAGCTGAAGCCAGAGTAATTTCCAGGTGTGCTTTGGCCCATCTAATTTTCTCACTGTACAGCCTTATGACAACTTTGCTCTCCTCCTGATTGGCCTGCCCCTTCTTCCAAAACCCAGAAACTCCCCTTTTTGACTTGAGTTGCAACCAAATCTCTGTCTTCAGCCAGCTGGGCCTTCTTCCTCTGTAGCCCTGTGTCTTTCTAGGATGCCTGGTCTATTTTTCAGTGGCTTTTCCCTTTTGCTTGGACAAAGCCCTTTGACCGTGAACTTCTCAACTGGTGGATCCCTCTCCCTCCTAAGGCTACATGAAGAGCTGGAAAAGTGTGTACTGAGAGGGTGTGTGGAATGCAGGAGTATCCACCTCATTAAGTTATCTGGCTCCAGCACTTGAGTTTAGAAGAAGTAACAACCAACAAAGGAAAATGTTAAATAAACACCCAGATACACAAACCTAACAGCAGGCAGCAAGAGAGACAATAAGAAAGGCTCCTCGGCCACTGGTTGATGGGCCATCAGTGATGGCCCTGGGGCATGGCAGCAGAGGGGGCAGGCTGAGCTCTCTGACCAGTGGGAGGGGAGCAAGGCTGCCCTAGGCACCAGGTGGAGTTTGAGGGAGGCACAGGGAGCAGTGCAAAGCTTGATACAGGATGTTTAGGGGAAGTGACAAAGGTGGAGAAAGGTGGTGGTGGGTGGATTGGGGAGGACAGAGGTGAGAAAACAGGGGCTGTGGAAGGGGTCAGTTATGTGTGCAAGCTGCCAGTCAATGTGCATGTCTGACTGAGCCCCTGCTTGGTTGCTGTGGTCTGTCCTATCTTTGTATTAAATCCTTTTCTTTACTTTGCTGGGGTGTGTCTGGGAAATCTCACTTTGTGTCCCATGTGTGAGTACTGCAAGGTCCAAGTGCCAGCAACTGGAGAAGTGCTGTGTCCAGCAGGAGCAGGGGGATGATTGTCCCCTTGTGCTCAGCTCTGGTGAGGCTACACCTGGAGTATTGTGTTCAGTTTTGGGCACCTCAATACAAGAGAGATGTGGAGGTGCTGGAGCCAGTGCAGAGGAGGGCAAGGAAGCTGGGGAAGGACCTGGAGAATAAATCTGATGAGGAGGGATTGAGGGATCTGGGGCTGTTTAGTTTGGAAAAATAGGAGGCTGAGGAGAGACCTCATTGCTGTCTACAGCTACCTGAAAGGACCTTGTGGAGAGGCTGCTGCTGGTCTCTTCTCACAGGTCATTAATGATAGAACAAGAGGGAATGGCGTCAAGCTGTGACTGGGTAGGTTTAGACTGGACATTAGGAAACATTTTTTCAGGGAGAAATTTGTCAGGCATTGGAATGTGCTGCCCAGGGAGGTGGTTGAGTCCCCAAGCCTGGATGTGTTTAAAGGTGGTTGGGATGTGGTGCTTGGGGCTATGGTTTAGTGGTGACCCTTGTAGAGTAGGGTTCTGGGTTGGACTTGGTGATCCTGAGGGTCTTTTCCAACCCGAATGTTTCTGTGATTCTGTGAAGCCACCCATAGGTCTTGGTGCCAGCAGCTAGACAGACCAATATGCAAGAAAGGTGTGGGTGGTCCCAGCTGGAGACACCATGGGCCTGAAGGCTTGTAGGTCTAGGTGTCAGCAACTGGAGGCACCAGGGTGCTAGGAATCCATGAGCATGGGGACACTTGTGAGACAAGCATGTAACTAGCACACACATCTGCTTGCTGGCAAACTGCAAGCTAGATGGTAGGAGGAGACCTGTTTGCTGGATAAGGGGGCCCAGGCATGAGTATCAGAGAGCTTTACAGGCTGGGCTGATATTTGACAATCTGTGAGTGTGACTTCTTGTGAATCTAGAAAGTGAGGACACATCTTTTCTTAGAGGACTTCAATCCTGATCAGCCAGAGAGGAGGAACAGGACTGGGCTTACTTATATTTAGGTGAGGGTTCTTGTTTTTTTATGAGTGCAGCTGAAGGCAGTTTCTGTCAGGTACTCTGTGTGTCTGACTGCCTTGGTGCCCTCTGTATGTGTGTGTGTGTGTGTGTGTGTGTGCCTGTCTGAAACAGATGCTCCTGTTTGCTGCTGGCCAAACCTGCATATGGAGACAGAAGCTCTGCCCATTAGATTGGGCTAGGAGACCTGAGTCCCTGTGTGCCACTGGCTGAGTTGCAGTGGTCAGCAAAAAGAGATACCTGGGTCTTGGAAAGCCAACCTTTACATATATTATCTTATTATGTTTGGGGGTTTTTGGTTGGGGGTTTTTGGTTAGTTGGTTGTTTGGTTTGGTTTGATTTTTTTTTTTTTTGACATTGTACCTGTCAGAAACTGGTCAGAATGTAATTGCTTATCTTTGAAAGTGAGCAGTCAGAAAGAGTGCAGTCAGAAGAGTGGTGGTGGTAGGTCAGTGAGCCTATACACAGTCAGGGGTAGGAAAAACAGTGCTAGCAATGTCATTAGGAAGCTAATACAGTTGACCATAATAGAGAATGAATGGCATAGGAATGGGAATATATGCTGGAAGGCAATCTGGATTTGTATCTGTAGGGATTAAGTACTAGATTTCCAGGGCAAATGGAAAACAGGGAGAAAAAAAGTGCAATATGGTTTCCTTACATTGGAAAATGGCTGAGATAGAGGTCAGATCAGTCATATGTATTGAAGAGAGCACAGGGAAACAAATGTCACAAAATCAGAAGAGAGACTAATCTCTTGTTTACTCAGATAGCCAGCATGCTGCTTCTGTATTTTAGGAACAGGAGATTTGTGCATGGAGATGAGATGAAGTCCTTGTCAGTGTGGTTTGTAAGTAGCAATAAATCAGTCAGGCTGATACTGCAGATTAAAAATGCTGAAGATCAAGCAGGATGAAGACACAAATGATATGTTTTTACTGTCACAGTGACCTGTATAAACCTGCATCACCGTAGTCCTAATAACAAATTCATTCTGTGACCAGAGGGAGTGGTGAAGCTTCTTTTCCTGATGCTTTGTGCTCTGACTCACTAAAGATCCATTTTTCCATGTCCTCAGCAAAACCTTCTCTTTCCTCTCTGAGCAGCTCCAGCACATGTCCCCCCCAAGCTGTTGCAGAGCCACCAGCCAGAGGTCATGCTGCTTTTTGTCCACCCAGCATGCTTTCTTAGAGCTCCTAAGGACTTCTTTTCAATCAGATCCCAGGTTTTATGCCATACCATTAGCAGGTGTTGATTTTCACCAAACAGGTAAGAGCTTCCAAAGGTCATTACCTACCACCAAGGTCATCACCTACCACCTGAAAAAGCTCAAAACTGACAAAAGGGTTAGAGCTGTTGAGAGGTGGCTGCCAGACAGCTGTGTGGACAGACAGACAGGCAGCATGAGTGCCTCACTGATGTGCCAGGCTAAAAATCCTTCCAATGATTCATAGATATTGCAATTTCCAGTCCACAGCTGGTAAGTGCAGGAAGGATCATCAGCAGAAAAAATAAAGCTCTCTATCTGCAGGGATTTTAATGAACTGAAATTTCAGACCAGACTTCTTACTCCTAGGAAGACTGAGAAGTGAGCAGTACCCTTCCTTTTCTCTCCATGTCACACTGCCTAGAAATTATTTTAAATAGGGGAGGGGAAAGAGGAGGTGATCCCAAGGCTTGTGTTGGATAAATACAGGCTACATGTTTCCCTTTTGCAATTGGGTGAAAACTTACTAATTTGGAACTCATCTAATTATATTCATATATAGCAGGAGTCTCTTGGAGTGGAGGGAAGGACATTTGGCTGTGTCAAAGAGGATTGCTATGAAAACGAAGAGATTTGAAAGTGATATCAGGAAACATGGAAACAAACCTGGTGATGGAATAAAGCTAACAGTTAATCATTTATGTCTGGAGGATTTCTCTGTTTAAGGAGTTTCCCTGTTGCTCCACAGTTGGCATATGTTAACACAGCACCTGGCTTATTCCAGTCAGGCTGGAGTAAGATGCCACCTCCTTATGTGCACACATGTCAGCAGTAAATCTAACACTTACTGTCCTGCCAAACCTTCTGAGTGTTGAGGTAGGAGAGAAAACAGTGTTATTCTGGCTGAGGGAAACAAAAAAGCCAGGATTTCATAGAATCATAGAATCACCCAGGTTGGAAGGCACCTATCTAGTCCAACCCCTGTGCAGTGAGCAGGGACATCCTCAACTAGATGAGGTTAACCAGAGCCCTGTCGAGCCTCACCTTGAATATCTCCAGGGATGGGGCCTCAACTGTCTCCCTGGGCAACCTGTTCCAGTGCTCAACCACTCTCATTGTAAAGAAGTTTTTCCTAACATCCAATCTAAATCTACTCTTCTCTAATTTCAAACCACTTCATCTCAGTGTAATTTGCTACGGGAATTTGGGTTTTTATTGATTTGATAGTTTGTTTTTAAAATAATCTTTCCCTCTCCATGATTTTAATGGTCTTAAGTAATGCCTTTCTGGTCAAAGCAATCTTCCTTCTAGGCCAAGTACTCTGTTCCTGACTCTGGCAATATTGGATGCTGGTTTTGGGAGCATGTGATTCTGGACACTTCTAGTAGTCAGTTCCCCCTGTGCCACCTCCAGTATCCACACTTGTTTTCTGGAGGGTATTAGAAGGTACTTCTCTGCCTTGATCTTTTTGTATCTACCTTATTAGAAGGTACTCTGCCTTGACTTTTTTTTTTTTAATCTATCCATGCAGTAATTTTCTATGAAGTTTTCTAGTCTGGTTTGAACCTGTTGGTATTATCTGTTTTGAGAATCACCTTTTACAATAAGGTAGAGGGAAAAATACCCCTTTAATCCCTTTTGAACTCATTTCCTAGATATTGCCTTCATTATTTTGTACTACTCAACTGTTCCTATTCTCAGCTTTTTTCTCTCCATCACAAGAAACCCAGCATTTTTAGGTTTTCCCTTGTCATGCAGCTGCTTGATCATTTTGGTAGGTTTTCTCTGTACTTGCTTTAACTCTGCTTCATCCTTCCTGAGATACAGAGAGTAGACCATGAACTGTACTCGAGTCTGGATACACTGAAGCTATATGCAGCAGCAACATTATGCCTTCTGTCTTATTCTTGGTACCATTTTTCATGATAATATTTTGGCTTTTACTGATGACCAGAAGCTTGTCAATGATGACTCTCAAGACCATTTTTCTCTGAGAGAGTTCTTTATTCAGTATCATGCAGGTGTGGTGGTTTGGTTTACTTTTCCACAGATGCATTAACTCACATTTATATACTCTGAAGCTTACCTGACATCTGATTGATTGCTCACTTCACTTTGTGGGGTTCCTTACCATCAGTGTAAGAGCTGGCTGCCTGGAAAAGAGTTTAGTACAGCGTGTGAATTTGGTAATTTCACTGTGGATTTCCTTCATCAGATCACTGATGATTATGTTGAATAAAACTGATGGCAGCATTTTTCCTTCAAAGTAAAAAGCCCCATTAATCCTTACCCTTTGTTTTCTATCCTTCAGCCAACTTTTACTTTGCAAGAGAGACTTTTCCTTCAACTCTATGGCAACCAGAATGTCTTTAAGACCACTCTCCAGCATTATTTTGGCATGTCATCATTGTCTGCCATGTTAGAATTGTAAAACATCCCAGATCTTAGTATCCAGCTCGAGCTGCCTCAAACTACTGCTTGATAGAGATTGAACAGATGTGTGCTGGCTGTTAACATTGCCTTTACCCTTGCCACTGGGTTTGGAGTCAGGTCTCCTTACAGCTGAGTCAGTTTTCCTGTCTTGAAAGTTTCATAAGGATATTTTCTCTGGAGCAAGCCTAGCTGTAGCCAGGCTTAGAGACAGCAAGGCTGCATCACCACTTCTTGTGCCATGGCATGGAAAGAGCCTGGAGAAGAATTGAGCAAGAAATAAAACCAGCACTCCAACCACAGCCCCTCTTTCTCCTCCTTACAAAAATGATTGTAGTAAGTCGCTGGTAGCATGTATCAACACAGTAACTTCTACCACACAGTCACAGCTAAGCTAACCCATGTTTAAAGAGGAAAAGCCAAGGTGATCTTTTTCTTATTATTTTTATTTCCACTCTCTTGCCCCTCCTTATTCTCTGCCCATCTTCTCCCCTTATACTCAGCTCTGGTGAGGCCACATCTCCAGTATTGTGTCCAGTTTTGGGCACCTCAATACAGGAGAGATGTGGAGTGAGTGAAGAGGAGGGCAACAATGCTAGGGAAGGGCCTGGAGAATAAATCTGATGAAGAGCAACTGAAAGAGCTGGGGATGTTTTGTTTGGAAAACAGGAGGCTGAGGGAGGACCTCATTGCTGTCTACAATTACCTGAAAGGATCTCGTGGAGAGGCTGGTGCTGGTCTCTTCTCACAGGTCATTAGTGATAGAACAAGAGGGAATGGCCTCAAGCTGTGACTGGATAGGTTTGGACTGGACATTAGGAAAAAAAATTCATTGCAAGAGTGGTCAGGCATTGGAATGTGCTGGCCAGGGAGGTGGTTGAGTCCCCAAGCCTGGATGTGTTTAAAGGTGGTTTGGATGTGGTGCCCGGGACTATGGTTTAGGGGTGAACCTTGCAGAGTAGGGTTCTGGGTTGGACTTGGTGATCCAACCTGAATGTTTCAGCCACTCCTCCCCAAGCCTGTAGCACTGCATGGGGCTTTTGTGGCCCAGGTGCAGGCCCCAGCACTTGGCCTACTTGAACGTCATCCAGAGGACCTCAACCCATTGATCCAATCTGTCCAAGACCCTCTGCAGAACCTCCCTATCCTCATGAAGATCAATAGTGCCACCCAGCCTGGTGTCATCCACAAACCCCTGAGGGTGCACTCTACTCTTCCTACTCCCCTGAAAAGGTTGCTGTAGAGTGCTTTGGAGAAAAATCTATTTTTATTGCAAAAATCACAGGAAGGTCACTCTGCTTGTTGCAGGTAGTTCTGGCATGCACATGTGGTTTTGTCTTTTGCTTCCCAGCATTCCTTTAAGATTAACACCCAGAAGCTGAATCACTTCAAATCATGTGCACAACAACACTTTACAGAGGAACAGGAATTCAGTGATTCAGTGATCCTGAGGGTCTTTTCCAGCCTGAATGTTTCTGTGATTCTGTGATAGTGATACTCAGTGAGCACAGGAGCCCTTCAGCTCTCATCCTCAGTAGACAGAGATAGAGGATGTTCTTCTTTATTCCCACTTCTTAACACGAGCATTCACTCCTTGATGTGACCAGTAAGGTAAGGCCAGATGAGGGCATGAAGGGAGAATTATTTCATACCCCACCTGCAAGTTTTCGAGTCAGCTTGATTTGGAATAGCTATGTTCTTACATGTATTTGGCATTCCGCTTGTTCTATGTGATTATACTAAGCAGTTCATGACATTCCTTTCATGCAAATATACTCCCAGAGGAGGATACAACAATGAAGACATTCTGAAAAGTCAACAAATAAATTAAAGTGCAAAGTATGGAGCTGTGTATCCTTGAAAACATGTAACAGTGTGCAATTGCCTGGGAGCCCAGGGGAAGGAGCTTCAACTGATGGGGCCTAGAGGTAAGAGTCTGAGACATCTCTGATTTAGTGCCTAGAAGAGATGGGTAATGGCATGACCATTTCCAGTTACAAATGAATAGATAATGCCGAACAGAAACAAAAATGACCAGGAGGCTGGAACACCTCTCCTAAGAGAAGAGGCTGAGGGAGCTGGGGTTGTTCAGCCTGGAGAGGAGAAGGCTCTGGGGAGACCTAATAGCAGCCCTCCAGTACCTGAAGGGGGTCTGTAAGAAGGATGGAAAGGGACTGTAGTGATAGGGTGGGGGGCAATGATTTTAAATCAGAGAAGATTTAGGCTGGACATTAGGAGAAAGTTCTTTACCATGAGGGTGGTGGAACACTGGAGCACTGCCCAGGGAGGTGGTTGGGGCCCCATCCCTGGAGATATTCAAGGTAAAGCTCAACAGGGCTCTGGGCAACCTGTGTCGGTGTGAGCTGAAATTCCCCCCCACCGACAATAACCAGGCTAGCCCAGTCTGGAAGCAAATGAAAAGCTGTATTTACAAGCAGAGTCTAAAATCTACAATGAAATGCAATGAATATGTACAAATATACAAAATTCACAACATTCACATAGATATACAATCAACAGAAAAAGCACAACCGATCTCCCTTTGCTTCCCCCCAAGGGGACCCTCCCAAAGGGGCCTCTCTCTCTCCCAGGAGCTTCCCCCCAGACCCCCCTGGACAGAGAAGCAGAGTTAGTTAAGCAGAAAGTTGTTAACTTAGCTGCCAAGGTCAGTGTGTGTTATCTTCAGCCAGAAGGGAAGAAGAAACAGCAGCCAGACAGCCCAGCAACTGCCCCCACTGCAGAACGCAGAATGTGCAGAATGCCTACTTTGTTTTGGGTAATAGTCCTTAAACATTTCTATCTATCCAATGGAAGTGTTTAGAACAATCAGTATTTTGCTTTCTTACACCCAATAGTGACTTATTTACAATCTTTCACTTTTCTGTTTTGAACTTTGCAAGGAAAAAATTAAAAAGACAGTTTCAAACCATCACAGCAACCTGATCTAATAGATGACTCTTGGAGATCCCTTCCAACCCAAACTATTCTATGATAAAAAATCCAGTGCTCCAAGAAGTAAGTTGGCCCTGTAAGCATCAGGAGGAATGTATTCCCTCATCATGTTTTGGTCAGACCAAATACTTGTTTGTGATAGGTATTTATTTTTATTTTTCTTACCTTTCCTTGGGCATGAGGCATTAACCATTTCTGGGGTGATGACACAGGTGTTCCTAGTGAAGCTGGATTCCTAACAAGGATCTTTTCAGTTTCTTAGTATTACAGAATATTTTCTGTCCCAAGCGGAAGAGAAAACTTAATCTTGCTCTGGATGCGTTGTAAGGCAGTGGGGAGACTGAAAAACCAGAAGAGTGCTTGTGAAAATAAAGCAACCCATGGAGACAGTGTAAAGCTATTTACTACAAGAACTATCCTTTCTGTGCTCTTCAGCTTCACCATCCCTGAGCAGCATTAGCCTGTTAGTTTTTTGTTGGTGCCATGAGTGCCTTAGGTTTCTGTGAAATGCTTAGGAAGAAAAAGGGTGGTGATACTGCAGATCAGGCTGGTGCTTGCATTGTGGATCAGGCTCAGGAAGCAGCTGCATTCCTGGCTGTTAAACTGCATGCTAGGGTTCTACAGGCATAAGCTGAATGACCATGGAACAACATGGTTGAGAGAGGCTCTCCTCCCCTCTACTCTGCCCTGGTGAGATCTCATCTGGAATATCATGTCCAGTTCTGGGCCCCTCAATTCAAGAAGGACAGGGAGTTACTAGAGAAAGTCCTGCACAGAGCCACAAAAATGATGAGGGGAGTGGAACGTCTTCCTTATGAAGAGGGAGCTGGGGCTCTTTAGCTTGGAGGAGACTGAGAGGTGACCTCATTAATGTTTATAAAGATGTAAAGGGTGAATGCCAAGAGGATGGAGCCAGGCTCTGCTTGGTGATGCCCAATGACAGGACAAGGGGCAATGGGTGGAAGTTGAGGGATAGGAAGTTCCATGGAAATGTGAGGAAAAATGTTTCCCAGAACACCGGAACAGGCTGCCCAGGGGGGTTGTGGAGTCTCCCTCTCTGGAGATATTCAAAACTTGCCTGGATGCATTCCTATGTGATCTGGTCTAGGTGATCCTGCTCTGGCAGGGGGGTCGGACTGGATGATCTTTTGAGGTCCCTTCCAGCCCCTAACATTCTGTGATTCTGTGATTTGGTGAACATACTTCATTAGCTGATGTGATTCTGGCTGTCCATGTGACCAAGAGCATAGTGCAGGTGACAACAAGGGGATTTTTCCTGTTGAGTTGCTTGATTGGAGTGGTTAAGGGGCAAAGATAATGCTGTGAACTTTAAATGAAGAGTGTGTTAGAAAGAGTAATGCCTTTGTTGTATACATAATCTCTGTTGAGAAATTATCATATATTTGAACTGTGCTTTGTAGTTTCTAAAACCCAATTTATAGTCACCATTTTGATAAATACACTTAAAATTCTGCCCTTGGTTTTTCCTATATTTTCTGTTTTATATTACACTGTGCTGTGAAGAGTCAAGTTAAATTGCTACTGTATTCTTCCAGGAAAGAAAAAAGAAAACAAAGAAAAAAAGGTGTATTTTTTTCTTGATTTTGTTATTTTAAAACCTTATTTCAGTGGGCTAAGCAGGAAATCTTGGGCATGGTAGATAGAAGACTGAAAACCATGGCAGCCACCTCTGTCTCTTTGGGTAACACAAAATAGGTCTTGCAGGGAAGATTCTATCTTGTATCTGATAAGCAGTCCTCTGAGCAGTGTTGTGTAGAAGACTAGAGGACTGCTCCCTGGGAGCCTCAAGCCCTGATGTGAAGAACATTGCACAGGCTGGGAGAACAGGGTTGTGCTTGCAGAACTGCTGTACCTCCAACACAGCCTGAGAAATGCAGCTCACCAGACACCTTTGTGCAAGAGAGACCAGATCACCACCACCACTCACACTCTCACCAGGTGGCAGAAAGAGTGGTTTCCTAAGCAGGCTTACAAAAGTGAGGGAGCTAAAATTCATAGCTAGGCTTTGTAGGACAAATTGCAGCCTTGGCAGGAATGGTGTTTTGCTAGAATACTGCAGCTCTTCCTGATGAGTGTTCCACTGCTTGTGCCCCATCCCTGCACTGCACAGGCTGTGGCTTTGTCACCTCTTCTCTTCCAAACCTCTCTTTGCACTACATAGGTGCAAACTATTCTTCTCTTCAAAGTCCTTTAACTGTGAAACTCAGCAAATGTTGCTGCTTGCAGCTAGCCTGAAGACCTGAGGAGATGCTCATCTATTCCAGAACTCACTCCTCTTTCCCAGGTTTACCAGCTGGTGTGTAAGAGAGAGACAACTGTCTCTCTGCAAACCTGACCTTACTCACACTCCCAGACCCTTATGGCTGCACCCC
Organism: Indicator indicator; assembly: GCF_027791375.1. Lineage (NCBI taxonomy): Eukaryota > Metazoa > Chordata > Aves > Piciformes > Indicatoridae > Indicator > Indicator indicator. The sequence continues at coordinate 7,409,148 of NC_072011.1, read as the reverse complement.
CACTAATCCCATTGTTGCTCCAGGGCATTCTTCTGATCTGTGTCAATGTGTCTTTATTCTTAATGAGGCCGTGGAAGGGCAGGGCAGTTCAGGTGGGAAGAGACCCCAGACTCCAGCCTGACCTCCTGCTCACAGCTGGCTCAGCTGTGCAGTGGAATGGCTTTTAATGATGATGCCTGGTGGTGGAATAGGTCTGAGCTTCAAAGGAAGACAAAGGCAGAAATGCTTTAGAGATTTTTTTGTGTGTGCAGGTGTTGTACAAACAGGGCAACCAGTGTCTGTGTAGCCCCAGGTTAATACATCTGACCTTTTCTCTCCCTGTTGGGTCCGTATCTGAAAGGATAAACTAAAGTGCCATCCAAATGTCTCCTGCTAACCTCTATTAATGTTGATGTAGGCTGAGACCTGTATATTGCAGTTGGAGTCTCCTAATTGAAATAATAGGAGAAAAAATCTTAAGAAGAGAGATTGAAGGAGCTGGGGCTGTTTACTTTGGAAAAGAGGAGACTGGGGGGAAACCTCATTGCTCTCACAACTACCTGAAAGGATCTCATGGAGAGGCTGGTGCTGGTCTCTTCTCACAGGGAATTAGTGATAGAACAAGAGGAAATGGCCTCAAGCTGTGACTGGGTAGGTTTAGACTGGACATTAGGAAACATTTTTTCATGGAAAGAGTGGTCAGGCATTGGAATGTGCTGCCCAGGGCGGTGGTTGAGTCCCCAAGCCTGGATGTGTTTAAAGGTCATCTGGATGTGGTGCTTGGGGCTATGGTTTAGGGATGACCCTTGTGGAGTAGGGTTCTGGGTTGGACTTGGTGATCCTGAGGGTCTTTTCCAACCTGAATATTTCTGTGATTCTGTGTAATTGCTGTTAGATCTTGTGTCCCACATCCCACATGCATATTCAGCTTCATCTCAGAGGAAAGCTCCTTTCTCCTCAGCAACTGCCTTTCTCGTTTTTCTATTTCCTCGGCGCTTCGAAAACATCAATAAACATATAACAGAAACGTCACCAAGAATCTGAAGGCTTTGGGCGCTTTGTGCTTTAATTTTCCAAGAGGCATTTTCTTTTGCGGCAAGTCCTGGTGTGAGTATTTCTGGTCCTTGTATGCCATCCAGTGGTGGAAAGGAAGAGCATCTCCCAGCCTGCTGGTAAAGTGCCTCCAGCCACAGCAAGTTTGCACATGGAATTATTTTCACATTAACAGCATTATCATGCTTGTGCCCTATTTGTAGGGGAATCAGAAGCCATAAGGATGTATTTTATATGGCAGGCCACAGCAACAGAAAAGCCATCTGGTGTTTCACACTTCTTTAAAATGTGAGACAGGAAGACACCCTATTTATAACTGTGGTGGGTTGAAATTATCCCCCAACATAAAATTGCCAGACCAGCTCAGCTGAAAGCAAATGAAGCTGTATTTCCAGGCACAACTACAATCTAAAATATGAAATGCAATGAATACGTACAAAATACACAATATTTACATGTAGCTACAATTTATGAACAACACAAGAACCCCCCTGGACAAAACCAGGGGGCTACCAACAGCTTCCTCCTCTTCCTCCTCCTTCCCCTTGTACATGGGACAAGACAAAACAGGAGGAAAGCAGAGAGCAGCTTATTAACCACAACAAAGAAACACAGCCAAGGTCAGGAACAGCTAAGCAAAAGCACCAGCTAGTGTCTGCCAGAGAGAAGAAGCAGAAAGAGCAAGAGTAAGTTCACACAGCTAACTTTATATTAATTATCAGACCAAAGGAATTATTTAGACCTTATCATTATTTTCCTCTTTACATCCAATGGTAATTTATTTACATTCTACCACTTTCCTACTCAGTCTGTGGAAAATTTTCCTAGGCACAGCCTAAGACTGCCACAATAATTTGCCTTTGTCTAGCTTTAAAGCTCGAGATTTAAACAACTTTGACCTTAAAACAACTGCAAGGGCTGACTTTTTCAGCTTCATCGTGTGTTGTTTTGGTTTTGTTTTGTTTGGGTTTTTTTTGTTGGGTTTTTTTGGTGGTTGTTGCCTTTTTTGTTGTTTGTTTGGCTGAATTTTCTCTGGGGATTTGCTAGATGAGAGGAACTAAAATGTGAACTAAAACGCTTCAGTCACCATTTCCAACTCAGGGCTTTGAAATCACTGGGTAGTTCAGAAACTTGACAGGTGGAGACTGCAAAATATGCCTTGTCAAGAGCACATTGTAACTGAAATAAAAGTGTCACTTTCTGACTTGCCTCTGGTGCAGATTCAGTAAGAATTTGGTTCTATGCAATTACAGAAACACAGGCTGAAGGTAATAACAGTCACATTAGCCTGTCACATAAACTGCAAGTGTCTATGTGTTGGAGCATGTCCAGAGAAGGGCCATGAGGATGATCAGAGAGCTGGAGCTCCTCTCCTATGGAAACAGACTGAAAGAGTTCGGGGATTCAGCGTCGAAGAAAGAGAGCTTCACAAGTGCAGTCCTAGGGGACAAGACCTGGGGACAGCACTGATGGTTATTTATGTTGATGACTTGGATGATAAACTAGATGGAATATTTGCAAAGTTTGCAGGTGACACTTAGTGGTCATGCCATTTAGTGGGTTTATGTACCATTACATCCTCATAGCAAAGCTCAGGAGATGTGGCACAAGATGGTGTTCAAGTAAGGTGGATTGAAACTGGCTCCACAACAGAGTTCAGAGGGTTGTCATCAGTGGCACAGAGTCAGCTCGGAGGCCTGTGGCAAGTGCTGACACCCAGGGATCAGTACTGGGTCCAGTTTTGTTCAATATCTTTATCAACAACCTGGCTGAGGGGATTGAAAGTGCCCTCAGCAAGTTCTGATGATACAAAACTGGGGGGTGGCTGACACCTGCCAGGCTGTGCTGGCATCCAACATGACCTGGACAGGCTGAGAGCTGGGTGCAGGCAAACCTCACCCAGGAGTTCAATAAGGACAAGTGCAGGGTCCTGCATCTGGGGAGGAATAACAACAGGCACCAGGACAGGTTAGGGGCTGCCCTGCTGGAGAGCAGCTCCAAAGAGAAAGACCTTGGAGTGCTGGTGGACAGCAAGTTCTGCATGGGACAGCAATGTGCTCTTGTGGCCAAGAGAGCCAATGGGATCCCGGGGTGCATCAAGAAAGGTGTGGCCAGCAGGTCTGGGGAAGTTCTTCTACCTCTCTACTCTGTCCTGCTGAGACCACACCTGGAATACTGTGTCCAGTTTTGGGCTCCCCAGTTCAAGAGAGACAGAGACCTGCTGGAGAGAGTCCAACAGAGAGCCATGAGGATGCTTAGGGGACTTGAGCATCTCCCCTGTGAAGAGAGACTGAGAGCCCTGGGGCTGTTTAGTCTGGAGAAGAGAAGACTGAGAGGGGATCTGATCAATGCCTATCAATATGTGAGGGGTGGGTGTCAAGTGGAGGGGGCCAGGCTCTTTTTGGTGGTTCACAGTGATAAGACAAGGAACAATGGGTTCAAACTTGAACATAGAAGATTTCAGCTCAACATGAGGAGAATCTTCTTTCCAGTGAGGGTGACAGAGCACTGGAACAGGCTGCCCAGGGGGGTTGTGGAGTCTCCTTCTCTAGAGGCTTTCCAAACCCACCTGGATGCATTCCTGTGCAGACCACCCTAAGTGATCCTGTTGTGGCAGGGGGGTTGGACCTGATGACCTCTTGAGGTCTCTTCCAACCTCTGATATCCTGTGATACTGTGATACCTTGGAGGAGAAGAATTCACCCCAATTTTGATAAATTCAGCAAATATTCCAAAAGCAAAGAAATGAGATAAAAACAAAGGCAAGGGCAAGAACAACACTCACAAGCACTTGCAAAACACATATTTAAAAATAATTATCTGTGTAAAAGCATTGCAGCAATAGAATAGAAGCCTCTGGTCACAAGTTGCACAGAATAAAACTGCCATTGCTGACTCAAAGTCAGTGCCAACTGACACCTCCCCCCTGATTTGTGCAGCAAGGAGGGAGATAGACTCCAGTGAGAAGGGCTGGCACTGTTGCTCACACTGGTCCTCTGCCTGCTGGATGCTTGGATAGCCATCCCTGTCTACTAGCTGAGCAGAGAATCACTTGTGCTCTCCTTCTCTAGTTAGTGCCTGCCAGGTATATTTGAAAATGCCACCTGGGGATACATTTTTTTTTATATACCAGGCTTATGTACTTCACTGAACAGCAACTTTGGGATGCATATGTGTGAGGGATATAAAAAGTGATTGGCTATAAAGCCTGGAGCTTTATATATCCATAAGAGATTTCTCTTGCAGCTAAAGGTCATCTTTTGGGTGTTGTTTTTTTTTTTTTTTTCTGGTAAATATAGGCTTGCTCAAGTAGTGTGCTTCCTGGAATACTTCTCTCCTGAGATAAGAGTTGCTGGAGACTGTTCTGGTAATTAAATGTATGCTGTATGTGGGATTTCATACTTGTAAGTACTTGTAATAGGCACTCAACTAAAGAGGAATAAAAATGAAGTGTGTCTTTGTGAACTACTTATTGGAAGCAGGCTGGTTTCTTCTGCTCCTGCTGACTTGAGGTGAAGTTGATGGTCTTCTTTTTCTCTTAGAATTCATAGGTCTCAGGCTTCTTGTGCATGGAGATTTGCAGGAAAAGCATCTTGAGAAAAGGCAATTGTCTGAGCAGTGAGGCTTTGATACTGACCTTGATCTCTGCATTAATAGGTGCAAGATAGTCATATTTTGTTCCAACTCTGCTTCTTGTTCTGGTTGTGTTGGAAACCACGTGAAATCCAATGGCTTTGGCATTGAGGATGGAAACTATTTCCTTTCACTGGGAATGGAATTTGTTAAACAGCCTCAGTACTAAGGCTACCTCTATAACCAGTGGAGAGAGGTGTCCCTGTACAGGGGTCATTTCTGTCCTTGTTGCATAGTGAAGAAGATCATATGAGTAGCTCAGGCACCTCATTTCTGAGGCCAATGCTAAGTGAAAAGCATCTCACCTGAGTGCTTCCTACAGCACCAGTCACTAACTGGTGAGATGAACCTTAAAGTGCTGCCACCATTGCACACCATGACAGAAGAGCAGTATCCACTCTCTTGAGCTGTGCTCAGCTTGCTAGTTTGGGTTCTGCAGTGGCACTGCTGGGGCCTGAGGCAGAGAGGAGGACACTGATCACAGTATATCAGAGGTTGGAAGGGACCTCAAGAGATCATGAGGTCCAACCCCTCTGACAGAGCAGGATCGCTTAGGGTGACCTTTCTTGATGCATCCCAGGATCCCATTGGCTCTCTTGGTCACAAGAGCACGTTGTCGTGCCATGGAGAACTTGCTGTCCACCAGCACTCCAAGGTCCTTCTCTTTGGAGCTGCTTTCCAGCAGCTTTCCAGCTGAAAGAGAGGTGATTGGTGGTGCCTTAAGGAAGAAGCTGATGGGTCAGGAGACAGAGCACTGAGGGGCCCAGGAAGCAGACCCTGGGCAAGAGTGCAGGTAGGAGGTGATGGTGAAGACTGGTGTTAAACATCTCTTGCAGTGTGTGGTTTCCTGTGCTGAACACCAAATGTCTGTCTGCAGCCAGACTTCTTGGCTTCCTTTCCATACCTTTTTTTGCAGCTGAAGTTTACTCAGCAAATGTTAATATTAAGCAAATTCAAATTTTGCTGTCAGCAAGCACTCTCAGCAGATGCTGATGCCTGAGTCTAAGTATTAGCTGCCTTCTGTGCAGAAGAGGTCTCAGGGGATCTGTGAAGCAGTTGCAGCAAAGGAGCAGTCTTCAGATTGGAAACCTTGAAAACACACTGCATTTGGAGGGAAAAATTTCCAGCCATAATGTTTGAATAGCTGCAATCTGGAGGCAAGACATAAGCAGAATAGGAAGGAAGATTTGTCAGGTGGGAATTGTTCAGAGGCTGCTGCAAAGAATAGTGCACTTCCTCCCCCCCCCTCCTTGTCCTTGGTAGACAGGATGAAAAGCAACATGCTGCAGTTGCAGCATGGGAGATTCAGGTTAGATAGTGAATAAAGCTTTCTGTTGCTAAAGGAAATGGAGCAGGGAAATAGCCTGTCTGAGGAAGATGAGGCATCTCTGTCCCTGGAGGACTTCAGGAACAAATTACACAAACATTTGTCAGAAGTGACATGGCTGTAGGTGACCCTGGCTTGAGGCTAGGCAATGGATGAGCTCCTTCCAGCCTTATGATCTGTTGTCTGTCTGAGATGGATTATCTGCTATGGACAAGTCTGTTGGCATCAACACCAGAGCAATGTGTTTGTTAGACTGTTAGACCTCTATGAGCACAAATATTAAGCCTAACAGCCAGTAATGCAACACTTTGACTGGGGTTAATTTCCTAAAATGAAGTGAGGCACTGGGAAATCTCTTTAGGAAGCCTATTTTGAAGGGTCTGAGCTCAAGACTTGCTGTATCTAATATTTCAGACTGGGTCATACACAGCATTACACTTTCTGAAGAACTGGGGCAGGGGGCATAAGTTATTTTTTAAGTGTAGCTAATTCTTGATTTAGGTAGGACCTGAATATGAGCCAGCAGTGTGCCCAGGTGGCCAAGAAAGCCAATGGCATCCTGGCCTGGATCAGGAATAGTGTGGCCAGCAGGAGCAGGAAAGTCATTCTGCCCTGTGCTCAGCACTGGTTAGACCACACCTGGAGTACTGTGTCCAGTTCTGGGCTCCCAAATGTAAGAAGGACATTGAGATACTTGAACATGTCCAGAGAAGGGCAACAAGGCTGGGGAGGGGTCTGGAGCATAGCCCTGTGAGGAGAGGCTGAGGGAGCTGGGGGTGTTTAGCCTGGAGAAGAGGAGGCTCAGGGGAGACCTCATTGCTGTCTACAACTACCTGAAGGGAGATTATAGCCAGGTGGGGGTTGGTCTCTTCTCCCAGGTAACCAGTGACAGAACAAGAGGACACAGTCTCAAGCTGTGCAGAGGAAAGTTTAGGCTTGACCTTAGAAAGACGTTCTTCCCAGAAAGAGAGATTGGCCATTGGAATGGGCTGCCCAGGGAGGTGGTGGAGTCACCATCCCTGGAAGTGTTTAAAATAAGAGTGGATGAGGCACTTAGTGCAATGGTTTAGTTGATTAGATGGTGTTGGGTGATAACTTGGACTTGATGATCTTGAAAGTCTTTTCCAGCCTGGTTAATTCTGTGATTCTGTGACCTGAGTGGTGTAAGACAGACCCATGTGAATTGGAGTAAGTTCCTGAGACTGTTGTCATGGTCTGAGTTGAACCTGCTGCTGTTAGTCCTACCATGCTGCAGTCATGTCAGCATCAAAAGTGAAAGTGCTGACTGGAGCAAAGTATTATGGGGCTTGAAGTCCAAATTGCAGCATGGGAGGCTTCCCGTTCCAGTTGCTGCTTCTGGTTTCCAGGTTCTTGGGTGTCATCCCTTTTCTGCAGGTAAGGCAGAGGAAAGAGTGGGAGCTGGGTAGCTGCTGGGTTTGGCTTTCTGTTTGATGCTGGTTTCTTTCCCCCTCTGTGTATTTCACTGTGCTGCTTCTGCAAACAGCCTAAGCTAAGGTAATCATGAATTGTATTATTAGATTAATCAGATTGTTAGCTAAGGTAGGTAGCTACTCATTGTGCTTATGACATCTCATGTTCTATCAAACTTCTCTCTCTCTCTCAGCCCTGAGTTGTGTGAGTTACTCTTCCCCTCACTGTTGTGTTGGAGGAGCAGGCGGTTTAGCCCTAACACTAAACCAGTACACACTGCTCTGTGCACAGTGCCCCTTCCCCATGTGTTCCTTGTGCTTCCATTCCTGGCTTTCCCTCTCTTGCTAGGCTTTTGTCAGGTGACATGACATATCCCTTATAGGAGCTGTGTGCACCAGATCTGCATCCAGGGTGGTCAGCTGGCTGGCCAAGGGCCCTTCTCAGTGTCCAGTCTGCTTCCACCCACTCGGTGTCTGCCTGCCACAGTTTCCCCACACAGTGTGTGAAAAGCACAATTTGGTCAGGGTGATCTAGGCAGCCTCCTTGGCTCTGGCTGGTTTTGTAGTTAGCACCAGCTGGCCTTCAGCCACCAAAATCTGTGCTTGGCAGCATCAGGTAGGAAATGACAATTGGTTTCCCAGTGACCCCTGTGACTGCTGGGTCGGCAGAGCGGTGGTAAAATCAGCAAGTGTCATCATCATTACACCCTAGGTGTCACTATAGGTACATGTCTTAGAGAAAAACCAAGGCTCCAGAGCACACCAGCACTGTATTTGCAAAGGATACGTGTCACTTGTGGCAGTGAGTGGTGGGGCCTCAGTCTGTGCAGAAAATGTTCCTCCCATGACTGCAATAACCACTACTTCTCTTTGAGGGTTACTAGGTGGTACATTGGTGTCAAGTTAATGTCTCAAAACTGGTCAAGCATACTGAATCACACACACACAGAATCAACCAGGTTGAAAAAGACCTCCAAGATCATCAAGTACAACTGATCACCCAACACCATCTAATCAACCAGACCATGGCACTAAGTGCCTCATTCAGGCTTTCCTTAAACACCTCCAGGGACGTCAACCCCACCACCTCCCTGGGCAGCCCGTTCCAATGGCCAATCTCTTTTTCTGTGAAGAACTTCTTTCTAAGATCAAGCCTAAACTTCCCCCTGCACAGCTTGAGACTGTGTCCCCTTCAGGTTTTCACATCTTTTGCTTGGGATTAGGTGGCCTGTAAGACTGGATTTATTTGCATTCCTTTCACCCTGTGTGCTCATACATTCGCTGCAAAAAGGTGGCTGTCTCCTTCATCTGAATACATACTTTCACCTTTATTTTCTCAGGTAGCCTTGCTGTTTCCAGCACCCTGTTGATTGTCTTGATGATGTTCAATATTTTCATCAATGACCTGGATGATGGCAGAGAGTGCAAGGCTGGATGTTAGGAAGAAATTCTTCACAGAAAGAGAGATTGGCCATTGGAATGGGCTGCCCGGTGAGGTGGTGGAGTCACTGTCCCCGGAGGCATTTCAGAAAAGCCTGGATGAGGCACTTAGTGCCATGGTCTAGCTGATTAGATAGGGTTGGGTGATTGGTTGGACTTGATGATCTTGGAGGTCTTTTCCAACCTGGTTAATTCTGTGATTCTGTCAACAAGTTTGCTGACACCAACCTGGGAGCAGTCGCTAACACACCGAAGGGTTGTGCTGCCATTCAGCAAGACTTGGACAGGCTGGAGAGTTGCTCAGAGAGAAACTGAACAAAATTGAGGAAGGGCAAAGTGTAAAGTCTTGCACCTGGGAAAGAACAATCACATGGATCAGTATAGGTTGGGAACTGACTGATTGGAGAGCAGTGAAGGGGAAAAGGATCTGGGGGTCCTGGTGGATGGAAGGCTGATCACGAGCCAGCAATGTGTTCTTGTGGCCAAGAAGGCCAGTGCCATTCTGGGGTGGATTAGAAGGGCTGTGGGTTAGTAGGTTGAGAGATGTTCTCCTCCCTCTCTACTTTGCCCTGGTGAGGCCACATCTGGAATATTGTGTCCAGTTCTGGGCCCCTCAGTTGAAGAAGGACCTCAGGGAACTGCTTGAAAGAGTCCAGTGTAGAGCCACAAAAATGCTGAAGGGAGTGGAACATCTTCCTTATGAGGAGAGACTGAGGGAGCTGGAGCCCTTTAGTTTGGAGAGGAGGAGACTGAGAGGTGACTTCATTAATGGTTATAAATATGTAAAGGCTGAGTGCCAAGAGGATGGAGCCAGGCTCTCTGCTCAGTGATGCCCCATGACAGAGTGTTTCTGAAAGTGACTTCCTCATGCCCACCCTGAGAAATGGAAGCTTTCAGCTGTGAGTGCTGGGTGTGCAGGCATTGCCTTCCTGCTGCCTGCCTACACACAAGGCAGTAACATCCATGGCACTGATGTGATCTTGGGGCTGGCAGCTGTGCTTTTGAACCCAGCAGGCTGTGCCTGGTGGGGTCATTTGCTGGTTGCCTCTTCAAAACAAGCTGTTCAGAGATGCTATTAAAAATACATGATGTCAGTTGCAAGTGGGAAAACAAAGTCTGACTTGGTATAGGTAAAAGTGCTCTTCCTCCAGCTTATAGCACATGATGGGATCATAATCCTGTATCCAGCTTCACAGGATCACAGGATGTTAGGGGTTGGAAGGGACCTCCAAAGATCATCGAGTCCAACCCCCTTGTCAGGGCAGGACAATAGAATCTTGCACAGGTCACACAGGAACACATCCAGATGGGTCTGGAAAGTCTCCAGAGAAGGAGACTCCACAACCCCTCTGGGGAGCCTGTTCCAGTGCTCTGTCACCCTCACAGTGAAGAAGTTCCTCCTCATGTTGAGGTGGAACCTCCTGTGCTGTAGTTTATATCCATTGCCCCTTGTCCTATCCCAGGGTGCAAGGGAGCAGAGCCTGTCCCCTCCCTCTTGACACCCAGCCCTCAGATATTTATAAACATTTATTAAATCCCCTCTCAGTTTTCTCTTCTCCAGACTAAAAAGCCCCAGGGCTCTCAGCCCCTCCTCATAGAGCAGTGCTCCAGTCCCTTAATAATCCTGGTAGCTCTCCATTGAACTTTCTCCAGCAGATCCTTGTCCCTCTTGAACTGGGGAGGCCAGAACTGGATGCAATATTCCAGGTGAGGTCTCACCAGAGCAGAGTAGAGGGGGAGGAGGCCCTCCCTTGATCTTCTGGACAGATCCCTTCAGGGTCTTCAGCCCCATGGTAACTGGATGAGTAAGGACAGGGTTTGGCAGGAGGTTCACTTCCATGCCTCTGTTTTCCAGTCTGCAGTCACACTCTTATACAGAGGAAGACAATACTTGACAGCTGTGAATTAAACCCAGACTTGAGCTGTGTCAGTGTTCAAGGTGAGCAGAATCCCTGACAGGTGCTGTGAGGGTGGCAATGCAGAGTGTGTCTGCTCTGCGACAGGCTAATGAGGGCTGGAGCCAAGCAGCCCACCCCTGCCTCCTGCACTGGGGGTCTGCCTCCAGCTGCTGGCCTGCCAAGGAGGCAAGGCTTCTTATAAGAAAATAAGCCTTGTAGCTCAGATGAGAGCAGCTCGTGCTTTTCATGCTGCTGGTGGTAGTTCTGTGCCCCTGATGGTGCACATATATGTGTAAAAGCATAATACACCTCACCTGTCACTTCTGCAGCTGGCTCACCTTTTCCCTGTCATTCCAGTGACAGAAGTTTTGATCTCAGATTACCACAAAGTGCAGAGTGCTCTTGCAGAGAGGCAGAATTGCTGAGGAATACAAGGAGGGAGCAAATCAGGAAGGGAAATCAGCCCTTCTCCTGGGTGTGCTCTGTGTCACTGCTGGTGTTTCCCATCCTGCTGCTCACGTTTGCTGTGGTTTTTGGCTAACTGCTTGGGGGATGCACATGCTAACCCATGTGCTGCTGCTGAAGTCAAACTGACCTGCTGGATCGAGGGTAGTAGTCCAAGAGGATAAGGTGGGAAAGCATAGAAGGAGGAGGAAGCAGAAATGGAATCAAGACAAGATCTCTCATTTATAATAACCAGCGTTCAGTGTTTCTTACAACTCTGAAAGGCAGATTGTAAGTCAAGTTTTCAAGCAGCCTACAAAAGTAGCTCCAGATTTTACACAGGTGAGGATACTACCAGGTCTGCCACTGTCTTGTGTGACTTTGGATCCAGTTCCCAAAATTTTATGGGTGTGCAATATAATATACAAAACTCTAAAATGAAGAGAAGAGAGATCACCATGCTTCAGAACTTCTCAAAACTTTGTCCTCTTGAAATAATTCTCCTTTAGAAGATACCCAACAAAGTAAATAACTCTGTAATGTGTCCTTTCTACATTAACTGGTGTCCTGTTGGTCAAGATGCTGTGCCTGAAGCTTTTGCATGGGCTGACTCATGAATACAACCCAGTGAGGGACAGTGCTCAGCCCTTGCTGTCCTCTGCTGTGTTGTAATGTGCATGCAGGCTGGATTAAAGCAGCAGGGATAGGGTAGCATGCACTCAGTCCAGTAGCTCTGCTCTTCTGGGGCTTTCTGCTGCGGGTCTGAGTGGAGCCATTGGAGCAGAGCAGGTTTGTTATGTGGGGCCATGCTGCAGGAAGGAGGACAGTGGCTGCCTTGGGAACTGTGCCTCACTGAGAGACAGCTGGGATGTGATACCTGTTTGGACTCCTCTCCTGCTCTGTCAGCTGTGTGCTGGTGCAATGGGGTGAGGGGATGCAACTCTGGCCGCTTAGTGTACAGCTCAAGGAAGACAGTGGTCCTGTCCTTCACACCTTTCACTTTTATTGTGTCTTAGAAATGCCCTGAGTCCCCTGAGCAAAGATGGAAGTGGCAGTTTGGCTGGGGGCAGATGAGGGCTGGGGGCTCTAAGGAAGGTAGGCAGGAGCTGTGACATCTTGTCCCTAGTGCCCAGAGGAAAGCAAGACGCAGCCTCTGCCAGTCACAAAGCTCCTCTTTGCCAATCCTCTTCCTGGCCATTGGTTCTGCATGCATGGCAGGAAGGGGCACAGCCTCTTACCAACCTTAATTAAGACAACAGATAACTTGCTCTTTTGCAAGGAGCAAAACTGCTGTAGTGAAAAATTAAAGGATTATGATCTGTGACTTGTGTCAAGCATCAGACCGAGGCAGTAATGTTTAATTTTGCAGTCCTAGATTAATTTTGGTAAACTAATTGGATTAATTTTTCCTTTCTGCCTGCTTCAGGATGACTATCAAGTCATAATACAAAAATGTTCTCCTGAAATTGAAACAGTAAGATGGAGATTATATTCTTGTTGCTCTAAATTGAAAAAGTGATTCTTTTTATTTCTCATAGTCAGACCTAGCAATACAAGAATGAGGAATTGCACTGGAATACGTATGAATAAAAATAAAGCTCTAGCTAATAGGCTTGACTTTAGTGGTAGCATTCTCCAATTTAAAAACTCTCAAGCTGGAGGTGTTAAGCCTGATTTTTTTATTTACTGGAGAAATAATCATATTGAGGCTTATCCCAGAACTCCAGCAGCTTCTCAGGCTGTTTGTCCTATAAAGGACTGAGAAATTATTTTTTGTGACGTTGCAGAAGTGGAAATCATTTATGTGGAACTTTCACAGAATCATAAAATCATTTTGGTTGGAAAAGACCTTCAAGATCATCGAGTCCAACCATTAACCCTACTCTACCAAGACCACCACTAAGCCATATCCCCAGGCACCACATCTACACAGCTTTTAAACACATCCAGGGATGATGACTCAACCACCTCCCTGAGCAGCCTGTTTCAGTGCATGACAACCCTTTCAGTGACAATTTTTTTCCTGATGTCCCACCTAAACCTCCCTTGGTGCAGCTTGACATTATTTCCTCTTGTTCTGTCACTAGTTACTTTGGAGAAGAGACACCCACCTTGCTCAAACCTCCCTTCAGGTGCTTGTAGAAAACAATAAGCGCTCGCCTCAGCCTCCTCTGCTTCATACTAAACAACCCCAGTTCCCTGAGATACTATTCAGAAGACCTGCACTCTAGGGCCTTTAACAGCTTAGTTGCCCTTCCCTGGACCTGCTCCAGCACCTTGATGTTTTGTACCGAGGTGCCCAGAAGTGAACACAACATTTGAGGTGTGGCCTCACCACAGCAGAGTACAGAGGGGTGATCACCTTCCTGGTCCTGCTGGCCACACTATTTCTAATCCAAGCCAGGATGCCATTGGCCTTTTTGGCCACCTGGGCACACTGCTGGCTCATATTCAGCTGATTGTCAATCAGCACCTCCAGGCTGCTTTTCACCAGACACCTTTCCAGGTGGCCAAGAAAGCCAGTGGCATCCTGGCTTGTATCAGAAATGCTGTGTCCAGCAGGAGTAGGGAGCTGATTGTCCCCTGGGACTCAGCTCTGGTGAGGTCACACCTTGAGTATTGTGTCCAGTTTTGGGCACCTCAATAGAGGAGAGATGTGGAGGTGCTGGAGCCAGTGCAGAGGAGGGCAAGGAAGCTGTGAAGGGCTTGGAGAATAAATCTTATGAAGGAGCTGGGGCTGTTGAATTTGGAAAAGAGAAGGCTGAGGGAGGACCTCATTGCTTTCTACAACTATCTGAAAGGACCTCGTGGAGAGGCTGGTGCTGGTCTCTTCTCACCAAGATAGTGATAGAACAAGAGGGAATGGCCTCAAGATATGACTGGGTAGGTTTAGACTGGACATTAGGAAAAAAATTTTCCCAGCAAGAGTGGTCAGGCCTTGGAATGTGCTGCCCAGGGAGGTGGTTGAGTCCCCAAGCCTGGATGTGTTTAAAGGTGGTTTGGATGTGGTGCCCGGGACTATGGTTTAGGGGTGAACCTTGCAGAGTAGGGTTCTGGGTTGGACTTGGTGATCCAACCTGAATGTTTCAGCCACTCCTCCCCAAGCCTGTAGCACTGCATGGGGCTTTTGTGGCCCAGGTGCAGGCCCCAGCACTTGGCCTACTTGAACGTCATCCAGAGGACCTCAACCCATTGATCCAATCTGTCCAAGACCCTCTGCAGAACCTCCCTATCCTCATGAAGATCAATAGTGCCACCCAGCCTGGTGTCATCCACAAACCCCTGAGGGTGCACTCTACTCTTCCTACTCCCCTGAAAAGGTTGCTGTAGGGTGCTTTGGAGAAAAATCTATTTTTATTGCAAAAATCACGGGAAGGTCACTCTGCTTGTTGCAGGTAGTTCTGGCATGCACATGTGGTTTTGCCTTTTGCTTCCCAGCATTCCTTTAAGATTAACACCCAGAAGCTGAATCACTTCAAATCATGTGCACACCACCACTTTACAAGGGAACAGCAATTTTGTTATCCCTCTTCCCAAAAGTTATGTTTTGTTTCTCAATCAAGGAAACATTTTATAAGGGATCATAGAATCCTAGAATTGTTAGGGTTTGGAAGGGACCTCAAGGATCATCTAGCTCCAACCCCCCTGCAATCTAGTGTGCAACCTCACACTAGATCAGGTTGCTCAAAGCCACATCCAGCCTGGCTGTAAAAACCTCCAGGGATGAGGCTTCTACCACCTCCCTGGACAAGCTGTTCAAGGCTCTCACCACCCTCATGCTGAAGAACTTCTTCCTAACATCCAATCTGAATCTACCACTTCTATTTTTGCTCCGTTCCCCCTAGTCCTATCATTACCTGACATCCTAAAAAGTCCCTCCCCAGCATTCTTGTAGCCCCCTTCAGATACTGGAAGGCCACAAGAAGGTCTCCTCAGAGCCTTCTCTTCTCCAGACTGAACAGCCCCAACTCTCTCAGTCTGTCCTCACAAGAGAGGTGCTCCAGCCCTCTGCTCATCCTGGTGGCCCTTCTCTGGACACGTTTCAGCATGTCCATATCCCTCTTGTAATAGGGACTCCAGAACTGGATGCAGTAGCTCCAGAGCTGGATGCAGATGGTTGAAATGAAACAGTGTTTTGTGCCTCACCTCATAGAAATGTGTCCATTTGCAGTCATGTGGTGTAGGAAATGAGCATTAGAGTCATAGTGGTTTAGAAGATTTGAGTACCCCAGTGACAAAAATCTTGCATCGTTCAGAAATGAGGGTGAGAATTTATCATGCAGGAAATTAATCCATGAGAACTTCAGAGAGCTGGTCTGTATGCTAATGTATTTTACAAACGCAGCCCAAGCAACTGGATGAGGGCAAAGTATTGAGGGGTAGGAGGAGTGGAGTGGTGTAGGGAGGGCATTTCCTACACTGCTTATTGCATGTGGGAGTCATACTAGCTGTGGCTATAGTTTCTACTGATAGAAGCCCTGTGGGAGAGGAGAAGAGAGAATTGTTAGAATTCTTAAAAACCTCAGAAGACATGAGGAGACATTGTGGCTGTGTATTATGCAGCATCTTTCATTTGGAAGAATCCGGACGCCTGCTAGAAATTTGATTTGTAGTAAAACTGCAATAAAACAGTAGCAGAGGCTGTGCAGAGCAGTGCCATGGAGCTAAGCCTGAAACCTGATTTCCTAAAATGAAGAGCAGAGTGATTTTTAGGTGGTATGTACCAACACAGGACAACGTAGACTTGCTTCTTGCTACAGGTTACTAGATGCCACTGAAGTGCAAGAGGAAGGCTACAAAGGAAAGGAAGGAGAGCTAAGGAAAAGGGGAAAAAGAAAAATGAACAGGGCCCTCAGACCAGAAAATAGTGAGATAAACAGGGAACAAAAGCAATTAAGAAGGAAAAAAACCTGAAACATGAACAGAGGTTTATGTCATGAACATGAGCCAGCAGTGTGCCCAGGTGGCCAAGAAGGCCAACGGCATCCTGGCCTGGATCAGGAATAGTGTGGCCATCAGGAGCAGGAAAGTCATTCTGCCTTGTACTCAGCACTGGTTAGGTCCCACTTGGAGTACTGTGTCCAGTTCTGAGCCCCTCAATTCAAGAAAGATGTTGAGATACTTGAACATGTCCAGAGAAGGGGAGGGGTCTGGAGCACAGCCCTGTGAGGAGAGGCTGAGGGAGCTGGGGGTGTTTAGCCTGGAGAAGAGGAGGCTCAGGGGAGACCTCATTGCTGTCTACAACTACCTGAAGGGAGGTTGTAGCCAGGTGGGGGTTGGTCTCTTCTCCCAGGCATCTAGCAACAGAACAAGAGGACACAGTCTCAAGCTGTGCAGAGGAAAGTTTAGGCTTGACCTTAGAAAGACGTTCTTCCCAGAAAGAGTGATTGGCCATTGGAATGTGCTGCCCAGGGAGGTGGTGGAGTCACCATCCCTGGAGGTGTTTAAAATAAGACTGGATGAGGCACTTAGTGCCATGGTTTAGTTGATTAGATGGTGTTGGGTGATTGGTTGGACTTGATGATCTTGGAGGTCTTTTCCAACCTCGTTGATTCTGTGATTCTGTGAGCATCTGCTAGTTTCCCACCTCTCCCCAGCTGCCCACCCCCAGATTGCTCATGGTTACATCTTCTGCTTACAGTAGCAACGCTGAGAGCTTGGCTTTATGGGCTGATTCAGTGCTCCTAGATATCAGCAGAAGATATCTTGTCAGTCACACTTACCAAGCAGTGATCAGCAGCAGAATTATTGTATACTTGGGTGGGAACATACAAAACCATGGGAAATTTTGTAAATTGTTCTCCAGGGTGGATAGAGGTGGGAGAAGAGATCTTTTCCAGTTTACGTTAATATGAATGCAGCAAATGGTTAGTTCAGACTGAATGGGAAGGAGTAGTTTCATCATGTAATGCCATCTACATCCCAGCACCTACATGAGATTCATCAAAAAGCAAAAATCCCCTGGGAGTGGCAGAGGGAAAGGGAGCAATGTTGGCAATATTATGTGCATAGCATAAAAGAGAGAATGTTACAGCTGATGAACCTGGCATTTATCCAGACTCAGGTGTTTTATTCTTCTCAGCCTTGAGAGAAAACCAGACAGCAATTACAAAGGGAGTCTGTGTTGCATGGGACTCTGAAGGAAGACAACTTGTGATATAGTGGCTAGACCAGCATAATATCACAATATTTACTGTGCCCACTTAAAACAAGACAGCAGGTTAAAACAACTCTTTGTACAAATAATCTGGAGGTGTGAAAGACAAATGTAAACCAGCCTGTCCGTTATTGTGAGGCCACACCTCAAGTGTTGTGCTCAGGAAGGACATTGAGGTGCTGGAGCATGCCCAGAAAAGGGCCATGAGGCTTGTGAAGCACCTGCAGCACAAGGCCTACAGGAGGGTATGAAGGATCTGCGTTTGTTCAGTCTGCAGAAGAGGAGGCTGAGGGGAGACCTCATCTCTTTCTGCAACTACCTGAAGGGAGGTTTGAGCAAGGAAGGGGCAGCCTCTTCTCCTTGGTGTCAAGTGACAGGACTGGAGGAAATGGTTTCAAGCTGCAGCAGGGGAGGTTCAGGCTGGTTGTTAGGAAATATGTCCTCACTGAAAGGGTTCTCAAACATTGGAATGGTCTGCACAGGGCAGTGGTGGAGGCACCATCCCTGGAGGTGTTTCAGCAGTGCATGGACCTGGTGCTTAGGGACATGGTTTAGTGCTGACATTTCAGTGTTGGGTCAGGGGTTGGACTGCATGACCTTTGAAGTCTCTTCCAACCAGACGTATTCTGTGATATTTGCAATAGTTACACAACATGCAGGCCCAAAGACAATCTCTGCACTTGTGCTGGAAGCTTTTATTTCCCCTCAGCACTGTAGTACTCTCTACTTTTAGAGTGCTTAGAAAAGATCCCCAGGTTCTTTCAACATCTTGTCCCAAATAAAGCCACTTCTTTTGTTTGTTTGCTTGGTTTTGTTTCTTCCCTCCTGGTACTTGCAAAGGACAGAATCTCCTTGTGCTACAGAGAAATAAAAAATGACAGATATGGAAAACTGGGCAGTTTAGATATATGGCAGGGAAATCTGCACAGTAGTGGCCTTCTATGTAAACTTGATGAAACAGGGACTTTCTTTTAAACCTCTTTGGAGAGTTCATCCATCTCCATTTAGAAAGATCAACAAAATTAACCCCATTTGCTGCAAACAGATTGATGGGGAACATCCAGCTTTAAAAGGCTGTGGGTGAGCCAACTCTAACTCACTCATGCCTTTAATGTGTTTTTGCTGTGTCTAGGATGTACTGTGCACTAGAGAGAGATAGCTCACCCTGGGAGATGATGTGAGCTGTGTGGGAAAGATGGAGAAAAAGGACAGATGAAGCACACATAATAATTCCTCCACTGCCCATGTTAACTGTTCCTCTTTGGGCACTCATGTTGAAGTGGGTTTGAGAAAGGAAAAAAAACCCAAAACATCAGCTGCAAGGAACAGGAGAGATGTTGCACTGCATGGAGGTGGTGAAGACAAAGCTTATGGAGAAGAGAGCTAAGGGTGGCACAGGTAGAAGAGCAGGAGATGAGTGTAACCTGAGTTACCTGAGCAGGTGCAGGTCCCTAAAAATTAATATACAGGTCCCTGAAATGATGAGAGTCAGTTTTAGTGTGGTAGAAATGGAATAACAAAGAGAGAATACAAAAGGAGACTGGCAACATAAAACTAGCAGCTAAAATAGCATCTGAAGAGTCTGTCTTTGCAGCTGGCTGATGAGTGCTGTCTTCAGGGCTAGAGGTGTATGAAGTCACTGGCTTTTTACACAGGGGGAAAAACTTGTGGGTATGGCCTGGACACATGTAAGACAGTAAAACTCGACAGACTTGAACACCCACAGTCATGGGAATCTGATTACAGCAATACAATGGAAGGAGAGCCTAGGGGCTCACTCCAGTGGCACCGTGATAAATTTAGGGATCAGACAGAGTCAGAGAATGAAAGGAAGGAGGAGATAGTGCTCAGAGAAATTGTGTAGAAGTGATAAGAGAGTTTGAATAGTCAGGTCAGTATGAAGCCTGCTTTAGAGAAGGGAGAAGAGGGGGAAAAACATTCAAAACATATAGGAAAAAAGGTAGGAAGATAGCTATGCAAGGGGGAAGCATTAGGGAAATTTCACAGAAACAGAATTGTCAGGGTTGGAAGGGATCTCAAGGATCATCCAGTTCCAACCCCCCTGCCATGGACAGGGACACCTCACACTAGATCAGGTTGCTCAGAGCCACATCCAGCCTGGCCTTAAAAACCTCCAGGGATGAGGCTTCTACCACCTCCCTGGGCAACCTGTTCCAGTGTCTCACCAGCCTCATGCTGAAGAACTTCCAAATGTCTAATCTAAATCTCCTCTCCTCTAGCTTGGATCCATTCCCCCTAGTCCTATTACTACCCAACACCCTAAAAAGTCCCTCCCCAGCTTTCTTGTAGCCCCCTTCAGATACTGGCAGGCCACAATAAGATCTCCTCAGAGCCTTCTCTTCTCCAGACTGAAAAATCCCAACTCTCTCAGCCTGTCCTCATAGGAGAGGAGCTCCAGCCCTCTTGATCATCCTCATGACCATTCTCTGGACATGTTCCAGCACCTCCAGATCTTTCCTGTAATAGGATCTCCAGAACTGGACACAGTACTCCAGGTGGGGTCTCACCAGAGTGGAGTAGAGGGGGAGAATCACCTCCCTTGACCTGCTGGCCACACTTCTCTTGATGCAGCCCAGGCTCTGGTTGGCTTTCTGGGCTGCAAGTGCTCACTGCTGGCTCCTGTTGAGCTTCTCATCCACCAGCACCCCCAAGTCCCTCTCCTCAGGGCTGCTCTCCAGCCAGTCCCTGCCCAGCCTGGATTGGTGCCTGGGATTGCCTCGACCCAGATGCAGGACCCTGCACTTGGTCTTGTTGAACCTCATGAGGTTGGCTTGTGCCCACCTCTCCAGCCTGTCACGGTCCCTCTGGATGGATCCCTTCCCTCCAGCATGTCTGCTGCACCACACAGCTTGGTGTCATCAGCAAACTTGCTGAGGGTGCACTCAATGCCTCTGTCCATGTCACAGACAGAGATGTTGAACAAGACTGGTCCCAGGACTGATCCCTGAGGGACTCTGCTTGTCACTGGCCTCCACTGGGACATGTAGCCATTGACAGCCACTCTTTGGGTGAGGCTTTCAAGCCGTTTGTTTATCCATTGAATGGTCCATCCATCAAACCCATGTTTCACCAACTTGAAGACCAGGATGTCCTGTGGGACAGTGTCAAAGGCTTTGCTCAGGTCCAGATAAATGACATCAGATGCTCTCCCCTTGACTATTGATGTCATGACCTTGTCATAGAAGGCCACCAGGTCTGTCAGGCATGATTTGCCCTTGTTGAAGTTGTGTTGATTATACCAAATCACCTCTTCATTATTCTTCTGCCTCAGCAGTGCCTCCAAGAGGATTTCACATAAAAATAAGGAAAACCTTTTTCATTGTGAGGGTGTCAGAACACTGGAACAGGCTACCCAGAGAGGTTGTGGAGTCTCCTTCTCTGGAAATATTCAAAACCTGCCTGAATGCATTCCTCTGTATAACCCACTCTAGGTGATCCTGCTCTGGTGGTGGTGGTGGTGGGGGGGAGTAGATGATCTTTCGAGGTTCCTTCCAACCTCTAATATTCTGTGATTCTGTTAAATTTGAGGATGAAAGATGTTTTAAAGAGGCTAAAGAAGATGGATGGATGGATGGATGGATGGATGGATGGATGGATGGATGGATGGATGGATGGATACATCATTAGGAGCTTAACATGAAGAGTTTCCATTGAAGAATGTGGTGCTGCTGGGACTGATCAAGGATAAGTATGAATGAGGAGTTGCCATGGACTAAAAGTCAAAGTTCAGGAAATGTTTCCAAATCCTTTCTAAAATCAGCAAATGCTTAGCTCAGAAAAAGAAAAATATGAAATTGCCAAACAATGGTGCCAGCCTAGGGAAAGTTTTTCTTTCCATGAGATGACAGGTAATTTCTAATTAAGTTAAATCAAGTAACCAGTCCTTCAGACCTTGGGGAGAACGTACAGGACATCTCCATCAGACTAGTGGCATTTGTTGGAAAACATAGCTCTGTGTCTAGCTAATGATTTAATTAGGAGAGCGGTAGTCAGCTGGCAGTGACTGGTGAGTCTTTATTTAACAGGGAAGCATGGAAATTACCATCCATCTGTTTTTTTTTTCCTGTTAATTACCTCTAAATATTAAAATTGAATGCAGTCTTCAACTTGATTGGTAGTTTGAGTGGAAATTGGGGAGATCAGCTAAGAAAGATATTAGTAAAAATGAAGATGCAGCTCTTGTGCACTGCAGCTATTGAAGCTGTCTCTGAAATGTTTCTACCTACCTACAACAGCCATGGAGGTCGTGTTCACAGTTTCTGGTCCTTCACACATGCTTTTGTCTTTAAACAAGCATCAGTATAGGTAGCAGTTGCTTTTGCAGGAGAAATGTGACTGCTCACTGCAAGCCAACAACAGCACCTAGCTGTGGGGATGTTTCCATTCTGAGGACTGTGGTTTGTAGGGGTTGGATTAACTGGCCTCCAGAGATTCCCCCCCCAGTATAATCATAGAATCATAGAATGGTCTAGGCTGGAAGGGACCTCCAAAGATAATCCACTCTGACCTCCCCACACTCAGCAGGGACATCCCCAACTAAATCAGATTGCCCAGGGCCTTGTTGAGCCTCACCTTGAATATCTGCAGGGAACGGGCTTCAACCACCTCTCTGGGCAACCTGTTCCAGTGTTCCACCACCCTCATAGTGAAGAACTTCTTCCTGATATCCAATCTAAATCTACCTTTCTCTAGTTTGAAGCCATTGCCCCTCATCCTGTCCCTGCAGACCCTTGTAAACAGTATCTCCGCATGCTTCCTGTAGGCCCCCTTCAGGTACTGGGAGGCTGCTATCAGGTCTCCCCAGAGCCTCCTCTTCTCCAGGCTGAACACCCCCAGCTCCCTCAGCCTGTCCTCGTAGCAGAGGTGCTCCAACCCCCTGATCATTTTCATGGCTGTCCTCTGGACCCTCTCCATCAGGTCCATGTCCTTCCTATATTGAGGGCTCCAGACCTGCACACAGTACTGCAGGTGAGGTCTCACCAGAGCAAAGTGTCAGAATCACCTCTCTGGATCTGCTGGCAATGCATCTTTTGATGCAACCCAGGCTGTGATTTGCCTTCTGGGCTGCAAGCTCACACTGCCTGCTCATGTCCAGCTTCTCATCCATCAGAACCCCCAAGTCCTTATTCTTATGCTGATGTGCCCTTAGGAGCAGCAGTCAGAGCTGGCAGCCTCACTCATTTTGTTGTTTTTTTCCCACTCAAATACTTTTCACCAGCATTGTCACTCCCACTTCTTTTCTCCTAGTGGAGACCTCTGTGCAGCCCACTTTGTGCAGCCCACTCTGTGGCTGAACTCAAGCCTCAGAGACAGCCCCAAAGAAGCTGCCTGGGGTGTAGATTCTGCCTCATTTTAGCTGATTGCCTCGGAGTGACTCCAACTGTCTGCTGGGGTAGTTCTTCTCATTTCCTTTTCCCTTCCTGATCATTACTGTAGCTGGACACCTTTGTAGTACAGCATCAAACTGCCTATGGGGCACCAAAACCTACTCTCTTCTAGCAACAATTTCCTGTGTGTCCTGTCTTCTCTGCAGCAGTCACCTTGTTTGGAGAAATTATGCACAATCCTTCTTCTGTATTAATAATTTGTATTGAGTTTGCTGAAAGAATAAATTCAATTACTCTGCAGCAGTTCTTAAAATACTACTTTTTATTTTAATTCCTAGCCTTTTTTTCCTTTTTAGTAGTAAATGTACTCTGGGGAGCTGCTGTGGAAGTGTTATAGATCAATAGGGTCAGGCCACCTGTAGTCTTCAGTTTCAATCTTTCCCAGTTTTAATCAACACTTTCCACCTCCAACAAGATGCTAAATGGAAAAACCATAATGGGTCTTTGGGCTTCCTCACTAGAAGATATTTTCAGTGGCTGAGATTATTTTCCCCTCTCTCTTTTTTTTTTTTTTTTATATTCTTGTTAGGTAGTAAGGAACCTAAAGGCAGTTGGAGGAGGCAGCTGTGACAATAGCTTCAGAAAGGCAGTTGGAGAACTCTGAATCACAGAATCACAGAATCACAGAATGTTAGGGGTTGGAAGGGACCTCAAAAGATCATCCAGTCCAACCCCTCTGCCAGAGCAGGATCATCTACACCAGATCACACAGGAACACATCCAGGTAAGTCTTGACTATTCAGATAAACCTCTTAAACTTAGACATGGAAAACTCGGGTATCCTTAAAGCACAATTCCACTGCACATGGGTAAGTGGCAGGTCTCACTTTTGTCACCTTCAGACTAGATTTACATTCAGCTTGTGGCACTGCATCTTTCCAACTGAACACTTTCTCTCAGAAGCAAGGATGTAACTTCTCAGCTCCATCTGGAATTCATTACTCACGTGTTACTTACACTTCCTTGACTCTTGATAAGAAAAATGATGATTATCTTGTAAATTTTCAAAACATTTTTCAGAGATGGCTTCCAGTGCTGTTACAACACTTTTGCTATTTCTAATATTTGTTTTGATGGATTTGGAGCTGCCACGCTAGAGCTCACTGTTATTGCGTGTCAGGTTGATGTATGTGGTGTTTTCTATACGGTAGATCAGTACAATTCAAAAAGGATTTCTGTTCTGAAAAAAAATGGATAGGGAAGAAAATTATAGAGCAATTGGTAAGTAAGCAATATTTAAGTGGTTCTTTGGAGTTGTTAATGGACCAGATTCTCAGGTTTGATTTTGCTCCTTCCTAGCCTGATTTCCATAATAGCTGAACCAGAACATTTTAACTTTCATAGTCACAGAAGACAGGATACAAAGAATTCTGCCTGTCTCTCAAGACAAGGGAAGTAGCTTCATGAAAGACTCTTACAACAAGAAAACTGTTAGATAACTGGAACAGGCTGCCCAGGGAGGTTGTAGAGTCCCCCCTGTATGGAGATATTCAAACCCCACCTGGATGTGTTCCGGTGTGATCTGCTCTAGGTGATCCTGCTCTGGCAGGGGGGTCGGACTGGATGATCTTTTGAGGTCCCTTCCAGCCCCTAACATTCTGTGATTCTGTGATAACCTGATTATAGGCTAAGCTGACAATGACATTGTGCATGATAAGATGACTGAGTTCAGGTTTAGGCCCCTCACTACAAGAAGGACATTGAGTTGCTGGAGTAGGTCCTGAGTAGGGCAACGAAGCTGGTGAAGGGCCTGGAGAACAGGTCTGATAAGTAGCAGCTGAAGTAAATGGGGTTGTTCAGTCTGAAGAAGAGAAGGCTGAGGAGAGACCACATTTCTCTGTAGAACTACCTGAAAGGAGATTGTAGTGAGGTGGGTGTGGGTCTCTTCTCCTAAGTATCAAGTGACTGAATGAGAGGAAATGGCCTCACATTGCCCCAGGGAAGGTTTAGGATGGATATTAGAAAAAATGTTCTTTACTGAAAGAATGATCAGGCATTGGAACAGGCTGCCCAGGGAGGTGGTGGAGTCACTGTTCCTGGCGGTGTTTATAAAATGTGAAGACATGACAGTCTGGGACATGGTTTAATGACCTTGATGGTGTTCAGTGTCATAGTACCACGTTACATCAGAGGTTGGAAGGGACCTCCAGAGATCATCAAGTCCAACCCCCTGCCAAAGCAGCATCACTTAGGGTAGTCTGCACAAGAATGCATCCAAGTGGGTTTTGAAAGTCTGCAGAGGAGACTCCACAACCCACCTGGGCAGCCTGTTCCAGTGCTCTGTCACCCTCACTGGAAAGAAGTTTCTCCTCATGTTGGGGAGTCCAAAACTAGACACAGTATTCCCGATGTGGTCTCACCAGGGCAGAGCAGAGGGGGAGAAGAACCTCCCTAGACCTGCTGGACACACTTTTCTTGATGTGCCCCAACTGCTGGGTCAACAGTTGGATTTGATGATCTTAGAGGTCTTTTCTGACTGAAATAATTCTGTGATTCTATAATGATAAGGTAGGCATGCAGACTGACATTTAAAAAAAAAATATTTCCCCTACTTTTTCCCTCTGTGTTACAGTTTTAAGAACCATAGAGGTTCTTAAGTCCTCCAGAAGTATGAGAGAGCATGAGGGGGTAGACACAGGAAAGTGTAAACTTTGCTATTTCAACCCCATCATCCTGCACCCCCTATATGAAAGGACATTGCTGTCTGTTCTGCCCCTTTTCTCTCACTTTCTGCTCTCAGCCCTAATGGCTTTTATCTCTTGTTTGGTATTTTGGGGGAGGTTTTTGGCCTTTAGCTGCCTGGTTGAGTTTTGCTGGGCAGTTCTGAACAAGGTGGAGGAGGGGGAGAGAAGCAGGGAGGCATGGGTGGGGGCACTGAGGCCTGGTTTTTCACCTGGCTGCAGGGAAAGTTTTAGAAGGTTTTGACCTAGTGATGTTTTGGAAAAGCCCTGGTAGAGAACTGGGCCAAGGCTCAATATGAATTTGTGTATTTTGTATATATTTGTGAAAAGAATTTCCTATTAAATTTCCGGTTCTGTGGAGCGTTTTTATTTTACTCCTTTGGAGGAGGGGTAAAACAGCTTTCTGCCTGCTCAAACCAAGACACTCTGCTATTCAAAGAGAAAATTATTTGGTTTTAGGTGATGTTTCTGTACATTGCTGGCCTGCTGCAAAGATACCCAGTTGTTCAAGTCTGCATTGTAAGATCCATGGGGTTGTGCACAATGAGGTTTGGGTGAAGTTCTTCACCACGAGAGTGGTGAGAGCCTGGAATGGGTTGTCCAGGGAGGTGGTTGAGGCCCCATCCCTGGAGGTGTTTAAGGCCAGGCTGGATGAGGCTCTGGCCAGCCTGATGTAGTGTGAGGTGTCCCTGCCCATGGCAGGGGGTTGGAACTAGATGATCCTTGCGGTCCCTTCCAACCCTGACTGATTCTATGATTCTATGATTCTGTAAGTGTGGCCCAAGTGAATAATGCCACCCCACAACTGACCAAGCCCTGAGCCCTGAAGAAATATGGTTAGTGGTACTGAAAAGGTGACCAGTATTCATAAAAGTGTGACACTCACTAGCCATGTCCCCTCAAATCCCAAACTGCAAAAGTGTCTGCTCAACACTTTGAACATAAATCTGGAATCTTACACAAAAAAAACCCCTACTTAAATAAGTACTTTGGGCACCCAGTTTTAGATGGAATGAGCTGGAACTTTGCTTTTTGTTTTGGGAGTGTATTCCTGAAGAAAGGATTCATAGATTCATAGAATACCAGGTTGGAAGAGAGCTCAAAGATCATCTAGTCCAACCTTTCAGGGTAAGGATATCGTTTAAGTGAGGTGGCCATGAACCCTGTCAAGCTGGGCCTTGAAACTGTCTAATGTAGGGGAATCCACCACCTCCCCTGGGAGTTTATTCCAATGTTTAATAGTTTGAAGGGTGAATTTTTTTTCCTGGCACCCAGTTTGAATCTCCCCAGTAGCAACTTGTACTCATAATGGCTTATTCTTCCTTAGACCAAGCTGGAAATGGTGATTGTTTTCCTTCTAAATTGCTGTTGAAGTTTTCTTACAATGCCACAGTAAAGATTTGCTATTTAGCTGTCATGACCACAAAGTGTTTATTAATTTTTGAGTATGTATTAATGGGGGTTCAGTTTATAAGCCTTTCTATTACTACAGTACATGACAATTTAGACATTTGAATCTTAAATGAAAAAAGTATAAAAGTGAATATCCTTGGGTGCTTCTTAAAGCATTGGTTACACAAAATGTCTTAAACGTGAGTATCTAACAGGGTGGGGGGTTTTGTTGTTTCATTGCTAAAAAAATCTGTTCGTTTGTAGAATAAATTTATTTCAAACTCTTTACCAGGAATAATACCAGAGGTAAAAAATGACAAAAGGAATTATGGGCTAAAGATAAGTCAAGCAAATAGCCAAACACAAAATCCCCTTTATCAAGGGAAATGGTGCCAGAGTCAAATTATTTTGTTCATTCTTAAGGCCAGGAGTCACATCATCATCATCATCTCCCAGTACTTTCAAGCATGTTCTCGACACCTGATGAGCTTTCTAAAGGCCAGCTTGAAATCTTCATTAAAGCTAGTGTACAGCAAAGGGTTGATAAGGGAGTTGACATATCCAAGCCAGGTCAAGAAGTCTGCTACTTCTGGGGAGACAGTGCAAACATGGAGGCCCACAAGCAACTCCTTGATGAAAAAGGGCAACCATGACAAAATGAAAGCACCTAAAATCAGCCCCAGGATGCGAGCAGCCTTTCGTTCCCGTGTCGTGGAGATCTGCTGCCGGTCGCCAGCCAGGTCCAGGTCATTCTCAAAAGGAGGGATCCTCACGGCTGCATTGATTTTATCAAACTCCGTGGTTGGGTCAGATGTGGAGAAGTCTGAGACACAGAAAGTCTGTGTGAGCTTGCAGCTGGCAAAAGAGTTTTGGCTGTCGGTGCTCCTGTTGCTGAGGTGGCGGCTTGACCCCCGCTTTTGGTAAAGACTCTTTGCAGCATGGTAAATTCTGTAGTACAGGATCAGGATCAAAGTCAAGGGGATGTAAAATGCCCCAAAAGTGGAGTAAATAGTGTAGATGACGTGATCGTGCTGAATGCGGCACTCGCTGGGAATGCTGACGCTGTGGTGACTTCTCCAAAACAAAGGGGGCATGGATATGAAAATGGAGATAGTCCAGACGGTGACTATCATCAGCCCAGCCCTTCTTGCTGTTCTTTTCCTGGCGTACTCAATAGCGTCTGTGATGGCCCAGTACCTGTCCAGAGCAATGACACACAGATGCAGGATGGAACACGTGCAACAGGTCATGTCGACACTAAGCCAGATCTCACAGATGAAGTATCCCAAAGTCCATTTATCTATCATTATGTAAGTGATGCTCAAGGGCATGACGAGAACCGCAACAAGGAGATCTGTCACAGCTAGAGAACATATTAAATAGTTTGCTGGCTGGTGGAGCTTTTTGGTTGTGGAGATTGCTGCGATTACAGCAGAATTCAGTAGCATAGTCAAGGTTGTGATGGTGGCCAAGGTCAGGGTAACGAGCATCTTTTCAGTCACTGTTTTTGGCTTCCCAGCCACGTTGGCTTCAGCGGTGCAGTTTGTGAAATTCATTTTCCCCTCCAGGATGCAGAGTGGGGGAAAAAAAAAACAAAACAAGCTAAGCTCCTTCAGGTAACAAAGAGTCCCAGGTTCAAAAGTCACCCATTTCAAAGAGGGTTAGAGATGCTCCAGGTGTAATTTTTCTATTTTATAGTCTCATATTCAACATAGTAGCAATGAAGCTTCCAGGCTTCCTCCTGTTCATTGTTTTCCTAGAAGATAAAAACACATCTGTAAGTGAACCTAGAAAAACCCTAGGTTTTGGCAAGAAGTTTAATGCTTCTAATATTACCACCTCAAATTAAACCTTTGATCTGTTTTTTCCTTCTTTTCTCCTCTCCTGCCTTTTCTCCCCCTTCTTCTCTACATTCATAGTTCACTGCTTTTTCTTCTCCAAAGGGCACTTTGGACCAGATTTCCTGCTGATGTTAAATGATTATGTCTCCTTTGGTTTTGCAGATCTCACTGAAAGTGGAAGGCTGGACTAAGGGACCTCCAGAGGTCCCTTCCAACAAACATTTTAATGATCTCTGAACTAGTGATACTAGAAACTAGTGCTTTTTCTGCTTGTTAAATGGGCTCCAGCAGATGAAGAGATGAGGAAATGTGCCTTTTCATTTTAATTGCCATATAAGAGGGATCAGCTGCTCCGTATGTGCTTTTTCCAAAGGTGATCCTCTGGACAAAAGTAACAGAGCAGCAAAGGCATGCCAGTGCTTCATAGCTTTCTATTATGCTTTTCTAATATCCATGTCTTTATTAATATCTTGGAAAAAGTACTTAAAGATTACTCAGGTTACCTTTAAGATGCAGCTTCCAAACAATGTTTAAAGCTTTATGGCAAAGGCTTAGTTTTACACAGCACACCACTGTTGCTAGGATCTTATATATAGTTTTAATTATTCCTGACATTTCAAATATCCCACTGTGTGTGTCTTTAGAGGAGACAGACAAAAAGTGTTTGCCTTTGCTTTGCTATCACATTGTGCTCTCTGTTAGCCAGTCCAGTGTGATGCAAGGTAGCAACAATAACTTAAAAAAAATAAGGTTTATTGTTCTTTCAGGAGTTCATGTCTCTTTTTTCAACATTCTAAATGCTGACCAAAGCCAGAGCTGGCAGTCTGTGAGATCCAACTTGGGATACCCTCCGGGGTCTTGCTTTCTAATGTGTAATTTATCTTGGCATAAAGGATGTAGAAAGCAGAAAGCTTCCCTTTTCCATTAAAATAAAGAGAAAGATTTCTTCCCCTGGGCTTCACTTACTGAAGAATGAGGAGTCCCCTAGGCCAGTTCCACTGGTTCCCTCCACAGGCAGGGGAATGAGGCTGTCAGAATACACTTGTCCCCTCTCAAGACAAGTCTTGAAGGCAGATGGTGTGAATTACATCCTGTAAATGCTGATCTTTCTCTAATTAGGTTACAAGTGGCTCCTCCACAGTTGAATTTAGAATACATGTCTGATTTTTAGATGGCTAAATTTGAGAGGTAAAACCCGTTCTCACTGACACCAGTGGGACTTCAATTGGGCTCTGAGAGAAAGGTCGCACTTGCAAGCTCATGAGGAAATAAGAATTTGAATGAGGAATGATGAACTTAAAGCTAGTCAGCTGCTGGAAGTTGCAGTTCTACACTCTGTGTACATATGCTGTCATTCAGAAATTGGAGTGCCATCTTCTGAATGAGCTGAATCAAAAATAGAAACTTCAGAAAAAACCCTGTTCCTTGCAGAGAGGCCCTAGGAAAGCAGGTTTGTATCACTGTCCTCTGGCTTTGAAAAATGTGAGTTTGGAATTCAACCCAAGGGACAGCAGAAACTCCCCTCTCGCCCCAGACAACACTCTGCTCTTCAGAAACTGCTTTAAAGTATCAGTAGCCTTGGAGAAAATATCAGGCCTGATTATTGAGAATAGACTTGACAAGCCAGATGCAAATTCATCCATTGGTCTTCAGATTGTTACTGCACTGGAAATACTGCTTTGATCGTTTAGGCTTAAAGCCAAAACTTTGTCTCAAACCTCCTTCATATTAGTTTGCACCCTGATTAAGTCTGACACTTTGACCAAAGGATAAAGCAAAGAGGCTTTTTCAACCTCTCTGCACTCCTGGACCCTGGACCACAAGCAACTGTAGTCCATATGCTTTCCTCACCATCTCTGCTTAGCCTGTGCTCCCAGTCCACAAGCATACTCGGAGGTACTGGCAGACACCATGGGATTCACTTGTCCTCCACAGCCACCTACTGGTGTGGTTCACGAACAAGAGAGCTCCTGCTGCTTCTAAAGTAAACAGCTTTTTTTTCCCTGCTTGTCTTTCACTTCTCTGGGAGCTCTCTGGTAGTTTCATGGCCCCACAATTGCTCCCCATCCTGGGTGGTCCCTGCCATATTCTCTGCTGAGCACTGCCTATAAGCATCTTTAATCCAATGGGAGCTGAATTGCTTTGATTCTCTCCCCAAGTGGCCTTTCACAGCAATGTAGCCCCAGAAAAACACTTTTTGAGCATTACCCACTCTCTGCACCACATAGGCACTTTGAAAAAGAAATTATTTCTTTGTCTTAATTAACTTATCTTTAAACAAAGCCTATCACAATTTATCATGTGCTGGGTCTCCATTAGGACAAAGGATGCTGCTGATCACACAGGGGAGTTTGGTTGACAAGTCTGCTCGCTGCCCAGCAAGGCCAAAAAATTTCTCCTTGGAAAACCATTCCAATAATTGAATACAAGGAAAAATATAAACGAAACATCCTCCCTGCACAACACCAACCTGCAGGTACTTCAGAGCAGGCAAATCCATTGTTTCATGTCAAAGCCCACAGCTGAGGCGTATTGTGGTTTTAATTCCCACTCTCCTTGTAGGAAGTGAGCCCTTAGCAATTCAGACCACATAAATACCACATAAAAGAACTATAGTAAACCAACATTATTAAAGAAGTACATCTAAATGGTGAAGTCTGGAGATGTCAGGCTGAAGGTTTCCTCTGCAGCTTAAGTCTGTGCCTTTTTTCTTGTCTGACCAGGGCACCTCCATGATTTGCTTCTCAGCTGAGGATGCATGAAAGGCAGGGTTGGCATCACTGGGACAGGTACCAGTCCTGGGGCACTCAGGAATGAGCACAGGGACTCTGAGACAGTCTCATGAAAATACAGTATTGGGAAATTTGTAGTGTGAGTGCTAGGTCATTTATGACAAACTCATAAAGACTAAGGACCCAGAAAAGAAGCCATGCATGGCAACAAGGAGCATTTTACTATCTCTAGTCAATAGTAACTGGTTCCCTTTGTGTACCACTGCTATGTATAGCACTAGTAGCACTATAGTAACTGAGTGTGGTTTTATAAGTGACTTCTTGGAAGGGACGTTAAGAACATATTTATCTTGTTTAAACTACTCCCACTAAGAGCACTACCATATTTATGTTTTGCAGCTGTACCCCTTTTAGTCTGTCAGTCATTTCATACGGAGTGAGTTTTACACACATAGAGACTAATTTTATTGATTTGGTGGGAAACGCTCATCTGGGTTCCTCCAAATGGGAATCAATCACGTTTCATATTAGCTGATTATTGGTAACGGCATTGACTGCTGTCTGGGAGGAGGAAAGGGTAAAGAACATGATTAATTGTTCCTTAAAAGCAGCTGGACACCTTTAAGCTGTGAGATGGCAATGTCCATGTCTGCTCCTATCAGATAATATCTTCCCTTTCTCAGCAGAGGAGCATTGTATAGCAGAATACACTGAATTTCTGGTGATCAGACTCACACACACACCTCCCCCCTACACACATCTTGGTCACTGAGCCTTTCACCATTTTATAATGTGGTGGGCTGAAAATTCCACCCTACATAACATTGCCAGACTAGCTCAGTGGAAGCAAATGAAGCTGTATTGACAAGCAAAACTACAATCTAAAATGAAATGCAATGAATATGTACAAAATATAAAATATTTACATATATGTACAATTTATAAACAACACAAGAACCCCCCTGGACAAACCAGGGGGCTACTAATAGCTTCCCCCTCCCTGCTCCCTTCCCCCCTGTACACAATAAAGGAGAGAGAAGAGCAGAGAGTTGTTTGTTAATACTCAGCCACAACAAAGCACTGCAGCCAAGGTCAGCAAAGCCAGCAAAAGCCAGAGCTAGTATCTGCTAGAGCAAAGGAAGTGAAAAGACAGAAGTTAGTGTACACAAGTATCTTATGTTGGTAATCTGTCTAATGGGATTATGTAAACCTTATCATTATTTTCCTTTTTACATCCAATAGTAATTTATTTACATTCTACTACTTCCTGTTCAAGATCTGTGGAAAATTTTCCAGGCACAGCTTGAAACTACCATATATAAGAAATGGAATAATGTTACTTGGGAAATTGGCATTGTACATGTGTACGTGCAGGGCAGGTTAGTTCCTTTATACCCACAGTTCTACCTTTTCTCTAAGCAATTATGGAAGTATGCAAATGATCCATCTTTATGCCCTGAATTGGTCTAAGTGCTTTTCACTTTCAGTATTTCCATGACCATAGCTGTGAAGGGCAAGAATCTGTGGTGTGCTTTGTGAAGCAGGTGGTTAGCTTATGGAAATATAATTTAACACATTTATGGTAATGTTAATATTTCAAACTATGGAAAGATACTGAACTTACAGTAGTCTTACTTGTTATCTCAGTGAGGCTGTCTCTCCCCAGTTCAAGACAGACAGAGAACTGCTAGAGAGAATTCAACGGAGGCCATGAGGATGATTAGGGAACTTGAGCATCTCCCCTATGAAGAGAGACTGAGAGCCCTGGGGCTGTTTAGTCTGGAGAAGAGAAGACTAAGAAGGGGATCTGATCAATGTCTGTCAATATCTGAGGGGTGGGTGTCAAGTGAAGGGGGCCAGGCTCTTTTCAGTGATGCACAGTAATAAGACAGGAAACAGGTCCAAACTTGAACATAGATTTCAGCTCAACATGAGAAGAAACTTCTTTCCAGTGAGGGTGACAGAGCTGCCCAGGGGGGTTGTGAAGTCTTCTTCTCTGGAGACATTCAAAACCCACCTGGATGTATTCCTGTGCAGACTACCCTAAATGATCCTGCTTTTGACAGGGGGGTTGGACTCCATGATCTCTGGAGGTCCCTTCCAATCTCTAATGTACTGTGATACCATGATACAATGCACTGAAATTCAAGCCTTTCACTTCAAATTCATTTTGCAAGATCTTGCAACTTTCCAGATCATCCTGCCAGAAGATGGATAAAGTCAACCTTCTTGGATTTCCTGGCTTCTTGGCAGCCAACTGATAGAGACGAGTTTAACTGAAATTTACAGGCTCCCAAGTACTGTATTCTGAAAAGCTGATGAAGCTTTGGGCTTCTGAGGATCTCAGTGCTGCTGAGGCCATGTTATGGCAGCAGTCTTTAATTGACTGCAATTTATATGCACACTGATGATGTTTGTAACATGTCATACTGGGCAAAGCAGTGCCTAGAAGCTGAGGAAGTGCAGATGGGTAGAATCACACCAAGCTGTGGCAGGACTGTCAGACAAAGAAAAGCTTGCTGTCACGAGGCAGCTCATATTCACACTCACACCAGAAGAATTCTTATGCCAGTGGTACTGTAGGCAAAATGAAGGCAAGGTGGGTCGGTGTTGCCTTAACAGCAGCATAAACTGGGGCAGGACAATAAATGAAATGGCTGTTTCTGTGTGAGATGTGAAGCTTTGTAAGAACCCACCTTTGAGAAATTCCTGGCTGCATTATGGAGCCTCAGACACAAGGATGTGACGTTTTTCTACACAGACTGAATGAGGCCAAGAATGAAATTATGATGAAGTTTGTATAAACTGAGCTATGAATTTGACCTTCAGGTTAGATTTTCCCCATGCAGAATGGTGAACCAAGCAGCATGATGGAAAGCTCAGCAATGAGCAAAGCATGTGGGGGCATACCTGTTTGTGTATTTATGTCTGTGGGCATCTGACTAACACTCCTACATGTATTCACCTTGCCATAAATAACTGGAGCACAGTATGTTGTAATGAAGGGTATAATGGCCTGCAGCCTGGTCTCCAGCATGTCTCTGTAATGAAGATTGCTAGGGCTGCAGAGAGACCCCCTACTCAGTCCTGACCAGAGGATTGGCTGAGTAAACAGCATGCGGGACACGCTGCTGGGCACATGAGAAATCACTGGGTGTGAAAGAGACCAGCACAGGCACTTGACAAAAGTCACAGATGGTGCTGGGGTTGGCAGGTGGCTGAGATGGAGTTATGTGAGAAATGGTAAAAATTCACAGATAAGTAGAAAAGAAGCACCGGGAGACTTTTTGGGAGCACAACCTTGGAAGGCCTACAGCGCCTTGGTCACTACATCACTAATTGCATGTAAAGCTGAGCTTGACAATGTAACCATATCAGATATACCAGATTTGGGTATGGATGTTGCAAAACTGGGACTGATGGAGAGGAGGTCATTTGGACAGGGTTGTCCATCTGGGAGGAGACTGGGATAGAGAAAGAGAGGGTTAGGGCTGGTGAAAAGAAGGTACAAGAAGATGGAGAAGGGATAAAAAGAGGTACACATTGCTCACTCATAGCCAAAATCAGGGCAATAACCCAACCTATTGTTCAGACCAGAGCACAGGAGTCAAACCTGCTACTGTGGCTGTGAGGCACTAGGGGGATAGGTGCTCTTCCCCATGCTGGCTGACATGGGGACCCAGGGGACAGAGGGATGCAGCACTCTGTTGATTGCTTGTGTAAGACCTGATGGCTTTGGTAGCTACTTGACCTTGTTGGGGTGATGAGGTGTGATTGTGTCCTCTAGCCTGCCCAAGACTGAAAAACAAGTGCCCATGAAGGCCAGTTCTGTGTGTGTGTGCACTTACTCTAGTGGCTCTGCATACTACCCATTTAAAACTAAATGCTAGCTATGGGGTTTCCAAAACAGCAAGCTGCAAAGTGATGTTTTAACACTCTTGTTTCTGCCCCTGGATCTGCTGTTTTGTTGCTCTCCAGCTCCTTTGCTGAAGAGCTCAAGAAAACCACTGGCATGACCATGACATTCCAAGTCTCTCAGCATCGGAAAGTGAATCTCCCTCAACTTGTCAGGGTGGGTTAACCTTCTTTCCCAGTGGACACTGCCAGCCTGGAGATTTCTTTCCCATTTGGAAGCCCGGGGGAAAAATGATGGGAGAGGTGAGTTGCTGCCTCCCAAAAAGCCATGGTGCTATCAATATCTTCTTTCTGAAGGGGCAAGAGAAGCTTTGTCTCAGGGTGAGGACAGGACTAAGACTCATCTTCCTCAGTGTGCCACACCTCCTAGCCTTAATACAATCAAAATGGGAGAAACTCGTATTTTCATGCTGAAATTCCGTGGCACTTTTCTCTAACAGAATTTATACAATGATGCAGCTTGCTACAGGCTCTTCCCATACACTTCATAAATGCTTCTGTCACGTTGGCAACATTCAAGATATTTGAAAACAGTTATACCCTCACCTGAAAATCCAGTTATTAGAAACTGTACACAGTTAGTCAAATACTTTAGGCTGGGTTTATTTGATTTATTGTCACCTGGTAAGGCACATTCTTAAGCCAAATTGATGTACACTCATTTTAAACTCATTTTAAGAATCTCCAGGTTGAGTTTTGCTGTGGTGTAACTGACTCATTTGAAAATATACCCATTTGTCTAACCACTGGAAAACCTGGGCCTGAATCAATCTGATCTGGAGTCAAGGAAAGACCACAAGTTGTCAGTTTTGCAAAGCTATTTTTAAAGAAATCCATACGGGATCACACCTCAGAGGAAAGCTTCTCTGGTGTAGATCTTGGCACATGCAAATGAGAAACAATAATTAGTGACGATCTTCAAACCATGCTTCCTCCCACAAGCAGTGGTATAATTATCATACAGAGATGATTACTCACTTTTATCTACTTTCAATTAAAAAAAAAAACCACCAAACCCATACATAAGCTCATAAGATGCTGCTGAGCTGCAGTCTGATACAAAGTTGGACTGGTAGTAGATTTCATCTCATATAATTCTCGGGGATGGTAAATGTCTCAGTTTTGAGCCACGAGCTGCCCAGGGCAGGAGGACAGAAAAGATCATAGAATCATAGAAGCAGTCAGGGTTGGAAAGGACCTCAAGGATCATCCAGTTCCAACCCCCCTGCCATGGGCTGGGACACCTCACCCTAGATCAGGTTGCTCAGAGCCTCATCCAGCCTGGCCTTAATATTTTACCCCTTCCCAAGGAGGAAAATAAAAATGCCTCACACTGGATTGGAAGCTTAAAAGAAAATCCTATTTACAAATCTATACAAAAGGCATTCAGGTGAAAGGAATACATTCACAAATTAGGCTCAGTTCTTCCCCTGAGCCTACCAAGCCCAAAACCATTCAGAGCCTTCCAGAAACCTCCTCCCGACTCAGCCTCAGCAGGGCCAGGAGCAGCCACACTGCACCCCCCCCCCCCACACTAGACCCAGACCTACCACAGGCTTCAACAGGCCCTGTGGCATAGCTGGGAACTGCCTGCCAGCCTAGGCCAGGAGAAAGCCTCTCCCCCACACACCATAAAGAAACCAGCACACACGTCCTGAGACAGAGAGAAGAGAGAGATTTCTCTGTGCACTCCCTTAAATAGAGAAACACAGGAAAACTGAACAGAATAACAGATTGCAATGTCCTGGGACAAGCTGCCCACCCCCCTGGGACTCTCTAGCCTCTGGAGGGCTTTTCCTTGTGGTTATACCATTGACCTCTTAATGTCCCTTAACCTACCACAGTAAAACACACATTCTTCTTGTAAACAACTAGAGGACCTGCCTGCTCTAGTTGTAATAATTTGTAACAAATGGTACTCTAAATTTAGAATGATTTGCTTTAAACAGGCTATCAAGTGAAAAAAGAAAGCCTTAAAACTAATCTTCTGTTCTCATAGCACTTTTAATCCTTAATACCATACATTGAAAAAGTCCCTTTTCCTTCATTCCACACAAAAGCATAGAATCATAGAATCATTCAGATTGGAAAAGACTCCTGGGAATCATCAGGTCCATCCATTGACCCCATTTTATCCCTAAACCACATCCCCACATCTAAATGACCTTCAAACATATCCAGGGATGGTGACTCAACCACCTTCCTGGGCAGCCTGCTCCAACCTCTGACCACTCTTATTGTGAAAAAATACCCATGTAAGGGTCAGCACATTGCTTATAGTTCACTTTCCCCTTTTCATGCCCTACCTTAAATCCTGAGATGTTTAATTTATGAAGACCAGAGGCTGCATTTTCCCATACCATGGAGCCAAGAGACACAGGTAGCTGGATATTGAAATGTTTTTTTTTGGCAGAATTTATAGTAATAAGTTATACAACCCTACACTGTCAAAACATTTAAGTGTTGCCCTTCCCATTGTGGCAGGAAGGCTTTCTCCTTGTCTCCTTTTTCTCCAGAGATGAGGTATCACAGAATCACAGAACTGTCAGGGTTTGAAGGGACCACAAGGATCATCCAATTGCAATCCCCCTGCCATGGGCAGGGATACCTCACACTAGATCAGGTTGCTCAGAGCCACATCCAGCCTGACCCTAAAAACCTCTAGGGATGGGGCTTGCACCACCTCTCTGGGCAACCTGTTTCAGTGTCTCACCAGCCTCATGGTGAAGAACTTCTTCCTAACATCCAATCTGAATCTACCCACTTCTAGTTTTGCTCCATTCCCCCTAATCCTATCACTACCTGACATCCTAAAGACCTCCTCGCCAGCTTTCCTTAAGATACTGGAAGGCCATAATAAGGTCTCCTTGGAGCCTTCTCTTCAGACTAACAACTCCAGCTTTCTCAGTCTGTTTCCATAGGAGAGATGCTCCAGCATTGTGTGGAGATACAAACCTTCCTCCACTGCAAATCTCTGCCTGACAGTGCAGGAAACATTTGTTTTTCAGACTGTGTGCTGAAATGAGCTAGCTTGGGTATTGGAAACATCATGTTACATTAGCATGGAGTGCTGAATGGTTAATTCACTCATCCAAGAAACAGGGTCAGTTCTAAGCCATAGAGTTCCCAGTCCCTGCAGCTGGACAGCTTTGGTATGTGAGTTAACCTGAACAAAGCTAGCTGACATGCTCTTCTCTGATATGTGGGACATCTATGTTAACATATGCAGTCAAGCTTGTTTGATTGCTCCACAGCAGCAAATGACTGCTCCAGAGCAGTGCTTACTTGCAGATCCTGTCTCAGTGCAACGAAGGGGCTCCTGATCCCTGGTGATTTTTCCAATTTAGTAGACAGCCAGTCCTAGGAGACATGTAACCTTCACACAACCTCTCATCTGGGAAGAAAAACACAGTCTGAGCAGGTTGGTGACCCCTGCAATCTTCATGCTTAAGTTACTTTCACACAGAAAGGTTGTTCTCTGATTAATTTTATTTTTTTTTAAATAAAACTTGTGGTTAAGACTGTCACATTTGACGTTCATATTTCTAAATGCTTTTCCCATCAAAGATCTTTTGTCTACATGTTTTGAGTTACCCTTCTTTGGACATGCATCTTTACAAGATGCTTTGTTACCAACTCTCCCTCTTCTGTGCTTTTAACTAATTTTTAAAAGATTTTAATTTTTTTAACCTATGTTGTTTCATAAGGTTGACCATTAGGGCACTGATGCCTGCTATGAAATGTTAAAGATGACAAACACAAAACCATCTTCAGGAAAACATTTGAACTTCAAAGGTCTGGTGACAGATCCAAATCTCTTGTTGTGGAAAGGTGGTCTGTCCCCAGGGAACACATTTGCCCTGGGTGTTTTGCTGCTGCAGTACCCACTGCTGGGTTTGGCTGTTTCGTTCTGCACTTCCCATTTTGTTCTGCTGAATGGTTCAGCAAGGAGCACAGGCAGGCAAAAAGAGACAAAAGAGTGCAAATGCTGAGTATTGGAGGATCCTGGGGCCCTCCATAATCCTTCCTCCCACTACCCAAACTTCCATTCAGACTATTTATTCATTGACTGTATGACTAAGACCTGAAATGAGATAAAGTACAGGTGGGAGGACAGCTTGGATAATGAGATATCATGTCAGACATTGGCAGTTAAGCTCTGCAATCCTTCGGTTTAATTCATAAGGGGGGAGGGCAAAGGAGTGTGCCATTTCCAGCACTTACAGCCCTCCTTAAAAGAAGGGCTGGAGATGATTCTGGAGATGATGCTGGGCTGATGGATGGAGCAGGGACAGACATCGATGAAGCTGGTTAGTAAGATTTAACAGCAAAGTGAAGCCCCACAACATTTGCTCTCCCAGTGGCATGTGAATGCTCCTGAGCAGGCAAGTCCATCCCAAGTGCAGGGTCTGCCTGTAGCCACATCACTTGGTCAGTCAGGGAGCAGCTAAGATGCAGCTCCAATCATAACAAGTCCCAGCAACATTTCCTTAAAGCAAAATAAACACCAGCCACACTTGCCTTCAAAGGAAACAAGCTGGTGATTCTATCTGTAGAGGCCATGCTCTCATGACACAGGAAGACTGGTGCTGAAGAGATCCACATTTCTTAGCTGGGAATGGCATAAGACAGCATCTTGGTGCTTGAAGGAAAAAGAGAATGACACAACAATGCGCTGGAGGACTTGGGAGAAGTCTGCTCCTTCATCTCCTGGAAAAAATTCTCTTGCATTAAGAAATTAGATGTAGGGACAAAATGCTTTAGTATGCCCTTGGGTCACTAACCAAGTTTAATCTCTCTAAGTAAGAAATCATTGTTTCCCTATTGTTTTTTTAAAAAAATTGATTTCTCCAGAGGCTGCAGTCATGTGGACAATGAAAGAACCATCCAGAGAGCTTCAGGAATGGTATTGTGTAAAACAATACAGGTTATTTTGAAAGGCCAGTATCCTTTGGACTACTGTAACACTTTTTGTTTTGTAACTAGAAACAAAACTGCCTTGTTGTGATGCTCTTCTCACATCAAAATTGTAAAGTGGCTGTAAATAAAGACTGTTTTGCTGGAGCAAAATTCTATGTGGGAACAGTATTTTTTTTTGGAAAAAAAATCTTTCATTAGAAAGAAATCTGTTTCATTTGCCAACTATCAAAGCACCTTACTGGAACATTTTAAAAATTCCACTGAAAAATAAGAGGACTATGTCTAATATAACTAGGAAATGTTGCTGAAGGAACAGTTGGGTTTTCTCACCAGTTGGCCATCCTTATTTTTACTCTCGTGGAGTTGAAGATCCCAGCACCGTTTGCAAGCCTCACACTTCTCATACTGCACGCAGGCCCTACAGGAGGCACAGCCCAATCCCTCTCTTATTAACACCTCCCAGGGGGGAAAGGCAGTTTGCAAGTGGAAGACAGTGTAAAGACAATGAGATTGACTTGTCCTGCAGCACCTGATGCCTGAATGAATGATGAGTCAGCACTCAAAATTCAGCAGCACTGTAAGCTGCCAATGAACTAGGCTTATCTCTGGGTATATGCCTGAAATCCTCCTTTATTGTTTTATCACCTAAAAGGAACCTAATCAGGGAACCTCATAGGAAAGACTCATTCCCTATGGTGAATAATTATTGTTCTGCCACATTTCCTGTGTCACTTGTCGTTTTGAAGATTTTTGTTGTCATCTGTCATACACTCAGTCATTTCTCTCCTTCCTGAAGAGTCTGAGCCTGCTCACTCATTCCTCATACTGAAACCCTGTGCTGCTGTTCCTCATGCAGAGGATAAAGCCCATTATGTAGGTGCTATATTATTAAAGATGCTTAGGTCACTTAACTCCTACAAAAAAGAAAAACCCTGGTCCATAAAATCCTTAATTCATACAAAAACCAGTGAAACATTCGCTCCTGGGTGCATAAACCCTTTCTGAATATGGGTATGAAACTCCTAAATTAATCAGCTACTTCAGTTGTTTTATTTTGTCTTAAGAAGTGTTTTCAGGCTTGGAGTCCTGCAGTGTAGCACAGGATGAGTGGCAGGGTCAGGAAACTGCTGAGAGAAACCTATTGCACCATGATCTGTTAAGAGTTTTGTTGCTTTGTGTGTAAACCACTAACTAGGAAAGGAAGCATCTGCTTTTCAAGGTCTCCCAAAAGCATAGAGGAAAAAACTGTAAGAAAAATCTGCCCTGAATTCTCACCTGTGAATGCATTTTCCAGCTCAGTGTCTCATCTGGCTGCTTAGAGACACGTCAAAGACACACAAATATTTACCAATGAATATTGTTTATTCGGGTCTGGGGAAACGGTTCTGTTTGTGTTTATATGGAGACTATTACTTTACATGAGCTGAATGTCACTGTACACACATTTTTTTTCAAGTCAATATTTGTTTCTTGCTGCTATTCTGTGCCTGGAGACTGATGTTGGTGGGGTTTATTTAATCTTCACATGACTTGGTTCTGTACACAACTGCTCCACAATTCATAAAAGCCCCAAATGAAGGAATTTGACAGACTGAAGCTCAATAGTGTATTAAGGACTTTCAAGCTTTGAAATCAATGGAAATATTTCCACTGTGAGCAAAAGATTTCAGAGTAAGCCTTAGTGAATATATGCCAAGTTTCTCCCTAATAAAACAAAGCAGATGACTCATGCAATGGCTCTAGACTTGCTCTGAACGGAAAATTCTGTATGACAGAACAAATAGTCTTATTGTAACAGAAGGTGATGTGGGTCCTTACTCAAAGTTAAGAACTGTCTTGTGTTGGGGAAAAGCACTGAGCTGGTGATGTGAGACTGCTCCTGGGGACTGCAAGTGTGGGATTTCCATCTGGCCAGGATTCTTGCTGCAAGCGCAGTAGACATGAATTACTGACAGCCCATGTGGTGTGCAACACGGTCAAGGACAGATTCAGATTCCAGAGAAAACACATCTTGCACAGGTCCTGGGTGTAAATCCTGCTGATGAAGAGACATTCAGTTATTTGATGGGCTGAACTCTGACATCCATGGTGGCCTGATGCACCTTCAGTTTGCCCCCTCAAGTCAAAGGACGCTGCATTACATTTATGGTGGCATGAATTTGTATCTGAACTGAAATCGTGCTACCATCACAGTCTTAAGGGCTTTGGGCCCTGGGCTGCAGTTTGAACAAAAATCTCAAGCTAAACTTGGTCAATTGCTCCTCAAAAATTACATAAAAAAGACAATGACTGCTTCTATTTCTGCAAATTTGCTGTTGGTAGTGGAAGCCATGGGAAGGAAATAGATCAGTGCCAGACACTCGCTAAGCTGACTGCATATGGACAATTTTTTGGTTACTTACATGATACAGCCACTGTTCACGGAATCATAGAATCACAGGATGTTAAGGGCTGGAAGGGACCATGAAAGATCATTCAGTTCAACCCCCTGCCAGAGCAGGATCACCTAGAGCAGGTGACACAGGAACGCATCCAGGCAGGTTTTAAATATCTCCAGAGAAGGAGACTCCACAACTCCCCTGGGCAACCTGTTCCAGTGTTCCCTCACTCTCACAGGGAAAAAAATTTCCTCACGTTTCCATGGAACTTCCTATGCCTCAACTTCCACCCATTGCCCCCTGTCCTGTCACTGGGCATCATCTTGAAGCCTGGCTCCATCCCCTTGGCACTCACCCTTTACATATTTATAAACATGAATGAGGTCACCTCTCAGTCTCCTGCTCTCCAGACTAAGGAGCCCCAGCTCCCTCAGTCTCTCCTCAAAAGGAAGATGTTCCACTCCCTTCATCATTTTTGTGGCTCTGCACTGGACTCTTTCAAGCAGGTCCCTGAGGTCCTTCTTGAACTGAGGGGCCCAGAACTGGACACTATATTCCAGATGTGGCCTCAACAGGGCAGAGTAGAGGGGTAGGAGACCCTCTCTGGACCAACTAACCACAGCCCTTCTAACACACCCCAGAATGGAATTGGCCTTCTTGGCCACAGGAGCACATTGTTGGCTGTTCTGATATTGCAGTCATGTTCTCAGGGCCTTAGCCATCATTAGGTCTAACTATAGCTTTCATATGAAGACACACTTTTCCTCTGAAACCCTTACTATACACACAGCCAAACTAAAATGTTTCATTTTGCCCACTGCCTGGCATAACAAAACTGCCTCTCTGCTTTTGGAGACTTCTAGCTGCACCTAAGCTCAGAGAGCTGGGATTGTAACTACATGTCTGAAGCAACTGCCTCGTAAATACAAGATAAGCAAAATACATCACTATGAAAACAAATGAGTAGCATTTCAGACATGTCATTATATGAATTAGTGGTAATTAGCTGTCAAAATCCATGTCTTGGGTTTATAGGGAGCAAGACAGATGCTCTTCATGCCTCCCCAGAGGAGTAAAAGAAAACGCTCCACAGAGGATTGGAAAGGATTGGGAATTTAAACAGAAGTACTGTTCACAACTATACACCACAGTACCAAACCATACACAATACCCAAATACATAGTCCACCTCGTTAAGCCTAAAGCTTTCCACAACCTTTCCCTGACCCAGGCCAAATCCCAGGCCTCAAAGCCCCCCCATACCACCCTACCTCCCACCCCACCCCATACCAGGCCAAAATGATGCAGCTAGAAATTCAGCTTTCCAGCAGCAGCCCCCACTCCCCTGCACTGCAAGAGATAGCAGTCTGTGTCAGGAAGGGAGCAAGGAGAGGAGAAGGGGCTGAAACTGACTATGCAGCCAGTTTATATAGTAGATAAAGATAAAATATTATGGGATGGAATAACATAATTTCCTGTGTCCACCCACTGGGGCTGGACTGCTCAGCTCTTTGCATCTTCTGGTACTTGGAGGAACCATCTCTGTGGTTAGGACATAGTCTTCAACTGTGTCAGTGTGAGTGGCCCTACTTTGTTTTGAGTAGTGGTTCTTAAACATTTCTATCTATCCAATGGAAGTGTTTAGAACAATCATTATTTTGCTTTCTTACACCCAATAGTGACTTATTTACACTCTTTCACTTTCTCTGCTTGAACTTTGAGAAGAAAAATTAAAAAGACAGTTTTAAACCATCACATCAACCTATAACAATCCATAAGCACAATAGAATTAACCTACAGATCCAACATAAATACAGAGTACTTACACAAGTTCATCCACTAGAAAAACTGAGCTAACTTTTAACAGGTGTAATGAAAAATGCTGAATGAAGTCTGGAGAAGAGAAGGCTCCAAGGTGACCT
Source organism: Indicator indicator (assembly GCF_027791375.1). NCBI lineage: Eukaryota > Metazoa > Chordata > Aves > Piciformes > Indicatoridae > Indicator > Indicator indicator. The sequence goes on along the minus strand of NC_072011.1, from coordinate 7,364,599 downwards.
TATTGTGGCTTTTCAATATCTGAAGGGGGCCTACAAGAAAGCTGGGGAGGGACTTTTTAGGATATCAGGTAGTGATAGGACTAGGGGGAACGGAATAAAGCTGGAAGTGGGGAGATTCAGGCTGGACGTGAGGAAGAAGTTCCTCCCCATGAGAGTGGTGAGAGCCTGGAATGGGTTGTCCAGGGAGGTGGTTGAGGCCCCATCCCTGGAGGTGTTTGCAGCCAGGCTGGATGAGGCTCTGGCCAGCCTGATCTAGTGTGAGGTGTCCCTGCCCATGGCACGGGGGTGGAACTGGATGATCCTTGTGGTCCCTTCCAACCCTGACTGATTCTATGATTCTATGATTCTAAACTGCTGGAAGTCATGTATGGTAAGACAGAGGGAGTTGGTGTGGCTGTTGGAGAAAGCAAAAGCTCAGCATTTGGCTCTAATTCTCAGCAGAGTGTCACTGGAAGTCATATGTTTTTCAGCTATATCCTATATATTCTATATTTCTAGTTTCCCTTTTTGTGGTAAATTGGTTTTACTGACTGGAGAGGACTGTGGTTCACTCTAGTAACAGCCCATGATGACTAGCACATCATACCCTTTTACTAACCAGAAAAAATGCTTGTGTGAACATTTTGTCCTGCCTTTAGTTGCATTTTGCTGCAGCAGATAATACTCACAAGAAATTAGAAATATTAACATTGTGCTAACAAAGAAAGACTCACAAAAAAACCCTCCACCCCAAAACCAACTAGAATCCTCCCAGGTGCCTGGCTCAGTGATGGAAGACTAATTTTAAAGGCATTGAACATTTAACACCTCTGTATGCATTTCAAATGTGTTTTTCTCACTAAGGCCAATATTAACTTCTGGAATAAACCACAGTACTTTAATCATCAGCACAAGCAAAGCCTTGATTCAATCTGTGTCAGAAAATGAAGGAGATGATGAGGGGGTTAAAGATGGAGAGTGTCTGTCTCATTTGTTTCAGCAGACATCTTCTTCAGGCTTGGGTAGAACTTACCATGGGATAAGAGGTGAACATATTAAAGTAACATACAAACAGCATACATTCTCTGACTCATACAGGGACTAAAAATGCATGCATGTGTGCATACATTTTCTCTATACAATTACCATGAGGCATTGTAGAGTTACCCTAGCTATGTCCTCCACAGTCCTGCTAACCCAGCTCTGCCCATGCTGCAGTGCTGATTGCTGCATTTAATGTCAATATTTTTATCAATGACATAGATTAAATGCACCACCAGCAAGTTTGCAGATGACACCAAGCTGTGTGGTGTTGTTGATACACCAGAGGGACCTGGACAAGCTGGAGAGGTGGTGCCCAGGTGAACCTCATTAGGTTCAACAAGAGCAAGTGCAAGGTTCTGCACCTGGGCTGGAACAATTCTCACTATCAATACAGACTGTGGGATGAGGCATTAGAAAGCAGCCCTGTGGAAAAGGATGTGGGGATGTTGATGGATGAGAAGCTGGACATGAGCAGGCAGTGTGAGCTTGCAGCACCAAAGGCAAATCACATCCTGGGCTGCATCAAAAGATGCATTGCCAGCAGATCCAGAGAGGTGATTCTGACACTTTGCTCTGCTCTGGGGAGAGCTCACCTGGAGTACTGTGTGCAGGTCTGGAGCCCTCAATATAGGAAGGACATGGACCTGATGGAGAGGGTCCAGAGGAGGGCCACAAAAATGATCAGGCTGTTGGAGCACCTCTGCTACAAGGACAGGCTGAGGGAGCTGGGGTGTTCAGCCTGGAGGAGGCTCTGGGGAGCCCTGATAGCAGCCTGCCAGTACCTGAAGGGGGACTACAGGAAGGATGGAGAGAGACTGTTTACAAAGGCCTGCAGTGACAGGACAAAGGGCAATGGCTTCAAACTAGAGGGTAGATCTAGATTGGATATCAGGAAGAAGTTCTTCACTATGAGGGTGCTGGAACACTGGAACAGGTTCCCCAGGGAGGTGGTTGAGGCCCTCCCCCTGGAGATACTCAAGGTGAGACTCGATGAGGCCCTGGGCAACCTGATCTGGTTGGGGATGTTCCTGCTGACTGTGGGGAGGTTGGACTGGATGACCTTTGGAGATCCTTTCTGGCCTGGCCCACTCTGTGATTCTGTGATTTTGCACTGCTAGGATATGGCCAAAATCACAGCATGCAATGCAATGAGTGCAGGGAAGGCTGTAGTGATAGCTGTCCACGGTAATGCAGGACTAAATCCTTCATCCAAATCCAAACACAAGGGCTGCAAAATGCAGAGATGTTGCACCTACACTCAGTTTGTGGGCATTCCACTACTTGCTCTCTATTTGCTCTTGTCATCTTTTCTTTCCACACTTTCCACACTGCATTCAATGTTCCCTTTCATGGTTAGGTTACAAAGTGGACAACAAATAGTCTCAAATTATGCCTGTCATCCAAGGCTAGCTACAGGACATGCTCTCATGATGATTGCAAGTTACAGGTTATACAAAGTAATCATTTAAAAGCATTTCATAATAATTACAGTCATCAATGTCAATGAAAAAACAGCTACCAGGGGTGCAGCAGCATGGTTTATATTAATTGAAAGGCACGAGTAGGATTCCTGCTTTTTAGCTGAGTAGCTATGGGACATGTCTTGGTGAGCAGAGCTCTCATTTACCCACTGTTGGGATATGATCTTTTTAATCTGAACCAGGTGAGAGCAGCCACTACACAAATAAATGTGCTACAGGATGCTTTCCATACCACTGTGCTCATCACTGGCCTGAGACACTGTGAAAGTTCTTTGGAAATAATTTAGATGTGATTGTTTTTTGTCTCCTTGATGGGCACCAGTAGTGCCAGACTTGCAATACATTAGCTAAATGCACTCCTGTTTCCCTCATCTGTACCCTCAGACCAAAGTATGCTCATGGCATTATTGCAACCCATCATTTTCTAATTGTGGAGCCAGGGTGGGACATCAGAGACAGTGGTGGACTCTCAGGGAGATGCTTGGTGCCATGGGAAAGATAGAATCATAGAATTGTTAGGGTTTGAAGGGACCTCAAGGATCATCTAGTTCCAACCCCCCTACCATGGGCAGGGACACCTCACACTAGATCAGGCTGCTCAGAGCCACATCCAGCCTGGCCTTAAAAACCTCCAGGGATGAGGCTTCCACCACCTCCCTGGACAACCTGTTCCAGTGTCTCACCACCCTCATGCTGAAGAACTTCTTCCTATCATCCAATCTGAATCTACCCATTTCTAGTTTTGTTCCATTCCCCCTAGTCCTATCATTCCTTCTTGCTTGCCCACCACCACACAGCTTGGTGTCATCAGCAAACTTGCTGAGGGTGCACTCAATGCCTCTGTCCATGTTGCAGACAAAGATGTTGAACAAGACTGGTCCCAGATCGGGGCAGCTGAGATAGTATTTGGGGCAGCAGTGCCCAGACTTCTCTGCTGGTAACCCCACATCTCCCTGCTCATGCTTCAGGCCTATGGGAATTCTGTCTGGACTTCACAGCTCTGCCTCCTCAAGTGGCCTCAGGTAGGGATCACTATTTTATCAGAGGAAAGAGTTTTTGCAGACAGCCTAGGTTCAAGTGGGAGAAACCAACACACTTTTTAATGCCTTTGCTGGAATTGACCAGAAGATTGGAGGTTCAGAGGCAGGCTCTGACTGCTAGGTAGTAGCTGCTTCCTGTTTTTCTTCATCTTCAGCTGCAGCACCCTTGGTGGCACTGAGTAATGTCTCAGCTGCTCTCTTTCCCAACACACCTTGCACTCTCTCAAAAAGTCATTTCATGTGATCCCTTACAAGGCACAACGTAAGACAACATGCTTACACATAACTACTTGTATCTTACACTTGGAGAAGGAGGTTGCTTGGATGACCTCTTTAGGCCCAACCTACATGAGGCATGACTCTATGCTTACAGCCACTGCTGCATATAGCAGAAGAAAGCACAGAAGTGACCTAACCATCTCAATCCATCCTAGTTTAAAAAGGAAATCCTTGTCTACCTAGGAAAGCCTTTAAGAAAAGAGTGGAAACTTTAATTCAATGACAGCAGCATCAGTACTAGACCTCATCTGGGCAGGCAGCTACTGCAACAGTGGCTTTTCTTAGATAAGCTTAAGGTAAGTCTGTTCCTTTCAACCCAGCATCTGTGTTTTGCCACAGCCATGTGGCACATACTCCCATCTGTCCAAAGGCTGGGACCTGTGGTGCTTCAGCCCCTGTGAGAAGCAAAGTCCCACCATTCTGTGGGCTGGGGGGAACCAGTGAGTCACTGCTCTCAATAAGCTCTATCATGGGGCACAGGCAGCACAGCAGACTGCTGGGATAGTGAATCATATCCCTCACAAACCACAAAACATGACAGGAAGATGGATATGGAGGTAACCCTAGAGAGGTGCACTGACTTGCTGTGCAGCCTGAGCTCATACCCCAGAAGAGGTTGCAGCTCGGGGTGGCTGGAGACTGGTGCTGCCCTCCTTCTTGCCCAGTCTTTGTGAAGATATTTGGGCCACAGGGTCCCTTGTGATTCTGTGGTGAGGGAGAGGCTTCACTTGGAATTGGGATGGAGGGTGAGAAGCAGCCACAGCGCTGAAGGCATTGCACTGCTGTGCTGACTCAAAGGTGCTGGTGACAGACTCCTCAGCTGGGAGAGCATCTCTCAAGGCACCAGGGGATTGTAAAAGGGAGGCTGAAGCAGTTTGGATGGCTGCAGGTTGCCATAGCAAAATAACATGACAAAACAGTAGACAGTTTTATATGATCTAATTACTGTATTGGACCTTCATATCAGACTCATTTATTAATGCATTGTACACAGCACACATGAAGTGCCAAAACTCCTCCAGTTCAGGTCCTTTCCAGAAGCCTTGATGTGGAAGATCATCCAGTAGGAGTTAGCAGGAGCTGGAAATGTATTCTGGAGGCTGTTCCAGCAATGTTAGAGGAGCAGCTGGAGCCCTTACTCCTGGTGGTCTTTTGTCACATTAGCACTGCTGGTGCACTCAGAAGGAAATATCAATCCAAAATAGTTTTGTGGAAATTGTCCAGCAAGTCTTCCTCTCAATGAGCATGTGAGAGGTACTCCATGTTTCAAATCACTTTGATTTGCTTTTCACCTAGAGATCTGCTAGAGCAGCACTGGTTGTGCAGAAAGCGACCTCCTGCATACTCACACTGGTGGAGCCACTGCCTGCTTTACCCATTGCTGAAGGGTGGCAAACACACCTCTGGGCTGAGTGCCTGCAGGAGGAAAACAAAGCCATTCAGAGGTATGTAACCAGCTGCAGGAATGCTTGTGCTGCTCCTCATCCTCCTCTGCATAGTGGATGTGCAGGCACTCACCTTTGATGGATGATTACTCTCAGATGAGCTCGCTAATGGCTCCAGTTATGTCGCTCATGAAACTGATCTTCCTGATTCCTGAAAGACCCCATTAACACTGCATTAGGATCCTGATGGTTTTCATTCACTGAATTATTCAATTACTTAATTTTTTTAAACATATCAGAATACCTTCCGAGTCAAACGTGAGCTCTTGGTCTTCTTTGAGAGGGGCTGACCTTGAGCACGCTTCAGAGGGCTGCTGCAGCCTTGCTTTTCTCTTCACACACACTGTCCCTACAGCACTCAGCCTTGTACCTTCAGAAAAAGGTGTTATTGAGAAAAGCAGCAAGCTAAGTGGCTTTTTGTATGTGTGTGTGATTTATCCAAGTGCCTGTTTGCTCCCACATGCCGAGAGTGGATAATAGCAGTTCTCAATCAGAGTTAAAATTACCAATGCTCTTCTGTCTGTGAAGGGAAAAAAAAAACAACCCCCAACCTTTAATGATGCTGCTGTACTACTGATCTTACTATAGCTTGTCATGTCTTCATCCTTGCACCCCTGTGCAGTGTTATTGTATTGACTAGTTACTTCAGTCCATACCTCTGCTGAAACCAATGTAAGACAACTGTATCTGATACTCAGCTAAGATGGTGAAGCTAGTGTGAAAAAAAAAGCCATGTAAAGAACAACAGAAAACCAGTGTTTTTCCAGACACCTTGTACATCTTCCACTCTGTGGTGGGTTGAAATTACCCCCCAACACAAAATTGCCAGACCAGCTCAGATGGAAGCAAATGAAGCTATACTTACAAGCAAAAGTACAATCTAAAATATGGAACACAATGAATATGTACAAAATATACTATATTTACAGATATTTACAATTTATAAACAGCACAAGAACCCCCCTGGACAAAACTAGGGGGTTACCAACAGCTACTCCCTCCATGGTCCCTTCCCCCACCCTATACAAGGTAAAAGAGAGAAGAGCAGAGAGTAGGCGGTTAGTACTTAGCCACAACACAGAATGCAGTCAAGGTCAGCAAGCAGTCAGCAAGTATCTGCCAGAGCGAAGAAATCCAAAAGAGAAAGAGTTAGTTTACACAACTAACTTCATGTTAGGTATCACAGTCTCACAGTGTATCAGAGGTTGGAAGGGACCTCCAGAGATCATCAGGTCCAACCCCCTGCCAGAGCAGGATCACTTAGCATAGTCTGCACAGGAATGCATCCAGATGGGTTTGGAAAGTCTCTAGAGAAGGAAACTCCACAACCCCCCTGGGCAGCCTGTTCCAGTGCTCTGTCATCCTCACTGGAAAGAAGTTTCTCCTCATGTTGAGCTGAAATCTTCTATGTTCAAGTTTGAACCCATTGTTCCTTGTCTTATCACTGTGAACCACCCAAAAGAGCCTGGCCCCCTCCACTTGACACCCACCCCTCAGATATTGATAGACATTGATCAGATCCCCTCTCAGTCTTCTCTTCTCCAGACTAAACAGTCCCAGGGCTCTCAGTCTCTCTTCACAGGGGAGATGCTCAAGTCCCCTAATCATCCTCATGGCTCTCTGTCGGATTCTCTCTAGCAGTTCTCTGTCTCTCTTGACCTGGGGAGCTCAAAACTGGACACAAGACCAATGGGACTACTTACACCTTATCCTTATTTTCCCTTTTACATTCAGTGGTAATTTATTGATATTCCATTACTTTCTGTTCCAAAATTTGTGGAAAATTTCCTAGGCACAGCCTTAAACTGCCACACACTGACACTGGTAACTCAACAGTATGCTGACAGTGATCAGCACAGAGAATTGCTCTGTCCTCCTCTTGAATATACATTTATAGCAGCAAATTTTGCCTATGTATTTCCTCAAAGCTGGAAGCTGTTGAAATTATCTTGCACAAGATGCTGGAGTAGTCTTAAAAAAAACCCCAAACAACTCAGCAGCAACAGCAGCCCCTCTTGCTTCAAGTTACTGACACTTTGGTGTCTGCCTGCAGTCCCAACATATGTACACAATGCACCATTCTCTTTCTCCAGATGTGCTCACCCCAGGGTCTTTTCTGACTCACAAGTTAGGAATACTTTTTGGTTGGAGTCTGCTAAAATTTGTCAGTCTAAAAGGGCAGAGAGCTGATTTCTTTCATTTATATATTCCCAGTCATCTACCCAACACAATTAATTTATAGGAAGGGTGGAACTAGAAAATGGGACAGCATTAGAGTTTCATATATTCACATACACAGTAATTTTTAGTTGACATAGATGAACTCTGATGGATTATGTAGGGTCAAATTATATGCTTCAAATTAAATGAGGTGGTGATTGAGTGGCTTGTCCACATCATATAGGCTCCTTATCTCAAAAGGTCTTACATCAGGCATCTGAAACCACTCTTGGGCACTTAATCAAACACAGGCTGGTTTGCAGAGGTTGTCAGCACGTGTAGCTCACTGCCTAAATTACTCCATCTGTATGGTGAAAGTAACTGGAATGTCAGCTAGTCTGGGATCAAGTCATCTTTTATCAGAGTGTCTGGCCTCTGAAGCCTTCAGCAGATGGATGAAATTGTTACCTTTTGGGTGCCTCAGGTGCAGTTCGAGTCCCATTAAATACTACTCGCTCCTTGTGGCACTTTGGAGAATCATTAGCAAATAGCAATATTTACTCTTAGGATATAGTTCCATCCAAAGACTGAACTCCCTTCTATCTCGGATGTCTTCAGTGTGCTGTTGTGTACTCTTCCTTGTGCTACATGGAAAATTTGTTGTCACACTGGCTCCAGTTAGAGACATGCAAATCCATATCCTCTTGATACCCCTTTGTAACTTCTTTCATATAGCTAATAGAAAGCTCTTGGCAGACAGTGGAAAGAATTCTATTTCCTCTGACATGCATTATAACAATATCTCCAGAAGCAGATGCTGGAGCCATTCCTGTGCTGAAGAAGAGGCACATATTTAATTCCCAGTGAATCACCTTCAACAATAGTTTAGACTGGACATTAGGAAAAAAAATTTTTACAGCATGAGGCATTGGAATGTGCTGCCCAGGGAGGTGGTTGAGTCACCAACCCTGGATGTGTTCAAAGAGACAGAGACCTGCTGGAAAGAATCCAATGAAGAGCCACAAGGATGCTTAGGGGACTTGAGCATCTCCCCTGTGAAGAGAGACTGAGAGCCCTGGGGCTGTTTAGTCTGGAGAAGAGAAGACTGAGAGGGGATCTGATCAATGTCTATCAATATCTGAGGGGTGGGTGTCAAGTGGAGGGGGCCAGGCTCTTTTCAGTGGTTCACAGTGATAAGACAAGGAACAATGGGTTCAAACTTGAACATAGAAGGTTTCAGCTCAACGTGAGGAGAAACTTCTTTCCAGTGAGGATGACAGAGCACTGGAACAGGCTGCCCAGGGGGGTTGTGGAGTTTCCTTCTCTGGAGACTTTCCAAACCCACCTGGATGCATTCCTGTGCAGACTACCCTAAGTGATGCTGCTCTGGCAGGGGGGTTGGACCTGATGATCTCTTGAGATCCCTTCCAACCTCTGATAGACTGTGACACTGTGTGATACTATGAAAGGTGGTTTGGACGTGGTGCCTGGGGCTATGGTTTAGGGGTGAACTTTGTAGAGTAGGGTTCTGGGTTGGACTTGGTGATCCTGAGGGTCTTTTCCAACCTGAATGTTTCTGTGATTCTGTGAATTGCCTGCATGTGGCCAACATGGCTGTGGGCTCAGAGGCCAACCATGGCAAGGTGCTGCTCTAACAGATGCAAGCCATGACTCTTTCCCAGAGACCTTGCAGTTCTGAGTTTGTTTGCTTACGAGGCAAGAAGGGAGCTAATTTCATGCATGTGATCAGGCACCTCTAAGAGACTTCTTCCCTCAATTATATTTGCACAAGAACAAAAAACTAGTAGAAGGGAAAACTCAGCACAGCTTGACATTCCCAGTGCAGTACTGCATGAGATGATCTGGTAACAGAATAAAATTATACAAATTACTCTTAAAAAGCTTTTACAACAAGTACTAATATGCTTCCATCTTAATGATGACCTGCAATTGTCAACAATTTGCAAACACAAACACATGAATGAAAATGAGGGTTACAAAACTATTACTACCAGGGCTTCAGATAATCAAGTTAAATTAAGTTAAATTCAGCACAACTGCCTTCAAACATGCATTTGTTTTTTCAGTCAAGGCCCTGTGACAACTGGGCTGGCTGTATACTCCAGCAGCCAGCAGCAAATGTCTCTGCAGGAGCCCTCTGCTTTTGTGGAGGCAGCACAGCTTCCCTGCTGAACCCAACAGTTTTTGTGAGTCTTTCAAAAATGCCCAATCTTGTAACTCTTCTGGAGGCCCTGCAGGCTGGTGGCTGGATCTTGTCCAGCTCTGGTAGTCGTGCCCTCACTATGCTTTGTCTCTGTGTCCTGACACTGATTTAATTTTATCCCATAGCCTCTCAAGGTGTTGCTTGAGCAAGGAATTGTCAGTCTGCCCTGGACATCTGAATGGGCCACATCAGGGTACCTTGGTCTGTGCTACTGTGGCCAGGTGTGCTGGCAGCACTCCATGCCTGGCCTGTAGCGTTCTGGATAAGGACTTCAACAGCTTGCTGGAACTTTAAATAGCTTTTATTGCCAGCCTCACATTATACCCATCAAAGCCAGTGATTTATTTAATTTAGAACTGCTTTACTCAGAGATGTTTACCCACAGACTGTCCCAATCTGGAGGCGCTGGAAAGGAGGTCACTTACAATTTGTTTAATTGCTTTTCTGGTTATTTTCTGTAGTTCTCTATTCAAAATAACTTGGAGCTGTACATAAACGCTGACTATCAAACCTATCTGAGAGATTTAGTCACACAGCTGTGCATCTCAATCTCCTTAACCATGTTTCAACTATCTCAAACACATGATGTTAAATTGGAGATGGGATTTTTGGATTATAGAAGAGGGATGATTATGGGACTTGAGCATCTCCCCTGTGAAAAGAGACTGAGAGCCCTGGGGCTATTCAGTCTGGAGAAGAGAAGACTGAGAGGGGATCTGATCAATGTCTATCAATATCTGAGGGGTGGGTGTCAAGTGGAGGGGGCCAGGCTCTTTTTGGTGGTTCACAGTGATAAGACAAGGAACAATGGGTTCAGACTTGAACAGAGAAGATTTCAGCTCAACATGAGGAGAAACTTCTTTCCAGTGAGGGTGACAGAGCACTGGAACAGGCTGCCCAGGGGGGTTGTGGAGTCTTCTTCTCTGGAGACTTTCCAAACCCACCTGGGTGCCTTCCTGTGCAGACTACCCTAAGAGATCCTGCTTTTGGCAGGGGGGTTGGACCCAATGATCTCTTGAGGTCCCTTCCAACCTCTCATATACTGTGATTCTGTGAGTATCAGGGTTAGAAACTAGGCAAAGGTGTGACTTCTGTATAGGGCAGTTACCTGTGAAGTTGTACCAGGAATGGTGAAAAGAAAGGATCTCCTTGGCCTGAGAAGACCAAACAGCATAGACTGTAGCAGGCTTTATTAAACTCCCCAAGAATTGTGCAGTAGGACAGCAGCACTGCTCCTAAAAATACAGCATGTTTTGCACCTGAGGAATTTGGAGGTTGACAGCTTTACACCTTTGGAAACAGCTGTGGATGGCAAGCTCTGCTCAGAAGAATTGTTGTGACCTGCATGAGCAGGAGCTGAGACCCAGAGCTGACATGGTTTCCTGATTAAGCTGAAACACAGTGGAGCTCCCCTTTCTCCCAGAGACCCAGTCTCACAGCTTTGCCAGATCATTTTGACATGTTTTCTCCACCCTGAGGATTTTAATTTCGCTTGTAACAATGCCTTTTAGCTTGGAAACACTCTTGATTTTCTCTGCAGACTTTTGCCCCAAAAAAAAAAAAAAAAAAAAAAAAAAAAGGAGGAAAAGGGGGGTGGGGGAGGGAAGGTAAGAGAAAAAATATACAAAAGAGTTGATTTCCAGACACTTGAGAGTACTGGAAATTGTTCAGGTGATGAAGTCAAGCAAGGTACTAGCTGGTAAGTGGGAGGTTTAAATGTTAAAAATCTCAAGGTAGCAAGACAATGATGTAAAGAGGCCTTCTCTCTTCTGATTACTACTGAGAAAGGATGATATCACAGTGGAACTTGTTAAGATGGAATATTCCCAACAGAGAATAAGTCATGCCAACACTAGTATCAAACTGAACATCTGAAAGGGACTAATTACTTTTTCTGCTAGGATTCTGCTAGGAATATCTTTCCATTTTGTCACTGCTTCAATATCTGAGCAATCCCATTAATCTCAAACATCTGAATCCCAGCTCCTCTTCTTAATTTCTGCTGGGAATTGAGGGAAATCACACAACAAGCCATACCAGAGCTTACAGGGACTGAATGTGATGTTCTTGAGTATCAAAACATTCCACACAGGAGAATGCCTCGTGATGGGTGCTAGTTTGGCCACGCACTGCTGGAACAGGGAGAGGTGGATTCTGTCCCCACACTCCTGCACACACTGGTGGGGACATGCATGAGGCTAAAATGGCAGGTGAGAGGGAGGAGGGCAGGAGAGAGGGAGGAGGGCTCTACTTGCTAGTTGGAAATTTCTCTCCCTTTCTGTGTCATTGTGATTAGCTCATGTAACAGTGGGAATCACAGCTCATGGCAGAGGGACTGTGCTCTCACACACTGCTTCTCTAGAGGTTTCTATTTGGTCCTCGACTTGAAGCAGTTAGCTCCCTCCCTTCAGTGTCTTAGCTGGTTAGCTCTGAAGCTCCAAGCTTCAGGTTGTTTGAGAGAGCATAAAGAGATAAAGTATCACCTTGTCTTTCAAAAGAAAGCATCGAGTAGAAGTGGACAGGGTGAGGACAAAGCTTTCTCCTCAGTTCCACTCCTTAGGTTATGTTTGTCACACAAAACATCAGGAAAATGCAAGCTGAGTACTATTCATTCTCCAAAGCAGCAAAGCTTACTGCACAGATGTTGACAAGCAGGTATCCCAGAGGTATACTCTACCAGACTGAACAAAATTGGCAATGATACGAGGAGGTCCTTAAACAAAACACACAGGTGGCAGGCTCAAAATGAACTAGAAAATGTATTCTTCACATTGAATTCCATATTGTAGGCCAGACTGGTGTGATGGTTTTAAGGCTATGCCTTTATTTTCTTTTCACAGAGTTTGAGCAGAAAAGTAAAAGAATGTAAATAAATCACAATTGGGTGTAAGAAAGGAAAATCGTGATTATTCTGAACACTTCCATTGGGGAGATAGAAACCTCTAAGAGTCAGTACTCAAAACAAAGTACAGTCTGTCTGTCAGTCTGTCTGGTGTTTCTCTGCTGGGCAGTCTGCATTTCTCTTCTGGCTTTGCTTTTCAAAGATAACATACTGGCTTACTGACCTTGAAAGCTAAGTTCTAACAACTTCTCTGCTTCTTGTCTTTCTTCCTTCTGCCAGGGTGGTCTGGGAAGGCAGGGAAGGGGAAGGCAGGAGGGCAGCTTTCCTGGCTTTGGCCAGGAGGGGTTTGTGCTGTTTCTGTTAATTGTACATATTTGTAAATACTGCAAATCCTGTATATTTGTACATACTCATCGCATTCCGTTGTAGACTGTACTTTTTGCTTTGTAAATACTGCTTCATTTGCTTCCAAACTGAGCTAGTCTGGAGTTGTTATTGTGGGAGGGGAATTTCAGCCCAACACACTACAACAACTGGAAACTAAAAAAAAAAAAAAAATCTTCAAATGCTTTAGTTTTCTTTAGAGCATGATCAGTACAAAAGAATCTCATCTGTCTCAAAACAAAAAAAAAAAGAAGGAAGATTTGCTGACAGAAGCCCATACCCTGTAAGATGGGAACATGAAGCCCTCAGACCAGCAATTTTGCAAGCATTGCAAATGGCAGCATTACTTAGGGCAAGGGTTTTTTTGGGTCATTTGTCTTTGCCTGCATGACATTGATTTGGGGAAAGAGATTACAGGCAAAAGATGGGGAGATCTCTGCATCATCAGAGGCACTCTGACTCTTTCCAAAGGTGTTAGCTACATGCAAACCCACTTGTGAATTCAGTGCACCTGGGGACAAACACTGGGACAAGAAGGGAACACTAGAGGTTGACTGGAAGTAGGCAACTGTGTCATTATTTCTGCCCAAATCCATAAGGAAGAAGCAAAATTGTGCTGGAAATGGCTTCAAGGGAATTTTATGGCTAAATGAGCTGTCAGAATCAGCAAGTTGGGGCACAGTTTTGTAGCATGCATGACAGGTAAGTAATAGAAATTGAATACAAATTTTGAGAGATCAAAGGAATTATGTAAAAAGACAATTTTGGGGCTCTATTAGCAGTCAGTTGTTCAGGGGCATTTCTGAAGTGTTGGTTCCACAAGAAATGATGAGTATCTAGATCAATGTGTGTTGAGTGCAGAAAACCATGAAGAAATTGCTGGCAATTTGACTCCATTATATTAGGCATGGGTAGATTGATGATCAGGATGTGACACTTTCTTGATGATTTTCTTACCATCATGGGGCTTCATTGCCTGAGGTCTACTTTTTACATGCGTTGTACATTTCACTCAGAATCACAGAACGTTAGAGGCTGGAAGGGACCTCAAAAATTCATCCAGTCCAATCTCCCTGCCAGAGCAGGATCACCTAGACCAGATCACACAGGAATGCATCCAGGCAGGTCTTGAATATCTCCAGAGAAGGAGACTCCACAGCCCCCCTGGGCAGCCTGTTCCAGTGTTCCATCACCCTCACAGTGAAAAAAATTGTTTACATGGAACTTCCTATGCCTCAGCTTCCACCCATTGCCCCTTATCCTTTCAAGCTCCTTTTGATCCCTAACATATCCCATAACATCTCATATTTTACTTCTGCTTTCCAAGAAAACCACACAGAAAGAGTGGTCAGGCATTGGAATGAGCTGCCCATGGGAGGTGATTGATTCACCAACCCTGGATGTGTTTAAAGGTTGTTTGGATGTGGTGCCTGGGGCTATGGTTTAGGGGTGAACTTTGTGGAGTAGGGTTATTGGTTGGCCTTGGTGATCCTGAGGGTTTCTGTGATTCTGTGAAAATAAGTGAAAATCCAGACAGATCAACTTTCAGAATAATTTTCTGGATCACACAGTATTGTTCAGCCTTGTACTGCACACAGCTTGAACCACACATGCAGGACTTCTTGCCTCATGAAACAGCTTAAAGTATTCTATCTAATATGGCCCAAAAATTAGATCAGTGCTGGTACTGCTGTGCAAGATAGTGAAATTATTTGAAGGCTGTTACATTTAAAGGACCTTTAAGATATTTGCTGTTGAATCAACAACGTAAAAGCATTATGCTTAACATAGTAAAAATAAAATTACTTCCATGCTTTGCCTGCTGAAGATAACATTTAAAAAAAAACAATTTTATAAACTAGTTGCAGGCAAAACACACATTTTGCTGAAAACAGACTGTGACATCAACAGTATCATGAATTAAATACACCAAGAAGAGAGAGATGTATGACATGCTCCTAAAATATAACTTTTGAAATAACTGTATCTTCTTTTCTTTCCCCCTCTTGAATAATGCCTGTTGAGTGCCTGGCTAAGAAAAAAAAAAACAATAGCTTGGTTATGAAATAATGGAAATTTTACCCATGAAAATGCCACCCTCATGTTAAAATCATCACACAGCTCACAGCATGCTGTCTGCAAGATTCTTGGGTATAAGTCTATCAGTAAACAAGGACTGTTTCACTGTAGCTCTTAACCTTAGGGAAATGTTTTATTAAATAGTTGATTAGAATGTGCTATACACTATCAAATTAAAAAAAAAAAAAGAGAGATCAAATTAAGCTGCATTGTAAAAACTAAACCAAAAGATGAGACAAATGCTAGCCTCTGTATTTTTAACCTACTTCTAAATTTTCCATTTGAGGTTCAAGTACTGAAGACTGTGTGGTGACAGCTCTACTGCTTGCTCTCTGAGCAACCTAATCTACTGTGAGGTGTCCCTGCCCATGGCAGGGGGGTTTGAACAAGATGATCCTTGAGGTCCCTTCCAACCCTGACAATTCTGTGATTCTATGATTCTATGCTGTCCCAGGGCACAGCTGGGAAAGCCAGGAGGTCCCTGTACCTATAGAATACATCAGGTTAGAAGGGATCCTCAAAGGTCATCTTGTCCAATTTCCCTGCACTGAGCAAGGACACCTTTAACTGAATCAGGTTGATCAGGACCCCATCAAGTTTGTCCTTGAATATCTCCAGCAATGTGGCTTCTACAACTTCTCTGGGCAACCTGTTCCAGTATTTCACTGCCCTCATTGTAAAGAGCATTCTCCTAATGCCCAATGTACCCACGCCAGGCTGCTTGGTGGCACAGTAGCTGGTCACACCTGGAAGGATTTGCAAAGTGTGGGAGGAGGATGCAACTTGATGCATCACTTTTCTGAAGCTGCTTTAGTCAAGGATATAAATTCTCAGTTTTCTCCCCATTACCTGGCTCTGACTGCTCAGGGAACACCCTTGTGCCTTGGTAACAAGCCTCACAGAGCGGTGCTGAGTGTGGGCAGAAGATGGTAATTCAACAGCAGGACACGGGGCCCATGCAGGGAAGCTACAGTATCATTTTCAGTGTGACACAGCCTGGATCTCATCACACACATGGTGTTCAAAAACTCCCTCACATCAGAAGAGGCTGGGAAAGAAGAGCCTGCACTTGGCTCTGTTCACATTTGCTGAATTCCCCAAACTCTACAGGAACCAGGATAACAGCATTTTCCCTTAGAAAACTCCCTCAGCAGCCGGAAAATAAATTTGGCTTAAGAAAAGTTACACTCTTTAATAAGGTGTGGAAGACATTTAAGTAATATTTTGTCCCCTATTTGCTGATGTTCTCAGCAGATCCCATATATCTGTTTGCTCCAGTGGGCATCTACAGTGCCTTGGGGATGTGGACAAAACCCCAAAGTCCATGCAGTGAATTTGTACAGAGAGCAGGGACTCAGGAAAATTGGCATAACATTTTTTTTTCTGATAACACTGCTGTGATTTGGCCAAGTCTTTACTTCTCCCCTGGCCCTGACATCTGGACTTGTCTGTACTCTAGATTTAAGCTCTCCTGGTGATGCAAAGCAGTACCTTAATACAAGCCTCAAGCTCAGCTCCCCCCCTGAGCTTGGCTGTCCCTAGGGCTAGGCCAGGATGTTCTCACCTCACTTGCTCTTTTGGCTGCTCTTCAGCAGCACTAGGCAGGGCTCTCTGCTAGCACTTATTAGGAGGAGCAGTTAACAGAAATTACATGATTATACATTTCCAAACACCCATGAGGTGTTTTTTAAGGGCAAGCTAAAAAAGCTGCAAATATCTCAACCAGTAAATCCCAGTATACCTATCTATCACCCACCCACATATCCAAACTTGCCTAAAAGCAAGCTGTGCTTAAATCCCTTGTGATCTGATTTTCTTTAGGATTTGTTTTTCCCTCTTGTATGATATATGGTAAATATTTTCCTCTTCAGCTTTGTTGTAGAAAAGTGTTTGAAAACAGTGCTTTCATTATGAAATATTTCACAGTCTCACAGTACATCAGAGGTTGGAAGGGACCTCAAGAGATCATCAGGTCCAACCCCCCTGCCAGAGCAGCATCACTTAGGGGAGTCTGCACAGGAATGCATCCAGGTGGGTTTGGAAAGTCTCCAGAGAAGGAGACTCCACAACCTCCCCGGGCAGCCTGTTCCAGTGCTCTGCCACCCTCACTGGAAAGAAGTTTCTCCTCATGTTCAGCTGAAATCTTCTATGTTCAGTCTTGAACCTATTGTTCCTTGTCTTATCACTGTGAACCACTGAAAAGAGCCTGGCCCCCTCCACTTGACACCCACCCCTCAGCTATTGATAGACATTGATCAGATCCCCTCTCAGTCTTCTCTTCTCCAGACTAAACAGCCCCAGGGCTCTCAGTCTCTCTTCACAGGGGAGATGCTCAAGTCCCCTAATCATCCTCATGGCTCTCTGTTGGATTCTCTCCAGCAGGTCTCTGTCTCTCTTGAACTGGGGAGCCCAAAACTGGACACAGTTGGACAGACACTTGGAAAAATAAGCAAACTTTACTTTTTCTAGCAGGCATTTCATTCTAGCAGCTTAGTATACATGTTGAATCACAAGCCAGAGCCTATAAACTGATATTTTGACATTAAATACTGTGTCCTTTTCAAGAGACAAGTGAACTACATGAAGTCATTAAAAAGCGTCGATTTCCATTTAAAATGAGGTTTCAAAGGAAATTTGGCACCTCTTTGACACACTTCTGTGTCTACTAGAGGGAAGAGAAAGTCAGTGTTTGCCTCCAACTCTTCAGGACAGAGACCATCACAAGCGTCAGGTTAAATGCAGGGCTCGTGTAACATTTTTAACAATAAGAAAATCTGCATGTAGAAATTTCCCTAATTTCTGATTCCAAATGTCTCCACAAGTGGGAGCATTTAGGACTGTAGTCACTGACTCCCATCAGAAGACACAGCACTTTGGACCCCCCAGGCCACACTGAGTCTCAGCCAGGCAGTGCCATCTGACCACGGGAGATCTTCTGATGCTGGATTCCAAGCAGAAGTTGGAGGCTGGATGAGGCTCTGGCCAGCCTGATCTAGTGTGAGGTGTCCCTGCCCATGGCATTGGGGTTGGAACTAGATGATCCTTGTGGTGCCTTCCAACCCTGACTGATTCTATGATTCTAAGTTGTAATGATTTGGGGTAATTACATTTTCGTGCACTGGAATAAGCATTTCCTACTATTTCTTCCATTTTGTTTGTTTGTTGTTGTTTGTTTTGTTCTCTTCTGTAAGAGGGGGACTTTTCCCTTTGCATCCATGAATTATCTAATGCAACTGGAAAACATCTAGAAGAAGACCAGAGCTTTCCTAACAGCAAAAGCCTTAAACAGCTAATGAGACCTCCCCCCCCCAACTCCCTCCTTGAGTCTGATGGGTTAGCTTTTTCTGAGGACCTGTGGGAGGAATTCAAATGTGGCCAAGATGATCACTGCTTGTCAGAGGAACAGTGTGTGTTTTAATGTCCCTGAAAGCTCTCCTAAGCCTCAGCAAGCAGACGCTGTGTGAAATGCAGTCCAAAGAAAGGCTCACACATACAGCAGGGAAGTGCTTCTGTAACCCAGGTGAGTCCTCCCTTCGTATCAGCTCCTAACATATCATTTGTCAGACTATTTGGGATCTTCAGATCTTTATTTCAGTCCAGGGAATAAAAGCAGTGATGATCTTGGCTTTTAATCCAAGAAGATAAATGTCCAGCAGAATTTGATATTTAGCTGTCTCTTACAGCGTGGAATTCACCCTCGCACTGTGCAAAGCAGCTTTATCAAATATTCACAGCTCTGTGAGACCTCTGGGCTAGTCTGTGCTAGCCTATGAAATGGAACAGCTACCAAGTCGTCAGCAGAAAGAGAAAGGAGGGTACTTGACTTTCACAACTCAGGGAAATGTGAAGTGCACAGGAAACCATCTGAGCAGCTGTACAGTGACCACTATTACAGCAAGCTGCATCACATTGAGAGCAGGAGGCATGGACGTACCCTGCTGGGCCACTTCACTCCAGCCAGAGCAGGAATGTGCTGCCCTGACTCTCGGAAATTTGGCAGCATCAGTTGGAACAAGAAAGTGTGCCTGCTTGTGTGATCAGCTTCAGACCTCACTCCTAATTCCCAGATTGGGTGCTAACCATGGAAGCTAACCTATTAAATCAGTTTGAGAAGTGCTTTGTTTTGTTACTTCGGTGCTGTTATTGACTACATGAGCATGTGAATTGTGCCTGTGTATCACCATCACCCACTCCTATCATCAGCTTTTGTTGGGCAGCCAACTTGGGATTTTTTTGGATGAGAAGTTAAGACAATGCACAGATGCAATTTTGCTGAGCTCCAAGCAATTCCCCTCAAGCAAATCTTCACACATATGAGAAATGTTACTACTGAAAAGCATTACTGCAGGAACATAGTGGTGTTGATGGATCATAGGATCACAGGATGTTAGGGGTTTGGAAGGGACCTTTGAAGATCGAGTCCAAGCCCCCTGCCAGAGCAGGGCCACAGAATCTAGCACAGGAACACATCCAGATGGGTCTTGAAAGTCTCCAGAGAAGGAGACTCCAGAACCTCTCTGGGCAGCCTGTTCCAGTGCTCTGTGGCCCTCACAGTGAAGAAGTTCCTCCTCATGTGGAGGGGGAATCTCCTGTGCTGTAGTTTATATCCATTACCCCTTGTCCTATCACGGGGTGCAGGGAAGCTGTCCATTTCAAAATTCAGGTAATTTGATTGGCAGCCACTGCAGGGTTCAAGTCAAAAAGACATAGTTACAGCTCAGCTGTCTATGAAACTCTCTCTCTAGGAGAAAACAAAGATTTTCATCAACAGAACACTTGAAGCAAGACACTTTCAATCCTGTGAAACACAGCACAGTGGCATTATCATGGCAATTTACATGTGAGCTCTGAGTCAGTGCTTTCAAGCAGGGAATCATTCCACATAAGCATCCCTGATGAAACAGGATCATAAATCTCTTTCTGAAAGGAATTTTTCATGCATGTGCTTGGCTTCAAATTTATCTCCTGCAGGGAAGGCACTTGGAGAAAAAAGGCAGCACAGGACCTAACCTATGGAGCACAGTTCAAGAGATTATTTTGCTACTTGCATCCTCCTATGCTAGTTTGAAATGAGTGTTCAAATGAGTATTAGAGATGGGCATGTCAAAGTAAAAAAAAAACACAAAAAAACAACCAACAAACCCAACCAACAAGTGAAACAGCAGGGCAGGTAGCAACTCCTTAAAGAAAAAAGTAAATCAGAACCAATAATACCTTAATAGGAAAACCTATCTAATTTAGCTTGTGGGGAAGACTAAATTAATCTGGAAGGTAGTAACTGCACAGGTTGTTTGCTCTGCATCTTCTTTTTTTTTCTGCTGCTGGTGCTTTAAATAGAAACCAGAATCTCCTTTCCAAATACATTATAAAGGGTGGATCTGAGCTGGTCAGTGCAGTTGGGCCCCAGAGTTGAATATGGAAAATGATGAGATGCTGTCACAGCACAGGTCGCTGCAAAAACACCCAGAGGCACAGAGAGGATGGGAGGGATGGGAAAGAGCCAAGGGCTCAGGTGGCCTGTGCTGGGACTGGGGCTGTCCAACCTGGGAAACTGGGTTAGTGCTATTCCTCTTAGAGGCTTTGCCAAAGAGATGTCACTTTGTCTGAGATAGAGGTCCAGGAGGGGGATCTTTCCTGGCCTTCTGTGACTTCTGTCCCTTAAATGAGCATAAATTGGTAAATCAACTAGCAGTTCAACTAGAAGCTGTCAGCATGATACCCATCCAGGCCTTCCAACCTGGAAAGTCTTGCAGGTAAAAAAGGATAATGCTGGAGGTCTTCCTGCTGCCTGTCACCTGCCAGGCTGAAGCTGTGATGTGTGGCCAGAAGTGTGAAGGAGGAGGGTTTCCAAGTGACAGTGCTGGGGACTAGAAATACACTGCTGTTTCCTAGCTTTTAAATCATAGCTGGTGTCTTTTTCAGAGGACTGCAGATTGATTGATGGTTCAGGTGCTGTCAAAAACACCTTAATTTTCAGGATCTCAGACAGAGCTCTGGGAGGACAGATTTAGACTAGGTTTTAGGAAGAAATTCTTTACACTAAGGGTGGTGAGACACTGGAACAGGTTGTCCAGGGAGGTTATGGATGCCCCCCTCCCTGGAGGTGTTCAAGGCCAGGCTGTATGAAGCCTTGAGCAACCTGGGCTAGTGGAAGGTGCCCCTCCCAATGCCAGGGTGGAACTAGATGATCTTTAAGGTCCCTTCCAACCTAAACCATTCTATGAATCTATGACACAGGTGACCCTCAGAAGGAATTTTGCTCTGAGCTTCTGTGACAGACAAATACTTGTCTTGCCTGCTCTTGGTGGGCATGTCCCTGTGGGGTTGGGCTGGGCAGGGAAAAGCTGTGTCCTATGTCCCACAGACTTTTCAGGGGAGGGAAGCACCTGGCAATGGGAACTCATGGAGAAGGAAACCCTGGCAGCACAGAGTGGTGTCCAGAGCAGAGTCAGAAGCAGACATGTGCCCTGGCCCTAGCAATGGGGCAAGGATCAGCCTTCCCTCCTCCCGTCTGCAGAGTAAGCAGACTGTGCAGCCCAAGAAGCTGCCATCTGGGCAAAAGGATCCAACCAAAGGCAAGAGAGGGGAAACTGGCACTCAAAAAGCCTCAGGTAGCAGCCACAGCCTTGGTGACCGCCACATGCAAGACTAAGCCTTGTCTTTAAGAGGATGGTCTTCATTCTGGTGTTTTGGTTCCCTGTTCCCATTCTGGATGTGAAGGAACAATAACAAAAAGGGTAGTTCCACATGAGCAGGAGTTTGGTGTTGGGGCTGATCAATGTGTATCTCAGGTCTCTAAATAATTTACAGGCCTAAACAGTTCTGTCCAAGTGTTTTTGCTGTCTATAGGAGTAAGGAAAAAAATACTCATTTGTAGTAGGAATTCCTTGTTAGAAAAGCAGCTGTGCCAAGTTCTGCCCAAGCCTAGGATGTCTTATGACACCCTCTGGCACTGTCAGGGGTATCTCCTTGCCTGGAGGGGAGTACAGCCACTACTGTGAATGCCACCTCCCCATGGGAAGTTTCTCAGCAGTCCAGTGCTGTGGCTGCACCTGGGCTGCATGGGGAGTGGATAACTCCCTTCCCCTTGGAGAAAACATCTCTAGATGTGAATGTTACTAGCATGTCCTGCTTCAGTTCTTAAGGAACTTCATCAGTCTTCCTCGAGCCACATTTTTAAGCCCTTCCTTGTTCCCTCACCAAGTTGCTGACACACTGAATGGCCATGTTCTGACAGGCAGAGTCCTCCAGCCAAGACCTCACCAATGCTGAGCTGCTGGAGGGTGCAATCTTCCTTGTGCAGCTCTGTGAGATGTTTGCCTCTCTCTCTCAGCACTGCTTTTTCCTGCAGAAGTGTCACCAGGCGAGCTGCTTGCCATCCTGTATTTGTGTGGCAGATCATTCTCATCTTAGCGTGATGCTTTCTGCTTGGTCTTCCTGAATCCACTTCTGCAGATCACATCTCTAATTCACCTTGGTTATATTCAAATTCTGACCTCATTGGCACCTGCTGAACTTCCTGCCACAATGTCCTCCACAGACTCCCACACTTGTTACTGCCAGGACTGTCAAAAGCACCAAATTAGCTATGTAAAAAGGTTCAGAAGGGCTAACCCACCAGCTATTTGCAGAAGTAAAACCAGGGGCAGGTGGTTAACTTTACACAGGTCAAGCCCGAATTTATGAGAGCTGCTCATAAGCAGCTGTATTTACATACTTGAGTGGATGGAGGTCTTTTAATGTAAGTGCTGGCCTTTTTAATATACTGGTCACCTTATTAAGGACAACCAGAATGTCATTTTCAGACAACTTATGCAAGGGATGAGTTTGACAGACTTAATGTAATTGGATGGAGGTGAGTTTGGCTCAGTGACCTTTCTCTTTATCTTGGTGTCCAGTGTTTGGCCAATGACTCTTCAAATATCTCTGAAGTGATTTAAGGTTTTTCTCACTACTTGCATTGAGACCCTTTTCTTTCTTTTTAGTATACAAGACCACTTTGTGTCCTGTAAAAGACCCTCATGTCTTAAATCTGTCACTCTTAAGAGGGAGCATAAGAGTGCTAAATTCAAACCCCTCAGCCAGAAGAGATGCTACTGCCAGGTTCCCCTTCCACATACTCATGAGATTGTCAGCAAAGGGCACCTGGATTTCAGCAGAAATATTAGGATCAGAGAAATAAGAGATTTAAAGCTGACATCCATGGTCTTTAGGTGGCCACTTGGTGAAGCTGGTGGGTTTTAAAGGAAAAAAACAACAAAGCTTCAAGGCACATTAAGAACAGCAATAGGCTAAAGCTCTGAGCTGCTGAACAAACACTGCCTCAGTCTGAATGCTCCTGAAATTGTTAAGTAACAACCCGAGCTAAAGTGCACCTTAACTTCTCCTGGAGCTCTTAAGACAGGCATGCTCATCTGCTTCCTAGAAAGAAAGGGAAGATACCCCAGGAATGGTTAAGTAATTGTCCAAGCAATCAAAGATAGGTTATCTAGAAATAAATGCTACTCTTTGGACATCTTAGTTGTATAATCTTCCCTCTCTCTCTTTTTTTTTTTATGCTGAAAAGTGCTCTGGTTCCTGCAATTATCTATGTATCTGGTACCTGGCAATCATCTATGTTTATGGTGTTTGTAAATTAGTTGCAGATCACAATTTTACCAAATAAAGGTTCTGTGTTCACCTTTTTTTTTTTTCTTACAATTGGGTAGATCTTTTAAGAGCTGCCTGCCTGAGTCCCAGAGTTCGAGAGATGACTGAAACAAAGGTAGGCTAAAACCAGCCCATGATCACAGAGGGCTACTAGCTCTTAGAAGGCTGTGATCTGCACTTCAAAACAGAATCAAGAACAGCTCGCTCCATACTTAACAGATCTCCTAAAAATTACAGGAGAAAAAAAAAAATCCCCAGCACTGGGGATTTCCTAGCTCTTGTGCAAATGGATTGGAGATGCTCTTTAGTCCCTGATTTCCCTGATTCAGTCTGCCTTGACCTTTTGAACAAGCACAGTTCATGCAACTGAATGTTTCTCAGAGCAGTACTTAAGCCCTGGATCAGGAAAGCACAGAAGCACGTTTGCCTTCAGCCTTGCCTTCAGCTGCTGAGTAATTCCACTGAAGTTCACAGCACCTAAGCCCTCACTTGAACCGAACAAGCACCTTGCTTGGGTGGAAGCTGTACTTATGTTTTTCTGTGGGAAAGTAGTGCAGTTGCTCTGTCATAAGAGTTGCAGGTTCGATTTTTTTTTATTTTATTTTCTAAACTTAGGAGCCTCAGCTTTTTGAACGCATGACTACATGCCACTTATAGCTTTGTTCTTTTGAAACTGAAATTTTCAGGAGTTTTGCAGTAAGATTCTCAGCCACCAGGAAATATAAACACAGATCTTTTGAAATGCCCTATGATTTTAACTGTCCATTGTTTAGAAAAAGCATGGACCCACATCATGGACTTTGAATGAATAAGGCTGGTTACAAACAATAAAAGTAACTAGCCTGGTTCTCTGCCCACCGTCCCTCTCTATATATTGAGGGACCTTCCAGTCTGTAACTAAAGTCTCTATTCCACCTGATACACGTTTTGGGTCACACATGGACAGTCCAACAACTGCATTGCATGCCCCCAGAGGTCCTGTCCTGAAGCAAGGAACACCGATCTACCTCGTGCAGTGCTGAGAACAACTATTTCACATGCTGTGTACCATTCCACCACTCAGCCCCCACCCAGGTGTGGAAAAGCAGACGGCAGAGACCTACTCTTCCTACACATTGAAAGCACCGGTGAAGGACTTTAGAGACGACCTCAAAGCATCACGAACAGTGAACAGGGAGGACCTGGACGATCCTGTCTCAGACCGGACCCAGAGATGCCGGGCGCAGCGGGGAAGTCCGCTCGATGGGATGCCCGGCACCCACCCTCCCTCCGAGCTTCCCAAAGCTACCACAGCCCACGACGAGGAGCCCCGCATCCCAGGAGAACTCCTCCGGGATGCGACGGGAACAGTCTCTAGCTCACGGAAGAGAATTCCGGAGCAAGTCTAACGGCGGCAACCTGCTGCTTGCCCCCTGCAGCCCGTCCCTTGGGGCAGCAGCGGCGAACCCCAGCCGAGGCACCTCGCATTCCTCCCGCGGCTCCTAGGGACCACCGCACAGTCCCTTCCCTCCTCCTGCGGCTCCCAGAAACACCCGCACCGTCCATTCCCTCTTTCTGCCGCCCACAGACCCGGGCACTCACCTGGGCTCCGGCGGTAGCAGTTCCTCTGCCTCTCGGGCGGGGGTCGCTACCCTAGAGGCGGGCCAGGCAGGGCCCCACCGCCTTCCCGCAACACTGCAACAGCCAAGTGCGGCGCTGCCCCCCCGAGCAGTGGGATTTATCGGCGGCGGCGGGGCGGGGAGGGGGCACACGCCGTACGGAGCCACCTCGGGGCGCACCGCGGCTGCGGACAGCGGTCGCTTGCCTTTCCCGCCCCCAGGGCGTGGGGGAGCCGGCGGGGCCGGGCTGAGCAAAGAACACGGTGGTTCCGCTCCGCTCCTCTCCTCTCCGCGCTGGAGAGAACACGGAGGCGGTGTCACCGCCCTTGCTGCGCCGCGCCCGCCAGGGGGCACCGCCGCCCGCCCCCGCCGGCTTGGGGCAGCGGCAGGGAGAGGAGCTCGGGGAGTCCGGGCTCGGTTCCCCCCCGCTGCTGCTGCTGCTGCTGCTGCTGCTTCTTCTGCCGCTTCTGCCGCTGCCGCCGCCGCCGCTGCCGCTCCTCCTCGGGCCAAGGAGCCGCCGCTCCCCCGCGCCGGGCTGCTGCTGCCGGTGCTTAGGCACGACCCTGGCTGCTGGCGGGGAGGGCTGGACCTGTGCTGGGTAGGCTGTTCCTTCCCCGGCGAGGGACGGGAGGTTGCTGGAAGCTGCAGCCCCGCGTGGAGCCCACTGGTGGGGCTGAGTCACGCCGCTCCCGGGTGGAGCGCAGGCAGGCCCGACACGGGCAGCGGCAAGGAGAGGAGGTGTGTCTACAGGCAGAGCATTTCGAGCGCTGCTACCTGTTGGTCTCGGCTTCGGGGACTCTCTGGAAACCGGGAGAGCTTCCTTAGGGCTTGCCCCCTTCTTGCTGCCTGTCCCTCAGCGACCCGTGATAACTGGTGCCGGGGGTAAGATCCTGCACCAGCCGGGGCTGTAGTACAGACCTGTGGCTCTGCGAGATGGTTTGGTGACTGTAACGTGTCGTCCAGGCCGGCTGAAGACACAGAAGTGAAAGACACGCAATTCTATGTTGTATACCCTGCACAGAGAGACATACCTTATGGAAGTATCAGAGAATTAAGATGCCATCAATGACTAAAAATCAAGTAGCTTTTCCTTCCTTGAATGACATAATTTTTACTAGCAGTGCCTACTTTGTCACAAATGCAACTTTGAAGCTGTATTTTCTGCCAAAATAGTAGGATGGAAGTTTCTCCACATATCAAACTATTTGAATAAAAATGCCACAGAAGTGTCTTAAAAGGTTTCTGCTTTTCTGATGAGGGATGGATGGGTGCATGAGATGCAAGAAAAAAAAAAGTGGTGAGGAACCTCTGCTTTGTCTAAGGAACTTGTCTCTAATCAGAAATGATATTATATTCATGGAATCATAGGGTTGTTTTGGTTGGAAAAGGTCATATAAGATCATTGAGTCCGTCGCCTAACTCTACCATGTCTCCTAGCACCACATCTCTGTGTCTTTTCAGCACCACCAGGGATGAGGATTCAACCACCTCGTGGGAAGCCAATTCCAGTGTTTGAAGAAGTTTCTTCTAACACCCAATCTAAAGCTCCCCTGGTGCAAAATTCCTTCTTGCCTGATTTTGCACAGCTTTAGAAACTTTTGTTTTAATATGGAGTGTTGCTTGCTTAAAAATCCCTATCCTTGTTCCTGTCTGTCCTTTTTTACTTAAGAGACAGGGTCAAAAAAAAAGACGTCTTCTGTCCTCGTGCTTTCTGGTGACATATATCCAGGACTATTGGGTATATGAATCACACAATCACAGAAACATTCAGGTTTCAGTGTAAAAGACCCTCAGGATCACCAAGTCCAACCAATAACCCTATTCTGCAAATGAGAGTGGGAGGTGACACAGACCAAGAAAAGCAAAACTCTGCAGACCTCATGAATCATGTGTTAACTCCTTCCTCAAATTTTGAACACTAAAAGATTGAGATTCCCAAGCATATTTTTATGCTTGTGAGTGCTGAAGAGCTGTTGTCATGCATTTATAGAGTTTCTGACATCTCTTACTTCTGTTTGGGTGTTATAGGAGATGGGAAGGCTGCTAGGTGTTCATACAATGTCAGCCATAAAAAGGACATACTCTTCAGTGGGGCCACCATCATGATGGCCAGATAAATAAAAATGGCAAGCTGTAGTATTTATTCATACATGTGCAGGACTGAATAAAACAACTTGCTGGATAGCTCCATTCTGGTGTATGCTCCAGGTCATGACTCTACATCTCGCTCGTTCTTCCCTAGCATACTGCAACTACAGGTGAAAATCATTTCCAGGGGCAGGAGGTAACTGCATCCACCACATACACATGGAGAATCCTCTGTCCAGGGTGCCTGAAAATACAGGCTTGAAAAATAAAAGCAATAGTATACAAATATTAAGCATTGAAGGAAGGATTTAAATTGAGACAAAGGGCTCTTACTGAAAGGCACAAACATCAGTCACTCACAGCTGAGTACAAGTTGATTGGAAGCTGGGTGAAGTGACAGCCCAGAAAGCTTCACATTAAGTCAATTAAATCACATTATTCTTTAGATTAAAAAAAAAAATTAATTAAATTACTTGCATGTGACTGTGAAAGGATCTGAAATGATTGCCAAAAACTGTTTCTTGTGACAGACTACAGAGGCAGGATTAGTCAGTAATTATGGCACCAGGCTGGTCCTCAAGAGAGGTGGGTTAACAGTTTTTGTGTCTTAACTGCCCAGATCTGAATGGTGGTTGAGAACTGGTGTTGACAGCAAATACTCAGCTTGCATTTTAGAAAGGTAGCACTTTTCCCAGTCCTTTCTTTGCATTCAGGTTGCTGCTTCTTTCCTAGGAAGTCATTGGCTATGTCACCAGGTGTGTCTTTGCAGGGTGGCTGTCAGCAGTGTGCTCTGCAGCCCCCTCCCTTCTGTCTGTAGGGCTGACTGCTCAAATGCTAATGCACCCCATGTGGGATTCATCTGCCTTTAGCTTTTGACACTGTAAGTTAATCATTTGACTGCAAGCTCATCACCTAAGGCTCTCTGCATAGTTAATGGAGAGAAATAGATACCTCCAGAAGGCAACTCATTCCATCCATCTTCGGCGTCTGTGTGAGGATGAAATTGGTTGCCTTTTGGAGGTGCCCATTTCTCTCCACTGAGTCTGAAAGGAGCTCAGGGTGTCTCGCTTAGGTGGAGATGATTAATGTTTAGATATTTACAGTGAGGTGAAATAGGTCTCACTTCTTTTGAGGAATTCTGGTAGTCATGACCTAGTGGAGACTGAGAACCCCCTGAGACTTTTTTCTATATCCTATAAAATCCTAGCTAGGGGCAAATCTGAGTTGCCTTGCAGTTTTCTGGCAAATAAAAGCAGTGCTGATGAGTCAGGTTAATCCCAGTGCAGCAGGATGATGCTAATCTATGAAAAGGCAAAGAAATGTTGTTCAAGCAGGCTCCAGAGATGCATTTTCCTATGGGCTGCTCCCACCCATCTACCCACTGCAAGTGGCTGCTCAGAAGCAGGCGACTCTAGATACACTCCTGCCTATGCTAAACCAGGTTCTTCTTCAACACAAGTGATTCAAAACTCATTTTAAGGCCTCTTGCAGCTCTCTTTGAAGCACAGTGTGCTGGCTATGACGAGATGCTGCATGAGGCACTTACCAGACTCTCTATAGCCCTTCTCTCAAAGCTGCCTCTTTTCTGAGCTCTGGGTGCCAGCCGATTGCCTTCCTAAGGACATAATTGGTTTTTGCCTTCTATGAAGAAGTGATCTGTCATGCTGTCAGTGCACAGTAATCCACTGCACTGCAATTGCTTTTCATAAGGAAATTACAAAGCATCATCATCGTATTTGGAGTAGCTTCTGCAGTTCAGAGTTGACAGATGATACCAAAAATACCAATATAAATACTCATAGCTTTGAGTTTGAGCTTCTCAGAAATACTCTCAGGCCTATGTTATCCATGGGTGGTCCCTGGTCATAAGTAGTTCTAGGACTCTGAAGAACCAAGAGATGCCACTTCTGCAGGAAAAAGCACAGCTGCCTTTTTGAAAAATGCCATCCAAAGAAAAGATGTTGAAATTAAAAACTTGGCAGGATCTTATTCCTCAGCGAGAAGGAGACAACTGGTCATTAGCTTGCTGTTATTCTGTGATCCCTTCCTTGTCCACATGTCAGCAATGCAACCCCAGATGCCTTGGAGCCGTGATGTGCTCCCTGGTGCTGTCAGTGCTGTCTTGCTTCAGACAGAGTAACCACAGTGTCAGCTCATCAGCAAAGGTCTGGGTATGAGCATTGCTCAGAGGACACAGACATCTAGCAACACTGGCATCTAGCAACACTGGCATCTAGCAACACTGGCATCCAGCAAAATGTTCATGCCCACAGCATGGTACAGGCACAGTGCCTTTTGGTTCTGCTACACTGGGGCAAAGCCTGTGCTTGTGACTTGTTTATTTGTACAGTAGTCAAAAATAATTATGTACTAGCTGGTGCATGTACCCTGTGCTGGATGTTTCCTTTCCATCTCTGTCAGTGGCACTAGTAAATGTTCAGCAAATGTCACCCTTACTCCATCATTCTCTCTCAGTTATTTTGCAGGCTTATGTAACTTACAGCATTCCCCCAACCTCAGCAGCTCATTCTTGTGCAGTTCATTTACTCCTCACAACTTGTGTGGGATCTGCTTTGGTTAATGCTTTAGCAGAGCCTTAATATATCTTGATCAATGCTCCACCAAGGCTGACATAGAATCATAGAATCATTGAATTATTAGGGTTGGAAGGAACCTCAAGGATCATCTAGTTCCAACCCCCCTGCCATGGGCAGGGACATCTCACACTAGATCAGGCTGCTCAGAGCCACATCCAGCCTGGCCTTAAAAACCTCCAGGGATGAGGCTTCTACCACCTCCCTGGGCAACCTGTTCCAGTGTCTCACCAGCCTCATGGTGAAAAACTCCTTCCTAACATTTCTCACAGTCTTTGGTCTTGATAACAACAAACCTGGTTCTACTGTACTCTACAGTATAGGAGCTTCAACTTCCCCGAATCACACCTGATGAGATGTTGTGTCTACAAGTTGCTGCCTCACCTCAGCTTCAATGGGGCAATGGTACTGCCATGCCTCCTTGACAGGCACTGTGTAGTGCCTGAGGATCCTGGTTGTCCTTTCTCTTGATCTGAGCTAGAACAGAACTAATTCTGTTCCGTGGTTTTACTTTGCAGCTTCCAAGTAACTGCACTTTCTGAAGTTAATGGCAGGTGTCTGCTTATAGCAGTGAAAACACTCAGTGTTTATAGTTAGCACCAAGGACTGGTTTGCAGAAAGGCTGTTGAATATCCTTGCTCCCGTGGAGACCAAGAGCACAGCTAAATTTTGTGTATCATGTTGGGGGTGCAGTAAGTAAAAGGCCACACCTTAAAAACTTCCAGGGATGGGGCTTCTTCCACCTCCGTGGGCAACCTGCTCCATTGTCTCACCACCCTCATGGTGAAGGACTTCTTCCTAATTTCTAATCTAAATCTCCCCTCCTCTAGTTTTTCTCCATTCCAATATAATGTTGACCATAGAAAACGAGAAAAGCAAGTAGAGAAGATAATCAATCATAACTCCAGTGCATTACACTCACACTATGAATGGCAAAACAGACTAATCCCCAACATCTCCATGGCCATCGGACCATGTCCTCAAGTGCCATGGCCACATCTTATCGAACGCTTCCAGGGATGAGGACTCCGCTGCCTCCCCAGGCGGCCTCCCCCAATGCCTGACCACTCCTGCAGCAAGGAACTCTTTCCTGATCTCCAGCCCAAATCTCCCCTGGCACAACTCCAGGCCATTTCCTCTCGTTCTGTCACCTGGTACTGGAGAGATGAGACCAACCCCTGCCTCACTGTGACCTCCTTCAGGGAGCTGCAGGGAGCAATGAGGTCTCCTCCTAGCCTCCCTCTCTCCGGGCTGAACAGCCCTGGTTCCCTCAGCTGCTCCTCACCAGCCCTGCCCTCCAGCTGCCCTTCTCTGGACACACTCAAGCAGCACAATATCCTTCTTGGATATTGAGGGGCCCAAAACTGAACCAAATATTCAAGGTGCAGCCTCGAATTGTGCGTTATTTTAGGAAGTATTGATGGGTTCATTCTTTTTTGTGTGGAAGCAAAGCAAACCATGAACTGCAGTTGTGCATTATGAAAGATTTAAGGAAAATAAAGTTATTTTTACATCCTCTCCTTTCACTACCACCTCCCCTTTCCCACCATATCTTCCCCTTTTCCACCCCACTCGCCCCTTTTTCCCCTCCAATCCCAGAGCACCTGGGCTCTGTTTGAGTCTCCTTCCACTCCAGGTGTGGCCACTTTGCTCTCTCTGCCCACTCCCCTTTTTAATCCCCCCCAGGAAAGGCAGAAGTCCCAAGCTGAGCCCATCTGGGCTGAGGATTCCTCATCACTGGTGAGTCCCTATGGTGCACACTGGGTGATTGGTGATGGGGAACAAAGGCTGGGGGGCCTGGTGGCCCCCTAACCAGGTTAGGTAGGAATAGAGTTGATGGCTCCTCTTGGGCTGCTTCAGCTAACAAAATCAATCATCATTTTCTTACTGCAATTGTATGAGGTTCAACAAGCCCAGGTGCTTGGGTCACAACAACCCCATGAGTGCTCCAGGGACAGAGTGTCTGGAAAGCTGTCCAGCTGAAAAGGACTTGGGGTTGCTGATCTACAACTGGCTGAACATGAGTCACTGAGTGCTCAGGTGGCCAAGAAGGTCCAACACCATCAGCAAATGTGGCCAGCAGGACTAGGGAAGTGACAGTCCCTCTGTACTTGGCACTGGTGAAGCCACACCTGGAGTACTGGGTTCAGTTTTGGGGCTTCACTCCAAGGCAGACATTGAAGTGCTGGAGGAGGTCTGGAGAGGGACAGTGAAGCTGGTGGGGGGTTTTGGAGCAGGTCTAGTGAGGAGCAGGTGGGGGAACTGGGGTTGTTTGATCTGGAGAGGGGGAAGCTGAGGGGAAACCTTCTCAGTCTCTACAACTCCAACAAGGGAGATAGGAGTGGGGTGAGTGTTGGTCTCTTCTTCCTAGTAACAAGTGGCATGAAATGGCCTCAGGTTATGCCAAGGCAAATTTGGGTTGGATAGTAGATGAAAATTCTTCCCTGACAGGGTTCTTGACCATTGGGAAAGGATCCCCAGGGAGGTAGTTGAATTCCCACCCTTGGAGGTGTTTCAAAGAGGCAGAGGTGTGGTTCTGATGGACATCTGGGTGACCTTTTTTTCTGCTTTTTTTTTTTCCTGTGATTTAGTGATGTTCTGACAAACCCCAATTAAGTGCTTCTCAATTACTTTCATATTGCTAGATAAGAAATAGGCAAAGCAGTATCTTAAAATCTCAAAAGGCTGTGTCCTCTCAGCTTATTGTGTTCTCCACGTTTGTGGAGGCACCAAGCAAATAATTGTGTTCTGTTATGATTCAAGATAAGAACACACAGAAAAGAAAAAAAAATGTGGTTGAAGTAGTGAAGAACAAAATCAATTCGACACTGAGGACCTAAAGCAATGCATGGCTGAAGTTGTTTGTAGGCAATAGCTATACCTGATAAAATCCTCCAGATTAAAAGCATCTTGTAAGTCTTGTTCATTTTTTTCCTCAAGACCTACCCCAAACTTTGACTGGGGCCCCTCAGTTCAAGAAAGATGTTGAGGTACTGGAACCTGTCCAGAGAAGGGTGATGAAGCTGGTGAGGGGTCTGGAACACAAACCCTATGAGGAGAGGCTGAGGGAGCTGGGGGTGTTTAGCCTGCAGGAGGCTCAGGGGAGACCTCATTGCTCTCTACAACTACCTGAAGGGAGGCTGTAGCCAGGTGTGGGTTGGTCTCTTCTTCCAGGCAGCCAGTGGCAGAACAAGGGGACACAGTCTCAAGTTGTGCCAGGGGAGGTACGGGCTGGATATTAGGAGGAAGTTCTTCATAAAGAGAGTGATTGCCCATTGGAATGGGCTGCCCAGGGAGGTGGTGGAGTTGCCATCCCTAGAGATGTTCAGGAAAAGCCTGGATGAGGCACTTAGTGCCATGGTCCAGTTGATTGGATAGGGCTGGGTGATAGGTTGGACTGGACGATCTTGGAGGTCTCTTCCAACCCGGCTGACTCTGTGATTATTTTGACTACATTCCGCAGCAGTACTTTAATTATATCTATCCCACCTACTGGGAATGTGCCTCTGATAACTGTACATTTTATGGCACAGCATGTTCTGGTTTTGTTGCTGTTACTTCTGCTGTAAACTGGGGATGTTCTCTGGCTCTCAACCTGACTGTAATGGGGATGGATCACTGATTTGGGATGTTGTTTGAAAACACTGCCATTGCCAAACAGTTAAGTGGTGAACCAGGTGATAAATAGAGGTGGGGATAATGTGGTCCCTTAACAAATATATATCTCTGTGGGGGTTTAAAAGATGAAATGAAGATGACACCCAAAGGCTAGAATTTTGTTTTAGTCTGACATTTGATAAAGTCATCTCTACTGGATTAATTTAAAGTCTTTTCAGGCACTTCTATAGTGTGATTTTTCATGGTGTATAAAGCCTGCTGAAATCAATAAGAAAGCTTGCCCAGTCCAATGGGTGGTGGATCACACTGTTGGAACAAGTTGTACAGAGAGCATCTCCACTCACACATCCTCTGTTCTATTCTTACTCTTTCTTTAACAAACACTTAAGCAACAATTCACATTACCTAGAAAGTAAAGGTGCCAATGCCCAGCAAGAGGGTTCACTAAATAGCAAGGTTTGACTGGCAATTGAAAGATGTGTTAGGATCTAACAATAAAGATTTCTGGGCCAAGGAGGGATTCAGAATTTCTGAGAATATGCTTTAGGAAAATGGCTGCAAGCAACTAAACAATTAAATCTTTCCCATGCTTACAGCTATGGTTGGCCAGATAAGTAATCTCACTACCACTGGATAAGACAAGAAGCCACTTATGTGCTGTGAGTCTGCTGTGCCTCTTGATGGCACTGCCCCATCCAGGGAAGCCAGCACTCTCTGTGAACTTTCAGACATGACAGAGCCCAGCTGACTGACACCACTGTTAGGCACAGTGCTTCTTATGGGCCTTGTTTCTCCAGTGTGTATGGCACATTTACTCAGAACAGTATTTGTTGCTGATGGTTGCCTGATTATCTGCATGGGCTACCAGCTGCATCCCAGCTGCAGCAGGTGGTTGCTCACTGATGAGCTGACAGCTTTGTTTCCTTCTCATAGCCCTTGCTTGATAACTCTGTTTCACTCACCTCTACTACCTAGGTAGAGAAGAGCAGCTTTAGATTGGATATTAGGAACAAGTTCTTTACTATGAGGGTGGTGGAACACTGGGACAGGTTGCCCAGGGAGGCCCCATCCCTGGAGATAGTCAAAATGAAGCTCAGCAAGGCCCTGGGCAGCCTGATCTAGTTGGGGATGTCCCTGCTGACTGCAGGAAGGTTGGATCAGATGAGCTTTGGAGGTCCCTTCCAGCCCAGCCCATTCTATGATACTTCAGATGGGGCTTAAGATTGGATCATTACTGGAATACACTATACATTATTTATATTCAAAATATTTAATGTCTACCTCAACAGGATAGCATTACTTGTTCTAAGTATATATATGAGGTTGATATTCCTGCTTGAGTAAATATACAGCTGCTCATTAACAAAAATAACATCTTCATGGCTTGAGTGCAATTTTCCAGTGACCCAGAAAGTCATTTTTCTAGGTTCCCTGCAGCCTCTCTGGGCAGCTTGTTCCAGTTGCTCTGTCACCTTCACAGTAAATCAGCTTTCCTTCTTGTTGAGTTGGAGCTACCCATGTTCCAGTTCATATCCATTGCCCCTTGTCCTGTTGCAGGACACCACTGAGAAGAGACTAGCATTTCTTCTTGACACCCATCCTTCAGATATTTGTAAACATTAACAAGATCTCCTCTCAGTCTTCTTCAGACTACAGAGACCCAGGTGTCTCAGTCTTTCCTCATAAGACAGATGTCCCAGTCCCTTCATCTTCGCAGCATTCCGTTGGATTCTCTCTAATATCTCCCTGTCCCTCTTGAACTGGGGAATGCAGAAGTGGACACAATACCTCAGCTGGTGCTCAAAAGAAAAAAGAATGACACATGCATTGGAAAAGGTGCCAACAGCAGTACCCACATGAGGAGCAACTTCAGGCTATGCCACAAAAATACAGGCACAGTTCAGTCCTTTCTATTCTTGGTCAAGAAGGCACTGTTCTTCATGAGCTCCTGAGGCAGTGCTAGAAGAGGTTTATTCTTCTTTGCTGCTGCATACCACCAAAATGAGGTATGGGCCTATAAATATTGTGTAATTGAATCTTACTGTGTACTGTATCCTGCCAGTGGCACTGCCTTTTCTCTCAGCCACATATCTTTCAGCACTTGCTGCTGTGATTCCACATTTAGACCTCTGCCTGCTGCTGGAATTTGCACTCTCATAAGCAGCTCCTTCCATCAATAGCACCACCAAAAATAATGAAATGTCAGGTTATGCTCCTGTGCACCTAGATTCGTTATGAAAATGTGCTGCATGACCACGGGAGCCTGAGTCAGCCTTACATTCAGCCTTTGGAAGGGTAAGATACAAATAAAGGCATTTATGGTTTTAAATAGCACCTTGGGTCCTGGCTTTGGCTCACCTCTGTCTGAAGAGTGCTTTTCCCAAAGGATGCACAGGGTGACCTTTTGGTGAAAGAGGCATTGAACAAGTCTTGCTTTACCAACAGCACTTCTGTCAGCAGACAGACTTCTGTTCTTTTTAATTACTAGAAGTGCATGGACTAAAATGAAAACAAAGGATGGAGACATTTAAGGTCAAGTTTGATGGGGCTCTCAGCAACCTGATCTAGTAGGGGATGTTCCTGCTTACTGCAAGGGGATTGGACTAGATAACCTCTAGAGATCCCTTCCACCCCAGTGCATTCTATGATGTTGGAAGCTCAAGGAGGAGTGGATCAGCACAGAATTTCAGAAGACTGGGATAAACAGATTTAATAATGTAGGAAATAAAAAAGTAGAGGACATTGTATAGAAAGTCTGAAATACTGCTAGCTACACTCAGAGAACAATAATATTCTGTTATTACTGATTTCCATTGAGGATAAAGGGAGGTCTTGGTAGTGAGGAACAACAAAATAATATACAAGATGCAAGAAATGTGGAGAATCATATGGAAGATACTGGTAACTGGAATTTCTCATGCAACAAATGTGCCTGAATTCTCCCAAAACAGTTTAGCCTGATTGCACAGGCAAGTTTGTTTCTGTCTATACTATTCCTTTCCCTGGGAATTCTCCACCTGCTTCCTCTAAACAATCACAGGCCAAATGAGATGAGCCTAAAGGAATGTAGACTAGACAAAGAAAATACTGCTTGGCAATGATGAGGTGTGCAGTATTTCTGGAGTGACATGTAGAAATGTCCTCCACATCTCATGTGATTTGAGTCCCTGCTGGTGTTATGAAGGATACAAACCTGATTCTCCCCCTGTGACTCCATAGTGCCTCTTGTTGTGAGGGTGCCCAGGTTGTATCACTCCCCTGCATGTTGTATTGAATACTCACAAGTGGAAAATATGACCAAGTAGTGGTCATATAAATACCACACACAGTGGCATAAAAAGGTTGTTCCTGAGCAATCTGGAATTCCAGAGGGAACTCTGCACCAGAGGGTGCTTCTGATACTCGAGAACATGGCCCCATTCCCGAGTGATGCAGACCCATGTGCTGTGTGTGCATACAAGAAAAGAATCAGAGCTTATGTTGCTCTGCATATAGACTCTGACTTCCCAAGCCAGGGGATACCTTGCACTACATCAGGTTGCTCAGAGCCACATCCAGCCTGGCCTTGAAGACCTCCAGGGATGAGACTTCCACCACCTCCCTGGGCAACCTGTTCCAGTGTCTCACCAGCCTCATGCTGAAGAATTTCTTCCTGACATCCAATCTGAATCTACCCACTTTTAGTTTTGCTCTGTTCCCCCTAGTCCTATCACTACCTGACACCCTAAAAAGTCCCTCACCAGGTTTCTTGTAGATCCCCTTCAGAATACTGGAAGACCATAATAAGGTCTCTTTGGAGCTTTCTCTTCTCTGGACTGATCAGCCCCAACTCTCTCTGTCTGTCCTCATAGGAGAGGAGCTCCAGCCCTCTGATCATCCTTGTGGCCCTTCTCTGGATACATTCCAGGATGTCCAGGTCAAAGAGCTCTGTCTCATTCCTTAAACCCAAGGCAAAAATGCACCCCCACGAGGTTCTTTCTCTTAGCTAGGTACTAGCTAAGGAAACTGAGTAGAAATGCCAAAACCTCTGGAACCAGTTACATTATAGAAAGTGTAGTGGTGCTGCTAGGAAATGAGGAATATTTAATTACACCAAACTCCTCTGAGACAGGACGAGATGGGTCATGTGTACAACCCAATCTGTCTTTTGCAGGTAAGCAAGCCATGAATAACAAATGGACTCTAATTTAGGAATATAAATAGAGAGAGGCCTGATTTGAGGCACTCAAGTGTAAACATTTGAGGCATCATTGTATGAATAAAGCAGGCAATTTAATACAGTTTTCTGGGCTCATAATGGGCACTGGCGAAATCCAGTTTCCAGTGAGGTTTCAGGGGAGATTTAATGATGCTGCAAATAGCACTGCACAACACAGAGTAACCAGTTACTTCCTTTTAAGTTACAGCAGCTTTTTTTAACTTAAAACCACTGTTTTCTGCACATTGTTCAGTTTGGTGTTATAGAAACACCACTTACAGTCATCTTTAGCTTTTCATGACAGCTAAACCATACTCACAGTCCTTATCTCTAATATCACTTGCTATTTTGGGGGGATTTGTTAGCCAGCATCCAAGCAGGTTCAGTCCCTTTGCTTCCCATATTATGTATTTTGGTTTGACAATACTTAAGTCAGAAGTGTAAAAGCCCTGAGGGTGTCTTTCTGATGGGACTGGCTGCCTTCTTGAACTAGAGGTATAGACCATTGCTTACTTGATTTCCCCCTGTCCCTGTAGCACCTGCATTCATGCTTTGTGGGCAGCTGTGCCCAGGGAGATGGTCTCACAGGGAGGTCCTAGCTCAGTGTTGCCTGCAGAGTATTTCCCATTGAAAACAACTTTAAAGTTCAGATCCCCTGAGGATGCAGCCTAAGCTCAGCTTAGTCTTCCCATGTCCTGGGTGTTGGTGTGGAGCTGCACGACCCCTACCAGCCCAGGGGTCCCTTTCCTGAAGGGTATGCTCTGGATGCCATCTCCAGCACAGAGAGCAGCAAAGCTGCTTTGTGGGAGTGCTGTTTGGTGATGCCAAAGCCCAGCATGAATGAACAGCAGCAACCTAGGCTATGAAAGCACAAATTATTTCTGAAACAGAATACATCTCTCCTGACCTTCTCTGTTGCTGACAGAGGTATTACAAACCTTCATTCATCTCTCTCCCTGCTCTGCCAGGTAGGAGTAACCCAGGGAGTCCAGCTTAACTCTCCTTTCTAGAAAACAGGTGACCAAAATGCTTCATCATGGGCAAAGGTGTTTGCTGCTGGGGTTGTGTTTGAAAAGCATAGCTTAAAATGGAGCAAATCCTTGGGTGAGAGAAAAGAAAACATTTCAGGGAGCGCTGCTGCAGAACAGAGGAAGAAGGGAGTGTGACTTTATTGTTGTCTTAGGCCACTGACTCTAATGCAGATGTCTTTGCCTTCAGATCCACCCAGAGGTGTTCCATTTTGTGTGCCCTGGAAGGAGCTGTTGTCAGCCTCTCAAGATCAAGTAGCAGAGGGAGAAGAGTGCTCTTAGGATGGCATTTGCAGACCAGGGAGAGGTGTCTGAAGGAGGTCTGTGGGTGTGTACATACATAGCACACCCGGATAAAAAGTAGAAATAATCCCCTCCACACAGTGACTTCTTATTAGACACTTGCAGCTCAGGCTTCACTTTCTTACCCAAATGTGGCTTTTATTATTCTCAAAACTCATTGCTTTCATACCTCATGTAAACAAGCACAGCTAATGAATAATTAAGTTGCAGAGTTACCATCAGTAGGTTTCTCTAGCACTGCCAATCAAGTTCTGCATCTCTTGAGCTTGCATCGGGGAACATGGTTAAAAATTATTTTCACCACATCCATTTCAGCTCTGTTGTTGTGGTGCAAAATGTCCCTCCAAGAAATGAGAAACAAACAAACATCCCACTTGAGCTAATCAAGATTTCCTTCTCCCTGCCTCTTCAGTGATGATTTGGTTGGAAAGACTGAGAGAAGGTGAGTCAGAACTGTATTGCAGGACAGTTTGGTGATCACAAGATACATGCAGAATGTAATTTTGTTTAGAAATTATATTTTGTATGGATCAAAATGTAGATAGAGATCATATACTGTGAGAAGAAAAAAGGAGTTTAGGAATAAGTCATCATATCCATGGCAACATAGGAGGGATCTTTTCAACAAGGCGGAGTTACTTGTCTAGCTGTAATTGCCTCATGAACAAGAGGTACAGCACTTCTGGGGGACTGGTGAGCAGTGGCTTAAGATGTTATTTTGAGAGGACCTTGGACCCTATGCAGTGTTGAATCAGTCCTCAGGACACAGAAAGGAAAGGGAGCATCACAAATTGTGAGCAGCACCCAAGCTCTGTGAGCCCAGCACCCCTTTCTCCCCCCCATCATCTGCACACTGGGGCAGGTGGAGATTTCTCATTTTGTCCCCATGATGAAATTCAGTACTGTGAAGGCAAAGGGGCAAACAGCAGGGAGAATCTCTTGGAGGAGGGCAGGCTCTGTGGGAAGGATGTTGGGACAACAACAGAATGTAGTCACCCACTGAGGAAGACTGCAGGGGGGTCAGACTAGATGACCTTTGGAGGTCCCTTCTGGCCTGACCATTCTATGATTTCACACTGGCCATGAAGAAACACCCCTGGGATTATATTTTATGTGCTGACAGGCCAGGTAAGGGTCTTTGACACAGATTTGGACCATCTGAGTTCAGAGTGAGCAAAATTGAAGTCTACTCTTTCTATCCCATATTGGCCATAACAACCCCATGCAGTGCTACAGGCTGGGGACAGAGTGGCTGGAGAGCAGCCAGGCAGAAAGGGACCTGAGGGTGCTGGTTGATAGTAGGCTGAATATGAGCCAGCAGTGTGCCCAGGTGGCCAAGAAGGCCAATGGCATCTTGGCCTGGATCAGGAATAGTGTGGCCAGCAGGAGCAGGGAAGTCATTCTGCCATGTACTCAGCTCTGGTTAGACCACACCTTGAGTCCTGTGTCCAGTTCTGGGCCCCTCAGTTGAAGAAAGACACTGAGTTGCTCACAGGTGTCCAGAGGAGGGCAACAAGGCTGGGGAGGGGTCTTCTGGAGCACAGCCCTGTGAGGAGAGGCTGAGGGAGCTGGGGGTGTTTAGCCTGCAGAAGAGGAGGCTCAGGGGAAACCTCATTGCTGTCTACAACTACCTGAAGGGAGGCTGTAGCCAGGAGGGGGTTGGTCTCTTCTCCCAGGCAACCAGCACCAGAACAAGAGGACACAGTCTCAAGTTGTGCAGTGGGAAGTTTAGGCTTGATCTTAGAAAAAGAGTTCCTCCCAGAGAGACTGGCCATTGGAATGGGCTGCCCAGGGAGGTGGTGGGGACGATGTCCCTGGAGTTGTTTAAGAAAAGCCTGGATGAGGCACTTAGAGCCATGGTCTAGTTGATTAGATAGGGTTGGGTGATTGGTTGGACTTGATGATCTTGGAGCCTCTTCCAACGTGGTTTGTGATTCTGTGAATTCCCTTATTCCTGATTTGTGTGTTTATTTATTTTAAATTGACCTCCAAAATTCACCTCCACACAGTTAATGACTCTGTGTTAACAGATGCACCTACCTGACTACTGACAAGTAGTCAGAGCTATAACAGCCTAAGTAGCCTTCATCGTTAGGTGAGCTTGCCTTGAAAGCTATACCAATTAATATTTTGTAGCTGCTTACATGATAGCCAGGAGAAAATAAAAAAAAGATTCTTAGAATGTGAGTAGAGTTTAATCTGTATTCAGCTGTCTGCTTAGCTATTTGTTTATTTATTCCTTCCTGTTTACACAGATTCCTCCCTTGTCTTTGCCTTGGTATTGTTGATCATTTAGCAGTCACAGCTGTATGCAAAGCAGACATCTTTCCTCTTGACATGCTGCTGGATCTCACCTCTCCAGTGAAATGGATGAGGTGCAAGTCTGGAGGGGTGGCAAGGAACTTCCACATGTGCAAACTGGTTTTGCTTTCTTTTTTCATGCCACCCTGCCATCCATTCTGAATTTCCCATTTATGTTTTCAGCAGATTCTGTGTAGCTTCCAGGTGTTTGCTGAGCTACAGTTTGCTGGATTTAGGTGCTATCAGTTTTACAGGACCTGAACAATATTTTAATTTTCGATGTCTTCATGACCATCTCCTTCTATTCATAAGGCAGATTCACTTAATTGGATTTATTGCATCTCACTCCTCTCTTTTTTTTTTTTTTTTTTTTTCCCCCCACTTATAAATAACTCTCAATTGCCAGTGTGGCTCTTTCAGCTTCATCTTGCCAACCAACCTTTCCTTTGTCTTCTTGAGATCAGGAACTTGGCTAGAACATGAGAGCAATAAGGTCTCCCCTGAGCCTCCTTTCCTGGAGATATTCAAAACCTGTCTGGATGTGTTCCTGTGTGATCTGGTCTAGGTGATGCTGCTCGGGCAGGGGGATTGGACTGGATGATCTTTTGAGGTCCCTTCCAACCAACCCCTAACATTCTGTGATTCTTCAGATAAACAGCCCCAGTTCCCTCAGCTGCTGCTCGTAAGACTTAATCTCAAGATCCTTGTTACTACTTGGACAAATCAAAATAGACACCTGAATAGTGTGTGACTGAACAAAAAGGACAAGACATGACAATGGTTTATTATTATTACTTTTTTATCCTTTTGGAAGGTCACTTGGAGGGAGATATTTCCCCGAGAAGTGCCACCACATAAGCACCTGCAGTGGTGAACAGAGGAGTGTGATGGAGGAGAGGGGATCTGGGACTCCAGCTGGTGGCAAATGGTGACAAACCAGGAAAATTTCTCAGTTTGCAGACCAAATTTTTGTGCAAATCTAGAGGTGAATCCCCAGGACAATCATTAGGGAAGTCATCAGTTATTGCATTCGGAGGGTGACAGAACACTGGAACAGGCTGCCCAGGGGGGTTGTGCAGTCTCCCTCTCTGGAGATGTTCAAAACTCACCTGGATGAGTTCCTGAGTGATCTGGTGATCTGCTCTGGCAGGGAGATTGGACTGGATGATCTTTTGAGGTCTCTTCCAGCCCCTAACATTCTGTTAGGATCAAGGGTAACACAAGGACATACCAACACAAACTGTTTGAACTGACACACAAATGCTTTATCGTGCACTGCAAGTACAGATCAGAGAGAAGTTTTTTGCCTGAATATTTCAAAAGACAGGTGTCAGGTCCTGGCACTCCCAAGTTAGTTTAAGGCAAGGCTTGTTTTTCTGCTGCTGTTTGTTGTTGCTGTTAACTTTGGCAGGGTCTTGGCCTCACTCTCATACAGAGGGTAGGAGAAAACCTGAAAACTCAGAGAATGTTTTTCAGGGCAGGAAACTCATTTGGTTAACGCTAAAAGAATTTTTGACTACAGCACAGCTCAACAGTGAGGGCATTTAATTCCTCTCAGAGCTGGGTTTAAATTTGTACTTATACAGAAAAAAATGTATTAAATTAAGATTAAAAAAAAAAATCTTAAAAACAGGCTAACACATCCTGTCATGTTCTATCTCAGCACAAATGCATATTGAGAAGCTACAATAAAAGGCAGCCTATTTCTACCAGAAATACCAATAGGCCTTTAACTATTACAATGCAAATGATGCTACTCTAATTAAAATTGGTAAATGGCTATATTCAGCTTTTAATGAAAATATTCTTTCATGCGTTCCCAATCTCTAGCAGCATTTCATTTTTTCTGTAGCGGACACGGAATTAATTACTTCACTTGGAGTCTAAATCTCCATGAATACACTGGTAATCAAAGATTTCTTCTATTAGCACTCAGATGAGCTGTTCTGCTAGAAGTGAATGAGTAGAGATCTGCACTACCTGCAAAGTTGCTTTCACCTTGGAAATTAGATGGAATAAATGTTAGGAAGTTATGAGCACCGACCAGCTGGCCTGAGCTGTTTGGGCTGTGCAGGGCATTGGCTGCAATGGTGAGACACCCTGAGTCTGTGGAATTCAGCAAAGCACTGAGGTGCTTTTGGAAGTGTCATTAAATTGAGTGCCTCTTTTTGTTTGTGGTTTTTTTTTTTTTTTTTTTTTTTTTTGTTTTTTGTTTTTTTTTTTTTTTGGTCTTGCAGCCTGGAAATGCCAGGCTACCCCACATCTAACTGAAGGTCAAACAGGGGTCTGGCTGATGGGAAAATGGTAGGGGATCAAATGAAAGAACTACTGGAAACCTTGGGGTCAAGCGTTTCCCATCACTTCCTTGTTTGCTGCCACCACTGGGTTTATGCTAGCCACTTTCCTCCTCTTTCTTGTCGGTGGTGGGGGAGTATGAACTTCCCATGGACTTCCCAGAAGCATAGAACTATCAAATGCATAAGGCTGGAAGGGACCCTGGAAGGTCATCTCCTCCACCCCTGCTGCAGTGAGTAGGGACACTTTTAGATAAGGTTGCTCAGGCCCCCATCAAGTTTGACCTTGAACATCTCCAGGGCTGGGACCTCCACCACATCTTTGGGCAACCTGTTCTGGTGTTTCACTGCCATGAAATGCCAGATCTCATTCACTCAGTGAATTCTGTGATATTTCTGGACAAGGCTTATAGAAACTTAAAAAAAAAAAGTAATTCTTCATAGCCCTTTCTCTTATGTTTAACATTCCAGTGATATTTTTTTTTTTGGTAGAATTCCCATGCCAGCAAATGCCATCCTTCCTTCACTGCTAATACTGACAGGAAGCAAGGGTAAAACATCACTTGCCATCTGCAACAGCTGGTGTTTGCAGGTGCTCTGAGAGAAAACCAGTCTCTGAGTGCATTAAAAGCATTTTTAAAAG
Source organism: Indicator indicator (assembly GCF_027791375.1). NCBI lineage: Eukaryota > Metazoa > Chordata > Aves > Piciformes > Indicatoridae > Indicator > Indicator indicator. The sequence goes on along the minus strand of NC_072011.1, from coordinate 7,320,328 downwards.
GGAATGGAGGATTCAAGCATCCTAAATTCATCAGTAAATAAGCCCTGAAGATTTTCCCTGTGCACTATGGAAGGTGTTATATGCTTCTGTGCCAAAGGTATCATAGCAGTACCTAGGCATTAATGACTGCAAGCCTTTGGTGCAGCTGTTGTCTAGATTAATCTTGATCAAAGAGATGTCTGATTTCAGCTGACTGAGCAGCACCACAGTGATCACTCCTGGACATTCTCCTCCAAAGGGACATGTCCCAGTTGGCCTCTTGAAGCCCCACTTGTAATGATTATCCCCTTAAATCTTCCTGGAGCTATGACCAAGGACTCTGTCAAAAATTTTGTGGGTGGTTTTCCAGCCTGTTAAGGGCTGCACTGCAATAACTCCACGGTGAAATAAAGCTGAATCAGGAAAAGTAGGATCAGACTTTTAAAGGCTTAATACAAAATGGCCAAGGTTTGTTCTCCTGTGGCCAGCAGGTTGTTGTTCCCAACAGCAGTTTTGTTTGCCTGTACTGCAAAGTCTTGACTGCAGCTGAAGGAAAGATGCTTTGTTGCTCTTGTTATCAAGCAAGGCCTCCCAGTTAATCAATTGGGCAGTTTCCCCCTCTCATCCAATAATGGTACTTGCTTTATTTCCTGCTATATGGTCTGTAGATTCAATGAAAGAGCTGTGGTGTAGATTGATAGCTGTATTGTCTTCTGATTGTCTCTGCAAAGACCAGGACTCTGATTTCTTAGGGGGCCACAGGACATTACCAGAATTACAGCTGCTCAGAATGTGCAGCACAATGAGATGCTACATAGATTTCAGTAGGAAAGGAGTCACAAACAAGTGCAGAAGAAGTGGGGGTTTTATAGTGTCTGATATTTAATTGTTCCTCTTGATTTATAAGGACCATTCACTGGGGAGCTGCTCATTAAAACCATTCTCATTCTTTGCACGTGTAATTTTACCTTATTCCATGCACCAACACAAAGCTGTAACACCAGAAAAGCTCTGAGTTGCAGACTTGGGCTCAGGTTTCAATGTACTGCTCTCCTATTCTGTTTGCATCTATTTTTGGGCAGGCTAATGGGATTCATGGACTGGCTGGTCCATGTTCTTCACGGCCTGGCTCCAGAGCTCTTCATGATGTGTCTTTTTCTTCATGAATGGTGCTTGCACAGTTATCCAACCTCACTGCAACGAGTGCCTTTCTCATAACGCTCAGGAAAGCAGAAAACCAGAGTAAAACAATGTGAGTCTAAAGCACTTCAGGTGATAGTTTCCTTCTTTATGCTTCTCATTATACATATATATATTTTTTCCCAAGAATCCTCATTTTTCTACTTGCTGTACCCTTGCCTTTAGTAAACAAAACCTGGAGCCATGCATTTTGCTCAGGCTCTGCTGACTTCCTCTATACATTTTGCTGCTGTAGGGAAAACACTGTGCTCTCTCTAATTATTTTCCTGACTCTGACATGTTGGTTTTTCCCCCCCCCCTGTAACTTATTGTCTTTTAAACAACTTTTTTTCAACCATGATACTAATAGCTTTTTTTCTTTCTGAAAGTAAGCATATCATTGTGAGCAGTACTGACTTCCAAGTCTTAAAAGTCAGTGATATTTCAGGCAACTTTGAATCCCACTTTCACAAAATTTGTTTTCATCAGGTCTTCAAAAGTCTGCAGTTTTCCAGTTGTGCATTTTGCTGAGAAGTTTTAACCATTATGATGGGTTTGAGATTACCCTGCAATGATTTTGAGAGAATTACCCCCAACATCAAATTGCCAGACTAGCTCAGTGGAAGCAAACGAAGCTATATTTACAAGCAAAACTACAACCTAGATATATGAAATGCAATGAATATGCACAAAATATACAATATTTACATGTATCTACAATCTATAAGCAGCACAAGAATCCCCTTGGACAAAACCAGAGGGCTACTAATAGCTTCCCCCTCTCTGCTCCCTTCCCCCCTACCCTATAGAAGGGGAAAGAGAGAGAAGAGAGTAGCTTGTTAGTACTTAGCCACAACAAAGAAAGGCAGCCAAGGTCAGCAAGCCAGCAGAAGCAGCCAGCTAGTATCTGCTAGAGTGAAGAAGCTGAGAAAAAGCAAAAGTTAGTTTATGCAACTAACTTTGTCAGATCAATAGGATTATTTAGACCTTGTCATTATTTTCCCTTTATATCCAATAGTAATTTATTTATATTCTATCACTTTCTACTCAAGATTTGTGGAAAATTTCCTAAGCATCAGCCTAAAACTGCCACAACCATCAGTAGATTTGGTTTTGGTTTTCTTCTTCTTTTTTTTTTTCCCCGATGTGATTTTTGTCTCTGTAGCTAGAGTTCTGGGCTTGTTAGAAAATACAAGGATAAATACCACCTCCTGCTTCCAGCCTTGTCTAGGGACATGCTGATATGTTTTCACAACATGCTCACTGCAGTTAGTGGTAAATGAAAACTTGTGGTCACTCATAGGAAAGAGAGATCAAGAGCTGCAGAAGGGAGAAGTGCCTGGTATGAAGTGAAAGGGGAAAAAAAAAGTTAATTAGAAGATCATAGAATCAACCAGGTTGGAAGAGACCTCCAGGATCATCCAGTCCAACCAGTCACCCAGCCCTATCCGATCAACTAGACCATGGCACTAAGTGCCTCATCCAATCCCCCCTTGAACATCTCCAGGGATGGCAACTCCACCACCTCCCTGGGCAGCCCATTCCACTGGGCAATCACTCTCTCTGTGAAGAACTTCTTCCTAACATCCAGCCTAGACTTCCCCTGGCACAACTTGAGACTGTGTCCCCTCGTTCTGCTGCTGGTTGTCTGGGAGAAGTGACCAACCCCCACCTGGCTACAACCTCCCTTTAGGTAGTTGTAGACAGCAATGAGGTCTCCCCTGAGCCTCCTCTTCTCCAGGCTAAACACCCCCAGCTCCCTCAGCCTTTCCTCATCTTTATAACAGAATCATAGAATGGTCTGGGTTGGAAAGGATCTCCAAAGACCATCCAGATCAATCCCCTCTGCAGTGAGCAGGGGCATCCTCAACTAGATCAGGTTGCCCAGAGCCCTGAGTATCTCCAGGGATGGGGCCCCAACCACCTCCCTGGACAACCTGTTCCAGTGTTCTACCACCCTCATAGTAAAGACCTTGTTCCTAACATCCAATCTAAATCTGCTCTTCTCTGGTTTGAAGCCATTGTCCCTCGTCCTGTCACTGCAGGCCTTTGTAAACAGTCTCTCTCCATCCTTCTTGCAGGCCCCCTTCAGGTACTGGAAGGCTGCTCTTAGGTCTCCCCAGAGCTTCCTCTTCTCTGGGCTGAACACCCCCAGCTCCCTCAGCCTGTCTTCATAGCAGAGGTGCTCCAACCCCATGATCATTTTTGTGGCCCTCCTCTGGACCTGCTCCATCAGGTCCATGTCCTTCCTATATTGAGCATTCCAGTGCTGGATGCAGTACTGCAGGTGAGGTCTGAGCAGAGCAAAGTGGCAGAATCACCTCTCTGGATCTGCTGGCAATAGATTTTTTGATGCATCCCAGGATGTGATTTGCCTTCTGGGCTGCAAGTGCACACTACCTGCTCATGTCCAGCCTCTCGTAATGCCTGCATTTTGTAGCAGACCAGAGAGAGATGCTGGAGTACAACAAACTGTTCTCACAGCAAGCATCTTGTTGCAGAAAAATTATCTTAGGAGGTCTTTTGGGGGATAGCACAGTTAATATCTATTCACTAGAAACATGAATGGGAAAGCAAGCCTGGGAGAACCTGCCCATGCACATGTGGTAAGAGCTGGGAGGGAGCAGATGCTGCAGTGAGACCTTGCTGCAGGGACACAGATGGGAGCGAAGGATGAGTGTGAAGAGCTTTGTCTTCTCTTTTGTCCCTGCTGTAACTGAAACACCCATCTAAGCATTTGGAACCCTACACTGTCTACAACACAATGCTTCATGATGTGGGAATTTGCAGGTGAAGAGAGAGAAGCAGGGCCAGAGTGTATGGCAATGAGGAGGTCAGGGAGGTGACCCATCCCTGAGGTGTTTAAGGCCAGGCTGGATGTGGCTCTGGGCAGCCTGATCTGGTGGAAGGTGTTTCTGCCCATGGCAGGGGGGTTGGAACTGTATGATCCTTGAGGTCCCTGTGATTCTGTGACCTGTTGAGAAGTGAGATCTCCTGAAGTCTAGCAGCTTCACTGAAGGTAAACTTGCCTGAGCAGTTGTCATCCAGTGATCCAGGAGCAGACATGATGCAACATGACACTTTAAATGTTTGCTTAAAGGAAATCCTAGTAAGAAATTTGTCACAATGAAATTAATGTGAAAAGACAGAAGTAAGCATGAAGCATTCACAGAAAAGTGTTGTCTGACTAAAGACTAGGATCTGTTGGAAACCAAACTGTGGAGGGCCATGCATTCAAAATGCAAAGATGCTGCTTGAGTAGGATGAAAAGATGTGGAATGACTGGAGAGGCAAAACAGCAGCATGGGGTTTACTACTGCAGCCATCAGAATCAATCAGAAGAAGGGCAAGGGAGAGAAAGGAGGTGATCCTGCATGACTGAGGAAACCCCCCCTCTCCCCGCCAGGAACAAGTAGGAGAAAGAATAAGATGTACAGCTTAAGAGAGTGGAAAACTGTGAGGATTGGGCATTTTATGAGAGTAATAGAGAGGACAAGGGTAAAACCCAAGATGCTTAGAGGTCTGAGTAGAGACAGGACACCCTGGGAAGGGAAAAGGACGAGTAGTGGGATATGAAGTTGGTGTTGGTGCATGAAAAAAATGAGAAAAGCCATGGAGGTCATGAAGGAGACAGAGATCTTCAGCTACAGTACTGCACACAGGCCATGATAAGCAGAGTGGAACAGGCACAGCAGCCCAGGTTAAAAGAACATGCAGAAACTGCAATAGGATTTGCCATCCCCAGTCAGAGGCCTGCAGTTTAAAGTCACTAATGTCTTTGTAAGGAGGATGCCATGGCATCTGCTTAGAGCAACTCAGGCAGAGTGCAGGAAGAGATGTCATCTGGTGAAGATCTACGGATTTTCAAGGAATATCTGTCCAAGGAGGGTATACAACAACAGGTAAAATATCACAGCGACCTCCCTGCATAAAGGAACATCTCCATGTCTCTTCTTCCTCCCCCTCTATTCAATTCCCATTCCCTTCCTGGAAGAAAGAGAGAAAACAGATATTCCCCTAAGGGCCAACCACAAAACATCCATTGAAGGGACAACTAAGCAAGAATAAATGAGAAAGCAGCAGGATTGGATGACTGGAGACGTGGTGGGAGAAGAGTTCAAGGTTGCCAGGAATGGTGCCTGAGAGATAGAAAATGCTATGAATTTGGCTGTGGAAATAAACAAAAATAATCAGGCAAAGCATGTTCTGCTGCACGCTGTAACGAATCTGCTCTTACAGCTTGCACTGATGGGGAAATTGAACATATGCCAAAACATTGCAGTCTTGAAGAACAAAAACCCTGAAGATTGTGTTTGAGAGTCTCCTGGAAGATCAGAGACCTGTAAGTTCACAATTAAAATGGCTGTTCGGGGATTACCACATGCAAATTGTCCTTTCCCCACTGAGAGGCAGGCAGCAGGCCTGTTTGACTGAAGGGGGTTGGCAGTGATCAGCTCTCCCTGCTGATGGAGCCCCATCTGCAGGAGCATGGAGCAGCTTTATTGTCACAGGGGCAGCCTGGCTGGTGGGGCTGGACCACAGCAGTAGGCTAATAAATCCTCCAGCACACTGAAATAGGTGTCTATGCATCATCCACTGGCTCAGCTCTGCCCAGAGGTAATGCTGACTTGGTGAGGTGTCTCACCATGCAGTTAGGTGATTCACTGGTGATTCTTTTTGTTTATTTCCACAGGCAAATGCCTAGCATTTTCTGTCTCTACAGACGTTGACACCTACTGAAACCTAGCAGAGATGCCATGCTTGAGGGATGGGACCACTGCTTGTGGTGCTGCGACCTCTTGGCAGTGAACCTGTGGCAGTTTTAGGCTGTGCCTAGAAAATTTTCCACAGCCCTTGAACAGGAAGTGATAGAATGTAAATAAATCACTATTAGATGTAAGAGGGAAAATAATGATAAGGTCCAAATAATCCCATTGGTCTGATTACCCACATAAAGCTAGATGTGTACAATAACTTTCTCTTTTTTTGGCTTCCTTTGTTCTAGCTACTGCTTCTGCTGGCTTTGCTGCCCTTGGCTGCTTTGCTTTGCTGTGGCCAAGTACTAACAAGCAACTCTTTGCTCCTCCCTCTCTTGCCCTGTGTACAGGGGGAGGGAAAGGAGCAGGGAGGGGGGGAAGCTGTTGGTAACCCCCTGGTTTTGTCTAAGGGGTTTCTTGTGTTGTGTATAAATTTTAAATGCATGTAAATATTGTATTTTGTACATATTCATTGCATTCCATATTTCTGGATTGTAGTTGTGCTTGTAAATGCAGCTTCATTTGCTTTCAACTGAGCTGGTCTGGCAATTTTATGTTGGAGGGGAATTTCAACCCACCACAGAAGCACAGAGCTGTCTGCAGGTCTTGAAGTAACAATATTTGTGGAAGTGAAGGCAAAGGGAGCTCAGATGTGTATTTAGCTACAGGGGAAAATCCCTTGGCTCTTTCTCTTTAAGACTAAAGCTTGATGATGCACTTCTGGAAGCATGGCCAGAGCTAGACACAGCATGACCAATTGGCATCATGGGCAGGCACAATGGAGCTGCATAAAGGCTTCCTACCCTGGTACAGTCCATAGATTATTGCCCATTATTAGCCTTCCAGATAGGTAATGACAACCTTGAAAAAAGGAAGCTGAGGGCTATCAAAAGAGACTTCTGGGCCTTGGGTCAGCTGCTCAAGGGAGTGGGAGCAGAGGCAGTGTTCTCTTCTATCCTCCCAGTTGCAGGGACCAACCCAGAAAGACTGAGGAGGATTCACCAGATCAATTCTTGGCTTCAAGCCTGATGCCTCCACCAGGACTTTGGGGTTTTTGACCACGGGTCACCTCACAGGATGCCAGGTCTGCTGGCAGCAGATGGGGTGCATCTCTCTCAAAGGGGGAGAAGGTTTATATTGCAGGGGTTGGCTGGGCTCATCAGTTGAGCTTTAAACTAGATTTGAAGGGGGAAGGGGAAAAACCAGGCTCACTGGGAACAAGCCTGAGATGCTTGAGGGGTGGTGTGCCAGCTCCACTGCTACATCAGGGGAGGCTGGGGAGAATGAGCCATGTGTTGGGGAAGATGCAAGAGCCAACAAGGAAACATCAGGGCTCACTGGTAAGTTGGTGGTCATGGAGGTAGCAGACAAGGGTAATGGATGTAAGCTAGAACACATCTTGACAGGAGGAGGACCTTCTTCCCTGTGAGGAGCACAGGACACTGGAACAGGCTGCCCAGAGAGGCTGTGGAGTCTCCTTCTCTGCAGGCTTTCAAGACCCATCTGGATGTGTTCCTGTGAGTCCTGTGCCAGATTCTATGGTCCTGCTCTGGCAGGGGGGTTGGACTCAATCTCTGGAGTTCCCTTCCAACCCCTAACATCCTGTGATCTTGTGAAAGTGAAGGGTTGCACTGAGGGACTGAGGCACCCTGTGTTGTGGATGTCTTTATGACTGAACATCCAGTTACTGACAGGTCACACAGTAGTAGAAGATTTTTGGTGCATCTCTCCAACCAACCCAAAGCAAACCACTTTATGTGGTGTGTCAGGATATGATGGAAGATTAATTCAGGATGTAGAGGAAGTGTAAATATCTTCTTAGCTCCATGAAGATTACAGGCTGCATACTTCTAGGCTTTTTTTTTCATCAAGATGCCTTTGGGTTACTGGCTGTGGCCAATATTAATTAAGGAAAGAGAGTGCTTGACCTATTGAACAGTGCTCTAAAGTTATATATAGGGCAATAAAACATAAATCAATAACATTGATCATTTAGTGCTTAATGCAAGATTTACTTAGGATTGGCTGAATAGTTTAAAGTGCATCTGAGTGCAAGGGGTAGAGTCAAATACCTTATGCAGCATAAAATTAACCTGCTATGACATGTTTACAGTCAGTGAACTTTCAAGAGCAGAGTGGATGATGACAATTACTTGATGCCAATTACTTGTATCCCTCAGTGCCTCATGATTAGTACATTTTCTATTCCTGTTTCTGGTCCCTAATCTGCCTGTTTAACACATAGTATATGAAATATGGGGCACCTCAGGGGAAACACAGCAAAGAGCATGAATGCTCTGTTAAAGAATAAAACCTGATCTGCCTCTCAGTCTTTACTGTTTGCTTTTTGACATCTGCTCAGCTGAGCAGGGTGCTTACATGATGGGTTTTTTGCAAAGCAGGGGCAGCATCCTGCAGTGTGGCTTCGGTCTGCAAAGATCTGAGATGCCAGGCCAGCTCTGGCGCTGTGCAGTTCTCAGAGCCACCCTCACTGCTCTGCCTGAGGAAACATCTGAGCAGAATCTTTCAGTCTGTGGCCCTTGTGCATCCTGCCTTTCCCCATGTTTTCCATGCTCATGCCTGTGTGGGCTTTCAGACTGTTCCTCAGGCCTGTGAAGTTCAAGGCAGACTGTTTCTGATTCAGATCCCACCCCCTGAAGAGCAGACATGTCTTGTGTATGTTGTAAGGACACATCCACCATATACAGGCTTGTATCAGTGTGAGCTGAAATCCCCCCACTGACAGTAACTAGGCTAGCTCAGACTGGAAGCAAATGCAAGCTGTATTTACAAGCAGATCTACAATCTATGATGAAACTCAATGACTATGTACAAATATACAAAATTCACAACATTTACAAATACATACAATCAACAGAAAAGCACAACCAAGCTCCCTTTGCTTCCCCCCAAAGTGGCCTTTCCCAAGGGGCCTCCCTCCCAGGGGCTTCCTCCCCCCAGACCTCCCTGGCAGAAAGCAGAGAGTTAAGAAGCAGAGAGGCTGTTAACTCAGCTCACCAAGGTCAGTGTGTTATCTCCAGCCAGAAGAGGAGAAAGCAGCAGCCAGACAGCCCAGCAAGGAAGCTGAGAGCTCAGACCCCGACTGCCCCTACTTTGGTTTGAGTAGTGGTTCCTAAACATTTCTCTCTCTCCAATGGAAGTGTTTTGAACAATCATTATTTTGCCTTCTTACACCCAGTAGTGACTTATTTACATTCTTTAGCTTTCTCTGCTTGAACTTTGTAAAGAAAAAATTGAAAAGACAGTTTCAAACTATCACAAACTGGCTGATACCAGGCAGACTTAGAATACACTTTCTCTGGGCATGTGTGGTAGGATACAAAGCCTGGAGGGATCACTGTGATCACTGTGCCTGTCATGCTGCTCAGCACAGTCTGGAGGACAACCCTGGATGAATCATGGTTTGAAATATTCGGCAGCACTGAGCAGTTCATTGCTTCTTGAAAAATTCCAGTCCAGGAGCAGCTGCCATTGCTACCAGGAATGTGTTACAGTGCTTAGCTCCTCTTAGCAGTAAATTTGGACATCTTTATTTTCTGTCTGGCTGTACTTTGGCTAAAAATATCAGTTTATTTTGAGTGTCCCTTCTCTGGGTAGGTAAGATAAGCCTGTGCTTAACCCCTGTTTAATAACCTGAGAACTCCCAGAGTGTCTTAACATTTTCCAAACTGCTAATGCTTCTGCGTGCCCACTTTTTCATCCTTCTCTTCCATTTCATAGAATCATAGGGTTGGAAGGGACCAAGGATCAACCAGTTCCAACCCCCATGCCATGGGCAGGGATACCTCACACTTAATCAGGTTGCTCAGAGCCACATCCAGCCTGGCCTTAAAAACCTCCAGGGATGAGGCTTCTACCACCTCCCTGGGCAACCTGTTCCAGTGCCTCAGCACCCTCATAGTGAAGAATTTCTTCCTAACATCCAATCTGAATCTACCCATTTCTATTTTTGTTCCATTCCCCCTAGTCCTATCACTACCTGGCATCCTAAATAGTCCCTCCCCAGCTTTCTTGTAGCCCCCTTCAGATACTGGAAGGCCACAAGAAGGTCACCTCAGAGCCTTCTCTTCTCCAGACTGAACAGCCCCAGGTCTCAGTCTGTCTCCATAGGAGAGGTGCTCCAGCCCTCTGATCATCTTTGTGGCCATTCTCTGGATGTTTGTAGATCTCAAGGTCACGCTTTTGGTTTTGCCTGGTCTTGAGAGCTCACGTGTAGCTGGTTAATCACCATCATGCACACATCTTTTGCAGTCATACTCACAGGAAGTTTTCTGCAGAGGTATACCTTCTGCTCTCCCCAACAGAGGTACCCCTGGAGGCTATGGGTTTGTTTGGAGAAGGAGCTGAAGCCCCACAAAAAGCCAGGTGTCTGCAGTGGACCCACCACTGTGTGCCCTTTTTCACTGAAAGACTATTACCAAAGCAGATTGATTTCCATCCTCACTCATTCTTCTTGTTTGCATGTCTTAATTTTGAGGGAGCTGTGAAAATGCCAATGTGGAAAGCTGACTGTGAGAATGCTTCTCATCCTAGCCTGAGAAGAATGAAGGTTTTGGGGGATTCTTGGGGTTATTACATCAGCTGGCTGCTGTCCAGTGCAATTTTCATCTACAACAGACATACAGTGGAAGAGCTTTTCTCTTTCTCTCTCTCCTTTTTTTTTCTCCTGGTGCAAATGCCAGAAGATCAGCTGTTCACACTCTATCCTTAATTATGTATTAAAGGAACATCCTGTTCCTACAATATTTTACATAATGGCCAGCCAACAGGATAAATTAATGCAGGAACAGATAGGGAACAAAGCTAGGGGGAGGGGGGAGAGGGAAATGAGAATTGCTGCTGAAACAAAGGGAAGTTGTGTCATGTAAGGCAGAGAAAATGGAAGATGAGAAAGGTGCCAGAAAAATAATAATACTGAGTAGAAACACATCAAACCACTGGGAGAAACAGAATGATGCAGTGGAAAGGACAAAGGACTCCAGCATATGCAGGGGAAAACACAGGGAAGCATCCAGCTGTCTCCATTATCACACCTGTTCCTGTATCCTCTCCCTACAGGGGTCAGTTCCTGATCTTCCCAATAGTTGCTCATTCTCTGTGTGTCCATGTCCTGCTGCACCCAGTGGTCCCATTGTCTCCCACCTTTTCAGCTAGCTTTTGGTCCTATCACCCTGGCCCATATGCCTGACATCCCATGTACAAATCTGTTTGAGTGCTGAGAAATGCAAAATGAAAGGCATGATTTTTTTGGTGAAGTCCTCATAGTAAATACATAGAGAAGCTGTGCTTAGACATGTGGTCACCAGCCCTTCAGCCTTTTTTATTTCATCTTTTAGATGATGGATTCCAAAGTCATGGTACACCAGTGAGGGCAAGCAATAATCCTCAGGACCATTTTTACTGTAATTTTCTCTTACATATTAGATGATAGGGCTGCAGAGAACTCTGTGGGAAACTGTCTAGCTTGGCAGCTGTGTGTGGGCCACAGTATCTGGAAACTGCTTCCACTGTCCTCTCCATCCCTCTATTTGGAGGGGTCCCATCCCATAGGAAATAAGGAAAGATTATTTATTATTATTAGATTATTATTATTATTTCCATAGGAAATAATATTTACCCTTGTCTTCCTTTTTCCTCTGGGAAACAAGTGAGCAGAGATGACAGAATAAAGGCCCAGCTCCAGCAACAAAACATGTTGAGAAAATTACAGAGATGCTTCTGAATTCTCATTGACAGGAGCCTTAATCTGAAAGCCTGGAAACAGACCAAACGGTTTATTTGCCTCTGCCAAGCTGATTGCTGCTGCACAAGAATGTTTGTCTCTGAAACTTCTCCACTCTGGATGATAAATGCAGCTTTCCAAGTAAGGTAACAGCTGTGATTGCTGCAGTCAGTTCAGCATGGTGTCAGCTTCGGGGCGATGATAGAGGGAAAGATGTGACAGCAGCAAAGGTAGGATGCAGTGAGGATGGAGATACTCTGTGCTCCTTACTGTGTCTATGCCTGTTAGACCCACAGAAGGAGCACATCCAAACCATTCCCCATGGGGGAGAGAAGGGGCAGGGCAGGACTGCATGTTCTGGATACACTTTGGCTCTCTGGGTTTTCATCTGCATATACCAGAGTCTTTCATAATCTCCCCTATGTTGTGCTATTTCTTCCCCTAGTTTGGATGATGAGTTTTTGTCCTGCTGTCTCTGAACCACATTTTAATGCATTTTCACAGTTACCTGGAGCAATGAGCTTCCAGTCACCACTGTGAATATTTTCAAGCCCCATTACCAGTGCTTCTTCACTCAAAGAATCTTTCAATAGTTGGAGAGGACTTGCATGTGTGCCCACACCTCAGCATAGGAAAGGAGCTGAGAGCACATTTGCTGGGCAAACGGTGCCTTTGGGTGCAGGGAAGGCAGGGAGGAGCAATGGCCAAAATGGTTTGCCATTTTGTGTTTAACAGAAACAGAGCTCCTGGGATAAGTGCTGGTTATTTGGCTAGGCTGCACTGCTTCATGGATGTGATGAAGGGAAGGCTGTGGATTTTGTTTACTTGGACTTGAGTAAAGTCTTTGACACTGTCAGCATCCTTCTGGAGAAACTGGCTGCTCATTGCTTGGACGGGTGCAGGCTTTCCTGGGTTTAAAACTGTCTGGCTGGGCTTGAGGGTAGGAAGGCTGTGCAAAGGGATCTGGACAGGCTGAATTGATGAGCCAAAGTCAACTGCATAAGGCCAAGTATCAGGTCCTGCACTTCAGTCAGAACAACCCCATGCAACGCTACAGACTTGGGGAAGAGTGGCTGGAAAGCTACCTGGTGGAAAAGGACCTGGGACTGCTGGTCAATAGCCATCTGAACATGAGGCAGCAGTGTGAACAGGTGGCCAAGATGGCCAATGGCATCCTGGCCTGTATCAGGAATGGTGTGACCAGCAAGAACAGGGAAGTCATTATCCTCCTGTACTCAGCACTGTTGAGGCCACACCTTCAGTACTGTGTTCACTTTGGGACTCCTCACTGCAAGACACTGAGGTGCTGAAGCATATCCAGATTGGAATGAGATTAGATAAAGCTTAATTGTTACTTTTTCTGGATTTGACTAATTCCTATTAAGAGGATAACCTGTCCCAGGCTCACCAGAGCAGAAACTGAGGGACAAGGTTTGAATGTTTTTTTTACTCACATGAAATAGGAACTCTTTTGAAGCAAAGCCTTTCAAATGGGTTTGTATCTGCTTTGTATTCATCACCTTTTTGGCTTGGGAGAACTAAATAACCAACTGACACAGAAGATGTTAAACTTGCACAAATCATTTAATCTCTAACTTTATTTGCCTGGCTTGCCCAGTGCATTCAATTATTCCATTGGCTAATTCTCCTATTTCACTGATCCAATTTCTGTTTTGGTAACAACATCTATGTCACAAATGCAGTAGCTGAAGAAAAAGAATTGCTCTGACTCTGGCTTATGCAATTCGTTAGGTCCTAATTGAATTGGTACAAGAAGAATGTATGACATTTGTTTTAATAGCAGATTTCCTGTCCTGCATGTCCCTGAGTGACCAGAGACAGCAGAAGAAAGTCCCAAATCCTTTAGCAACCACACAAGGCTAAGACACTTTATTGTGGCCTTTCAGTACTCAAAGGGGACCTGTAAGAAAGATGGAGACAGTCTTTTTAGCAGTCTCCCTTGCAACAGGTTAAAGAGTAATGGCTTTAAACTAAAAGAGGGTAGAGTTAGACTAGATATAAGGAAGACAATGTTTAGAATGAGGGTGGTGAAACACTGGTTGCTTGGAGAGCTGGTGGGTGCCCTGTCCCTGGAAACTTGATCTAGTTGAAGATGTCCCTGTGCACTGCAGAGGTATTGGACTAGATGACCTTTAAAGCTTCCTTCCAACTCAAAGCATTCTGTGGTTCTATAAAATGAGAACAATGCTTCTGCTTCCTTCCAAAAAGGTGCCTTTGCTTGCCTGTTCCAGCCTGATCATGCCTGCTTGGGAGTGTTTGTCTCTGAACTCTCTTGGCTCCTGATGACAAACACAATTTTCAGAATTAGGCAAAAATTCTGATGACTGTAGAGAATTTTAATAGCATGCTATTAAAAATGAGCTCTAATGATTTATGGTTCATATAGCTTGTTTCTTCTCAGAGAAAATCCAGCAAAATATGAGATTCTGCTTTTTTTTTTTTCCTGCTCTGTTTTACACTGATAAAATGACATTTCAGACAAAAAAAAAAAAAAAAAGGAAAAAACATGGAAATAGTTCAATACCTAGCTGGTTTTCTAACTACTTTGTATTCCTTTACAGTGCTTTTCTCGTTCAAAAATGAGAAAAGTGTTAATTAATTTATCTTGCTTCCACTATTACAGTGTTAATTAATCTACCCTACTTCCACTGTTGCATGCCAATGCTGTTGTAATACACACACAGTAAAAACAAGGGAGAGAAATGAAAAGAACTCAGATTAGAGCTTTCGTTAGTTTTCTGAATTTCCAGTTGCCAGTGTTTATGCTTGTTCTTTACACAAGGCTAAAAAGAGAAGAATAGAGGTAGCTGCCTGAAAAAAGCCAAGAGCCAGCTACCCAGTGTCATCAGGTGCTCTGTCTCACACAGCTGATTGCTACTGTGAGGTGAATCACCAAATCAGTCAGGGTTGGAAGGGACCACAAGGATCATCCAGTTCCAACCCCCCTGCCATGGGCAGGGACACCTCACACTAGATCAGGCTGGCCAGAGCCTCATCCAGTCTGGCCTGCAAACACCTCCAGGGATGGGGCCTCAACCACCTCCCTGCACAACCCATTCCAGGCTCTCACCACTCTCATGGGGAAGAACTTCTTCCTCACATCCAGCCTGAATCTCCCCACTTCCAGCTTTGTTCCATTCCCCCTAGTCCTATCACTACCTGAAATGGCTGAACTTGATGATCTCAGAGGTCCTTTCTGGCCTGGATGATCCTATGACTGGCCACTCCTAATTAGAAATAGCACAAGAATCAGGTGAAGATCTCAGGTTAAAAGAAACTACCTCAGTTCACCACTGTGCTTTATTTGATCCTGAAAAATTAAAATATTTCACTTGGTATCCTGGCTTGCCTCTGGTTTCTAATCCGTATCACTGCCCATAAAAGGCTGCAAATGAAGTTGTTGCCATGAATGACACAACATAGAGCTTATCTATTTAGAATAAGTACCCCTTGCCCAGTGAGAGTGTCTTGGAAGTTGTGGTGAGCTGTACAGCACGATCCCTGCGTGCAGAAGTCTTCATTCTGTTGTCAAGGAGACTAGCTTCTGCTTGTCAGATGCAACTTTGAAAGTGAAGAAATATATGAAGGCAAAGTGTGTCTTGGTGATACTTAAAAAGACCTATTTCTCATACTCTATGAAAATTTGCTTTCTCCTCCTCACTTTCACAGACACAGCAGTTATGGGGTTTTAGACATTTCTTAATACTCCTGTATTACACTCTCAGATTCAGGAAAATCAAGTTGCAAATGCTGCTTGTCAGCTCTCAGGTGGATGACAGACTTTTCTGCATCAGGACTGTGGATGGTACAGCCAGCTAGGATTCTGCTCTGGTCTTTGGAAAGTGCTGTTCTCCCATGTCCTTGTCCCTTGCATCACTTGGGGCAGTGTGGCTGGAAAGCTGTCTGGCAAAAAGGGACCTGGGTGTTCTAATGGACAAGCAACTGAATAGGAGCAAGCAGTGTGCACAGGTGGCCAAGAAAGCCAAAGGCATCCTGGCTGGGTTTAGAAATGCTGTGTCCAGCAGGAGCAGGGAGGGGATTGTCCCCTTGGACTCAGCTCTGGTGAGGCCACACCTCCAGTATTGTGTCCAGTTTTGAGCACCTCAATCCAAGAGAGATGTGGAGGTGCTGGAGACAGTGCAGAGGAGGGCAAGGAAGCTGTGAAGGGCCTGGAGAATAAATCTGATGAAGAATGACTGAAGGAGCTGGGGATGGTCAGTTTGGAAAAGAGGAGGCTGAGGGGAGACCTCATTGCTCTCTACAACTACCTGAAAGGACATTGTGGAGAGGCTGGTGGTGGTCTCTTCTCACAGGTCATTAGTGATAGAACAAGAGGGAATGGCCTCAAGCTGTGACTGGGTAGGTTTAGACTGGATATTAGGAAGCATTTTTTCCCAGCAAGAGTGGTCAGGCCTTGGAATGTGCTGCCCAGGGAGGTGGTTGAGTCCCCAAGCCTGGATGTGTTTAAAGGTGGTTTAGGTGTGATGCTTGGGGCTATGGTCTAGGGGTGACCCTTGCAGAGTAGGGTTATCAGCTGGACTTGGTAATCCTGAGGGTCTTTTCCAACCTGAATGTTTCTGTGATTCTGTGGGCAGGGACAGACAGATCAGAGGATTGGTCTTTCTAGGGTTTAGTCTGGCCACTTGGCCATCAGATTTGTGGACAAGCAGAAGCTTTGCCCTTTGTTGTGCTCTTCTTTTGTACTGTCTTAGAAGGAGAAGGTTGAGGGGGACCTTTAGGGCTTCTCAATCCCTTCTCTTGTCTTCATTCTGCTTCCCCTGCCCCTGTGCCAGACCCTGGAGATGCTTGTTTAGCCTCTTCTTAGGGATCTCTTTGGAATTTGAATGATGTTTGGTACCACATTTTCCCCTCTTTATTCAGTTCCATGTTCCAAATCTTTACAAGCATGGTTTCTAGCCCTCCTGCCATGTTCACTGTATCTTCTGGGCTTTTTCCAAGTGGCCCATGCCTTTCCTGAAGCACAGTGTCTCAGAAAAGGTCTGGTACTTCAGATGGGGCCTTAGCAGTGCCAAGCAGAGCTGAAGGAGTATCTCAGATGCTGAACTCTGGTCTGTGCCTTCAGTAACGTGGTTGCATTTTTGAAACAGCAAGTCACAGTGGGCTCATGACTGTCTGTATCTTGCACCCTGTCTGCATCTTGCACCCTGTCTGCATCTTGCACCCTGTCTGCATCTTGCACCCTGTCTGCATCTTGCATCCTGTCTGCCTTCCACCACCTCACTAGATTCACCACTGGTAGACCCAGAACAGTCAATTCCCACTCCTTCATTTAAATTTTGGATAGATTGCTCTCTGGCTCAGGACATGCACCAAGTGTTGCAGCCATTCCTTAAAAGTCTTCATATTTTTTTTTTCCTTAGCTTCTTTATGAGAAAGTAGTTGAAGTGGCACAAGAAACTTGAATAAACCCAAGTTGTGATACCTCCTTTTGCAGCTCTATTCAGAAGGACTGTTACTGAGTTGCAGAAGGTAATTCAATTGATTTGACACAGTTTGGTTTAACATATAAGGCTTGTCCAGGTGTCTTAAAAGCAGAGGAAGCTGTTTGATGTACTGAGGGTTTAGTTACTCCAAAGGTCCCCAAAATGCCTTCAAAAATACAAGTTTCAAAAGCGTGTTTCACTTTATGATGCTCTACATTCAGATTTTGTTTAGTAATGCTTTCCTTTCATCACATTCTGGATTCATAGCAATGAAAATATGCTTTATTAGAGTGCTGAATATATCTTTATCCTGCATGAATTTACAACCTGAGCTGCCACTGACAAATGTGCTGGGATTTCAGAAAGTATTTCCCTGCTGTGCTGAGGGTCAGAAATCTTAGATTTTATCTATTGACACTCTTCAGTCGTTTCAAGCTCATTAGGCTATCACAGCTATGACATCTCCTAGTGAGGCTGCAGCTTCAGAAGTACTCTGTGCTTTACTGTATCATTATTTCATTTTATGAGGCATGGAAAGGACAGGAACTGGAGTGACAATTCACCGAGCCCTGCACTGCTTTGTCCTTTTCCCTGTGCCTCTTTTACAGCTGGCTACAAAATCACAAAGCTGATCTACAGGAAAGCAGCACCAGTTTGCATGAGTGCACCTCCCTTTTATCTGTCCTGTGTTTTCAGCTTTGCCAAAGAAATGATAACCTACAGGCATCAAGCACAGGTACTTTTTTTTTCATGTCATTCAAAGACATCAGCTACAATGGAGAACATTTAACCTCCCACCTCACAAGTGCTGGGGGATGCAGTGGGGATACAGCTTGTGGAGCTGATGCTTCTCCAGCCACAAGGCAGGGACGACCCCTGGGGAAGGCAAGCTGCTGGCAGAGCAAGCAGCAGAAGTGTGGGAGGGAAAAGAAGGGTGGCATTGATGGGAAACCATGCCTGTGGAGTGCAGAGCATATGCAGTGCTCAGATTTTCCCTTTGAGGCCACCAGTCAGCAAGTGCAAGTTTAATGGTGTCTCTATTCCCAGCTGTCTTGCTGCCTCTATTAAAAACTGGCAGTTTCCTGGCAGCTTCAAAGGAGTGATGGGCTCTGGGAGAGGAACTGATTGGTTGCAGACCAGTCTGGAGAAGCACCCCTGTCCCTGTGAATATGTGAGACAAGGAGCCTTACAGCTTCTTGCACTGGTGACCAGACACAGGAGATCAAGGCTGGTAGCAGAGCAGGAACAGGGAAGGCAGGCCAGGAAGATGCAGGAGGAGGTCAGAAGTGAGATTGCACAACCAAGTCAGTGACAATAGATGCCCCTGGGGAGGAGGCAAGGAATCCTGTGCCATGCTGCTGGTCAGAAAGAGGAACATCCATGCTGTGTTGTCCTTAGGACATTTCAGTAGAGAACTCTTGAAACAGCCAAACACCTGCAGTCTTCTTAGCCTGTCCTACCACTCACCATCTCCTGTCTTCTTAACTGGTTCTATCTGTTGCCAGCTTGGGTGTGGCATGGGCAGGTACAAAACCATCCACATCTCTCCTGGCCAGGCCAGGGTGCTGGGTTGGAGCATCTCTTCTATGAGGAAAGACTGTGAGAGTTGGGGCTGTTCAGTCTGGAGAAGAGAAGGCTCTGAGGAGACCTTCTTGTGGCCTTCCAGTATCTGAAGGGAGCCTACAAGAAAGCTGGGGAGGGACTTTCGAGAGTGTCAAGTAGTGATAGGACTAGGGGGAATGGAACAAATCTGGAAGTGGGGAGATTCAGATTGGATGTTTGGAAGAAATTCTTGCCCATGAGGGTGGTGAGACACTGGAACAGGTTGCCCAGGGAGGTGGTTGAAGCCTCATCCCTGGAGATGTTTAAGGCCAGGCTGGATGTGGCTCTAAGCAACCTGATCTAGTGTGAGGTGTCCCTGCCCATGGCAGGAGGGTTGGAACTAGATGATCCTTGAGGTCCCTTCCAGCCCTAATGATTCTATGTGATGACCAGTCATACTATGTCCAGTCATGCTGCAGGAATCCACAAAGGGACCGAACTGTGTGAGCATTCCCTCCTTTCCTGGTATAGGAAGAGATATTTTTGATGGGCTTTAATGGATTTCAGGCATACATCATGTGGCTGTTCCTGCCACCTAATCACCAAGGAGTGTTGATCTACTTCTGTTTTGACAGTGGGGACAGACCCTACCTCCACATCACTGCTCGGTGCACTTCCAGGCAGAGCAGTGGGACTGGATGTCTGATAGCAAACCATGTCAGAGCTCCACACCTGACACCATGCTGTCTGCCCTGCTGGTGAGGCACCAACAGCCTCTACCCCCAGCCACAGCACTTGCAGCATAGAATCACAGAATCGAAGAATGTTAGACGTTGGAAGGGACCTCCAGAGATCATCAGGTCCAACCCCCCTGCCAGAGCAGCATCACTTAGGGGAGTCTGCACAGGAATGCATCCAGGTTGGTTTTGAATGTCTCCAGAGAAGGAGACTCCACAACCCCCCTGGGCAGCCTGTTCCAGTGCTCTGTCACCCTCACTTGAAAGAAGATTCTCCTCATGTTGAGCTGAAATCTTCTATGTTCTAGTTTGAACCCATTGTTCCTTGTCTTATCACTGTGTACCACCCAAAAGAGCCTGGCCCCCTCCTCCTGACACCCACCCCTCAGGTATTTATACATGTTTAGGAGATCCCCTCTCAGTCTTCTCTTCTCCAGCCTAAACAGCCCCAGGGCTCTCAATCTCTCTTCACAGGGGAGATGCTCAAGTCCCCTAAGCATCCTCCTGGCTCTCTGTTGGATGCTCTCCAGCAGGTCTCTGTCTCTCTTGAACTGGGGAGCCCAAAACTGGACACAGTATTCCAGGTGTGGTCTCAGCAGGGCAGAGTAGATGAGGAGAAGAACCTCCCTAGACCTGCTGGGCACATTTATCTTGATTCACCCCATCATGTGACCCTCCATGTCACAGCTGTGGTTTACAGAGACAGATTTGCAGCTCTGGGCTGGAGAGCAGCAAGTGCCATTGCCCTGACAGAAGTCTCTTGCTGTAGATTTGATGAAGATATTTTTGCCACAAGCTGAAAACTGATGTATCTTGTGGTTATATGAGAGAAATGCAAAGATAAAAAGGTGAAGGATGATCTTTGCTGACCTGCAAGATTAATATATAGACTTAGACCTCTGTGATACAGCTGTCTTCAAAGACAGGGCTGACTTCTTTTAGCAACACCATTCCCATACAGACTGCCATAGCTCAATGAGTTCTTCCTTATTTATGCAAGGAAAACTGAGTCTTTAATTATTGTACTTCTCTCAGAAGTAGGACATTGTTTCATACTCAAAAGGACTCTTTTTTTTTAAAGCATGGATCAGTAACATTTTAATTTTAAATTTCTATGAAACATTTCCTTTAAACACTTAGAACAGATCTTCCTTTACAGATAGAAGAATTCGTTCTTTATTTTCAAACATTTCCTGCTTTTTAGACTCAAAATCTTACAAGTTTCAACATTGTGCTTTGCATTTAAATCTATGACAGAGATGAACAGTGAGGGTACTTGTTGCTGGGCAGCTTCCTTGGGACAAGAGAACACTTGGTGAGCAGAAGTGACAGCTTTCTGCATCTGAAGGGATTTTGGAGCTGATGTTCTTCCTAAAGCTTTCAGGAATGTGTCACTTCAAATCTTGCTTTTTCTTCATTAATGTTGTGGCTCAGAGAAATACCTTACCTTCTTTGCACACAGGAGTAGGGAATCATAGAATCATAGAATTAGTCAGGGTTGGAAGGGACCACAAGGATCAGCCAGTTCCAACCCCCGTGCCATGGGCAGGGACACCTCACACTAGATCAGGCTGGCCAGAGCCTCATCCAGCCTGGCTGCAAACACCTCCAGGGATGGGGCCTCAACCACCTCCCTGGACAACCCATTCCAGGCTCTCACCACCCTCATGGGGAAGAACTTCTTCCTCACGTCCAGCCTGAACCTCCCCACTTCCAGCTTTATTCCATTCCCCCTAGTCCTGTCACTACCTGATAGCTTAAAAAGTCCCTCCCCAGCTTTCTTGTAGCCCCCTTCAGATACTGGAAGGCCACAATAAGGTCACCTCAGAGCCTTCTTTTCTCCAGACTGAACAGCCCCAACTCTTTCAGTCTGTCAAGACAAGGGAGGAAAGGTGCAATGGTGTCGTGTCTCAGCACCGTGGTGGTCACAGCACAGCCTGCAGCCTCATGCTGTACTGAGGCTTGCAGGAGTAAGTGAAGACCATGGCTCCACTCCTTCCAACCCAACAGGCTCTGGAGTGAGAGGGAGGAGGCACATCTCTGCAGCTCTCGGTGGGATGTTATTCTGCATTCACAACAGATTTGCCTCTCTAATGAAGTCTGGCAAGATAAATGGACTGAAGCAGGAGGCTCAGCGTCATTCATGGACCAACATCACTCACTGTTCAGGAGTCTTCAGGAAAGGAAGAAGCCAGTGGGGGTACAAAAACAAGTAAGTAGATTGGAGGTCCTGCTGTTAGATGGAGGGAAGCATCCTCCTTCAGCAGCTGCCTCTGACCCCAGGGGTATTTGAGTGAATTGAGATTTGAGAGACCTAGACTTAACCCACAAAACACTGTGGTGGAGAGAAGCACTCATACCTACTGATGCCTCACCAGGAAACTGGGAAAATGCCATAAAAACTACTCAAATGGGGAGAAAAGAAAGGGAAAAAAAAAGGTAGCCTTTGGAATTACTTTTCTTTTCTTTCTTTTTTTTTTTTTTTTTAAACCCAGGCCATTTGCACACTGCTTTCTGTGGGCTTTGCTGTCCAAGTCTCATTTCAACAAAGAGGAAGATACAGAATGTAAAAGAGCAAAGCTCCCACCTTGGGAAGTACCAGTGGCTATTGGCCAGCAGGGATTTCTGACTGACCCAACAGAACTCATCCTGCCTCTGTGGCCAGGTCCCCGCCTGACAGCTGAGTGGTGCTGGGGCAATAAATCCCTCCACTGCTGTTGGGATAATCATAAAGAGAAAAGGCTGGGCATGGCACGAGACTCAACATATCCAAGGGCTGGGTTCTTCGCGTTGGTCATTGCAACCCCAAGCAGTGCTACAGGCTGGGGACAGAGTGGCTGGAGAGCAGCCAGGCAGAAAGGGACCTGGGGGTACTGGGTGACAGCAGCTGAACACGAGCCAGCAGTGTGCCCAATGGCCAAGAAGGCTAATGGCATCCTGGCCTGCATCAGGAATAGTGTGGCCAGCAGGAGCAGGGAGGTCATTGTACCTCTGTACACAGCACTGGTTAGGCCACACCTTGAGTACTGTGTCCAGCTCTGGGCTCCTCAATTCAAGAAAGATGTTGAGATGCTGGAACGTGTCCAGAGAAGGGCAACAAAGCTGGGGAGGGGTCTGGAGCATAGCCCTGTGAGGAGAGGCTGAGGGAGCTGGGGGTGTTTAGCCTGGAGAAGAGAAGGCTCAGGGGAGACCTCATTGCTGTCTACAGCTATCTGAAGGGAGGTTGTAGCCAGGAGGGGGTTGGTCTCTTCTCCCAGGCAACCAGCAGCAGAACAAGAGGACACAGTCTCAAGCTGTGCCAGGGGAAGTTTAGGCTGGATGTTAGGAATAAATTTTTCACAGAAAGAGAGATTGGCCATTGGAATGGGCTGCCCATGGAGGTGGTGGAGTCACTGTCCCTGGAAGTGTTTAAAATAAGACTGGATGAGGCACTTAGTGCCATGGTTTAGTTGATTAGATGGTGTTGGGTGATTGGTTGAACTGGATGATTTTGAAGGTCTTTTCCAACCTGGTTAATTTTGGAATTCTGTGATTCTATGTCTGAACTGAACTTCAGATGGTTCACTGAGCACTTGCTTTCCTCTGACTCTCCATACTGTACTTTAGCAGCTGCACACACTAGGATTAGCAAAAAGTATATAACACTTCCAGCTGCGACATGGCCCTGATACTTCCAGCTATGTAAAATGCCTCCATCTTCTCAGATTTCTCTAATTTTTTTCTCCTGCACATCTTTCCAACCCTCAGCACAGGGGTTTACCCCTAGAGGGTAAATGGAAGATGCTTGTGACAAGGAGGGGACAGGAATTGCAGTCCTTTAAGGTGAGATAGTTTTTTGGGGAAACTGCAAAGAAAATGCCATGTAGAAAAAGTCATTTCACATTGGTTTTTCAGGAAAAGAAGAGAAAAAAAAAACACTACCAGATACAAGACAAAGCCATAAGGGAGGGGAGCAGGCTGTTTGGAGATGAGGCTCAGGGGAGACCTTATTGCTCACTGCAGCTACCTGAAGGCTGGTTGTGGCCAGGTGGGGGTTGGTCTCTTCTCCCAGGCAACCAGTGACTGAACAAGAGGACAGAGTCTCAAGCTGTGCCAGGGGAAGTTTAGGCTGGATGTGAGGAAGAAATTCTTCCCAGAAAGAGAGATTGGCCATTGGAATGGGCTGCCCAGGGAG
Source organism: Indicator indicator (assembly GCF_027791375.1). NCBI lineage: Eukaryota > Metazoa > Chordata > Aves > Piciformes > Indicatoridae > Indicator > Indicator indicator. Next base: position 7,296,752 of record NC_072011.1, on the reverse strand, counting down.
GTGGTGGAGTCACTGTTCTTGGAAGTGTTTAAAAAAAAGACTGGATGAGGCACTTAGTGCCATGGTTTAGTTGATTAGATGGTGCTGGGTGATTGGTTGGACTTGATGATCTCAAAAGTCTTTTGCAACCTGGTTAATTCTGTGATTTTCCAAATACTGTCTCACTCATGTAATCATATCACATCATACCATATAATCAGCATCCTCCCTAGGCTGTACTGGCTATGGTGTTTCTCTGGATCACACGTGCCTGGAATTGTCCTCATTCAATGCCCCTCGTGTTGATGGGCACAAACTGATTAAAAGATGTTGATGTCTAAAGATATAAACAGACATATGGAAGGAATTTTTGCAGGCACCCAGTTTACAGAATAGCCCCCTTTGAAGGTGCTTAGCTGGGCAATTTTGAACCACCTGCAACACAGAGGTATGTTGTTACCTCCCTAACTACCTACCTACCTGCCTTTAAATGTCTTGCTCTACTCACATGGGCCAGTGCTTGAGAGATGTTATAGCTGATGAAGACATTTTGGCTGCTCCCATAAATAGTATGGATACAGCCTTCTGCTTCCAGCAGAGGAAGGGGAGATGGCTCTGTGTGTCTCAGTACAGCTGCCACCACTACCATTTCTCTCCATGTACCAGTGAGAAGACATATAGGACAATCTCCAAATGAGAAACCACAATTCAGGGGAAACCTTATTGCTGTCTACAGCTACCTGAAGGGAGGTTGCAGCCAGGTGGGGGTTGGTCTCTTCTCCCAGGCAACCAGCACCAGAACAAGAGGACACAGTCTCAAGCTGTGCAGGGGGAAGTTTAGGCTTGATCTTAGAAAGAAATTCTTCACAGAGAGAGAGATTGGCCATTGGAATGGGCTGCCCAGGGAGGTGGTGGAGTCAACATCCCTGGAGGTGTTTAAGAAAAGCCTGGATGAGGCACTTAGTGCCATGGTCTGGTTGATTAGATAGGGTTGGGTGATTGGTTGGACTTGATGATCTTGGAGGTCTCTTCCAACCTGGCTGATTCTGTGATTCTGTAATTCAATACATCAATGGGATCTGTCACAAGTGCACACTGAATTGCCCAATGTGCACTGCAAAGCCCAACCCTACCAGTGGCAGAAAGGTCAGATTTTTTTCATGAGCCATGACTGTGAAGCTACAGAGCTGATTCCCAACAGGAGGAAGAATTTCATGGCATTCATAGCAACTTCCACCCTGCTTTCTCCAGGGGTTTTAGAAGACCATGCACAGTGGGGTGTGAACATGATTTGGACTTCCCAAAATTTACAGGGGTACAAATGATTACTGTGTATAACAGAAGAGGAAAAAAATCCCTATGGTTAGAAGGTAAAATTGCCTGAGGAACAAAAACTGCTTAAATGTCATTGTTGGTGGAAGGAGGCTCCAGGTGCAACTCTTAACTGGGTGTTCCTACTGCTGCTTTCTAAATTGCAGCTGCCTGCCAGATGCACTCCTTGGAGAGGCCTGTTTGCCAGAGAGCAAATGTTTGACAAGATTAGACAGCTCTTATTGTGTGCAAAGCATTACTAAAACTCTGAATTTAAGTAAAGTTTTCTTCAAGGCAGGTGAAATGCAGACTGCTTTCAAGACATCAGTTTTACCTTTTGTACTAATACCTCTGAATTAGCTGCTGTTGTGATGGGCAGCCTGACCTGGATCCCTTTCTAAGTCTTCTGTGTTTGTCATCCATCTACTTGTCATTTCATCTTCCCTCTCTCCCCTCTCATTCCTTAATCTTCCAAAATGACTCACTGAAGCAAAGAGCATTAGGAAAGGAAAAATCAGGTCAAAGAGTTTAATGAGATGTAATTAGTGCTTCTCCAGCTGCCACTGGAGAAAGAAGAGGCTGTGGACGCTGCTTTCAGGCAAAATAGCCCTAATGCTGCTTGCTGAACAGTTGGCTGAAAACAGTCCTCTGGGAAGTTCACCTGTGATGAGGAGTATCTCTAACATGGAGTTTCGTAGAGCACAAGATCACAGGATGTTAGGGGTTGAAAGGGACCAACCCCCCTGCCAGAACAGGACCATAGAATCTAGAGCAGATCACACAGGAATGCATCCAGAGGGATCTTGAAAATCTCCAGAGAAGGAGACTCCACAACCCCTCTGGGGAGCCTGTTCCAGTGCTCTGTCACCCTCACAGTGAAGAAGTTCCTCCTGTGAAACCTCCTGTGCTGTAGTTTATATCCATTGCCCCTTGTCCTATCCCAGGGTGCAACTGAGCAGAGCCTGTCCCCTCCCTCTTGACACCCAGCCCTCAGATATTTATAGACATTTATTACTTCCCTTCTCAGTTTTCTCTTCTCCAGACTAACCACCCCCAGGGCTCTCAACCTCTCCTCATCAGGCAGTGCTCCAGTCCCTCCATCATCCTATTAGCTCTCCCTTGGACTCTCTCCAGCAGATCCCTGTCCCTCTTGAACTGGGGAGCCCAAAACTGGATGTGATATTCCAGGTGAGGTCTCACCAGGGCAGAGTAGAGGGGGAAGGAGAATCTCCCTTGATCTGCTGGACACACTCCTCTTAATGCACCCCAGGATCCCCTTGGCCTTCTTGGCCACAAGAGCACATTGCTGACCCATGGATGACTTGTTATCCACCAGGACTCCCAGGTCCTTCTCCACAGGGCTGCTCTCTAGCATATTGCCTCCTAACCTGTATTGGTGCAGATGGCTGATTTCTGGTAGGTGCTCCTCCCTCACAGAAAAAGCACAACCTGCCTCATCAGTCAAAGGAATAAATGCCATTAATAAAACCATGTTCTCAGGGAAGTATTGTGTTTCCTTGGAATCAAGGAGAAATGAGTGAGGAAAAAAACTTTGGTACTAGTACAGCTCTACTAACAAGTAGTGTAGAGTCTTTCTAGTAAAAATATCCAGTTTTGCATATCATTATAGTTAAAAATGAAGGCAATGCATATTTCAGACAGAAATGTATAATGCTAAGAGTACTCTAGAGTAATGAGTTGTAACTTGAGGTAATTTTCAGAGAACTTCAGCAGAAGTGGCATTTTTAATTTTCCCTTAAAATCTCTTGCCTTTTACAAATGACTCTGCAATTATTTAATAAAGCATAATTTTTAGAACCCAGAGCTGCCTTTTTACAAATGATGTTGTGAAGTTTATCCTGGAGGGACCCAGAAAGGACAGAGCCTACTTTTCTCATTGTTGTCAAATGTGAGTATCTTCTCTTTGCTCTGTTGCTGAAGGTATCTGCACCATGGGATGGTGGCTAGGCATCCAGTGACCATGGCAGCCCTCTTGCCCAAGCTGCCCTTTGTCTTTGCTTTCACCGCTCTGCTGTCTCCTGTTGTGGCAAAGAATCATGCAACAAAGCTGCAGTAATAATGAGGAAGGCTGGAGGTACTGTATGGAATGAACAGAGGAAGGTAATGATGGAAATTGATGGAGGCCTTGTTTCATTCTCAGCTCTTCTTTACAAGGAGAGACTGAGGGAGCTGGGGCACTTTAGCTTGGAGAGGAAGAGGCTGAGAGGTGACCTCGTTCATGTTTATAAAGATGTAAAGGGTGAGTGCCAAGAGGATGGAGCCAGGCTCTGCTGGGTGATGCCCAATGACAGGACAAGGGGCAAAGGGTGGAAGTTGAAGCATAGGAAGTTCCACGGAAACGTGAGGAAAAAATGTTTTTCCCTGTGAGGGTGACAGAACACTGCAAGAGGCTGCCCAGGGGAGTTGTGGAGTCTTCCTCTCTGGAGATATTCAAAATCCCCCTGGATGCATTCCTGTGTGATCTGGTCTAGATGATCCTGCTCTGGCAGGGGGGTTGGACTGGATGAGCTTTCAAGGTCCCTTCCAGCCCTTAACATTCTGTGATTCTGTGATTGTCATAGGTGATTTTTTCTTTTGCATGTGTGTGTTTGTCTCTTCTCAAACCTAGCAATATTATCAAGATATGACCACCATGATGAGCGTGCCCTCCTTTTGCCTACTGTCAGTGGTACCAAACAACATTTCTCATAAAAAACGATGGATCAATCCCTCTTTATTGACTGTCCTGGGGTGCATGAATCCCAGTATAGCTGACTGGTTGAAAGAGGTGATGTTCTACTATACTCTTCACTGGTGCAGCCTCACCTCAAGTATTGTGTGCAGTTTTTGAGCTCCGCAATGCCAGAAGGATATAAAATATTAGAATGTGCCCAAAAGCAGGTAAAAAAGGTGGTGAAAGGAGTAGAAGGCATAGCTTATGAGAGCTGACCTCACTGCTGTTTACAGCTTCCTCAAGAGAGGCATTGGTGAGTGAGGTGCTGCTCTCTTCTTTCTGGTGTCCAGTGACAGGACATAAGAGAATGGCTTAAAGCTGCAGCAGAGGAAGCTCACATTAGATATTAGGAACAAGTTCTTCACTGAGAGGGTGGTTGAGCACTAGAACAAGCTTCCCAGAGAAGAGGTCATGGCCCCAAGTTTGTTGTTTTTCAAAAAGGTGTTTGCACAATGCTCCTAAATATATGGTTAAACTTTAAGGTTGTGTTGTGGGAAGTTGGGAGTTGGACTTGATGATCCTTGTGGGTCCCTTCCAACTCAGAATATTCTGTGATTCTAGATCATCATATCAGGGGCAATACCTGTGAGATGGTTAGAAATTTATGCCCTGTCTTGTGCTCTGAATGAGCTATGGAAAGTAAACAACATATGCATTTTCTTATTTCCACAGGGGTGGTGCCCAGTCCTGCAAGATTCAATGGAGAAAAGAAACAGCTATGCAGGTCCCTCAACCCTTTCTTGGTCCATCCCTGCCTCATAGGTGGCACTTTGTCTGGGATTTAAAGAAGTGTGACCCTTGACTGCAAGAGCTGTGTTGGGGAAAGCTCATGCTGTACACAGACCTGCACTATGCACGAACTGATTTAACTGTTTTGCAGTGGTGACAGTACTAATGGGGATTTTTTTTATGTGGCATCCACATGAGGAGCTCTTGTCCTCTGCCATATGTTGATATTACTCTACCCGTGGAGAATGTTGAAGCCCTGGTGCTGCAGAGCTGAAACTCCATCTCCAGGCACCTGTGTCTGTTCTACCAGTCAAGGAAGCAGTGGGGTTATCTGAAGGATCCTCAGCTAGAAAGGGAAAACAATTCCCCATCAAGGTTTAAAACCTCTTTTTTCTAAAATTAGTTTAAAATCTATTGCAGTTGAAGTTACATCCTGAGAAGAAAGCTCCTGGCTTCTGGGCTTGAGGCACTGAAAACTTCAGAGGTAGCTGTGATTAATAATTGCATGTAATGACATCTTCATAAGTGAATCTAGATATCATCTGATGCTTTCTTGCTCTAATGCCAGCCTGCATTAGATTTTATGGGTTGATTGCTGCTCCTTGAGTTTATCTCGACCTACATTCCCCTCAATAAGACAGCAATCTGAACTTAAATGTGTTTGAGGAGAATTGTAATCAGCCACTGAATTATTTTACAGTACAGAATATTAACTCACTGCATAGAATGCCTGAGGTCTTGTTAATTTTTGTTTTTTTAATTGAGTTTTGAACAAGTGCTCAGCCATGCAAACTACCTAAGTAATTATGTTGTGGTACTGGGCATATAGGTCCCCAAAAGGGGGTTCAATTGAAGATTAATTTGCAAAGTCAAACGGGGTTCTCAACTAGGTAACTTCTAGCAAGCCTGCTTCATGAGACAGTGTTCAGTTCTGTTTGCCTTTGCACGCTGCCAGCACTCTTTGACTCTGCTTAGATAATGGACGTGATCTAGACAGGGCTATAAAGTTTAAACTAATTACTGGTAATGTGCTATTCAAAAAGGGATAATGGAGCTACATAACAGCAGTTAAATAAGCACTGATTGGGGAAAAAAAAATCTGTCATGATAACAGAAATCTCATTCTTTCCCTACATGTATTACTGTTTATAACAGAGGTTAAGAAATTGGCACTCAGTCTAGATAAAAAAAAACAACACGTGTGCTGGATACGTATACTGAAGGCAAAGATTTCAGTTCCTCTTGAAGCAATGCTGTAAAGGAATAACACTGAAAAAAAATCATGCTGGACATGTATATTGAAGGCAAAACCTTCAGTTCCTTTTGTGTTGCAGGTGAAGGGAAATCAAGAATTAATTAACTGGTGTAAACCACAAAGAAAAGTCCTCCAGAGGCTGCCCAGGGGAGTGGGCTGCTTGTCCCAGGATATTGTAATATGTTATTCTATTCAGTTTTCCTGTGTTTCTCTATTTCAGGGAGTGTACAGACAAATCTTTCTCTTCTATCTGTCTCAGGACGTGTGTGGCTGCTCTTGTGCCTGCTGAGGCTGAGTGGGGAGGAGGTTTCTGGAAGGCTCTGGAAGGTTCTGGCAGGCTGGTAGGCTCAGGTGTGTTCATTTTGCCAGAAAGCCTTTTGTATATATTTGTAAATAGAATTTCCATTTAAACTGCCAACCCAGTGTGGAGCATTTTTTAAATTTAGTCCTTGAGAAGGGATAAAGCTTTTCTGACCTTTTTGCCCTGGGCAGCTTGTTGGCTCAAAACTAGGACACTGTGAAACAATGCTATGAAGGAACAATACCTTGAAACACAGCAATGGCTCAAGACTATATTCACTCCCAAGTGTACAGAAGCTCTTGGTAGCCTAGTGTTCATTATTAATTACAGTATCACAGTATAGCAGAGGCTGGAAGGGACCTCCAGAGATCATCAAGTCCAACTCCCCTGCCAAAGCAGCATCACTTAGGGTAGTCTGCACAGGAATGCATCCAGGTGGGTTTGGAAAGTCTCCAGAGAAGGAGACTCCACACCCCCCCTGGGCAGCCTGTTCTACTGTTCTGTCATCCTCACTTTAAAGAAGTTTCTCCTCATGTTGAGCTGAAATCTTCTATGTTCTAGTTTGAACCCATTGTTCCTTGTCTTATCACTGTGAACCACCCAAAAGAGCCTGGCCCCCTCCACTTGACACCCACCCCTCAGATATTGATAGACATTGATCAGATCCCCTCTCAGCCTTCTCTGCTCCAGGCTGAACAGCCCCAGGGCTCTCAGTCTCTCTTCACTGGGGAGATGCTCAAGTCCCCTAAGCATCCTTGTGGCTCTCTGTTGGATTCTCTCCAGCAGGTCTCTGTCTTTCTTGAACTGGGGATAATTATTTGTATATTATTTGCAGTCTGCTCAGGACTTGCCAGGCACAGCCCAGACTGTTAAAAAGGGAGTTCTAGCTCTGAGATGGGCTACAGTAGAAAGACAGAGATTATGTTTTCTCTACACCATAGTTGATAGCCTTCAAAGAAAGACTCACAAAGTTATGTGATAACACAGTCTAAACTAAATGTTCCAAGCAACACATAAGCTTGGAACAATTTCTTGTTTTATCTTCTCTATAAAATCCTGGTGATGTTTGCTTATGCAGGGACTGTGTAAATATTGGCGCATACAAGAAAGAAAGTACACAGAGTTCAGAATTCATTTCAGCAATTCTTCATTAAAGCCCCAGAGGAAGGGTCATACAGAGGGGATTTAAGCTATTACAGCAAATCTAACCACTTGCAATCTGCTAAACCCAGTTGTTTTGCACCAAGGAAGAACTGGCACCTCCTCAGTGCAAATATTCATAGAATCAGAGAGTTGGTTTTGGTTGGAAAAGACCTCCAAGATCATCATTGACTGTTCACATGAAAATGCCTGGAGCAGGAAACTTAGCCCAAGGCATGTTGGGTTGAGGTCAGGTTCAGCTTAGAAACACTGAACACCCAAGGCTGTCAATATGCAAGAGAAAGCCTAGCATTTTGCACAGGATCCTGTGCTACATGTTGTTTTCATAACACTATGGAATATAATTTAAACTGATTTCCTGAAGAGAATATCAGAAGGTCATAATAACGGTAGAAAATGTCATATAATTTGCCTATTTTCTGGGTCAGTCTGGGTCATCCTGCTGAAGACTTGGTTTCACAGCATCCTGGGAAAGAGCTAAATTATCCAGGGTGACAGAGAGAAGAGAGCATGACCAAGAGTGAGAGACACCAGCTCTAGGAAAGTTTGAGCTGCCAAGGGAGATTGTGGCATGGAAGAGCCCAGCATCTGAGCTGAGGCTAAAACCTCCTTCTGTAAGCAGGTGGCTTGACCTCAAGGGATGCACTGCAGCTGCCTGGTTGCTGTGCTTGGTTGGGCCAGGGAGAATGTCCACAGGCACCTCTGGCTCATTGCAAATGCAAAGTGTTCCATTTGCCACAGGGAAGGAGCACAGGCATGGGCTGTCACCAGAGCTCAGGTGACATGCAATAACTCCTTATGCCATGGTAATTTGATTATATGTCTAGCCTGAAGATGTATCTGTTACCACTCAGTGCCTTGCATTTTTGATGAGCTGAATGGCCTGTCCCTGCCAGGCATACATTTGCCTGAATGAGTGATGAATAATCATCTGGAAGGCAGTTTTGTCCCCCTCTGGGTGTGAGCAGTCCTGTGGCTTCTTGTATTTGCAGAGGAAAAGAAGCTCTCAGCATGAACTTGGATGTCAGAAGCATCCTGTATGACCACTGGTTCTGACCATCCAAGCTCGTCTCTGATTGAGGACTGACATTTCATGCTTCTTCTGTGCTTCAATGCTGAGACTTTCCAATGAGCCAGGGTTTTCTACTTCAGCTGTTATTATTCTAGTGACAAAAGGCAGAGTGATCTCCAGTCCTTTCAGAGCCTTGTGCCATGCCATGAGGGCAATGGGATCAAAATTTAGAACACAATCCCTGCCTGCCTTACAGGGCTAAATCATCCCTGCTCAGGAAACAGGGCAAGTGAGTAGGAGCCATTAGAAAACCTCACACTCTCACTCTTCCAGCAATATATTTGCTTTGCTGTTGGTTTTTTGACCATTTGGTGAGCATCAAGATGTACAATGTAAAGAAAGGAGATAATACCCTACCCTCAGCAAGCAGGTGGAAATGAGGTGCCTTGAGGTGTCTGGCAGGTTTCAAACTAACACTGATGTCTTAATAATCTCTTTCAAGAGTACTGAAACAGAAACAAAGCTTCAAGAGACTGAAAGAGAAAGACTAAGCAAATGGAAACAGGAAAAAAGTCCCAGAGTGGCTAGAAGAGCAAAGTCTGGAGGGACAATGGTAGCAGAGCAGTGAGGCTCCAGCTGGAGCTACTCTTTCACCAACACTCTCTGCACAAAGTGTGATCAGCCCCAAAGCTTTATCCCCACAGGCTGACCCTAGCTGAGATTTCTGGGGGGGGACCCAGGCTAGGTGCACTCTATCAAGGCAGTGGATTCCTGTGCTGGTACCACCCATGGTAAGCACCATGACAAAATGGGATGCTGCCACATCTCTTCATCTGGGAAAAAGTGGTGCAAGCCCATGCACAGGGGCTGCCAGTGTGACCAAACGTCCTCTCTCCTACAAAAGTTCTTATTTTGTTTCGTTCATTTCACCTAGCAGAGACTGTTCAGATCAAAACAGTTTCTTTGGGTATGCAGGAAGAGCTATTGGCTCAGCAAACAATACACCAATAAAACTGAGATAATGAGCCATTATTTATGCAGTGGAGCCATTATGCTTTTATTTATTGCACTCACTGTAATTACAGTTTCACCAGACCTGACAGTAACTGATCCTTTAATGATGTACCCAAAGAAAGGATTTATTTGAAAAACAAACAAACAAAAAAAACAACCCACAAATGTTAGTCATAACTTAAGTTTCTACTTGAAGTTTTTGGCAAGGGAGAGAGAAAATATAAATAATGGATTTGGTAAGAAAATATTGTTTAACTCTTTGCCATGTTTCCAACCTCCTCATCACTCTGAAAGGTCACAGAGTGAAAGCTTCTGTTCTAGTGCTAAAACCTGACAACCATAGTGGCTGCTTTATATCATGGGATCTAATAAACTAGCACATGCAGAGATGCTTGCTTGTGGAAAAGTGGTTGATGGTAAACAGAGAACCCCTTTCAGACAATAAAACTTGCCCAACGGCAGCTTCACCAGGTCTCTCATGTTTCTGGCATCACCAGAGATCTGACATCTCCCAGGTTTTCAGATTAGTTGTTTTTCCTGACTTCTGCTCTGTCACCAAAATGTCAGTCTCCTATTCAGTTGTTGACTAACCCACTTGTCCTTCAAAAAAGAAGTGAGGCTTCACTTGTAAATTGGATGTAACCCTTTGTTTCTTTGGAATGTTTCACCTGGCAGATGTCTGTGTGCAGACTAGCCTCTTCATAAATATTAGCATAAAGATAATGCCTTACCTGGCAGAAAACTGTATAAATCATAGAATCATAGACTCATAGAATCAACCAGGTTGGAAGAGACCTCCAAGATCATCCAGTCCAACCTATCACCCAGCCCTATCCAATCAACTAGACCATGGCACTAAGTGCCTCATCCAGTCTTCTCCTGAACGTCTCCAGTGATGGCGACTCCACCACCTCCCTGGGCAGCACATCCCAATGGCTAATGATAAACTCTGTTTCCAGCTGACTTCCAGGCCCCCTCTCAACATCCTCTCTGAACCAAAGGCCACCCTCAGCTGGCACAAGAGCTAATGATCACTGAGAGCTCATCTTGCTCAGAGTGCTGAGAGCCTTCTGTACGTACTAACCATAAACAAACACAGGAGCCTCAGTCCCTCTCTGTAGAGACTTATGGCTTTGCAGCATTACCATCTGACTGTTTCTCTTGCTTACAATAACCTTCAGAGGTGCCATCCAAAACCAAGACCCTGCTGTGTCAGCCATGCAATGAACACACAGACAATGCACCCACCTGTGAGATCCACGACAGCCATACTTGACTTAAGCTCAATATTTTTTTTTCCAGTGTACAGATTCAAAACTAAACCACCACGGGCTGTGTAAATCATGATAGATTAATCCTGCCTTAGCAGGACCTTAGATCTGTGCTGAGCTCCTCCTGAGATCAGCATCCCAGGTAGGAGCATGTCTTAGGAGATGCCACTTCTAGGTCTGACTGTGTTTGCACTCAGGGGACATGCAGTAAATCCTGAACGTGGTGGAAGTGCAATCATTCGGATTGGGTTGAATTTTCTTCCAGCACTTTTTCTCTGACCTATCTGTTATTTGGTGAACTGCTGTTTGGATCAGGCACTGGAGACACCAATATTGTGTGGCTGTGGGTGAGGCTGTGACTGACACCAAGCTGGAGCAACTCCAGGAAGAACACCAAGGGCAAATTATGAGGGGGGGAGGGGGGTGGTGCTAAAAGCAAATCTTCAGTGTGATGAGAAGTGAAAAGCTCACCAAGAATGAGGAAAAATATGCAGAAGTTCCTGATGCTTTATTATTTCATTTATTTAAAAGTTTACTGCCTTTTTGTGCTTCTCCTGTCCCACGTGGAGCTGTGCTCATTCATAACTTATTTGCTGTTTGTTCTGCCAACAGAACAACAGTTTCTTCACATCTGTTTCTGCTTCTTTTAAATCAGAGTCTGTTCCCATGCTAATCTCTGAAGTCACCCCGTGTTTCTTCATGATTGTCTTCACAATTCGTATTGACTGGCTTGATGAAGAAAAGTACCAGTTGCTCATAGCCAGGGGAACAGGCCTGCATTTATTTACATCTGAAAGCAAGCAAGAAAAACATAGAACTATTTGCAGCTTTGCAAACTTTTTCTGAAGCCATACAGCATTTCTCACAGCCAGCCCTCACATCCTTCCTCCCATGTTTTTGCTGCAGTGACTTCTCAAGTCTTATCTTGAATTAGGTTGTTAGCTTTTCAGGACTGAGTTGCTAGCCTGTGGACATTCACTGGGCCACACAGACCAGAACTATTTATGAAAAACTGCAGGAGTCTCCTTGCTTGTGATGAAAGTAATTAGGGAATCAGAATTGCCTTTCTTTTCTCATTCCCAGCTGTGCTGAGCATTCGAGCCAGAAGGCATCAAGTACATTAGCCTACTTGTAGAAAAGGTTGGGAACAACAGGGAGGTAGGGAAAATCAAATAAGCAACCATGAAGAAGTTGCTTATAATATTCACCTAGGTCCATGAAGGCTTCATTGAAGAATTCTTTGGGCAGTGTCAAAAGAACAAAAGAAATATCTGGGCCTATCTTGCACAGAATTAGAATCACAGAATCAACCAGGTTGGAAGAGACCCTCAAGTCCAACCAGCCACCCAACACCATCAAATCAACTAGACCGTGGCACTAAGTGCCTCATCCAGGCTTTTATGAAACACCTCCAGGGATGTTGAATCCACCACCTCCCTGGACAGCCCATTCCAATGGGCAATCTCCCTTTCTGGGAAGAACTTCTTTCTAAGATCAAGACTAAACTTCCCCTTGCACAGCTTGAGACTGTGTCCTCTTGTTCTGTCACTGGCTGCCTGGGAGAAGAGATCAACCCCCACCTGGCTACAAACACCCTTCAGGTAGTTGCTCCATCTGCAAAGGCAGTGGACAGCAGATTGATCCAAAGTCCCAGCGTGAGAAAATTTCTCCTGGAAGAACACATCAGGATGACAGAGTCAACCCCTTGATGGTGTTGCCACATCTTTTTGAGTCTGTAGTCTTCACTGGGTTTGCAGGACAGGTTTTGTGGCTATCTTTGGCAGTACACCAAAGCCAAAGTTACTGTTGTGGTGTGGCTGACAGAGCAGACCTCAGCACCAATGAAACAGGAAGTACAAAGGTGTGTCCACCAGAGTTTATACAGAAAGGAAACACAATGTTAGTTGCTGGCAACAGAATCAGAACAGGTTGCATGCAAGCAGTGATGCTGTCCATCTATATTATATGGATGTCAGTACAGCATCTGTGGTGGGAGCCAGGAGTCTTATTTACACTGAAGGAATAAATGAGGGGCAGAGCTCCAAGTTTATTCCATAGCAAAAGCTGACACCTGTAAAAATGGTATGTTTTTCTGACCAGGACTAGGTTTGTGCTCCTGAATGGCTATGAAGCCATCCAATGAGACTTGGACAGACTGAGAGCTGGGCAAAGAGAACCTAATGAGGTTCAACAAGGATAAGTGCAGAGTCCTGCATCTGGGAAGGAAGAATAAACTGCACCAGTACAGGCTGGGAGGTGATCTGCTGGAGAGCAGCCCTGTGGAGAAGGACCTGGGAGTCCTGGTGGACAACAAGTTATCCATGGGTCAGCAATGTGCCCTTGTGGCCAAGAAGGCAAATGGGATCCTGGGGTGTATTAAGAGGAGTGTGTCCAGCAGATCAAGGGAGGTTCTCCTCCCTCTCTACTCTGCCCTGGTGAGACCTCACCTGGAATATTGCATCCAGTTCTGGGCTCCCCAGAAGAGGGACAGGGATCTACTTGATATTAATTGCATTTCATCATAGATTGTAGATTTGCCTGTAAATACAGCATTCATTTGCTTCCAGCCTGAGCTAGCCTGGTTATTGTGGGTGTGGGAGGGGGATCTCAGCTCTCACACTGTGACATAAGTGCAACAGGTCTTGTACTATTACCGAAGAAAATGACTGTGCCAAAATCAGTCATGCCATCAAAACTCTGTGAGTTCAATGAAATTTCACAACTGATTAATTTAATTTAGTCACCTGGGCAGACGTTTTGATGAGAATCATTTATTTTGAAACTCTATGTAAATGTGTTCCCTATCTTGGTAAGCATATTTGCTTTCGAATAAATTCATTGTAAAGTAAAATGAGAACAGAGAATTCTTCAAAGATGCTCTGAGAGTTATCTTCTCTGCCTGGTCAGTAGAACTTTAGGAAAATTCATAATAACAACAGAATTAGTTCACAATCACTCACAAAGCATGTACTGTATATTTCTGTTTGTTCTTTATCACAGAATCACAGAATGTTAGGGGTGGAAGGGACTTCAAGAGATCATCCAGTCCAACCCCCCTGTTAGAGCAGGATCACCTAGAGCAGATCACACAGGAACACATCCAGGTGGGTTTTGAATATCTCCAGAGAGGGAGACTCCACAACCCCCCTGGGCAGCTTCTTCCAGTGTTCTGTCACCCTCACAGTGAAAAATTTCTTCCTCATGTTTCCATGGAACTTCCTGCGCATCAACTCTCAACTTCCACCCATTGCCCCCTGTCCTTGGGCATCACTGAGAAAAGCATGACTCCATCCCCTTTACATATTTATAAACATGAATGAGGTCACCTCTCAGTCTCCTCTTCTCCAAGCTAAAGAGCCCCAGCTCCTTCAGTCTCTCCTCATAAGGAAGATGTTCCACTCCCTTAATCATCTTTATGTCTCTATGCTGGACTCTTTCAAGCAGTTCCCTGAGGTCCTTCTGGAACTGAGGTGTGCAGAACTGGACACAATATTCCAGATGCAGCCTCACCAGGGCAGAGTAGAGGGGGAGGAGAACCTTTCTCCATCTGCTAACCACAGCCTTTCTAATCCACTCCAGAACAGGCATTGGCCTTCTTGGCCACAAGAGCACATTGCTGGCTCATGGTCAACCTCCCATCCACTAGGACCCTCAGGTCCTTTTTCCCCTTGGACTGAATACAACACCAAGAAAAACAAATAAATCAGGGACTGGTTTATTTCCTAACTTCTGAAGTTTTATTGTGCAGTGAGACAAAATTTCAAAACCCCCAGTCATTCTCCCTTTGTCCTCAAGTATGATCCCCCAAGAGAAGCAAAACCAAACAGACCTAATACAAATATATTCCTCTTTCTTTTTCTTTATGTCAGGGCAGGTCAATGTGATTTGTTGGGCTTCCCACATAACTTTTTGATAACATAAATCTTTTCAAGAGGGAGTCACGAATGCAAATAAATCCTAGTCCTACAGGTCACTCTCTGACGTGAACCAATGCAAATTTTATGCAGTGTCAGGCTTGTGGACCAGAAGTTGAAATATCCTTGTTGACATAAACTCCTTTCATCTCCACAGATTCTCTAAGAAAAGTGAAATGAAGATGAAATAGCTTGCTGTGCCCAGAGAGTCATTCACCTTTAACATATACCCAGAGGTACTGAGAGAGCTGGTGAAGTACCCACAAAGACACTTTCCATCATAATTTAGCAGCAGTCTTGGCTAGGAAGGTCCTGGTAGACTGAAGATTGGCAACTGTGAAACCCATCTACAGGAAGGGCTGGAAGGACAGTCTGGGGAACAGCAAACCTGTCAGCTTGACCTCAGTACTGAGAAAGGGCATGGGACACATCATCTGGAGTGGCAGGACAACCAGGTGATCACACCCAGTGACCATGGATTCATGAATGGCAGGTCCTGCTTGACTAACCTGATGTCCTTCTATGCCAAGGTGATCCACTTGGTGGATAAGGAAAAGGTTTGTGGATGTTGTTTACTTGGACTTGAGTAAGGCATTTGACACTGTCCCACAGTATGCTTCCGGGGAAAGTGGCTCCCTGTGGCTTGGATGGATGGACACTTCACTGGGTACAAACCTGGCTGGATGGCTGGGCCCAGAGAGTGGTGGTGAATGGAGCTTTAACTCCATCCAGTTGGCAGGCAGCCACAAGTGATGTTCTGCAGGGCTCTGCCTTGGAGTCAGTTCTCTCTAATGTCCTTATCAATGATCTGGATGAGGGGATTGTGTGCATCCCCAGTAAGTTTGCAGATGACACTGTGGTGGGAGTGTTGATCTGCTTGAGGGTACTTACGAGATTCAACAAGCCCAAGTACTGGGTCCTGCAATTCAGTCATAACAAAACCAGTGTAGCACCACAGGCTTGGGAAAGAGTGGCTGGAAAGCTGCCCAGCAGACAAAGACCTGAAGGTGTCGATCAACAGCTGGCTGAACATGAGCCAGAATGTGCCCAGGTGGCCAAGGAAGCCAACAGCATCCTGACCTCTGTCAGGAATTGTGTGTTGAGTGGGGCCAGGGAAGGGATTGTCCCTCTCTACTCAGCACTGGTGAGACCATACCTGGAGTACTGTGTTCAGTTTAGGGCCTTCACTGTGAAAAACAGATTGAGGTGCTGGAGCAGGTCCAGAGAAGGACAATGAGACTAGTGAAGGGTCTGTGGAATACATCTTATGAGGAATGTATGAGGGAACTGGAATTGTTTAGCCTGGGGAAAAGGAGGCTGATTTTCTGCTGTTAGAGTGTCTCTCAAGCAGCCCCTCTTTGTCTCTTCCCTCACTTTGTTTCCTCCTCCTAAGCTTCCATTTATAGAATCATAGAATTGTCAGGGTTGGAAGGGACCTCAAGGATCATCTAGTTCCAACTCCCCTGCCACAAGCAGGGACACCTCACACTAGATCAGATTCTTTAAGTCTTGAAGGCATTTCTGAGTAGCCTCTCTACAGCTACCTGAAAGAAGGTCATAGTGAGATGGGTGTTCCCAGAATCACAGAATGTTAGAGCCTGGAAGGAACCTTGAAAGATCATCCAGTCCAACCCCCCTGCCAGAGCAGGATCACCTACACCAGATCACACAGGAACACATCCAGGCAGGTTTTGAATATCTCCAGAGAGGGAGACTCCACACCACACCTGGGTAGCCTGGGTGTAGGGTCTCTTCTCCCTAGTCTCAAATGATAGGATGAGAGAACATGGCTTCAAGTTGCACCAAGAGAGATTTAGTTTGTATCTTAGGCAAAATGTCTGTGATGAAAGGGCTGTCAAGACTGGAATAGGTTGCCCTGGAGGTGTTGAAAAGATGCAGAGAAGTGGTGCTGAGGGAGATTTAGTACCAGAGCTGATAGTGTTAGTTGATGGTTGGGCTTGATGATCTTAAAGGTCTTTTCTGATCAAAAGGATTTTATGATTCTATGATTTTCTGCCCCTTGTGTATAAAATGGTTGCCAGTTTTCACTGAAACACATAACTTTTGAAAATTGCATGAGGGTGAGTGAATTCCATTCTTTGACTGAAATCATGTCTAGGATGGCTACATACCTCTGAAGACATTTCAGATAAACTTTGTTCTCCCTTTCCTTTGGGGAGAAACATCCCCAAAAGCAGATTTTTCATAGCTCAAACCACCCAAAGCTAAATGGTAGGCAGGTTTGCCTATGTCCCTTGACTTTTGCAGGCTGAAATCATAAACTGACTTCTGCACAGACAAATGCTGTGGGATTCAGGTGGCAGAACGGAGTCCACAGCAGCGCTGAGCTGTTTTTGCACCCCCAAGGAAGGCAAACAGTGCAGCAGAACTGTGGCAGAGGTAGCCTCAGGCGGGCAACGTGATGCTGTCAGTGACACTCACTCCCCATCTGTCTGGAGAAAAAAAAGCTGTGCTGCTGAGTGAATGAAGAGTGAAGGGAAGTGCTGAATTTCTCAAAAGGAAGGCAGAAAACTGCGCTGATTTCCTGTTTTGGACAACGATGCCAGCGTTGGCACATTTGGGTTTTTTTTTTTTTTTTGTTTTGTTTTTTTGAGCTGGATAAAAATCTGAAAGATAATTTTGCCACTGTAAATGCCAGTGCTGAAGGCAGAGACTTTCTAGTGTTCATAGGCATTAAAACTGAGATGGAAATGGGAACAAAGGAACGTATCCAAAAACTAGTTGGATTCAAAATAGCTGATGAACCACCCCATAATACTTTTTACTACATGGTATGTGCTTTTCATACTGAAGGCATCTATTGTTCATGCAAAAGCTCTGCATAGCCCAAGAAACAGAAAGAAGAGAAATTGCAATTACATAACAGAAATGTATTTCAAAAGTTTCAGCTGGCCAGATTGGAGGAAATTTCCTTTCCCATCAGTGGATTGGTTTGGTCTGAAGTATCTAATCTGAAAAGCTGTTAAAGTAAAGATGGTTGTCTTGGCTGTCTTCCCACAAATTAAGAAGCTAATTGCAGAATCTGTGTTAACAATATCAGACATTTGCCTCTCATTCATGAATACCACTTAATCACTTTTCCCTAAAATGTAGATATGAATTGAAGATATGAATTGATGAACTTTCTCACTCAGTATTTACTTCTGGTGAAATCATCCAGGGTTTTCCCAGGAGATGTGGCTGGGAAGCTCTAGCCCTGCAATTAGGATGAGAATAATTAGGCAATAATTAGGCAACAGAAATCAGAGAGATACTTTGTTAGCAGAGGAACATATGAAAGTTGTTCATCTGTCTTTGCTGCCCTTGCTACTGCTGAGACATGGAAACAGCTACCTCAGAATCACAGAATCATAAAATCATTAGGGTTAGAAGAGACCTCAAGGATCATCCAGCTCCAAGCCCCCTGCCATGGGCAGGGACACCTCACACTACATCAGGTTACTCAGAGCCACATCCAGCCTGGCCTTAAAAACCTCCAGGGATGGGGCCTCAACCACCTCCCTGGGCAACCTGTTCCAGTGTCTCACCACCCTCATGGTGAAGAATTTCTTCCTAACATCCAATCTGCATCTACCCATTTCTAGTTTTGTTCCATTCCTCCTAGTCCTATCACTACCTGACACCCTCAAAAGTCCCTCCCCAGCTTTCTTGTAGGCTCCCTTCAGATACTGGAAGGCCACAAGAAGGTCTCCTTGGAGCCTACTCCTCTCCTGTCTCCATAGGAGAGGAGCTCACCAGGGAGACCACAAATTCTACTGCATTGTTGGAGTTGCCTGAGTAGCCTGACTGTTAGTGAGCAAATGTGGGGTGCTCTCGTTAAAGTTAACCAAGCACTGCTTGGGGGATTTGCCAGACACTTGCCCTGAGTAAGACTGAAGGCAGAAATAGCAGAATCTCATCTTTTGGTGTTTGGCTGGCATACAGGAGGAAGGGAAATGTAACTCCTATCTATTGCAAAGCTTTGGTATCCTCCTGTGAGGAGAGGCATGTGCATAGCTCCACTCATCTTTTTTGTATTGCATGATGATTTCATTTATTGCCTCTCTGTGTTTGCTTTTATTAAAGTAGTTCACAGAGGTGTTGTTCCTCAGTTTAGTTTGGTAGCAAAACTGAGCAACTCATCACTTACTGTGGAAGAGAAGAGCAAGTGCCTCAGGCTGCTTCCTTTTGCTGTTTGTATTTTCCTCATATGTCAGGACAAGAAGTACTCTTGAATTGCAAGCAAGGGAAGGCAGTCATTCCTTGGGCTCATTCAAAGCTCTTGAGGTGCTGGAAGAGTTTCACAAAGAATATACCTTGTGTAATGGCTTCATGAAACTGTGCTTCACTCCCATCCATCAGGATTAAAACAGATTTATGTTGAAACCAGCCTGCAGAACACATTTTGTGTCTGGAAAAGACACACACGTGCAGATTTAGAGCAGCCAGCACTGGGAACTGAGTAACAAAAAGTCACTCTCCTCTCTGTTTGGTTGGGATTTAATCATCAGAGAGCATAGATCCATAGATTAGATTCATAGATTCAGTCAGGGTTGGAAGGGACCACAAGGATCATTCAGGTCCAACCCCCCTGCCATAGGCAGGAATACCTCACACTACATCAGGCTGGCCAGAGCCTCATCCAGCCTGGCTGCATCCAGGGATGGAGCCTCAACCACCTCCCTGGACAACCCATTCCAGGCTCTCACCACTCTCATGGGGAAGAACTTCTTCCTAACATCCAATCTGAATCTACCCACTTCTAGTTTTGCTCCATTCCCCCTAGTCCTGTCACTACCTGATAGCCTAAAAAGTCCCTCCCCAGCTTTCTTGTAGCCCCCTTCAGATACTGGGAGGCAACAATAAGGTCACCTCGGAGCCTTCTCTTCTCCAGACTGAACAGCCCCAACTCTCTCAGTCTGTCCTCATAGGAGAGGAGCTCCAGCCCTCTGATCATCCTCATGGCCCTTCTCTGGACACCTTCCAGCATGTCCATATCCCTCTTGTAATAGGATCTCCAGAACTGGACACAGTACTCCAGGTGGGGTCTCACCAGAGCTGAGCAGAGGGGGAGAATCCCCTCCCTTGCCCTGCTGGCCACACTTCTCTTGATGCAGCCCAGGATCTGGTTGGCTTTCCTGCTCCCCCGGAGTTCAAAAGCAGGAGAGTATGCCTCAGGTTTTCAGAAATAGCCTGCCTTAAAAATAACATCAAAGTGTGGATGGTATGAGACACATGAGAAAGAGAAGCAGTATTGTGGGGTACTTGCTGCATGTTAGCTAGGGAATGTTATGCACTCTTGGAAAAGCAATCCTGCATAAAAGTCCTAAAAGTTTGAACTAAGTAGCATCTGCCTACCTTTCTTCTAGAGACTGATACTTCTGACAGGTTTCTTAAGATCCACCACCTGCAGAAAAAAAAGAAATGAATTGCTTTGAAGGGCTGATTTAAATGATGGAAATTGTTGTCTAGGGGCAGCCTTTACCAATGATTTGATAAAGCAGTTTGAATTTTAGTTCACCAAATTTGACCGAATTACGATTCTTTTTAGGTCATAATTTGAAGTGAAGGATGCCATTCTTGGATATTTTCACTAATTTGATCACTCTCATTTTAAAGGCAAGCTATGTAAGAGTAATTAGCCATTTAATATCCACTGGCATTTTCCTGTGGCTATAAACTACGAATCAAGCCTGTCTCTTCTTCACAACCTTCCCCTCTTCAAAACAGCAGCCCAATTTATCACCTCATTATACAAATTTAATGCTAGCCTATCTGTGGAGCTGCAGAACGAAAGCGAAGACATGCAAGAGCATATAAATGTCTCAAAGCCTTTGGAATTCACTGTTTTCCTAGCCTCTCACAGCACTGCGAGTCCCATTAATTCTGGGTGAATGGTGTTCTCTACTTTGGTCCCCATTTTCCTCCACTCATTAGTTCTTATAGCAGACATAAATCAGAATATTCTACCTCACCAGCTCAGAAATCTTCAGGCTTTTTGCTCCTCTGACTTCACACGTGCTGCATCTTTCCAAATACTTTTCTGTAACAACTAGAGAAGACCTATTCTGATTTTCTGCTGTTAGAGTGTCTCTCAAGCAGCCCCTCTTTGTCTCTTCCCTCACTTTGTTTCCTCCTCCTAAGCTTCCATTTATAGAATCATAGAATTGTCAGGGTTGGAAGGGACCTCAAGGATCATCTAGTTCCAACTCCCCTGCCACAAGCAGGGACACCTCACACTAGATCAGATTCTTTAAGTCTTGAAGGCATTTCTGAGTAGAAATGAAAACTTGGCTTTTTTTACATCTTACATAAAATGTTTACCTTGGGTTTTTTGCAAACTTTCACCTTTCCTATGTGGATTCTCACAACCCATTAGTAATAATGCATAAATTGCAGTATTAATCTGCATTCAAATTCTCATATTTGCCTGTCCTCCTTTGTCTCTGTGGTAGGTTGAAAATTCCTCCCCCCCCCAACATTAACTTTGCCAGACCAGCTCAGTTGGAAGCAAATGAAAGCTGTATTTACAAACAAAACTACAATCTACAATGAAATGCAATGAATATGTACAAATATACAATATTTACAGGTATTTACAATTAATAAATAGCACAAGAAACCCCCTGGCCAAAGACCAGGGGAAGCTAATAGCTTCTCCCTCCCTGTCTCCCTTACCTTCCTGTATGAAAAGGGAGATGCTCAAATCCTCATGGCTCTCTGTTGGACACCTCTAGTGTGAGGGACACCTCAGGTTGCTCACAGCCACTTCCAGCCTGGCCTTAAAAACCTCCAGGGATGAGGCTTCTACCACCTCCCTGGGCAACCTGTTCCAGTGTCTCACCACCCTCATGCTGAAGAAATTCTTCCTAATATCCAATCTGAATCTACCTACTTCTAGTTTTGCTCCATTCCCCCTAGTCCTGTCACTACCTGACATCCTAAAAAAGTCCCTCCCCAGCTTTCTTGCAGGCTCCCTTCAGACACTGGAAGGCCACAAGAAGGTCTCCTTGGAGCCTTCTCCTCTCCAGACTGAACAGCCCCAACTCTCTCAGTCTGTCTTCATAGGAGAGGAGCTCCAGCCTCTGATCATCCTGGTGGCCCTTCTCTGAGCACATTCCAGCATGTCCATATCCCTCTTGTAACAGGGGCTCCAGAACTGGACACAGAGCTCCAGAACTGGACACAGTACTCCAGGTGGAGTCTCACCAGAGTGACACAGAGGGGAAGAATCACTTCTCCCAACCTGCTGGCTACACTCCTCTTGATGCAGCCCAGGATAGTATTGGCTTTCTGGGCTGCAAGTGCACACTCTGTGCAATTAATCAATTCAAATTTCTTGCAAGGTATGTTTCTGTTGGAAGCAGTTGTTTGTTGAAATGAGTGGTTCTCCACAAGGACAAACCAATTTTATTGCACGTTTCAGAAAAGATGTATGAAATGCAAAACTTTTGGCGATGAGTTGAGTCTTGATTTTGCCTCACCTGACAATTTGGAGTTACATTTAAAAATCAGATTTGCTTTTCTATAAGATCTTAGCTGAAAAGTTTTAAAGTTGAAACAACCACTGAATATATTCTGTGTTTGGAGATTTATTATGGTAATTTTATGTCCTAAGACATTTAGAACATCCTTCTGTTTTATATTGTTCAGAATATCTTTCCCCCAAAACTGTGAATTGCTCATGAAGGAAACGTTCCAACTCCCCTCCAATTTTTGAGTAGATGCTGGCAGTTTTTGTAAATCATGAGGCAGGATGAAGAACAGAATGAAAGAGGAACATAACTTTCAACTAAAACATAGAAAAAGAAAAAAAAAAACCCAAGAAACTCCAACCCTCAAAATGCAAGGCTTTTTTTACCATTATACATCCGAAGACATATTTTCTTTTTAGGGTTTTTCTTTTTTAGGGGTAGGAAAAGAAAAAAAAAAAGGGCAAAAATTAAAATACAAAGTTTATGCAAGTACTAAAAATGGTTTAAAATAAATAGTTTTATACATTAGGCTAATATGAACTACAAACCAGGACTGCCACATCTCTCTGTCAAGACTCACTGACATGGTGTGAGAAACAATCTTCCTTTCTGTTGGTTGAAAAAAAAACAAAATCAGAAATCAAATAGAAAGAGATAGCAGGGCTGATGTATCATCAAGCTGTAGGTTCTACCTGGGCACCAAGGGTGTTAGTGCAAGTTACAGCCCAATCTTCTGGGCTCCTCATTTCAAGAAGGACCTCAGGGAATTGCTTGAAAGAGTCCAGAGCCACAGCAATGATGAAGGGAGTGAAACATCTTCCTTAAGAAGAGGGACTGAGGGAGCTGGGGCTCTTTAGCTTGGAGAAGGGGAGACTAAGGGGTGACCTCATTCATATTTATAAACATGTAAAGGATGAGAGCCAAGAGGATGGAGCTAGGCTCTGCTTGGTGATGCCCAATGACAGAACAAGGAGCAATGGGTAGAAATTGAGGTGTAGGAAGTTCCATCGAAATAGGAGGAAAAGTTGTTTCCCTGTGAGGGTGACAGAACACTGGAACAGGCTGCCCAGGGGGGTTGTGGAGTTTCCCTCTCTGGAGATATTCAAAACTCACCTGGATGCATTCCTGTGTCATCTGGTCCAGGTGATCCTGCTCTGGCAGGGGACTTGGACTGGATGAGCTTTCATGGTCCCGTCCAACCCCTCACATTCTGTAGTCCTGTGATTCTGATGGGTAGCCCTCACCCTGAGGGAAATTGTGAGAGATGTTTGTTCCTCCATTCTCACTGAGCTTCAGAATTCACCTCATACAAGGGTATATGCAAGCCTAAAGTAGGTATTACTACATCGTCTTATCCTCAGATTTGGAACAGTTTTAGCAGGGACAATTGTATATTTTATATCTGTCTATCTGTCTATCTATCTATCTATCCATCTATTTATGTATCTATCTCTAATCTCTATTTCTATATGTAAATCTAGCAATCTATGGATCTAGATCTGCATCTACATCTATCTGTATTGTACCTCTACCTCTATTTCAGAAGTCTATCTTTTAGACTGATCAGTTGGAGAGACCAAAAATAAAACATCATTATTTGTGCTATACTTAAACATCCCAGTCTCAGAAGAAATAAAATTACACGAGCTTTGGGGGTTTTGTTTGTTTCTTTTGTGTTGTGTTTTTGTTTGGTTGGTTTGGCTTTGGTTTCTTTGTATGTTTTGTAATACTTAAACTGACAGACAAAAACAAGGCTCCTATGTTTTTCTCTTTTTTTTCCCTTCATGTGAGAGAAAAATGTTTTGCATTGTGATTTTGTTACTTGAAAGCAAACTGTTCAGCTCACACGTGACAGAAATGCAGGATTCTTCTATTCAATATGCTTGTAGTATAAACTAGGCAAGTTACCTGGAAAAGGAGGAAAGGAGACTGCACAAAGGTCAGGGTGAAACCTTAATTTTCAATGCCTATGAATGTATTATCAACTGTGGAGCTGCCATTTTTACCTCTTCATAAGGGTGAAGCTGGACAGTTTCTCCACAGAGTTTCTCCTGGTAACCAAATTTTCAGGTTACGATGCACTCACAGGCAATTTCTCTTCTGATATACTCCAATGCAATAAGACCTTGGGTGAGGAACAGAACCTGGCTTGAGTATTGCAAACTGCCATATCACAGCATCACAGTGTATCAGAGGCTGGAAGGGACCTCAAGAGGTCATCAGGTCCAACCCCCCTGCCAAAGCAGGATCACTTAGGGTAGTCTGCACAGGAATGCATCCAGGTGGGTTTGGAAAGTCTCCAGAGAAGAAGACTCCCCAACCCCCCTGGGCAGCCTGTTCCAGTGTTCTGTCACCCTCACTGGAAAGAAGTTTCTCCTCATGTTGAGCTGAAATCTTCTATGTTCTAGTTTGAACCCATTGTTCCTTGTCTTATCACTGTGAACCATCCAAAAGAGCCTGGCCCTCTCCACTTGACACCCACCCCTCAGATATTGATAGACATTGATCAGATCCCCTCTCAGTCTTCTCTTCTCCAGACTAAACAGCCCCAGGGCTCTCAGTCTCTCTTCATAGGGGAGATGCTCAAGTCCGCTAAGCATCCTGGTGGCTCTCTGTTGGATTCTCTCCAGCAGTTCTGATTTGGCTTTTCATATCCTGCTTGCACTTAGAGCAGCTGAGGGTTCAGTGTCTGTTGTGCCAAGTTCTTTTTGCAGAAGTTCATGTTTTCTGTCTATCTGTCTAGCAAAGGTCAACTCGAATCCATTTAGCATCCCTCACATTGCTCACAAAGAGGTGAGGAAATAGTGGGAACTGTTTGGTGCTTAAAGGTGTGCCCAAGAAAGGACCAATGCATCATATTGGAAGATTAATTCCCCAAAGATGGGGGAAAATTATTTCATTTGTTTCAGTGACATGACTGATCTGCAGGTCTCAATGTCGAACTTGCTTCTGTAGTAGATTAACCTGTCACAGGAGCTTCTCAATCAGTTCATGTTTTGGCATGAGCATTGCTGCCAGGGTCATCCTGTCTGCTTTTGGGGTTAAATCTTAACAGTCTGCTTTAGAAGTCACAGAGTCACAGAATCAGCTGTGTTGGAAGAGACCCCCAAGATCATCAAGCCCAACCAATCACCCAACACCATCTAATCAACTAAACCATGGCACTAAGTGCCTCATCCTGTCTTATTCTTAAACACCTCCAGGGACGCTGACCCCACCACCTCCCTGGGCAGCACATTCCAATGGCCAATCTCTCTTTCTGGGAAGAACTTCTTTCTATGCTGAAGCCTAAACTTCCCCCTGCACAGCTTGAGACTGTGTCCTCTTGTTCTGGTGCTGGTTGCCTGGGAGAAGAGACCAACCCCCACCTGGCTACAACCTCCCTTCAGATAGTTGTAGACAGCAATGAGGTCTCCCCTGAGCCTCCTCTTCTCCAGGCTGAACATCCCCAGATCCCTCAGCCTCTCCTCATAGGGCTGTGCTCCAGACCCCTCACCAGCCTTGTTGCCCTTCCCTGGACACATTTGGGCATCTCAACATCTTTCTTGAATTGAGGAGCCCAGAACTGGACACAGTACTCAAGGTGTGACTTAACCAGTGCTGGGTACAGGGGAGTTTATGTTGCAGAGTGATGAAATATATTTTGAGGTCATTTCCCTGGGAGCACGTGGTGATCTGTTGTTGGATTTGATCTGTGGTGAGCTAATTAAAGTGAAGGTGTTAGTGTCTTACCCTGGTGTCTTCTTGCAGATTTGTAAATCAGCTTTAGAACTGTGTCTGGCAGCCACAGGGCTGCATGTGGTAACTCCTCCAGGGGTAATGTGTTTCTCACATAACCTTAGGCAGTTGGTGCTGCTGATGTTCTCTGTATTATATGCCTTGGCATCTCTCTGTCATAACTGTCACAGCTTCCCTGTTGAGGATTAGAAGCCCTAAATCTTCTAAAATCATTATTTATTTAAGTAACTCAGATGAAGCTTGAATCTAATGCTTCACAATACATGATATGGAAACTAAGGCTTCTTTATTCTTCAAATGAATAGTTCTGAAAGACAGAAATGGGAGATATCAACAAAATAGACATTTTCTCATTTTCCTTGTACATATAACTACCTGGTTCCCAGGTTTCTCAGAGAAGTTCAGATTTATTTTTCTTTTCCATAAACATAAACCCCAGAATTTTATGGGTTCAAATAACTAAGGTGCTTTTACCATCACGTGAAACTGGAATAGTAGTGAAAAATGAAGCAAAAAAAAAGGCAATAAGAAAGATAAGTAAGTTCTGCTACTCTAAATGCAGAGAGAGTACTTAAGCCAACAGCAAACAGATGGCTTTGTACTTCTGCTGAGCAACAGGTGTGCAGTTCTGGGGACCACAACTTAAGAAGGATGTGAAGAGCCCCCTGTCCAGAGGAGGGCAATACAACTGGTGAAAGGGCTGGAAGGAATGTCCTATGAGGAGTGGTTAAGGACTTTGGGTTTGTCTAGTTTGGAGAAAAGGTGTCTGAGGAGCAACCTCATTGCTCTCTACAGCTTCCTGAAAAGGGGATATGGAGAGGGAGGTGCTGACTCCATCTGAATCCTCCCTTCTATTCTAAAGATAAAATAGAACTAGCTAATACCATGGTGGTATTAAGACTGAATATGATGATAATTGGAATTTTTTTTTTTTATCAGCTGTGGTTGTGTGTGGTGTGGTTTTTGTCTTTTTTAAGCAGTTACACATTAGAATGGTTTATCGAAATCATGAGATTAAAGAGAAAACTCACTTCTAAAGGACATCATTGAATCTATCTACTGATGAAAGGTATGAGTACCACTTGAAGGGATCATGCTCTGGCCATATTGCTTTCAACAGAGACAGGTCAAGTGTATGCAACAGGTAGACAGGCAGGCAGTTACTATCTGGTTGACATAATTAATGTGTCTACCTTGTTGTGAACAGATCATGCTCAAACAAGCAAAACCCTCTTCAATTTTATTAATATTTTGCAATCTCCTCCTTTGGGAAAAAAAATGAATCTGTGATTCTACCAAAACTATCTGTATATTACCTATTTCTCACACTTATGGCAACTTTAAATGCATGTGGCATTCTACACAAAATAAATCTCAACTTTGAGCAAACCCAAAACAAACTCACACTCAGTTTGCAACTATTGCAGCATTTCAGCTTTTAATTGGGTTTAGCATCATAAATTTTGTGATATTTTATCTCCTACATCCTATATTTCCCAAAGTGGTATAACTGTGAAGAGAACTACCCTGGCAGACAACCTTTTCATGGGTTTGTGCTTCAGCTGAAGTGGAAACCACACAATGGAGTCAAAGGACCTTCTCATAAGCAAGTCCAGAAGAGCAGAGCTGCTGGAGCAAATCTGCAGTGACTTTGTCCCCAGTTGAAGCCCCAGGTAATGAACTCTGGTACCTGGAATGGGAGCACTGACCATCTCATTAGCATCAAGCACAGCTCTAAAGGGGAAGAACTTATTCTCTAGTCATTTTGGTTAGTGGAGTCACTTTATTCACTTTAAGTTCATCATTATTTTTTGTTTCAGTCCTGTGGTGGGTTGAAATTACCCCCCAAAATAAAATTGCCAGACTAGCTCAGTGGAAGCACATGAAGCTATACTTACAAGCAAAACTACAATCTAGAAGTATGGAATGCATTGAATATGGAGAAAATATACAATATTCACATGTGTTTACAATTTATAAACAACACAAGAAACCCTCTGGACAAAACCAAGGGGGTTAACAACAGCTTCCCTCTCTCCCCCTCCCAGACAAAGGAAAAAGAAAGAGGAGAAAAGCAGAGAGTAGCTGCTAGTACTTAGCCACAACAAGAATGCAGCCAAAGTCAGCAACACCCAAGCAAAAGCACCAACTAGTATTTGCTAGAGCAAGAGTTAGCTTATACAACTAACTTTATGTTAGTTATCAGGCCAAAGGGATTATTTAGACCTTATCATTATTTTTCTATTCCATCCAATGGTAATTTATTTACATTCTGCCACTTTTCTACTCAACCTGTGGAAGATTTTCCTAGGCATCAGCCTAAAACTACCCCAAGTCCTTAGTGCAGAAGTGCACCTGAAAGCCAAGAAGATCTGAGGGAAAAGGAAAAGTAATTATTCATGGCACTCCGTAATGTATTGCAAAAGTATAATATCCATAGAGACAGAAATCAAATTAATGAAAGATTAATGTTGTTACAGGCAGCTCTATTATGCAGTGTATCTGCTTGCTTTTACTAATGGGTTACAAATACCTGAAAGGAAAGGCTAATGAATCATTCATTAGTTCTGTAAAGTGAGGAGCCTGTGACCTACGTTGGTGAGTCTGCTTTTTTTTTTGTTTTCAGACACTGTTTTTTTACAGATTTCAATGGTCAATGTGACTTCGAAGCACAGGGAGTGTCACAACATTTTCCTCCTGCTTATTTTTGCCAGTGGGACATTGAGAAGCCCTAACAAACTTCTTGAAAGTGATGGTAAGTGCTTCTGCCTTTGAGTTCAGCACAACGTCTTGCTGCTAGGAGATCTTCACTGTCTGGCTTCTTCTCAGTTCATGTTTACAGCATCTCAGTGCAGGAGAACACATCCAAAGGTCAGCCAGTCCAGCTCCCCTGTAGTCAGCAGGGACATCCTCCACTAGATCAGGTTGCTCAGAGCCTTGTCAAGCCTAACCTTGAACAGCTCTAGGGACGGGGCCTCAACTATCTCCCTGGGCAACCTGTTCCAGTGTTCCTCCACCCTCATGGTCAAGAACTTGTTCCTACCATCCAATCTAAATCTGCTCCTCTCTCATTTCAAACTATTGCCTCTTGTCCTGTTGCTGCAAGCCTTTGGAAGCAGTCCCTCTGCAACCTTCTTGTAGCCCCCTTCAGGTACTGGAAGGCTGCTATTAGGTATCCCTGGAGCCCAACCCCAGCTCCCTCAGCCTGTCCTTGTAGCAGAGCTGCTCCAGCTCCCTGATCATTTCTGTGTTGGCAAATATCATGACAACTCTCTAGGAGGCCCTTCATGATCTGCATTTGAGCAAAAGTTCAGCCCTTGTTACCGGTGTTGCAGCAGCAACAGGGGCCCCCAGCCAAGGGACATTACCCTTACACCTTGCAAAATTCCAAAAAAACCCAAACCAAACCAAAACAAAAAACCACAACAGTTATAACTCAGTGTAAAGAACAGATGAGATGTCAGTGATGCAACCAGACTGAGAGGTCTGGAGAGGAGACATAAATGGACAGACATCAGGATGGGGATGATCTCAGCACAGTCACCACCACACCTAACCTCCCTCGCCTCCTGGTAGGTGCATGCTCTAGAACCATCCTTGCCATATAGCAAAGGAGAAATGCAAGATGGCAATTCCTCTCTTCCTGCACTAGATGACTATTTTAGACTGCAATAACCCTCTGGTCTTTTCATCTAACCGAGGTTTGCAGTTCTGGTGTTCTTAGGCTGCTTGATGTAGGACAGAGGTACAATGGAAAGCACTCAGCCTTGGGGCCAGATGGAGCTTGCAGGAGTGGGATATGGGAAAAGAGGAGGCAGGATGGACAAAGTGGAAATAGAGGGTAATCACGGTACATGTCCAAGAGTCATCTGAAGAATATCTTTCACCATAAAATACACGGTATTTCCATGTACTTTTATCCACATTCCAGTTGGCAGTTGTATTTCTCACTTCATTTACACAACAGGGAGCAAACCCCCACATTTTCTCATTGCCTGGAATGTGCCCACTAAAAAACTATGCTTTGTCTGTAGAAAAAGAAAGCAAGGCATAGCATTTATATTCAGATCCAGATTTCCTCTAAAGGCTTACAATGCCAGCTCCTCATGTGCTTCCCTGTCCACACCTGGCAATAAGCAGAGATCATTATCAATATGCAGAAAGCTCCAGGTATAAGGAATGGGATTCATAAAAAGTTCATGCAACACATCTTCTGAAACCTCCAAGCAAAACACTGTATAATGTAAACAGGCAAAGCTAGTGAAGTGCACCCCCTCCTGTGGCAGGGACCTTCATGTGGTCCTCAGAGCTAGCCCTGTACAGCCTCAGGGGATGTGCTTTGCTCCTCAGCCAAGGACACAGAAATAACCTCTGCTTTGCTAGAAACCACATTCTGTCTCCAACATCTTTGCAGGCTAGATTAAAAGATTCAGTTTACAAAGTCACAGTGCAGTAAACAGCCTGAGACACCTTTAATTTCAGAGAAGGAGTTCCTGAGTCATCATGCCTTGAACTGAACTGGTCATTTCCAGGAGGGCAGATCTTCCAGCAAGGCTGCAAGGAAGGAAGGGGCTGGAGAGCACATTGTCATCATTTGTTCCAGTCTTGCTGACTGAAGCTATAATCTAGCTCACTGAACTATAATCAATGTCATAGAACACCAGGTTGGAAAGGACCTCCAGGATCATCTAGTCCAACTTTTCAGAGTAAGAATGTTGTTTAAATGAGATGGCCCAGCACCCTTGTCAAGCTGGGCCTTGAAACTATCTCATGTAGGGGAATCCACCACCTCCCTTGGGTGCTGTTGAATCTCTTGTAGGTTTGGAAGTGGGATTTATTTGCTTTCTTGGCTGTTGTTCTGTTTTGTTTTGCTTTTCAAGCGCTTCCTGTCAAAATAAGGCATGTAGCAATAGTTCAAGGGGCAATGGTTTTAAGACAAGGGTAGGCTTAGATTAAACATTAGGAAAAAGTTCTTTAATATGGGGGGTGGTGGAACACTGAAACAGATGGCCCAGGGAGGTGGTTGAGGTGCCACCCTGGAGTCATTCAGGGCCAGGTTTGATGGAGCTCTGAGCAACCTGATCTAGTTGGGCATGTCCTCGCTCACTGCATGAGGGTTGGACTAGATGAACTTTAAGGGTGCTTTCCAACCCAGTACATTCTATGATTCTATAGTAAGAGAGTTCTGGAAAAACACTGTGTTTAAGAAAGCTAAATTTTGTCATTAAATTCCAAGATTTAGGATCTGTGACAGTGGGGAAGATCATAAGAATGGCATCCTCCAGCAGGTTGTTGCCTGAGCATATCAGAGGAGCAGTATTGCTTTATCTGGGCATGAGAAAAAAAGAAACAGTGCAAGAGGGAAGAAAAGCAAACCCAACAGAAGCTCTGCAGACCTATATTCTTAACCAAAGTAGGTCAAGTTTATCCCAACTTCACCTAGCTCTTAGTCCTGGGATTTCCTTAGTGGCATAGGTACTGGGTTTCTGTGTTATGCTTGTTACCTTGCTAAAGCAGCCCCTCAACAAGTGAGTGTTTGATCCTCACTCTTCCTCTTGTTTGCCCTGTGAGGATGAATAAGCAGAAGCTCAGCCTGAGGCTATCCCCCTTCTTTTGCAAATATTTGTATCAAACTCCTGCTCTTCTACTCTCACAAATCCATAGGAAGCTTGTCAAGAACCAGGTGGACCATAACATATTGGGAAAAGTTACAGGCAGCTCCTAGATTATGTATGAAAGGTCAGGCCCAGGCATCTTATTATTCTGTTATATCCTCCAAGATGTCATGTGAATTCATCAGTCTTTTTATTGAAATTCATTAATTCAATTGCAGAAAATGATGAACTGCATTTATTTAGAACACTTTGGGAATAGACAGAGATGTTTTTCACCTGCTCTATTAACTTCCTAATGTTTATTGAAATATGCCTGAACTCAGGTCAAGAATATAAGTGGAATTTTTTTTTTTTCAGAATAAAACTTTTTTTCCCTCCCTATAAACTGATAAAGTTATTCACTTAGGGTAAGGTTTGTCTTCTGTTACTATACAATGACAATATTTCTTTTCTCCTTCTACTTCTGTGAAAATGAAGGCATTAGCTAATTTATAGCTGCCTTAAATCAACTGGGAAAAAAAAATTGTATGGGATGCTCCAGAAGAGGTTAAGTTACAGAACAGTTCATGAATGTCTTGCAGTTTCATATGCAGAGAGAAATATAAACAGGGTGCTCTTTAATCAGGAAAGAAGAACTGGATTGTATCATAACTAACGTCTGCTTAATAGTCCTTTCACATCACTTGAGTGTGAAGTGGGATCTGCATGTATCTCTTTATCTGTCTGTCAACCTATCTTCAGATGGAAAAATCTACCAGAGGGCACCCATATGGACACTGCACACAAAGTGAAATTCTGTCTGGGATCCCACTGGAATGTAGAAAGACTTCAGCAGGATGGGTCATGTCATCTCTGCACAGTTAGAACCAGACAAGGGGCTGCTGTAGCCTCACCCCTTCCAGAGAGCAGGCAGTGCATTCAGCTGCACCTTCTTGAAGCTTTTGCTATTGGTCTTCCAGCAGAAAAGGCTGGAGGGAGCTGGGACAAGAGCTTGCAAACTATGGGTCAGGCAGGTTCTCTTTAAGGATCCCTGGAGATTTGCATCTTGCCTGAGGAGCAGAGGTGTTGAGATCTCATCTGCTGAGTAATGGTTTTCTCTAGGCTTCATAAAACTGAGGACCTCCAAGTGTCCTTCAGGTGACCAAAATCCATCTTTGCAGTTTTGGGGGAGCTGCAACAGCTGCTGAACCTGCATCCATGCCCCTTCTAATCCCCTGCCATAGGGGGCTCTAGTCTCTGGGTGTTGGCAGAGACCTCATGGAGAGGAAAACCCACTGTGATTTCAGGAGTGACACCTGAGTGGTAAACAACAACCAGGTGCCATGTTCTGGGCACAAGGTCTCATATCTCTCTTCTGTGAAACATACATTCTAGGAAGGGCACCCCCTGAAACTTCCTAGCACTTCAGCTGCAGTGAGACAAATCCAGCTTTGTTACCTGCTGTGGGCAATGTTAGAGAGGAAATTTGCCTTAGAGGAGTTTATCAGAATCATGAGGTAGAAAATTGTCATGCTTATTAATCATTTACAATTGTAAACATTTCCTTCCCCAGACAGAGTATTTTCCTGATCCATATAAAACTCCTCCCCGTCAGGCATAGTTACTCTGGATATATCTTTCCCTTACTGAAACCTGGATGAAAGAGAAGGCTCCAAGGAGACCTTATTGTGGCCTTCCAATATCTGAAGGGGGCTACAAGAAAGCTGGGGAAGGACTTTTTAGGGTGTCAGGTAGTGATAGGACTAGGGGGAATGGATCCAAGCTAGAGGAGGGGAAATTTAGATTAGACATCAGGAAGAAGTTCTTCACCATGAGGGTAGTGAGACACTGGAACAGGTTGCCCAGGGAGGTGGTAGAAGCTTCATCCCTGGAAGTTTTTAAGGCCATGCTGGATGTGGGTCTGAGCAACCTGATCTAGTGGGAGGTGTTCTATGATTCTATTTAGTGCCTAACTACTTTATAGTAGATAGTCTTCCAGCTGGTTTCTCAAGTGACCATGCCATGGCTTTCAGCCATGTGAAGCAGCTGGAATTGGCAGGCACCAGAGAAAAAAAGTATCCTATAAGCTAACCCAAGCAAAAAGAAGTGAGGATCTGTTCCAAACACCCCATGAAGAAATCAAGCAAGGGTTCTTCTTGTTTGAAGAAGGCAAAGCAAGCTAGATGTGAATATCTGTTCCCAATAGGCTGGCAGCTTTGACAACCTCTATAGCTTCAGAGATCCTGGGGGGGAAGCACCTTTTACTCACACAGCAGAAGCTGGTGAATATTAAGTCAATTTGAATTTGCTCCTGATTTAGCTGTTACTGGCCATGTCCTAGCTGCATGCAATACTGACACATTCTGCAACAGCTTTACTATCTCCTTCCTAGCAGCAGTGCAACATCAGGCAGCTGCAGCCCCAAAGTCCAAGCACCAACCCTCACCTCTGGTGAAAAGGAGGGAGGATAGCTCATGATTGGAGCAGCAAGCTCCCCTGTTACAGAAATTTCTCTATGACCTCTTGCAACCAGAAGAGCTCTGTGACCTGATCTAGCGAGCACAAAACACTAGCCCTAAAAATGGGCATTTCTATCCTCTCAGGTGACCCAAAGCTGGAAAAATTGAGCATTTCTGCTGCTTAAAGTTTGTAAAACTTTCTCTAGGCTTTTTCTAGCCAGCAAACATCAGTGTGGTGCAAGGTAGTGTTTTTCTCTCTATGGCTCTTTGTCAGACAGCATGTAACTGCCAAGGAGGAGCCCACACAGACTCATTAGCTTGTTGTTTCCTTTTTCATACTATTCTTGGCTCCCCTCTAACAAGACAGTCTTAACTTTACAATTCCCTAATAACCACTGTGTACACAAATCCAAGTAAATGTTCTTGCAGATCTTTAATCCTCCCTGGTTTTGATATGTTGCAGGAATGAGGTCCTGTCTGACAGCACATGAAAGGCCAAATTTATTACTGTCTCCTTATGAAACATGTTTACTGAAAACAAATATAGACATTTAATAATAATTTGATAAAATAAATACAGAAATTGGTTGAAGCAATATACTCAAGATTGTATTTTGTTATTCTCTAAAAAAGAAAGAAAGGAGCTGGATATCCCTGGAGCTTCAGCTGACAAAATAATTCCAATGGAAGGTGTTAAAGAGTGGCTCCACTTTTAACAGGAAGCTGGAGAAAAGATGACAACCTCTTTTTTGCAGCTTCATCTCTCCATTCTCTGTCCAAAGTGGGAATGAGCTCCACACCTTTGCCATTACCCAGTGGAAGGGGAGTAAAGGCACTTCACAGAGTTTAGAGGCTAAAAAGTGCAATGTCTTATGCAGACCAATTTGGAGCATAATCTGATATCAAACAATAACAGAGAAGGTATTACCTGGCAAGAAGAACTGGAAATGTAGATAAGAAAACATCCTTAGCTGAGACTTTCTTGAACTACCCTCAGAAAAGTAAAGTCACATCTAAAGAGCTAAAAGTTTTTCCTTCATCAAGGAAAACAATCCATGGGGTTTTTGATTCATCATAAGGGACAAAGACCATACCCTGACAATAGAACTGTATTTGGAATATTTGTATTTCCAAAATAATAGGATTCTCTTCTTTATTTCATAAAAATTACAATCTTCAGGTATATTTTCTTATTTCCTCCTCAGAAGTGTTAACATTTCTTCAGCTCAGTGATGCATGGGCCCCAAGGTACAGATAGTAACCTGGTAATAGCAAAATACTTCTCACACAGCTTCATAACCATCTGTATATTGGAAAAAAAAAAGCTCTGCTTCTACAAACAGTGGATGAAGGAATTATCTTAAAGTCAGTACTTAGCAGATAATCAGTCATAGTTCTAATGTAACTTACATTTTAGGTTCACTTTTTCTCTGTACCTCTAAACCACTGAGCAATGTCAGAATGTCACAAATTCCTACTTTCTATTAAAAAGAGGAGTCCTGCATGCACAAGGTGTTCTTGCCTCACAAGGTCACTCAAAGCAACTTTTGTGTCTGATTAAATGTATGATTCAAATTACCAAGTGTGAAGATTCTAAGTTTCCCACCTAGTCAGTAGAGAGAGGTAAATACTTCCAAAGAACAAATTACAGCAATTAAGTAAACAGTCTGAGTGGTTATCCAATGCCACTAGCTCAGTTAATGAAGAAAAATTGCTTTTGGAAAGTTCCTGGAGTGATTAATAAACTAAACAACAAATGCTGCCGCCTCCCAGTAGCGTGATGCTAAGTAGTTGCATCTTGGCATATGCTTTCCTCTGGACTCAAGCAGGTAAGAAAAAGAAAGCAAATTGATATTCAGAAAAACACACAGGGAAAAAAAAAAAAAAAGTCTTGGCTGACACTATTTCAAAGCACAGGATGGGCACTGTGACCTTATTCTGTTCCTGATGAGATCCAAGATTGCTTTATTGGTTAGAGCTGAAAATGAATCGCTATGAGTATTTCAGAGAGCAAAAATTTGCAGTACTGTCTTAATTGGATAGTGTTGAATAACTTCATTTGGGAATGCTTGGTAGTTTTCTCCTGGTTCATTAATTAGGGGAAAGAACCTCTTGCCAATTGGGTGCAATCAGAAATGAAATCTCCTACATTTAGGAGGTGCAGGGGTAAAAGCTCAGTGAAACAGAAGCAGAGTGTCTCAAGTGCTAAGGACAGAGGGAGCACAGCTTGGTTAAAAACATCTGGGCAGACTGCAGCCTTTTGGATAAAAGTCTGAACAGTTTGAATTTCTGGGTTCCTGTCAAAGTTTGAAAGCAGTCGGGAATGAAAGCTTGCAAAGAGAGACAGAGGTCATACAGGGATAGCAGAGGAAGGAAAAAACCTGGAATGAGCTTCTGATACACCAGAGTGACCTCAACAGATTGGAGAAATGGGCTGGCAGGAATTTCATAAATCTCAACAAAGGGAAAGGCAAAAAGTCCTGTGCCAGGTGGGGAATAATCCCATGAACCAGAACAGGCTGAGGAATATCTGACCAGAAACCAGACCTACAGAAAGGGACCTGGGGGTCCTATGGGCAAGTTGACATGGGCCTGCGATGCACCTTTGTGGCAAAAATGGCCAAGCATCTGAGGTGGAGCGTTACCAGCTGACTGAGCAAGGTGATCCTTCCTCTCTGCTCAGCACTGGTGACATGCCTGAAATGCTGGCTCCAGGTTAGGGCTCCCCAGCACAGAGGAAATAAGAACATACCAGCAATCCCAGCAAAAAGTCAACAATGGGATGAAGAGACTGAAGGATCTTTCACGATCGAGAGATGCAACCATTCAGCCTGGAGAAAAGAAGGCATGAAAAAGGAGCCAGGCTCTTCTTGGTGGTGTCCACTGACAGGAAAAGAGACAGTAGGCATAAATTAAAACCCATGAGATTTCATCTTAAGAAATAAATGTGTTACTGTGAGAGTGGCCAAAGACTGACACAGGCTGCCCAGGAAATTTGAGTCTCCATCTCTGGAGATATTCAGACCATGACTGGACACAGCCCTCTAACTGACCCTGCTTTAGCAGTGGGTTTGGATAATATGATATCCAGAGAGGCCCCCTTCAACCTCAGCAGTTCTGTGGACCTTTTTGTCCCACTATATGATAAGGTAAGCTTAGGAAAAATGACAGGAACTCATCTGAATGCAAAGCAATTTGTCTTGTTTAAAGTGACATCCGTTCTCGGACACTGTGTGCCAATCTGTGTGAGATGCCAACTTCCATGAACTAGGCTTGAAAACAGCACTGCAGACTGTGAATGATGATCTAATAAAATACATTAATGCTACCCACAGACGTGATCTAACTCATCTCTGCATGATCACTATTCAAAATTAAACAAGAGTTCTGCAGCAGGAGTTTGGCTGGTTGGTCAGTTTTGGTGGTTTTGTTGTTGTTTTGTTTTGTTTTGGGTTCTTTTGTTTTGGTTTTTTTTGGGGAGGAAGGGGAAATGAAGCTTTTTAATTGCTCCCTACCTATTCTTGTTTGTGTATGGCTGCTAATGTCTTTATGTGATGGTAAGCAGATAAGACATATTGTTCTTCATTAGTTACACAACATATTACAGGGGAGGCACATTGGCAAAGATCTGTGCTGGGAACTGGGTGTCTCTCTTCAACTGGAAAAAGAGAATTCCTCAAACTACAGCCATTGGGGAATTACAGAAATTGCATCCATTATTATCTACATGAATTATAAAATAAATCAGGAAAACTGAAATAAAAAGAGTAACTCATATGAAGTAGAGAGGCTGCCAAGTTCTGGTTATGATAGTGACTTTTTGGTTCTCAAATCAGTGTGGTATCTGGGCTAGGATTTTCTGAAACTATTTGCAAATCATTAGGAAGCTCTATCTAGCCAAGGAAGCAAACCATTACATTTAACATTGTAAGATAAGCAGCACTACTACAGCAGATATGCTTTGTACTTCCAACCTCGTGCACCACTCCTATGAGGTACAGAGCTTGAGCAAGTTCATCAGTGGAGGGAGCTGGGTGTGTTGAAAAAAAGAGAAGGCTTAGGAAACATCTGACTGCTTGTCATTTGCCAGCAACACTGAGGTTTTGAAGACAACAGGGCCAGGCTTTTCTCAGGATGCACTGCAAAAAGGCAAGAGGTGAGGATGTCAGGTTTTGGCCATGGAAATTACAACCAGACACAAGAAAAAGTATGTTCCCTGTGAGGGCGGTGAAGCACAAGTCTGGGATGCCCAGAGGGCTGGGGGATCTCCATCCTTGGAAACTGAAAACTCAGGCAGACAAGGAACTGAGCAGCCTGGTCTAACTTTCAAGAGAGTTCTGCTTTGAGCAGGTGATGCCAAAATATTTGAGTATTTCTTATAGAATCACAGAATGTATCTGGTTGGAAGAGCCCTCAAAGATCATCCAGGCTAACCTCTCTGCCAGAGCAGAATCACCTAGACCAGATTACACAGGAATGCATCCAGGCAGGTTTTGAATAACTCCAGAGAGGGAGACTCCACAACCCCCCTGGACAGCCTGTTCCAGTGTTCCATCACCCTCACAAGAAAAAAAATTTTCCTCCTGTGTCCATGGAACTTCCTATGCCTCAGCTTCCACCTATTGTCCCTTGTCCTGTCGTTGGGCATCACGGAGAGGAGCCTGACTCCATCCTCTTCTCCTTAATCTCCAGGTCCACAGACTTCTTGAATGATGGTGACTCCACCACTGCCCTGAGCAGACAATTCCAGTGTTTGATTTCCAGTGTTTGTTTCCAGTGAAGAAATATTTCCTAACATCCAATAACTCTCTTAAAATA
This sequence comes from Indicator indicator, assembly GCF_027791375.1. Taxonomy (NCBI): domain Eukaryota; kingdom Metazoa; phylum Chordata; class Aves; order Piciformes; family Indicatoridae; genus Indicator; species Indicator indicator. Next base: position 7,257,987 of record NC_072011.1, on the reverse strand, counting down.
AATCTGCAAGAGACATTAGAGGAATATAATTTATTTCCTTGCTCAATCCAGTCATGCAAGACACTGCTAATATGAAATTATTGACAAGTGAGGGGAAAAAAAAAGAGATGATAGCTGTAGTTGCAATTCTGTTCTTTGGGAGATATGTTTTAGTGTTCTTCCTTTGTCCTTTCTCCAAATGCAAGCTCCTGGAATTTACATAGTGCAATTTAGAATGACACTTTAGTGTTTGTTTTTATTATTATTATTAAGTTGCCTATTATCACAATGAGACTTATCAAGTCAAGAACTATTATTTACACAAAACACATGACATGAGAAAGTGGTGAACTCTGTGTTCCTCACTTGGGTATTTTTATCCCAAATACCTCTTTCTGCAAGATGCTATTGAAGGAAGAACATGTTGGATAATAATAAAAGACGTTAATGGTAACAAGTCATTGGATATGAAATTTTAGGGAGGGGGGGAAAGATCCTTTATGACAGAGAAGCTCCTGGATGGACTAAGACTTGAGAAATCACCTCAGAAGTAATGTTTTAAAAAGCTGCTCCAAGTTACTCACCCTCTAGCTTGAAGGCAGTATGAAAAAAAAGGCTTTTACAGGCAAAAAATGGTCTGTAAAAATGCCCTTTTTTCTGAGAAGATGGAAGATTGAAAGCACTTCTCTTATGGCTGAGGAACAAAGGAATTGAAAAAAAATTATATAGAAGATACAGAATTCACTAGAAGATCAAATCAATAATACTAACAGTAGTCCAGAATCAGACTGGTAAATGGAATACATTGAGAGGAAAAACAAACTCCCCAAAGTGATGAATCAAGTGAAGTCTTTGGTAAATATTTCTATCAATCCTTTAAGGTTTGTGGTAACTCTTGCAGAACCAAAGGGAAAATTAAGTAGTGACTATTTGTTCCTTGCATAATTCAAAAACTAATAGCAATCTCTTCTGGTCTTTTATTATTGCACAGGAATGCATCCAGGTGGGTTTGGAAAGTCTCCAGAGAAGGAGACTCCACAACCTCTCTGGGGAGCCTGTTCCAGGGCTCTGTCACCCTCACTGGAAAGAAGTTTCTCTTCATGTTGAGCTGAAATCTTCTATGTTCAAGTTTGAACCCATTATTTCTTGTCTTATTAGTGCACAGCACTGAAAAGAGCCTGGCCTCCTCCTCCTGACACCCACCCCTCAGATATTGATAGACATTGATCAGATCCCCTCTCAGTCTTCTCTTCTCCAGACTAAACAGCCCCAGGGCTCTCAGTCTCTCTTCACAGGGGAGATGCTCAAGTCCGCTAAGCATCCTCATGGCTCTCTGTTGGATTCTCTCCAGCAGGTCTCTGTCTCTCTTGAACTGGGGAGTCCAAAACTAGATAGTATTCCAGGTGTGGTCTCAGCAGGACAGAGTAGAGGGGGAGAAGAACCTCCCTAGATGTGTTGGACACACCTTTCTTGATGCACACCAGGGTACCATTGGCTCTCTTGACCACAAGAGCACATTGGTGTTCCATGGAGAACTTGCTGTCCACTAGGACTCCAAGGTCTTTCTCCATGGAGCTGCTTTCCAGCAGGGCAGCCCCTAACCTGTACTGGTGCCTGTCTAGCTTGTATTGGTGCCTGTACCTGTCCTGGTGCCTGTTCCCGTCCTGGTGCCTGTACATCTACTGTTGCCCAGCTTTTAAAATGGGAATTCAAACCCTGGATTTCACACCTTGAAGTCTTCCATACAAATGGTTGTTACTGCCTACAAGTCCACCATGGGCAAACTGGAACAGCATGAAGGAGGACTCATCTGGGGCAACTAATTTCTCTGGCAGTGATTTAAGACCTATGTGCAATAGGTGTCATTCTTTCCAGTTGTCCAAGGTATCCTGGTTTTCAAGGAAGTGTGTGTCCAACATTTTCCTTAAAAGATGCACAAAGTTGTCCCAGCACAGCAATGCACTGAAATGCCAGTGGAGGAAGAGGATCAAACTCTCCTGGACACATTCCTATGCAGCCTGCTCTAGATGAACCTTCTCTCTCTTGGGGATTGGAGTAAATGATCTCCAGAGATCCCTGCCAACCCTTATCATTCTGTGATTCTGTGGATGACTGGGAGAAAAGGAGGCTGAACCTAGTCCCATCCTCCAAAACTGTGGTGTCCTCATGACAGCCACAGACCAGTTAGTCTTTTTTCCTCAAAATGGGGAACACTGGGGATGGGAGGAATGTACAAGGTGACACCAACAGTAAAGAGAGACTGACTGACTACTGCTACACAGGGAGAGCTAGGACCTTCCACCTTCAGCTGCTGCAGGTGAAATCCAAGGGCTGCACTCCAAAACTCTGTGAGCACAACTCCTCCAGTAATGACCCTGTTTGCCACAGTCACTTTGAGTGTGACTCATCTCATGTAATTCACAAGGCTGGACAACTTTTGTGAACTACTCACTGGGCTCCCTCCATTGTAAATAAAGACAGAGAGACAAATCCACATGAGTCATCCCATGTTTCTTACTCAACATCCACTTCAGGATGGAACAAAACCTCTTCTGAAGAGTTCTTTCTCTCTGTTGACTACAGAGGAGTTATAGCAATTAACCTTGTCTGAACATCTCACTTTTCAGTAGCATGGTTGGGTGTGGTAAGTGGAGAGGTGGAACTTACCTACATGATGCAGGGCTTCTTGGGAGGCTAATCAAAATCCCCATCTCTCTGTGCCTAATGGCCTCTCTGGAGCTCATTTTCTCTCAGGGGTCTGTGTGTTACTCACTTCATGCACAGTAATAGCATGGTCAGCAAGGGATCTCAGCAAGGAAACTTGAGTGCTTTCTCCTCCTTTCAAGATGTCACACAGGCGGCCAGCAGCAGGCAAAACTGTTCAGTGGGCTCAAAACCATGAGGATGTGCTGAATTCTACACAAGTACCACTATTATTGTTGGCATTATTATTCAAATAATTAATCTACTAGTAATGGTTTTTCATGCTAGAAAATGCACACATTTAAGAGTCTTTAAAGGCTCCTGGTGGAAGAGTAAGACAAATGAAACTGGGAGAAGAATATTCTGTAACGTGGTGGACTTGAATCCCAGCAAACAGCACATTACTCCTGGAAGCCTCTCACGCTGTGGTGTGTCAGGTCTGAAATGCCAGCTCCAAGGCTGCTCTTCAGCAGGTGGAACACCACTAAGCTCTTCCATAGGTTGAGCACAAGACAAAGTACCCTGAACGGTGTTCTGTTTAGGAAGCTGCTCCCCACACACATGTCCATAAAGTGGAATATAGTTCATCATTCTTGGAGAAAGCTCCTCAAGTGATTGGTTCTGTCCTGTGTTGGGTGGATGCTGGATGGGTACCAGGTGCCCACCAAAGTGACTCTATCACTCTGTTCCTCAGCTGGACAGAGGAGAGAAAACATACAGAGAGGGTTATGGGTTTAGTTAAGGACATGGAGAAATCACTCATCTGTTACTGTCACAGACTCACCTTGGGAAAATGAGTATAACTTATTAGCAATCAAATCAGAGTAGGGTGATAACAAATAAACCCAAATCTAACATCATCTTCTCTCCACCCCTCCCTTCTTCCTTGGTTTAATATTTTTCTCTAACTCTTGTCCTCCAGAGACACAGAGGGATGGGGAATGGGGCTGTGGTCAGTTCATTACGTGTTGTTTCTGCTGCTCCTTCCTCCTCAAAGGGAGGACATCTCACACTCTTCCCCAGCTGCAGCATGGGGGCTCTCCCATGGGAGTGTGATGAGTTTAAAAACTATCTTTTTGATTTTTCTTTACAAAGTTCAAGCAGAGAAGGTGAAGGAATGTAAACAAGTCACTATTGGGTGTAAGAAAGCAAAATAATGATTATTCTAAACACTTCCATTGAAGAGAGAGAAATGTTTAAGAACCACTACTCGAAACAAGGTTGGGGAGTTGAGCAGTCTCAGCTTGCTGGGCTTCTGTCTGCCTGCTGCTTCTTTTCTGGCTGAAGATAACACACTGACCTTGACAAGCTAAGTCTAACAGCCTCTCTGCTTCTTAACTCTCTGCCTTCTGCCAGGGGGGTCTGGGGAGATTCCTTCTGGCTGGGGGGAAGGGAGAGGCCCCTTGGGATGGCTCTTTGGAGGAAGCAAAGGGAGCTTGGTTGTGCTTTTCTGTTGATTGTACATATTTGTAAATGTTGTGAATTGTGTCTATTTGTACATATTCATTGCCTTTCATCATAGATTGTAGATTCTGCTTGTAAATACAGCTTGCATTTGCTTCCAGACTGAGCTAGCCTGGTTACTGTTGGGGGTGGGGGGGAATTTCAGCTCTCACACTGTGACAGAGAGATAGCCTTTCATGAACTTCTGTGACACAAATCCTTCCTACAGGCTACAGTTCTTCATTAACTGCTCAAGAGTGTGTCCCTTTCATGGGGTGCAGTCCTTCATGATCAGACTGTGGGTGCACCCCAGGCTCACAAGTTCTGTCAGCAAACCAGCCTGGGCTCCTCTCTCCACATGGCCACGTCCTGCCAGAATTCTGCTCCTAGAAAGCTCACAGTTCTCATCAGAGAACATGTTCCTTTCCCACAGATCATATGAACATGATCTTCTCTGAACTCTAAGCCATCAGAGGAAAAATATTGGCTTCTCTGGCAACTGTGGTTTCCAGCTGGCCAGGGGAGGGCAGAAACTCTTGTATGCTCTGTGCAGCTCCCTTGGAGATGTCCAGGCTGGAATGAAGAAAAGGGTGACTGATTTCTGTATGGAAGGAACAAAAAATAGACTAGGAAGAAAGAAATACACCTTAAAAAGGAGTCACACTAAATTAGCGCTGGTGAAAAGAAAAGAAAAAAGAAAAGAAAAGAAAAGAAAAGAAAAGAAAAGAAAAGAAAAGAAAAGAAAAGAAAAGAAAAGGAAAGGAAAGGAAAGGAAAGGAAAGGAAAGGAAAGGAAAGGAAAGGAAAGGAAAGGAAAGGAAAGGAAAGGAAAGGAAAGGAAAGGAAAGGAAAGGAAAGGAAAGGAAAGGAAAGGAAAGGAAAGGAAAGGAAAGGAAAGGAAAGGAAAGGAAAGGAAAAAGGAAAAGAAAAGAAAAGGAAAAGAAAAGAAAGAAAAGAAAAGAAAAGAAAAGAAAAGAAAAGAAAAGAAAAGAAAAGAAAAGAAAAGAAAAGAAAAGAAAAGAAAAGAAAAGAAAAAAAGAGAAAAGAAAGGAAAAGAGAAGAAAAGAAAAGGAAGAAAAGAAAAGAGAAGAAAAGAAAAGAAAAGATAAAAGAAAGGACAAGAGAAGAAAAGAAAAAAAAGAAAAGGAAAAGAAAAGAAAAGGAAAAAGAAAAGAAAAGAAAAGAAAAGAAAAGAAAAGAAAAGAAAAGAAAAGAAAAGAAAAGAAAAGAAAAGAAAAGAAAAGAAAAGAAAAGAAAAGAAAAGAAAAGAAAAGAAAAGAAAAGAAAAGAAAAGAAAAGACCACACACAAGACCAAACCAAACCAACCAAACAAAAAAACCCAAACCAAACCAAACCAAAACCAAAAAACCGAAATCAGTAAAAGGTTACCAAATTTGAAGGATTTATACCAAAATGTGACAGGTCAGTTCTATACCACTTGCCATTCATAGAGGTGAGTTAAAGAGAAATCTGTGCCAGACAGAGCTCAAAAAAAAAAGTTGGATTAGTGATGCAGAAGTCATGAGAGACAGAACCCAGTGACTTTCAGGAAACATCATCACTAAGATCAGAAGACCAATGGAGAAACTTCAATATGAGATGTACAAAGATGTACAAAATGAAGAGGATCAAGTCAGAAACTGATAAAAAAGTCCATTTCTATTATAAGTCTAAAAAGTTTTCTGACCAGGTTGCATGAATTCGGTGTAAACTTTTTTCTTGCTTGAGCAAAGAACATTTTTTTCCTTTCTTTTGAGATGTAATGGTTTATTTGTTTAATTATTTATTGTTTGCTTGTTTGCTCTTGTGCTGTAGGCATCCAGTACTTGAAACACAAACAGATTCCCCTGTTTGTAATTCACAGTTTCCTTCTGCTAAACTGGTGTGGAAAAATTAAAGGCATAGCCTTAAAACCACCACAACTGGATAAAACCTAAATTTTGTGGGTTTAGAAGGAAGGTTTTGAGCAGATCCTGTAAAGCTTTAAGAGCTTTGTTGTTTTCTCACTGCTTAAACTTTCCCTTTTGTGGATGTTATTTTTTAGAATCACACTCCTACTTTTAGGTATTGTTCCAAGGGAAATAGAGCTTCATTTACAGAAGTGGAAGCAAGTGGGGGTTTTGGAGATCACTGTCACGTCAGTTTTTGCATGTGCACTTCCCATGGCTAAAGCTGCTTGTTAACACCCTTGCTGGGGCTCTCAGAGACCTGTTGGCATCTGCTTTCAAAAGCCACTAATTCTCTATTCACTGTGCTGAGCATTGTCCTATACTGTTCAAAATCCACCAGGGAAAACTGGGGATATTCAGCTCCAACTTCCATCAGTGCTGTAGACACCAACACAATGCATTTATGCTTGCAGACACCCTCCTTGCAGAAGGTGCACACAGCTTGTCTCAGCTCATTCCCATTCTACAGGAGCCTTGGATAAGGACTTGGGGAATTCATACCTTCTGCTGTCAAGAACTATTCCATCTCACATCCCTGGGGCTGTTTAGTCTTGAGAAGAGAAGACTGAGAGGGGATCTGATCAATGTCTATCAATAGCTGAGGGGTGGGTTTCAGGAGGAGGGGGCCAGGCTCTTGTTGGTGGTTCACAGTGATAAGACAAGGAACAATGGGTTCAAACTAGAACATAGAAGATTTCACCACACCATGAGGAGAAACTTCTTTCCAGTGAGGGTGACAGAGCAGTAGAACAGGCTGCCCAGGGAGGTTGTGGAGTCTCCTTCTCTGGAGACTTTCCAAACCCACCTGGATGCATTCCTGTGCAGCTACCCTAAGTGATGCTGCTCTGGCAGGGGGGTTGGACCTGATGATCTCTTGAGGTCCCTTCCAGCCTCTGATATACTGTGAGACTGTGATACATCAAACACACCATTCTGAAAGGGACAGCTCATGTGTCTGAGCTTAAAACTAACTTTACAAACGTTTCAGCAAGTAAAATTTGACAGCACAATTGTCCATGTACAATGAGCAGAAGTTCAGAGAAAGGGAATTCATCACATTCAGGACTCCTTTTCCTTTGAAGAAAGTACCTGTGTTTCTTATGTATTCTGCCAAAAACTAGGGTTTTGTGTCACAGATTTCATGGGGGCAGGACTTTATCTTTCTTCATCAAACAGCAGAAAGTCACAAGAGTGCTCTGAGTTCTGCTTCCCAAATGAATGCCTAAGCAACCTCTGCTTCCTCTAGGAGCTAACTCTGGCACATATCATTTAAGAAGAGTCTTAGGGAGCTGTCATGACAGAGTCTCCAATGCACCAGTCCTTTTGTTACAGCAAATTCAGGCACAATATACAGCTGAAGAGAATCACAGAACCATAGAATCACAGAAACATTCAGGTTGGAAAAGACCTTCAGGATCACCAAGTCCAATCTCTACTACTCTAGAAGGGCCACCCCTGAACCATATCCCCAAGCACCACATCCAAACCACCTTTAAACACATCCAGGCTTGGGGACTCAACCACCTCCCTGGGCAGCACATTCCAATGCCTGACCACTCTTGCTGGGAAAAATGTTTCCTAATGTCCAGTCTAAACCAGTGGCAGCTTGAGGCCATTCCCTCTTGTTCTATCACTAATGACCTGTGAGAAGAGACCAGCCCCAGCCTCTCCACAAGGTCCTGTCAGGTAGTTGTAGAGAGCAATGAGGTCTCCTCTCAGCCTCCTCTTTTCCAAACTGACCATCCCCAGCTCCTTCAGTCGCTCTTCATCAGATTTATTCTCCAGGCCCTTCACAGCTTCCTTGCCCTCCTCTGCCCTGGCTCCAGCACCTCCACATCTCTCTTGTATTGAGGTGCCCAAAACTGGACACAATACTGGAGGTGTGTCCTCACCAGAGCTGAGTCCAAGGGGACAATCCCCACCCTACTCCTGCTAGACACAGCATTTCTAATCCCAGCCAGGATGCCATTGGCTTTCTTGGCCACCTGCTCCTATTCAGCTGCTTGTCCATTAGAACCCTCAGGTCCCTTTCTGCCAGACAGCTTTCCAGCCACACTTTCCCAAGCCTGTAGCACTGCTTGGGGTTGTTGAGTCCCAATTGCAGGACCTGGCATTTGGCCTTGTTGAAGCTCATCCTGTTAACATTGTGTCATTGATCCAATCTATCCAAGTCCCTCTGGAGAGCCTCCCCACCCTCATGGAGGTCAACACTCCCACCTAACAATACATTACTGATGTATTGTTCTAAGAGGTGGCAGAAGGCTTTTGGTACATGGCAAGCATGCTAAAGCCTGATTCGTTGCTTGAGATGACATCAACACACCTGTCTGCAGGTAATACCAATAGTGCAAAGCCAATATGAGATGAGCTTCTCATATCACTGAAAAATAAAGCACGCTGGCTTAGCCATAGCACTGAAATCCTGCAGTGCCTCATAGAGTATGCAGGTCCTGCAAACGTTTATTTTGGGTCTATGCTACTTAATCTCCATCATTTCAGAAGCAATTATTTTTTTCCATAAATCCTTTCTGAGCTAGTCAGTGCCCAGTGGTGAGCCTTGTCCTTTCAGAATACTGAGCTCAGCAGCACTCAAAATACTGGAAAATCAAGAAATATAGCACTGCAATGTACTGTCACACTGCCTTTGCTCTCCTTCCTTCCTACCCCTTTCAGGCAGGATATAACCAGTCAGAATGATTTGAAAGCATCTGTGGGTTTGCTGATGGGAAATAGTGTAGTGTAATACCTATAAGATAGATTTGGGTCAAGAGTTCATGAGCACAGGTGGACTTTTTTGAAAGGCTAAATGTTAAACATAAGGCAAACAGAGGTAGATCCTATTCTGTCCTGTGCAATCACAGCCTGGGCTGTGTCAAAAGAAGCATGACCAGCAAATCCAGAGAGGTGATTCTGCCCTCAGCTCTGCTCTGGTGAGACCTCGCCTGGAGTACTGCATCCAGCTCTGGAGCCCTCAATATAGGAAGGACATGGACCTGATGGAGAGGGTCCAGAGGAGAGCTAAGAAAAGGATCAGGGGGTTGGAGCACCTCTGCTACGAGGGCAGGCTGAGGGAGCTGGGGGTGTTCAGACTGGAGAAGAGGGGAGACCTAATAGCAGCCTTCCAGTACCTGAAAGTGGCCAACAAGAAGGCTGGTGAGAGACTATTTACAAAGGGCTGTAGTGATAGAATGAGGGGCAATGATTTGAAATTAGAGAAGAGTAGTTAGGAAGTTAGGAAAGAGTTCTTTACAATAAGGGTGGTTGAGCACTGGAACAGGTTGCCCAGGGAAGTGGTTGAGGCCCCATCCATGGAGATATTTAAGGCTTGATGGGGCTCTGGGTAACCTGATCTAGTTGAGGATGTCCCTGCTGACTGCAGGGGGGTTGGACTAGAAGACCTTTAGATGTCCTTTGTAACGTGGGTGATTGTATGATTCCATGAGTGTAAAGCACAGATGTCTTTTCTATGGGTATGCTGGGCCAGTGTACTGTCTGAGCTGGGGTGGTAAAAATACACCCTCTAAATTTGTGTTTCTGGTCCTCAGACTCCAAACATTTGAGTTATTCTTCAAAAACCCCACTGTAAAAGGGCGTATGCTATCACAGCATGCCCTTATCACTGCATGAAAGCTTTTCGTTGTGGAATTTCTTAGAACCATATTTAAACACCAGAGAAGTGTTTTCCTGCAGGGATGAATGTGCACAGACATGGCTATTCTAGTCCACAGGTCTGAGCTTCTACTGCAGCAAGGTAAATGTGAAAGATACCTATGAGCTCTCTCTTCCCCTCTATGTTTTGTGAGATGAATAGCAGAAGGAAATAGGGAAATGATACTACTCAACACAGGAGTCCAGGGAAGGGCAACCAAGCTGGGGAGGGGTCTGGGGCACAAGTCCTATGAGGAGAGGCTGAGGGAGCTGGGGGTGTTTAGCCTGGAGAAGAGGAGGCTCAGGGGAGACCTTATTGCTGTCTACAACTACCTGAAGGGAGGTTGTGACCAGGTGGGTGTTGGACTCTTCTCCCCAACAACCAGTGACAGAACAAGAGGACACAGTCTCAAGCTGTGCCAGGGGAGATTTAGGCTGGATGTTAGGAAGAAATTCTTCCCAGAAAGAGAGATTGGCCATTGGAATGTGCTGCCCAGGGAGGTGGTGGAGTCACTGTCCCTGGACGTGTTTAAAATAAGACTGGATGAGGCACTTGGTGCCATGGTTTAGTTGATTAGATGGTGTTGGGTGATAGGGTGGACTGGATGATCTCTCAGGTCTTTTCCAAACTGGTTAATTCTGCGACTCTGTGATTCTGTGATTAAACTGTGTTGTCAGCCAGTCTTTAGAGCATCCAAAGATGTGCCTTTTTTTGCAGTTATTTATATAATTCAAAAGAAGAAAACCACTGACTGCAGAAAAGATGACTTCAAATTACCTTGTATTTCAAACTCTTGTAGTGAGGCCATAATTTCAGCCCTGACAGGTAAGTTTCAGGTTTCTCCACCATTTTGAACACCAGTCCTTTTGACTCTGCCAGAGAGCATCCTGCCTGCAGGTGCTGGAGGCTCTGAGTTCCTGCAGCTCCCAAGACTGGTGAGTGGCAGGGGCAGGCACCCCTGCTCTCCATTGGTGCCTGTTGCTCCCAGTTTCCTCTGCCACCTGGGACGCTAATATCTTTCCAACATCCTTGAAGAAACAAAGGTGGTGGAGATATTGAATGTGCATAAATATTCATGCCTTTGCATCAGATCTACTCAGCTCTGGTGAAACTCCACCTGGAGTACTGTGTCCAGTTCTGGAGCCCCTATTACAAGAGGGATATGGATATGCTGGAAGGTGTCCAGAGAAGGGCCACCAGGATGATCAGAGGGCTGGAGCACCTCTGCTATGAGGAGAGACTGAGAGAGTTGGGGCTGTTCAGTCTGGAGAAGAGAAGGCTTCGAGGTGACCTTCTTGTGGCCTTCCAGTATCTGAAGGGGACTACAAGAAAGCTGGGGAGGGACTTTTTAGGCTATCAGGTAGTGAGAGGACTAGGGGGAATGGAATAAAGCTGGAAGTGGGGAGATTCAGGCTGGAGGTGAGGAAGAAGTTCTTCCCCATGAGGGTGGTGAGAGCCTGGAATGGGTTGTCCAGGGAGGTGGTTGGGGCCCCATCCCTGGAGGTGTTTGCAGCCAGGCTGGATGAGGCTCTGGGCAGCCTGATGTAGTGTGAGGTGTCCCTGCCCATGGCAGGGGGGTTGGAACTAGATGATCCTTGTGGTCCCTTCCAACTCTGACTGATTCTATGATTGTATGATTCTAATTCAGATGCTGTGCTGGATCTCTTGCAGGCCTGTGCTGTAGAGGGCAGAACTGGACACTTTTGAAGATGTTCCAGACCCAGGACGCTAGTGTGGACCTCCTCCCATAGCCTTGCTCATCAACAGGCACCATTTTTTTGCACGGTTTCCTGGAGCAATAGGTTGTAGTGAAGCTGGGAAGCCTGATGAATACACTAGGCTCAGAGACACATTGCAGATAGCCTGGGTGAAGCACTAGAAAAGGAGGGTAGTTGTAGAAAAGTCAGTCAGCAGAAGATTCCTACACCTACTGCAGTCTGCTTAGAGTTGGGATTGACTTTAGCTTTGCTAAGCATGTTTTAGCTAACATGTTCTTAAAACCTGCAGAGCAGGACTTTCTGTAACTTCTCTAGTTAGCATGTGCTCAGTGCCTCACCATCCTGCTAGAAGGTTTTTTCTGATGTCCATCCCAAACTTTCTTCCAGAACGATGGAGAGATTTCTGTTTTGCTGTGGAGGAGAACACCTGAGCAGGTTGTAAAATCTCTGGATACTGTTTTCTCATTTATCTGCCTGCTCAGATTTCTATTTTCCAGCCAAAATATTCTAATTTCATCCTTCTTCCCCACATAAGCTGCTTCTGTAAGCCTCTTCACATTCTTGGAGATAATTTCTACATTCTTTCTCCTTTCCTTATCCTTCTACTAGGTCCTTGAAGGATGTATATAACATCCTTCAGATATTATATACTAGGCAGCACTCCAAGAAAACAGTGACCTACACTTTAGTCTTCTACAGCAGTAAGTATGATCCAATCTTAATAATAATGTCTATAACATATATGATATTTATATTTCATGTATTTTTTCCTATCACTGGATCCTATAGCTATGTGTGGTTCCTGCCTGCAGTACTGACATTCAGTTAGATATATCCCATAATAAAAAAAAGCCTTCTACCTAAATTTAGCACATTGTACTTGACTTTAGAGGGTTTCACCTCACTGAAAGAGAGTTTGCATTCCTGTCCTTCCATGCTCTTTCCTCAGGTTGGTGTCACTCTCACATCTGATGATCACACACTATTTTCCATCATCTCAGCTATTAAGCACAATCCTGAAGCTGCTAACAACTCTGACCCCTGGATGACCACATCTCAATGCTTTTTGGAGAGTGACAGTGAATCCTTGATTAACCTTCATGAAGAGGGCTTCACCAGCCAGGCACCCACTTTTAGTGATTGCATCTGCAGGATATTTGTCTACTGTAGTTATAAGAACCTCAAATGAAATATTGTCAAGAGGCTCACTAAAATCAGAATGAATCACACCAAGGCCCTTCAGCCACAAGGCTGGCTAACCTGCCAAGGAAAAGAAGTAGGCTGGTTTGATGGGGTTCATTGTTCTTTGCTGGCTGGTTTTATTCCTTATTGTACTCTTGGAACCCTTTTTTCAGAAGTTGTGTTGATGGGTTTATGATTTCCTGGCTTCATCCTTTTTTCCCCTGCTTTTTAAAGGTAAATCTGTTGCTTTCACTCTTGCACTCCACTTCATCAGACAGCTTGAATATATAGCTTGTCAAAACTTGTTCTCTCTTTTCTTTCCTGTTCCTGTATTGGCTTTTTAGATGGAAGACAGTAATTCAATTATTGGAGTTAATTCTTTCACAAAGCTGAGGCCAAGAAAGTGTGCAATATTTCTGCATATTTTTGCATTAATTAGTTTTCTTTTTTTCCTTTTTTTTTTTTTTTGGTTGTAGATCCAGACTTCCTTTTATTCCAGTTAGCACACATCCTTCTTGGTTCCCTGTTCATCCCTGCAGTCTGCACATCACTTTCAACCTTATGCTTTTTGATTTTGACTCTATGTCTTTTTCCCACACCCTTTATTATCCTTCTGCTCTTTTACCCCCCCATATTTCTCAGGATATCTGTTTGATTTTTCAGTCCTTAAAGAAATCCTGAGACAACTGTATTGGTCTTTTTTGCCTAGTTCTATTTTTCCCTTTGCAATGGCACAGCTTGGCACTTTGCTTTTTACATCATCTCTTTTAATAGCTGTCAGTCTTCAGCACTTCTTTGTACTTCAAGCTGTTGGCTTTGTTTAGAAGTTCTTCTTACCAATTTCCTAGTTTTTTAGTCTGCAGTAATTTTTTTCCATTCTACAACTTGTTCTGCTGCTATTTCTCAGCCAATTCCTTGGACTAATGAAGTTTATCACGTGCAATCACTTTCACAGAAATTATTGCAGGTTGGTAGAGCCTGCATCCTGTTAGCATCATTTTCTGTATGTGACAACCAGTCCAGCTGGAACAGTTGCCTCCAATTAAAGTGAGATAGGAAAGTATCATCCCACAATTGGCAAATGGTTTGTGTAAACCAGTCTCAGACAGGAGGTTATTACCATGATGAAAATAGATGTGTTTATGTTTAGTCATTTGAAAACTGTCCTGCACCTTCTCAATCTACAATAGGCAAATCAGTACAGCTTTTATGTGGAATGAATAAATAAATCTGGGGGCTTACTGCATATAACACAACACAGCACTGATGTAGGTACCCATTTTGGTTTTAAGTGTGTGCAACCTGATTTGTCACAGTAAATCTGTGGGCTTGATTGGAAAAGACAATAGATACTTGTGATAAGGTGGTAAAAAATGGACCAAAGTTACCTTAGCAAATAATTAACCACAGATTCTGTTAGGAAAACATTTAGGTGGATAACTGGATTACAAAGCCTCAGCAATAAAAGTTAAAGCACGTATGCTGGAGTGTAATTGAGACCCCTGCATGTTGCATTAATGGAGGTTTGGTTTTATTTTGCTTCCAGAGAAGTGATTTGTAGTAACCATTGTATTATCGTGCTGTGAGATCACAAAATCACACTCTAAGCTTAATTAGACCTAGTGCAGAATGTCAGCAGAAGTGACATGATGATAACATGATTCTTGTCCTTAGAATGCAACACTCTGTGACTCTGACAAACAAGCTGCCAAACAAAGCCAAGAGTTACACTGACTTAGTATTTTTATTTTGCTCTGTTGGGAGAAGCTTGTATTTCCATAAGCATTAAAGAAGGAAGAGATGTTGGATGTATTTGAATCTCTCAAGACTGTTAAATGCAAATGCAGCTTCCATCCACGAAATGTACATGCATTGGGTTTGGCTGAGCTGGAGTTAATTCTCCTCAGAGCATCCTTCTAGTGCTGAGTTTTGCAGTACTGTCACTTTATCAGTGTTCCAGCTGCTGCTGAACAAGCATCCAGGCTGTGCTTTTCCAACATTTCCCTGCCTCGAGAGTACGCCGAAGGGTGGGCAAGATCTTGGGAGGGGACACAGCTGGGCCAGCTGAGCCAAACTGACCAAAGGGGTATCCCATGCCATGTGACATCAGCTCAGATAGAAGAACTAAGTGAAAGAAGGAAGTGGGGTGGAGATTTGTCCATGGTGTCTGTCCTCCAGAGGAACCACTATGCCTAGAGCCCTGCTTCCCAAGACTGCACCACCGTGTGCTGATGGGAAGCAGAGAATACCATCTCTTTGCTTTTGCTTTCATGTCAGGTCTATTGCTTGTGCCTATCATTATTATTAAATTGCTTCTATTTTATAACTGGCTTTTGTTATATTTTCCCCTCTCTCCTGTCCACCTAAGAAGGGGAATGATAGAGTGGCTCTGGTGGGCACTTGGCCCCCAGCCAGGGCCAAACCACCACAATATGCCAGTGGAATGGGCTGTCCAGGGAGGTGTTGGAGTCACCATCCCTGGAAGTGTTTAAAATAAGACTGAGTGAGGAACTTTGTGCCATGGTTTAGTTGATTAGATGGTGTTGGGTGACAGGTTGGGCTTGGTGATCTCAAAGGTCTTTTCTAACCTGGTTAATTCTGTGGTTCTGTAATACATTACAAAATTGTCAGGGTAGTTCTTGGACATGCAGCTAGGGAGAAAGGAGGCAGAGCCATTGCATACATTCCTCTAAGAAGAAATTGTGTCAAAAGCCCTTTGCAAAAGCCTTGAGTTTTCTTTCAATAAATATGGTTTTTCAGCACCAGCTGTGATCTTGTGCACAAGTTTTAGCTAGTTGGTTTACATGAATCCTAATAGTAATGGCTAGGGACAACTAGATCTTCTTAAAAACTGCTTGTCTTCTCCCTCCTCTGCCTTCAGAGTGACACACTGGGGAGGGGGTGAAATACTGATGACTTGATACATTCCATTTCCTCATTCTTGAACAGTCAGAGAGAGGGAATATATTCTGAACTACTTAAAAGTGTCCCATGGGCTAGGGCTCTAGAGAGTAAGGGGGTCCAAGAGAGCTGGTTAATATTCAAACACCACCTCCTCCAAGCTCAAGTAAAATGTATATTCTTGATATAAATAATATAGTAGAGGAGGCAGGAGACCTGCATGGATAAGTAAGGAGCTGCTAGAAATTTCAGGTGGAAGAGGAAAGTCCACAATGACTGGAAAAAGTGTCAGAGCCATTGGGAGGGTTATAGAAACACTATCAAAGCATGTCAAGATGCAGCAAGGAAGGCTAAAGCTCTCTTGGAATTAACCCTGGCTAGGTAAGTGAAAAATAACCAGAAGGGCTTCCTTAAATACATCAATAGTAAAAGGAAGAATAGGGCAAAAGTGGGCCCATGGTTAAATAATGTGGGAGACATGGTGAGAGACAATGCAGGGAAGGTTATAATCTCTTTTTGGTGGTGCTCAGTGATAGGACAAGGAACAAAGGGTACAAGCTGGAATACAGGAAGCTCCACCTCAGTGTGAAGAGACACTTCAGTACTGTAAGGGTCATGGAGCACTGGAATAGGCTCCTCAGAAAGGTTGTGGAGTCACCTTCTCTGGATACTTTCAAAAGCCACTTGGATATATTCCTGTGCAGACCAACCTAGGTGATTCTGCCTTGGCAGGGGAGTTGGACCCAATGGTCTGTTCCAGTCTCTGATATACTGTGATTTTGTGATCACAAGGTTCTGCACCTCCTGTCCCTCTGGAGCATGCCTGTGTGGCCTGCCCTAGGTGACCCTGCTCTGGCAGGGGGCTTGGACTAGGTAATATCTGGTGGTCCCTTCCAACCCCTAACATTCTCTGATTCTGTGAAACTTTTCTTAATACCTGTTGCATACAAAGAAGGAGATAGTGGGTGTTGAGGAAAAGTGAGGAGAATACAAGGAGTTACATAAAACCTAAAATAAGGATAGTCTGTCTTGTCCTTTCAGGTTTTGCCTCTAGCATTATCAACCTGCTCTCTATGCTAACATTAATCTCATCTTTTACATGCACTGGAACAAATTCTTCTCCTATTCTCATGTAAGACTCTGCTAAGCATAATGAACAGGAGTTGCATTAAAGCATTATAATCTGAGAAGGGTGATTAAAAATCCTCACTGGACCTCAGAGGGTGTTGTATATAATATGAAACAGTTGAATATAGGCTGAGTGTCTTATTGCTGAGTAACTGCCCAAAACTCAGCAGCAGCACTCATCAGAAGGCAAAGCACTGAAGGAAGGTTTACCAGAGCCTGTAGAGCTTGGGGCAGAGATCTGCCTGGCCTGACTCAGGGGTATCTTACCAATGTGTACAGATGCTTGATGGGAGGGAAGGAGAAGAGGGAGCCAGTCTCTTTGCAGTGGTGCCCAGTGGCAGGACAGGAGGCAATGGGCACAAACCGAAACATGAAATTTCATCTGAGCATTAAAAAAAACATGTTATTGTGAAGCTGACTGAGCATCAGCACAAGCTGTCTTGGAAAGGCTGTGGAATTTCACCCTTGGAGACAGGCAGGGGGGTTGGAACTAGATGATCCTTGTGGTCCCTTCCAACCCTGACTGATTCTACGATTCTATGAAAATCCACTTGGACACAGTTCTGGACAGATGGCTCTAGCTGATCCTGCTTGAGCAGAGGGATGGACCAGAGGTGCCTGCCAGCTTCATTTGCTCTGTGGCTGAATGACTGTCAGTCACACTCACAGAGATAGGCTGCATCCACACCTCCAGCATCTGCCTGTGGCTCTTCTGGGCTGTGTGCCACCCCTGTGGCCCCAAGACATGGTTTTCATGTGGGACTGAGGAAAGATTTATAGGAGAATATAAATCCCACAACATGATGAGGGCTGCCTTGCAGCCCCACAGAGAGAAATGTCAAAAGCAAGAAGCCAAGGTATGTGCTATATACATGCCTCAAAGCAGGAGTGCTTGAGGGGGAAAATCCTGCTGGCATAGTGCTGGAGGAAGCACAAGGGAGGAGTCAAACCTGGTACTGTGCTGCCTTCAGAGGCTGCTCTCTGTACTGAACTCTCCCAGGGCCATGTCTGAGCTTCTTCCAACTCAAATCACTGCATGGTCCAAGTCAAAGCAAGGGAGCAAGCTAATGAGGATGTGGCTTGTCAAGGGTTTAGTCCTTGAGTTCAGATCCTGGCATAGGTATACAAAGTGTCTTTCCTCAAGGCTGAATGGGAATTTCAAGCTTCCAAGGACCAGTCTCCAGGGAGAGCTTTTATTCCTTACATATTCCACATAGATTAGATAGTTTGGGTTGCAAGTGACCTTGAAGATCATCTAGTTCCAACCCCCTGCCATGGTCAGGGACACAGAATCATAGAATCACAAAAACATTCAGGTTGGAAAAAACCCTCAGGATCACCAAGTCCAACTGAGAACCCTACTCTATAAGGTTCATTCCTAAACCATAGTCCCAAGTACCACATCCAAACCACCTTTAAACCCATCCAGGGTTGGTGACTCAACCACCTCCCTGGGCAGCACATTCCAATGCCTGACCACTCTTGCTGGGAAAAAAAATTTCTACTGCCCAGCCTTAAACTACCCAGTCTCAGTTTGAGGCCTTTCCCTCTTGTTCTGTTGCTAATTACCTGTGAGAAGAGAACAGATGTCCTTTGAGGTAGTTGTAGAGAGCAATGAGGTCCCACTAGACCAGGTTGCTCAAGGCCTCCTCTTTGCCTTTCCCAGAGAATGTATGAGACATGCATTTGTTCAATTCCCATTTCTTGTCAGCACACAGCTAGCAGTAAAGATTGCTTTGGGGTCTTCTATTCTCCATTGGGAGCTCTGCTCCTCCTTTCCCCTCCCTACATCTCTCACTAGAAACGAATTGTGGGGTCTATCACCTGTTGTGAATAGAAAGATTACTGCTTAAGCCATGCAGTACTACTGATTGCAACACTCAGGCAACTGGGACATAGAAACTCCATTACTGCTCAGCTCACATACAGAAACCACTGTTTAGATCTGAAGAGTAATCACTCATTTGGCCTCTAGAAGACTCTGCCTCCAAACTCTTTCAGTTATACCATACAAGTTCATTGCAAAAGCAGCTGTGATGTGCTCTAGCTGGGCAAGAGTAGCCTGTTCCAGCAGGCAGGCAAGTCCCTTGTATTTTCATCCCTGCTGCTGGATTAGACTGTGATTTACAATGGCTGATCAGAGCTCCACACACTGCAAGGCTTCATCACTTTTGACCCCACAGCAAGTTCTAGGCAAGCATTTCAAAGAGGGGTGGTGTCATTTTCTGTGCTCTCCAAGGGAAAGTGATCCCAGATATGCTGACAGGGCTAGCCAAAGGGGAAGGCTGTACACATCATCAAGCACTTTCCCACAGAGTACTTCAACAAAAGCCTCCCAGGAAACAGCACCAAGGCAAGGACATATGACTTCAGAAGCTCATTGTAGATTTGCTTAATAGAAGTTGCTCAGGTCTTATGTAAGACAGCTGTCTTACAGCACTGCTATGGGATGAAATTGTTATCCAAAATTGGCTTCAGATCAGTTCATTCCAGCATTTCAGGTTTTAATTTCTACCTCTGATCATCTTTTTCATATACACTACTGGCATTTTAAAAGCTGATTTGGACTAGAAGAATTAGAAACTATTAAAGCAAAGCATGTGGAAATTTCTCTTCCAAAAGGTTCTAACATGGCTTTACTTATGAAAGACCTTTTCCTGTTTCCACTTGCACACTCAGTAACCTGGCATTTTCAGTGGAGAGCATTTAATCACAAAACTCTTGACAGAGAAAGAGCCTTTTCAAATGGAGTGAACACCTGACAGTGACAGGAGCTGGTGAGTTAACAGGAGACCATATGGGGGTCACTACTGCAACTCAGCAATTGATGTGTGTTTGATTCTGTTAGCTTAGAAAACCCAAGCAGATGCTGATGTTTGCAGATGCACAAAGTTTTGCCAGCTTCCTTTGGAAAAAAAAAAATCCTTGTGGGCTTTTGGAGAGGCACTGACAGTGCTGCAGAAACTAGGATGGAGATGTGATATTCCTTTTAACATCCTCACTGTATGCTTTCAAGGTCATAGGTGAGAAACTCTCTCAACAAGCTGAACTGCTAGCAAGCAGATTTGGTCTCTTGGCTACCATTTAGCAGCATTAGAATTCCAATGCTTTGGGTGATTCCCTGAGGAGACCCTGCAGAACCCCAGAATGCTGCTGCAGCCTCAGGTAGTTGTGTCCACTAGAAAGTGGCTTAAGATCAGCAATTAAAATACTGCCATATAGTGCATGTCACTGAACAGATGTCAGAAGATAATTATGCACCTGAACCAGATGGCCACCTAGAAGAGAGGCTCCTATTTATTATTTTCCTGATTTTTTCTTTTCTTTAATGTTTAATGAACACAGTAGAAGAAGAAATGGTAAAATGAAAAGCCCTGGGAGAATCAAGGCTTTCTGGAGATGGGAAGCTTTCTGGCTTGATTCCATAACGAGGCTGTTCTCTCCCAGAGGTACACATTAGGATCACTTCTGTAGACTAGGCTGATGAATAAGCAGATGTTTTTGTTTTGCACTTGGCTTTGAATGAATCCTTTGTATAGCGCAGAGGACATTCAGAGTTTCCACAGTTAAAAGTTACCTGCAGCATGCTTCAGGCAAAATAATTCTTACTTTGCTGGAGCAAAAGCAATGCTCAGTGCTCAATGCTCACACCCTGCAATGTCAATAGCCACTTTGCCTTGCACAATGCAAATCCCAGATGCCTCAGGGTGTCCACACTTGTGACCAGCAACATCCTTAACTGGCTGGACAGGGCTCTGGGCAATCTGATCTAGCAGAGTATGCCACTGCTTACTGCAGAGGGAGGTGGATTAGAAGACCTTTAGATGTCCCTTCCAAGCAAGACCATTCTATGATTCTCTGATAAGCCCCTGAAAAAGGGAACCTAAAATCAAGGTGTACTTCATCTACTCACTTCCACTTGTAGTGCTGCTTTCTCCTACCTTGTGACCACTGGCAGTGATGGCAGTGGTAATGAAATGCAGACAATCAAGGTATCTCTTTAACTTTCCTTTCCCTAGAAATGAGGGGGGGCTTACACCCTGCTACATGGCATGGCCTGAAAGACATGGGATAGATAATCAAACATGAGTGCTTGACCGGTCAGGGGCTCAAGGCTGTTGTGAATCCTGCTGCCTCCTACACCTCCTGGTCTTCTGACAGCTCTGCACATGCACCTGTTTTGCACTCTTACCCTGCTAAGCACTCCTGGATTTTTATCAAAGCAAAATCCTTTCCCTGCATGCACTCCCATATGTGGATATTGTCTACATTCTTGTCACAATGAACCCAAAGCATGGCACTGTTCTAGCTAATAAGAAGGGAAATCAGCTCTGTCCCAGCCAAAACCAGGACAATATGCCAAGCAGTTTGGACTGATCCAGCACCTCCTGAGCACCTGCAGCTCGCTCTGATGATGGGAGGGTGAATGTTAGGGCCGAATTCTGTCAAGCCTCTCAAACCACAGCAGGTTTCAGCAAGGACTACTCTTTCAGGAGAGATTAGTGGGCTCAAGTGATGAAAAGATAAGTGTATACTTTCCTCAGATGGAATTAAATCTGGAGGAAATAAGGTTCTACAAAGAGTGGAGAAATCACAGGTGGTGTTGATGGTAGGAACAAAAGAAGAAGAAAACATAATAAAATCTGAGATCATTTATCAGTTGACACTGAAGGGATTGCAACCTGCAGCAGAGACAAATTCTTTTTCTCCTCTATGAAGAAAGAGATAAGCAGAGAAAAACCCTCCAGTAAGGGGTTCCTTGGAGACAGTCAGCCCAGTCTGAAAAATTTGTTCCTGAAGTGCTCAGTTCCCACCACTGCAATGCCTAATGACAGGGACATTTGACAACACAGTCTTTTCTGATATTGAGCCTGTGTGAAAAAGGAAACTCTCTGTTCCTCTGTCTTCACTGCTGGAGTTTATGACAGAATAAAATGTATGTGCTTGCTGAATACTTTTTGCTCCCCATGCTTAAAACTTTATGCCCCAGCATCATTTATGACCCAGCATCATTTATGACCCAATATCATTATTATCATAAACTATTTATGCAATCTGCTGAGTAGGAAAAGTGTGAGAAATGCCTAGCTGGGCTCCCAGTGCATACCTAGACATTATGTGAATGCAGTGTTTAAATGAATTAACATGTCAGACTGGGCTCCTTGTCTGTGGCATCCCAGGAGCTTATTCCCAGCCATGCCTACATCAACTGCTGATGTCAGTCTGGCCCTGGCCTTCCAATTTATTTACTTCATTTAGCTAATTTAATCTATCTGAATATAGAGGGGGAGTTGGGATAGTTACCAACCCAGCAGCCTTACACCAGTTGCCAATGGACAGAGGGACAGAACTTTTCAACATCTTGACAATTTCTAGACAAGCAGTTGAAATTCACCCAATTATTGTAGATGTGTTGTTGTATCTCACAACCAAAGATAGATTCACCCAATTCTTGTAGATGTGTTGCTGTATCACACAACCAAAGACAGATTCACCCAATTCTTGTAGATGTGTTGTTGTATCTCACAACCAAAGATAGATTCACCCAATTATTGTAGATGTGTTGTATTTCACAACCAAAGACAGATTCACCCAATTATTGTAGATGTGTTGTTGTATCACACAACCAAAGATAGATTCACCCAATTATTGTAGATGTGTTGTTGTATCACACAACCAAAGATAGATTCACCCAATTATTGTAGATGTGTTGTTGTATCACACAACCAAAGATAGATTCACCCAATTATTGTAGATGTGTTGTTGTATCACACAACCAAAGATAGATTCACCCAATTATTGTAGATGTGTTGCTGTATCACACAACCAAAGATAGATTCACCCAATTATTGTAGATGTGTTGTTGTATCACACAACCAAAGATAGATTCACCCAATTATTGTAGATGTGTTGTTATATCACACAACTAAAGATAGATTCACCCAATTATTGTAGATGTGTTGTTGTATCTCACAACCAAAGACAGATTCACCTGTCCTGGTGCCTGTTGTTATTCATCCCCAGATGCAGGACCCTGCACTTGTCCTTATTGAACTCCATGAGGTTTGCCTGCACCCAGCTCTCAGCCTGTCTGGGTCACTGCAGGATGCCAGCACAGCCTGACAGGGGTCAGCCACCCCCCCCCCCCCACCCCCAGTTTTGTATCATCAGGACTTGCTGAGGGCACTTTCAATCCCCTCAGTCAGGCTGTTGATAAAGATATTGAACAAAACTGGACCCAGTACTGATCCCTGGGGGTCACCACTTGCCACAGGCCTCCAAGTTGACTCTGTGCCACTGATGACAACCCTCTGAACTCTGTTGTGTTGTGTTTCTGTTCTCTGGTAAGAAAAGTTACTCACCCACAGCTGTGCCAGCTCTTGGGGATGAAATACTAAAATCACAAGGCATTCAGTACAGGCTTTGCAACAACAACAAAATGGCAAGCATTCCATGGATGTAAATTACATTGCTCGGATTTGCACAACAGCACTTTAGTCATTAGAGGGAGAAATAGACTTGCAATGTGTTTTTGAGAAGAAACATGCAACAATAACTTTATTTACCTTACACTTTAATCTCCTAATGTGCACATGTGCATGGAGGACTTGTTTCTGCAAACTTCAGTTATCAAAGAAGTGCCAGACTGCAGTTAATTGAATATTGCTGCCCCTTGAGCTTGAGCAGAAAGTCAGGAATGAGCAGTGCTGCCTGCATTCAGGAAAGAAATCCATGATGTGCACAAGGTAGATTCTTGCCACAATGCTGCCTGCCCCAGGGAGCCTTGGCTGATTAGCCTGAAAGATGTTCAGCCATTCAGTGAGACCTGGACAGACTGAGATCTGGGCACAGAGAACCTAATGAGGTTCAACAAGGATAAGAGCAGAGACTTGCACCTGGGAAGGAATAACTGCCAGTACAGGTTAGAAGATGATCTGCTGGAGAGCAGCCCTGTGGAGAAGGAGCTGGGAGTCCTGGTGGACAAGAAGTTATCCATGGATCAGCAATGTGCCCTTGTGGCCAAGAAGGCCAAGGGGATCCTGGGATGCATTAACAGGAGGATGTCCAGCAGATCAAGGGAGGTTCTCCTCCCCCTCTATTCTGCCCTGCTGAGGCCTCACCTGAAATATTGCATCCAGTTCTGGGCTCTCCAGTTCAAGAGGGACAGAGATCTACTTGAGAGAGTCCAACGGAGGGCTGCAACGATGATTAAGGCACTGCCGTATGAGAATAGGCTGAGAGCCTTGGGGCTGCTTACTCTAGAGAAGAGAAGACTGAAAGGGGATTTAATTAGTGTTTATAAATATCTGAGGTCTGGGTGTCAAGAGGAAGAGGACAGGCTCTTCTCAGTTACACCCTGTGATAGGACAAGGGGGTAATGGAGATAAACTACAGCACAGGAGGTTCCACCTCAACATGAGGAGGAACTTCTTCACTGTTAGGGTCAAGGAGTACTGGAACACTCCAGTTGTGTGGAGTGTTGTGGAGTCTCCTTCTCTGCAGACTTCCAAGACCCATCTGGATGTGTTCTTGTGTGACCTGCACTAGATTCTATGGTCCTGCTCTAGCAGGGGGGTTGGACTCCATGTTCTTCAGAGGTCCCTTCCAACCCTAACATCCTGTAATCCTCTGATCCTAGGTGATCCTGCTTTGGAAGGGGTGTTGGACTCAATGACCTCCAGAGTTCCCTTCCTACCCCTAATATCTATGATTCTGCTTTGATCACATACACACAGACAAGCAGACACACAGACACACATATGTAAGGAAATCAGAGAACACATGAAAAGTAGGTTGTTCAAGAACATTTTTTTTATTTACAAAGTTCTTTTCTTTCTAGAAGAAAACATTGTTTGATGAAGAAATTATGCCATTTGCCATCACTTTGAGCTAGCATTTTATTTTTAGGGATGAAACACTGCTGTTTAAATTGAGGACCATGCAGAAATTCCTCCAGACTGGATGGTCTCCAGGGGGTGGACACAGGAAATTGTAGTCTTTGTTCACAGAATCATAGAATGACAGAAACACTCAGGTTGGAAAAGACTCTCAGGGTCACCAAGTCCATAACCCTGCTCCACAGGGGTCACCCCTAAACCATAGCCCTAAGCACCACACCCAAACCACCTTTAAACACATCCAGGCTTGGGGACTCAACCACCTCCCTGGGCAGCACATTCCAATGCCTGACCACTCTCACTGTAAATTTTTTTTCCTAATGTCCAGTCTAAACCTACCCAGTCACAGCTTGAAGCCATTCCCTCTTGTTCTATCACTAATGACCTGTGAGAAGAGACCAGCAGCAGCCTCTCCACAAGGTCCTTTCAGGTAGTTGTAGACAGCAATGAGGTCTCCTCTCAGCCTCCTCTTTTCCAAACTAACCATCCCCAGCTCCTTCAGTCACTCTTCACCAGATTTATTCTCCAGACCCTTCCCCAGCTTCCTTGCCCTCCTCTGCATTGGCTCCAACACCTCCACATCTCTCTTGTATTGAGGTGCCCAAAACTGGACATCCCATCCTGCATCTCCCTATATAAGTGGAGTTTACAGCCCATTTTCCCTGTTTCTCTCTTCTCTCTGCCCCCAGCACGGCAGCTGTTATCTCTTTTCGTTTGTGGGGGAGTTTGTGTCCTTCTGCAGCCTTCTGTGGCCCAGGGGGGTTGTGGAATCTCTCTCTCTGGCGATATTCAAGACCTGCCTGGATGTGTTCCTGTGTCATCTGGTGTAGGTGATCCTGCTCTGGCAGGGGGGTTGGACTGTATGATTTTTTGAGGTCCCTTCCAGCCCCTAACATTCTGTGATTCTGTGATATATTCCCTTTGTGCCTTTATATCTTTTCTATTTTTGTTTTTTTGTGTGTTTGGTTGGTTGGTTTTTGTAAATAGTATTTTTCATTTAACCTCCAGTTCTGTGTGTGTTTTAATTTACTCCTTTAGGGTAAAACACTTTCTGTCCTTTTACCCTTTGTGGCAGTTTAGGCTGGGTGCCCCCTGCCACTGCTGCATGAGATACACCTCTGGTGTCCTGGGTGCCCACCCACAGGGGTGGACACAGGAAACGGTGTATTGCTACCCATAAATCCTGCACCCTATAAGGCCATCTGCAGAGTCATTCTCTTCCTCTTTCTTCCCTCTCTGCTCCCATGGGAGATGTCCTCTCTTATCGGGTAATGCCGGGGGAGTATCCTCAAGGCCTCTTAGGCCTGTCTAGGCCTAATGCCAGGAGGAGAATGGAGGGTGGGGGCAATCTCAGACCTGGCCAGCCTGAGACTTGCCTAGCAGTGGGAGGGGGAAGAAAGAGCCCTGGGGGGTTTGGGTTTACCCTCAGGTGGGAAGAAGGGAAGGATTGGGAAGCTTTGGGAATTATGTGAGGGGTTCTGTACGCTATGGGATACTCTTTGTCACTATGCTTTGTAGTTTGTAGTTCTCTGTAGCTTCACCAATTGCTTTTCCATTTAAACTTTCCATCACTCTCCAATCCGTTTGTGTGAGTCTCATTCTTTTGTCCCTTTCGGGGCAAGAGACGATCTGTCTGGCCCCAAACCAGCACACCCTTTTAGCTTGTGGCTCAAAAAAGGGACAACTACACATTGCATTTTCCATTGTGGTGCACTGTCTCAGGGAGCTGCACTTTCAGAGCTCTGCTCAAAACAGCTGCAAGTCCCATGACACATGCAGCTGTTCCCTGATGGAGCAGCTTGGTACCTCCAGAAGACTTTTAGGCTTGACCTTAGAAAGAAGTTCTTCCCAGAAAAAGATATTGCTCATTGGAATGGGCTGCCCAGGGAGGTGGTGGGGTCGATGTCCCCACCAGGGGAGGTGTTTAAGAAAAGCCTGGATGAGGCACTCAGTGCCATGGTCTAGTTGATTAGATAGGGTCGGGTCATTGGTTGGACATGATGATCTTGAAGGTCTTTCCCAACCTGGTTGACTCTGTGACATTCACTGGAGCTGCAAAGTGGTTATCTCACCAGCACCCTGGAGAGGACCATTTCCCACACACTACTCTTGAAGGCAAACACAGTCTGTAGTGGGATGACCTGAAGCACTGTTTCCAGTCAGGACAGCATCAGACACTTCAGCGTGGTAATATCGAGTCTTAATCAAAAAGCCCAAAATGAAATGGTTTCACCATGGCTCTTTAAAATATCTTTCAGGTAAGAGTTTCTCCTGAAATATATCAGTGTACAGTACTTTTGCCCCAGTGGCTGATTCAAGTAAATAAATGTAGAAATAAATAAAGTAAATAAACCCAAATCATAGAATCATAGAATTATAGAATCATAGAATTATAGAATCATAGAATCATAGAATCATGGAATCATAGAATCATGGAATCATGGAATCATAGAATCATAGAATCATGGAATCATAGAATCATGGAATCATAGAATCATAGGTTGGAAGGGGCCTCTGAAGGTCATCTAGTCCAAGCCCCTTCTGCAGTCAACAGGGACATCCTCAACAAGATCAGGTTGCCCAGAACCCTGTTGAGCCTGACTTCGAATATCTCCAGGGATGGGGCCCCAACCACCTCCTTGGGCAAATAGAGGAATTCCCCTGGGAAAATATACCTAGAAGGAAAAGTGTACACAATTTTTTTTGTTATCCCTGCACCCTAAACGGCAACTTCTTTTTTCTGTTGTTACAAAAGGGACTGCTCTAGGGAGTGCTGCACCTAGGAGGCACTGCAGAAAGTGATGAGACTGCTCAAACTTGATGGGGTCCTGAGAAACTTGATCTAGTTGGAGATGTCTCTGCTCACTTCAGGGAGGTTGGATGAGATGACCTTGGAGGGACCCTTCCAACCCAATGCATTCTATGACTCTATTCTACGCTCCCTTGCGTAATCCTGGGGCCAAGTCCTTGAGACTGGGTTGCCTTTGTTAAAGGCAATAGCTGTCGTTTCCTTTTAAGTCCTGGCCGGGTTAGGAGCCCTCCTTCCTGTCTCAGACACTGCCAGAGGTTAGAGCTGTCACTCAGCAAGCCCAGGGTCAGCTTATCCCTCTGCTCCCAGGCACTGTGAAAGGATCAGCTGCTGCAGTTTTGAAGGCAGGAGATGTTTGGAAGCTGGGCGGCGTTTGGATCCTTTTGTAGGCACACATCAGAGTTTCCTCTCACGTACAGAAGCTGCAAATCACCCTGTCCTCCCTGAAATCACCCTGTCCTCCCTGCAATTTGTTCTCCTGATGGCTGCACTGTCATTTAGGATGAAGCAAGAATGTATCAGGTTTTTTTCCATCTCGTGAAGGCCAGTCACAACATTGTGCTGAGAGCAGCAGAAAATGCCCTTCAGAATAACAACATAAAGTCTTATTAACAGCTTCTAAAATGTCCTGGTACAGAACATTTCCCTTTTTTTTCTTTTTTCTATTTTTTTTCCCTGTGTGTGACTGCCATAAACACCTGTCCAGGTCTGTAACACAGCAATGACAGAAAACAAACCACTGCCTCAAAGAGTTCTAGAATCTCAGTCTTGCTTGGATTCAGAATTAAGCTTTAAAATGTCTTTTAATGATACAGTCTGTGGCTTTTCCTTACAACTTGTGGGTCACGTGCAAGCACCATGTGTACTCCCTATCAGTGAGGTGTCCAACAACTGCAGACAGAATGGAGGTGCAGGGGATGGGTTGACACACGAGGGCCACAAGGATGGCTGGAGCACCTCTCCTATGAGGATAGAATGAAAGAGTTGGGGCTATTCAGTCTGAAGAAGAGAAGGGGCTCTGAGGGGACCTTATTGTGGCCTTCCACAAAAAAGCTGGGGATGGACTTTTTAGGGTGTCAGGCAATGATAGGAATAGGGGAAATGGAATAAAACTAGAAATGGGTAGATTCAGATTGGATGTTAGGAAGAAATTCTTCACTATGAAGCTGGTGAGACACTGGAACAGGCTGCCCAAGGAAGTGGTAGAAGCCTCATCCCTGGAGGCTTTTAAGGCCAGGCTGGATGTGGCTCTGAGCAACCTGATCTAGTGTGAGGTGTCCCTGCCCATGGCAAGGGGGTTGGAACTAGAAGATCCTTGAGGTCCTTTCCAACACTAACAATTCTGTGATTCTATGATTCTAAATGTGTTCCAGTCAGCTCTTCTGACCCAGTAGTCTGCCCCTGCCAGCAGAAGGTGGCAAAGAACAGTGGAGCAGAAATTACAGTGCTAGGAGCCCACAGCTTTGTCAGCAGCTGCCATCAAGTACTGCAGTTAGACAAATGTCCTTAGCAGAAATGTGTTGTCTTGGTTTGAGCAGACAGGAAGATATTTTAGCCCCCTCAAAAGAGTAAAATAAAAACACTCACAAAGAATGGGAAATTTAACTGGAAATGTTATTCACAAATGTGTGTGAAAATGCAAAAGACACAAATTCACGTTCAGCCTTAGCCCAGTTCTCCACCTGGGCTTTCCCAAAACCTCACTGGGACAAAACCTTCCAAAATCTTCCCCTCAACCAGGCCAAAACCCAGGCTTCAATGCCCACCCTCCCAACCCCCTCCACCCCCCCATGAATGACTCTCTGCCTCCCCAACCTGGGTGAGGATTGCACAGCAAAAATTATCTGAAGGCCAAAAACCTCCCCCAGAATACCACAGAGCTAACAGCTGATGAGTGCTGGGAGCAGAGAGAGAGAAAAGGGGAAGGACAGATTGCAATGTCTGTTCACATAGGGGGGTGCAGGATGATGTGAAGGAAATCCCAAAGATTACAATTCCCTGTGTCCACCTCCTTGTACTTCTCCTTGTGCTTCCAGAGGACCTTTTCCAGAGGATGGTTAAGTCATCCACTCTTAAACCACAACATGTGTTCTTACTCAGTTGTGCTGGGTTTGGCTGGGATAGTGTTTTCTACCTACTAGCTAGAACGGGGCTGTGTTTTGAATTCGAATTGAAACAATGTTGATAATTTCAGGACGGTTTTGTTACTGATGATCAGCACCTACAGAATTACAGAATCATGGAACTAACCAGGTTGGAAAAGGCCTTTGAGATCATCCAGTCCAACCAATCACCCAACACCATCTAATCAACTAAACCATGGCACTAATTGTCTCATGCAGGCTTTTTTAAAACACTTCCAGGGATGGTGACTCCACCTCCACCTCCCTGGGCAGCCCATTCCAATGGCCAATCTCTCTGTGAAGAATTTCTTCCTAACATCCAGCCTAAACCTTCCCTGGTGCAGCTTGAGACTGTGTCCTCCTGTCACTGATTGCCTGGCAGAAGACAATCCCCAACTGGCTACAACCTCCCTTCAGGCAGTTGTAGAGAGCAAAAGGTCTCCCCTGAGCCTCCTCTTCTCCAGGCTAAACACCCCCAGCTCCAGCTCCCTCAGCCTCTCCTCACAGGGCTGTGCTCCAGATCCCTCCCCAGCCTCATTGCCCTTCTCTGGACACGTTCCAGCATCTCAACATCTTTCTTGAACTGAGGAGCCCAGAACTGGACACAGTACTCAAGGTGTGGTCTAACCAGTGCTAAGCACAGGGGCAGGATGACTGACTTACCACACAGTCAGGGCCTTTTCTGCTTCTCACACCATCACATCAGTGAGTAGGCTGGGGGTGCACAAAAAGTTATGAGGGGACACAGATGGGACAGATGACCACAAATGACCATGGGATATTCTATGTCATATGACATCATGTTCAGAGTATGAACTAGGGGGAAAGTTGACTGGGAAAGCACTGCTTGAGGACCACCTGGACAGCAGTTTGTTGGTGGTGTTTGCAACTGCACCACTGTTTTTTTTTTTTGGTTTATGTTATTTTCTTTTTAATTATCATCTGTTATTTTCCTTTAAATTATCATCATCATCATTATATTTCATATAAATTAATTTATTATGATGAATTATTATTCCTGTAAATTAATATAAGGTAATAGAAATTAATATACTAGTATATAAATTATTAACCTGTTCCTATCTCAACTCTTGGGTCTTCTCACTTTTTTACCCTTCCAATTCTCTCCCAAGTCTTGTGGGAGTGGAGAGCAAGCAAGAAGCTGTGTGGTATCTAATTGCCAGCTGGGTTTAAGCCCCAACACTCAGTGCATGTGACATATGTACAGGTCATTTATCTCATTGCAAATCTCATTAATTACTTTGCTGGAACACCTCCAGAGCTACACCATGAATGCAGGTGCTGGCCTGTTGCTGTGTGTTTGTGCAATTCCCACCGCCAGGGTGATCCCAGTGGTGATCTGGTAATCTCCAGCCAACTGGTCTGAAAGGACAAGACTAGCCCAAATCTGTAGGTTAAGAAACTCATGTCTTCCAGGAAACACATGAGAAGAACAGAATGTTCGTTTCAGTCTCTTCCTTAAAGCTGTGCTCCAGAATGTGGAGGCTGGAAAATTGCTTACAGCGAAAGAAATCTGCGTCATCTAACAGCTGATGAACTCCTTGTTTGGGGACACAGGGCCAAAATCTGCAGGGACATAATGTTGTGGAGCAAGCCATATGGAGCCAAATCCATAGATGGCAGAGTGAAGTTGGGTGTCTGGGCGGAGATCAGCTGGAGAGAGTGGCAGAGGCTGTTTCTCTTCACTTTTGTCTATAAGTGCCATGTTAGGGAAGATAGCATTAGCAAGTGGCCACATGTGCTTCCTCCAGGCTCCTCAGTACTGAAGTCCTGCATGGGATGCTAATGATGCTAATGGCTCATGGCCAATTCCCTCTGCCCACCTTTCATGAGCAGGTTCCAAGACAGTCCCGCAGCTCTGCACTGCAGCTGCATTCTGGCAGAGGCAAAAACTCACCTTGAGATCTGCTTAGGGCCAGCTTGGGTGCTACAGGGTGAGGTCCCAAAATCCTCCCAGCTAGATCTGCTAATTTCTCTGCAGTTCCTTCAGCTGCTGTTGTTGCTGTTGTGTTTTGCACAGGCTCTACCTGGGCATCGGTACGGAACAGGGTCCTCAGCCCCTGGTTATAGACAAAGGGCCACAATCTCAGCTGACACTCACCACTGATGGTTTGAAAACTGTGTTCCATGCTATGAAGACTTAATGGACTATGGTGTGGTTCACTTTAAGTATACTGCTCTGGGGGGGTCACTTCATACATCCCTATGTATCACCTATAGCAACATAATCAAACTTCTGGCCTCATGTCTTCCTTCCTCCATTTCAGTTTCAGTCACTTCTTATTCTACCATTCAGAACTAAGTTCCAAATAATAATATTTAAGCATAATTTTGTCTCCTTCTCACAGTGTTGTGCAAGCACATGACATAGTTGGTGCAGCATGAAGTCAGTGAAATACCAATTTAGCAAACCACTGGAAGGCAATTCTTCCTATATATTAACTATATGGAGATAATAATGGAGATTAATGGAAGAATTGACAGCATAACTCCCAAAAATTGTAGGAACTGAGCTTTGTCTCACTTCTCCTATAATTCAAAGCACTTGCTCAGCTTTCTGCAGAAGTATGAAACTACGCTTGTGATTTGGAGTAAAATCATGCTGCACATTAAAACTAGAAACTGAATCTCTGGCATCAAAAATAGCTATTTATGTCACACTATCAATAAAGACAGGCTGGATTTGAAGGTTCTTGGGGATTTTTTTGTATGTTTGACAGAATCACAGAATTAACCAGGTTGGAAAAGACCTTTGAGATCATCCAGTCCAACCTATCACCCAACACCTTCTAATCAACTAAACCATGGCACTAAGTGCCTTATCCAATCTTATTTTAAACACTTCCAGGGACAGTGACTCCACCACCTCCCTGGGCAGCACATTCCAATGGCCAAGCTCTCTTTCTGGGAAGAATTTCTTCCTAACATCCAGCCTAAACCTCTCCTGATGCAGCTTGAGACTGTGTCCTCTCGTTCTGCTGCTGGTTGCCTGGGAGAAGAGACCAACCCCCACCTGGCTACAACCTCCCTTCAGGCAGCTTGTAGATAGCAATAAGGTCTCCCCTGAGGCTCCTCTTCTCCAGGAGAAGGAGTTTGTTTGTTTTGTCTGACCTTAAAACTAAATTATTCACAATTCTTTAGGAAGAATTAAAAAAAAAAAAAATCAGAACCAGTTGAATACATTTAGCCCTACATCAGATTGGAGAACTGCTTCCTTTAGCTGCTGTAGGAGGAAGAAACAGGCTTCTGCCCACACCTCTCACACAGCTAATAACTTGGGCTTTTTGCATAGGCAAAGGGATCTGAAGTCAATGGAAAAACAATGTTATGTGGTTAATATAGTTAATGAAGTAGAGATCTGCCTCCTCCACGGACCACTGAACACCATGAGCCAATCACTCCTTGTGACAGGTAACCACTGAGCTCTCTGACAGAAGCAGAAGAAAGAAGGATGAAGAAATGTCCCATTTTCCTCCAGACACATCCACAACTGGACTGCTGGTGTCTGAGAGAACAATGCTTTCCTGGCTCTGCCTACCCTGCCTAAAGAGGAGCCTCCTACCTCTCTTTCAGCAGCTGGAAACCTAGAGCCTCATGGACAGAAAGCAGTTTATAACCTTTCCTCTGAGTGGATGTAGATCCACTGCCTTTCGAGAGGAATCAAAAGTTTCATGGTCTCAGATTTAAATCCTTGGCCAGGAGTGGAAGAAAATAGGTTTTCATTGCCTGGGGCAGGACAACAGAGAAAGTCAAGATCCTTTATAAAAGAATTTTTTCTGTTCATTTTTTTCAAGAATTGGTTTAAGTAAAGATTTCTGTTAAAAACCTCCCCGTGCTTAATAAAAACTTAACTAAACAACAGATTACTGGAAGTAAACAACTGCTGAAAATAAAATATTTTATTAAATGCTCTAAATGCTTCCACTTTGTGAGATTTAAAAATGGACCATTCAGTTTTGCATTTTCTTAAAATTCATAATGCTTTCTAGCTTGTTGCCAACACTTTTCTTTCTTTCTTTTTTTTTTCCCTATAATCTTCTGTTTATAGAAATATCTCTTCTCTGGGAAATGCAGGTCAATGCTAGGATTTCATTAATTTTTTTTTGGTTAAAATATTGTCAAGGACAAAGACAGGAAAAAATGAAATAGGGGGGAAAAAAAGGTTGCAAAGTAATTCTGTGAATAAAACACCAAAATGACTGCTTTTAGACCTTGTCTAATTAGAAGCAAATTTAAAAAGCATCTGAAAACAGAGTTAACCAAACTGCATTAGGTTGAAAATCAGCAATGAGGGCTACGTAAAATTAACTAAAATTAATTTTCCCTATAAGATTCAATTGGAATAATTGTATTATTTACTGTTTAAACAGTCCAAGAGGTCAGGAAAGATTTTCACAGTATTTTCTCTATTTTTTTTCTCTTTTGCACAAAGAAACACAAGAAATAGCAGGGCTGTCACAAAATTAGTCAAGATGAGGAGAGATCCTGTTCTGTTTTGCAAATGCAGTGTGCCTCTCTTAAATTCCCCACCCTGCAGACCTAGTGTGAAGGCTGTGCCAAGGATATTTAAGCAGAAGGGTGCTGAGCATCCTTGTGTCTATGCACACAACCTTACCACAAAATTGAACTGTTTTGGGAAGGAGGAGCAAAGCTTCTAATATTATCTGATGGTCCCCATGCTGGCATTTCTGCATTGATAAATGGTTGCCTATATGACCACACCAGTCATGTAGTAGGAGACCACAAAAATCTTTATCACCTGGCTTTATTAAATTTCTGTCTCAGAATGAATAAACTCCTCAGCATCACAATCTGCAGCTACAGCACCTCTCCCCTGAGGCTTTGGCATAGTAAGAGTGGGGAGGGATGTTGCTTACTCCATGAATCACAAAATCGCAGAATCAACCAGGTTGGAAAAGACCTCAGAGATCATCAAGTCCAACCTATTACCTAATACCTAACACCTCCTGACAACTAAACCATGGCTCCAAGTGCCACGTCCAAGCTTTGTTTGAACACCTCCAGGGATGGTGACTCCACCATCTCCCTGGGCAGCACAATCCAATGGGCAATTGCTCTTTCTGTGAAGAACTTTCTCCTCACCTTGAGCCTAAACTTCCCCTGGTGCAGCTTGAGGCTGTGTCCTCTTGTTCTGCCACTGGTTGCCTGGGTGAAGAGTCCAACCCCCACCTGGCTACAATCTCCTTTCAGGTAGTTGTAGAGTGCAATAAGGTCTCCCCTGAGCCTCCTCTTCTCCAGGCTAAACACCCCCAGCTCCTTCAGCCTCTCCTCACAGGGCTGTGCTTCATACTTCTCCCCAGCCTTGTTGCCCTTCTCTGGACATGTTCAAGTATCTCATCGTCCTTCTTAAATTGAGAAGCCCAGAAAGCACAAGCCACCTGAGCTAAAGCCTTATGCTCTCTGGCATGCTGCTGTCAGCAGAGCAATGGGTGTTCTCACAGCATCCAGCAGCAGTGCTACCTGTCTGAAATCTGCTGCTGGAACTGATCCTATAAGCAAAGCAGAGCTATTTCCTGGGAACATGGCAGTGCTTTCTGGACTGAGAGCAGAAAAAAAATGTGTGTCTTTTGCACAGAAATGCAGACCCACTGTCACTACCTCCTGCATTTAATTTGGGGCTGGGCTGGGCTGGGCAGATTGCCAGCCTGCACACCTGGAGTGGTGGATGGGGTGCATCATGCAACCCTGCCCAACCTGTACCTGCTTCACATCAGAGTTTGTTCTGCTTCATGGTAACTGAAGTCATGTCCCAGTTACCCTTCACAAGCAGTTTTAGCTCTGTATGTACTTGTCTTTTAAAGACAGCTGATATTCTTTTATGAATATTTATTTACTCATTTGAAAGATTTCTTTTGAAATTACCCAAAGTGGAGACATGTTTGTGAATATGACCCTTAGATTACATTGCTTGACATGACTGCATTTCATTGGTTGGTATAATTGCAAAT
The DNA here is from genome assembly GCF_027791375.1 of Indicator indicator. NCBI lineage: Eukaryota > Metazoa > Chordata > Aves > Piciformes > Indicatoridae > Indicator > Indicator indicator. The sequence continues at coordinate 7,222,515 of NC_072011.1, read as the reverse complement.
CAACTTCTTTTTTCCTGAGTAATGAGGCTAATGTCCTGATTTTGATCCAGTAAAGGCTTTGCTGTTGATTTTACCAGGCACAGTATCAAGGAGCAGGTATGCTGTTATGTTTCAATCATTCACTGAATGGAAAGTCAAAGTCTTGTAAGTTTGGGTTTGCATTTTCTAGGTAAAAGGAAAAAAAAACAAACAAACAAACAAAAAAAAACAAAACAACCCAGACATGCTCATGGAACTTCTTGTAGCCTGAAGGACATCTGGGTTAAAGCCTGTGACAGGTGAACCAGGAGCATGACTAAGTAGCTGCAGACAGAGAAATTAAGGCTTTGAATAACAATTTGAAAACTCACCCAGAGCTTGGAAGAAATTGCAAGCCATGGCATTTGTTTTGATTTAAAGCTATCTGCAGTGCATTTTAGATCATATGGTGAAGGGTCTTGTATCCTAAATGGCAACTCCACCTCTACGTTCCCATACAAAGAGTAATGTGAGTATTGGTCCATAATGCCAGCATGTCAGTCATGGTAACATTGAGGCAGGTGAGCACTCAGCAGGAGGAGAAGGAGCTGGATAAGGTCATTCAAAACCCTGCTCCCTTTTGCTGTTAATAGGAGGGGCTGGTTGCTACATAGCCTGAAAAAGACTGGGACATCCGTATGCTGTGCTGGCCCCATCACCCTGAACATAGCTGGGGGATTTCACATTTGACACCCAGCAGGGCTCTGTTCCAGTCTGTACACATCCCTGCTGCTCATTGTGCTGCTTTAAGATGCAAGAGAACAGAAGTTAAAACCTGACCTTAAAGTGAAACAAGTGGAGCCTGTCAGTGAAAGACAGAGTCATAGAACCATAGAATTGTTTTGTTTTGAAAAGACTTCTAAGATCAGTGAGTCTAATCACTGACCTAACACCACTGTGGCTGTTGAACCATCTCCTGAAGTGCAGTATAATATCCACAAGAAAGAGCCTATGGTCTCTAGGTAAAAGGGTGACTGTTTTTGTGAGCAGTTACATTTATTCCCTGAAGCATTCTGTGTTTCACTTGAGCTCACTTGGGAGTGAGTGTCTTGAGGCTGAGTGAGTGTCTTGAGGCTGTATTTAGTTTAAAAGATTTATCTCATGGTTAAATAAATCTCACGTGCTGTCGCCCCTGATACAAACGACTTTATTTTTCCTGATACAGGCAAATTATAAGTCAGGCAGAATGTCCTTTCCATTCATCTTATGACCTATGGTAACCAAAGATTACTTTCTGGGAGCCTTTTTTGATTAAAGCCCTGTTCTGTTTCTCCTCCCTCTCTATTCTGCCCTGGAGAGGTGGCATCTGGAGCACTGTGTCCAGTTCTGGGCCACGTAGTTTAAGAGGGACCTCAGGGAACTGCTTGAAAGAGTCCACTGCAGAGCCACACAAGTAATTAAGGGAGTGGAACATCTTCCTTATGAGGAGAGACTGAGGGAGCTGGGGCTCTGCAGCTTGGAGAAGAGGAGACTGAGAGGTAACCTCATTCCTGTTTATGTAAAGGCTGAGTGCCAAGAGGATGGAGCCAGGCTCTTCTCAGTGATGCCCAGTGACAGCACAAGGAGCAATGGGTGGAAGTTGAGGCATAGGAATTTCCATGTGAACATGAGGAAAAAGTTTTTTACCGTGAAGGTGGAGGAACACTGGAGCAGGCTGCCCAGGGGGGCTGTGGAGTCTCCTTCTCTGGAGGTATTCAAAACCCACTTGGATGCTTTCCTGCATGATCTGATCTAGATGATCCTGCTCTGGCAGGGGGTTAGACTAGATGATCTTTCAAGGTCCCTTCCAACCCCCGTGGGTCTCTGTGAATCTGTGAGCCCCAGCCAGCAACTAAGCACCACGCAGCTGCTCACTCACCTCCCCCTGCAGAGAGGTGCAGGAGACAATGGGGAAAAAGTAAAACTCATGGGTTGAGAAAAGGACAGTTTGCTAGGACAGAAAAGGAAGAAAATAATAATAATAATGGTAAAAAAAAAAAATCAAACCAATACATATACAAAACAAGTGATGCACAGAGTAATTGCTCACCATTTGCTGACTGATGCCCAGCCAGTTCTCAGACAGCTTTACACTGGACATGGCATCATATGGTATGGAATAGCCCTTTGGTCAGTTTGGGTCAGCTGTGTCCTCTCCAACATCTTGTGCCCCACCAGTCTTCTCACTACAGCATGAGGGCCTGAAAAGTGTCTGATTAGTATAAACCTTAGTTAGCAACTGCTAAACCATCAGTGTGCTATCCACATTGTTCTCAGCCTAAACCCAAAGCATAGCACTGTACTGCCTCCCAGGAAAAAAATGAACCCTGTCTCAGCTGAAACCAGGACGACTCATGGAAAGCAAATCAAAGTATCTCTTTATGGTCATTCAGGCCTTACGTTACAAAAGTTATTGCTAATTTTTATTGAACTTGCATGCACGACAGCAGCTGTGGCTGGGTTATAATTGTAAAACCGTAAAGAGGAAAGTGGATCTTGGATATACAGCAGCACAGGGCTCGTGCCCCACCTGTGCCTTCCTGCTCAAGAAATGTTTCATGTGTTTGCCAATAAAGGCACTCAGCTCCCGGGAAGGATTATTTCTTCTTTGTAACTATCAACAAAATTTAATGCAATGTTGATGCCTCTTTATGTCTTTAGGGTCATAGGAAAAGAGAAATCGCAAGCACTAAATCAGTGCCGTTAAAACGCGACTGATTCTGAAAATTGTTTCCCTTTTTTTCTGCTGACTTCTTCCTCTCTTCACGCTTTACCATCTCTCTGTTGTAGTACCACAGATTCACAGATCATCCATGGATCTGCCACTGAGATGTTTGTAATCCAAGACACAGAGCCTGTTGTCTAATTCTCTCTGCCATGCCTCACCAGATGATGCCCAGACTGTGCTCTTTAACTGCAAATAGGTTGAAGAGAAATATTGACCAGTGGAAATACATCAGAAGGAAATGCTGACAATAGTAGTAAAAACACAGGGGGAAAAAAAGTCACAGGCATCAAACACTTTGCCTATAAATGCTCATTTTTAGTAAATAGTCTTTCAGTTCAACTCATTTAAGAGATCCCAGCTGAGCCACAGATTGCAGCAGGAGCTTTAACTGGCAGCAAGCCTCTGGATACCAATGTAGACAAAGGTGAGATGGATCCAGCCCTTGCAAATTAATTTTCTTTTCCTTTTGTGACCTCATTTAGTAGTAATATCAAGTTCATTGGCTTTTGTTACATCTTCTGTCTTAACGGTATTTCTTAAAACATACAAAGTGGGTTTGTTCATGTTTCTCTGTATCCAGGGTACTATGGAAAGTGAGATTATGTCTTAAATCTCAGAAGAAGGAAGTGGTTTCCTTATATGTTTGAAACAAGTGGATTGTGCATTTATTCCAAGTCCTTATTCTGACTCTAACTCCAAAAAAAAAAGTAGGAGTTGTACCTCAGACTCCAACCTATATATTGCTGTATATGCATACATGGACATTATACCAATGAAGTTTGTAGGAGATTATTAAGTATCAGGTCAGAGCTGTGTCTTCAACCTTCTGCCTTTAAAGGTTAAGTATATTGTTTGCATCACTCCTGAAATTTATCTCTGTTGAAAACTGCTGTCTAAGACAAATAGACAGATTCTTGCCACCAGAAACCTCCTCTCTCATCTTTGACTGTAGTGGAGTCTAGATACTAGACTGGAATAGATATCTCACTTCTAGGTAAGTGAGGTGAACCTCGCAGTAGGTATCTTCAGTTGTGACCACTAAGAAGAGCCAGCATGGGACTCAAGCTGTGCAGAAGTCAGGCTGTCACAGAATCACAGAATCAACCAGGTTGGAGGAGACCTCCAAGATCATCAAAACCAACCGATCACCTAACCCTAACTAACCAACTAGACCATGGCACTAAATGCCTCATCCTGTCCTGTCATTGCAAGCCATTATCCTTAGAACACATTTGACTTGAGAGGGACAGTAATTTCACAGGGTGTTAGGGGTTGGAAGCGACCTCAGAGATCTTCCAGTCCAACTCCCCTGCAGGACCATGGAATCCAGTACAGGTCACACAGGAACACATCCAGACAGGGCTAGAAAGGCTTCAGAGAAGGAGAATCCACAAACTCCACAACCTCTCTGGGCAGCCTTTTCCAGTGCTCTGTGACCCTCACAGTGAAGAAGTTCTTCCTCGTGCTGACTTGGAACCTCCTGTGCTGTAGTTCATATCCACTACCCCTTGTCCTATCACAAGGTGCAACTGAGCAGAGCCTGTCCCCTCCCTCCTGACCCCTAGCCCTCAGATATTTATAGTCATTTATTAAAAACAATTTATCATTTTTTTTAGCTCAATAGACATCATAGTCATTAGAATTAAATTCTACCCAGTTCTGCTATCAATAGTAGATGGCAAAGCAAAGTGAAACCCTTAGCATCCATTTGAATGTCTTGAAGATTCTTCACACTCAATATGTCAGCAAGAATTTGTTGCAACAGCACTTTAACATTTCTCTCATTTCAGGGCAGCTGAAGTGAACAGGTTGGATTTTATTGTAAATATATAAGCTAAAGTCTTCTAGAGAAATCCTGAACTTTGCACTTGAGAATAACTATGTTTTGAGCATTGAGGTTCTACATTTGAGGTTGCCTGCAAGACAAATTTTCAGTTCTAATTAAGGCTGATGAAAATGAGAGTAATGCTAAATAGCACAAAGAAAGTTAGCTCCAGATGGTTTTAAAAAGAAATTAGGCAATTAGAAGAGAAGACAGAGATTGCTCCTGATGCAGAGAAACAAATCATGCAATACATCTGTAACTTTAAATCAGCTAAAAATTAGAGTCAAGGGAAGACATATCAAGAGATAAAAACAATTGTTTGGAAAAAAAGCAAGACCCATTACTGGGCCAAAGCCTACCACTGTCTGATAGTCTAATTAAAAAACATTCCTTAACTTGCACACTTTCTTAAATGGACAACTGTGGGCTTTTACTTTTTCTTTCAGTAGAATGCAGTTAGGAAAAGGGGATTAGAATGTTTTAATCAATGCTTGAGTGAGTTCAGCAGAGGGCTATGAGGGTGATGAAGGGACTGGAGCACTGCCCTATGAGGAGAGGCTGAGAGCCCTGGGGCTTTTTAGTGTGGAGAAAAGAGGGAATCTAATAAATGTTTCTAAATATCTGAGGGCTGAGTATCAAGAGGGAGGGGACAGGCTCTGCTCAGTTGCACCCTGGGATAGGACAAGGGGTAATGGATATAAACTACAGCACAGGAGGTTCCACCTCAACATGAGGAGGAACTTCTTCACTGTGAGGGTCATGGAGTGTTGGAACAGGCTGCCCAGAGAGATTGTGGATTCTCCTTCTGTGGAGACTTTCAAGACCCATCTGGATGCATTCATGTGAGACCTGCACTAGGTTCAATGCTCCTGCTCTGACAGGGGGGTTGGACTCGATGATCTTCGGAGGTCCCTTCCAACCCCTAACATCCTGTGATCCTGTGAATGCTGTGCAATAAGTGTCCTTAACATTTCTGTCCATCATTAGGTTGTAAATATAAACTGTGATGTCTTTCAAATCACACCATGCTTCACCAATACCACAATTCTGCATCACTATGTGTCAAAGGATAACAACAAAATAGGAGAAACCTGTAAAACTTTAAATGACATTTTGAAAGTCTGAAATTAAAATGTCCTAAGAAATTGTCCAGAAATTCATCTTGAAAATTTCAAAACATCATTTGAAAATAGCATTTGAAAATGTCAGGCTTCCTTGTGAGAAGGGAATGGCTCTGACCAACCTGAGATGACCAATGACCACTTGGAAGTTTCTATTTCTTTTTGTTTGTTTGTTTTGTTTTGTTTACCAAGCCACAATTTGTAACTATTCAAATATATTATAGAAACTTTTTTTTTTTTTTTACCTGTAGTGAGGGTTTTTTCTTTTGACTTTTTGGAATTCATTATAAGCAAGAGTAAAAGTTGCTTCAATTGCATAGTCCTGTTTCTGGGCAATAGCAGTCAGGCTTGGTAGAGGAGGACTCATTTTGAGAGGAAGAGAGCTGATGTGGAATAAAAGAGACAAGTACAGCTCTCCAGGGCTGTTTGCCCTTGGTTTTATCCTTTCCTCCTTCTTATGGTCAATGTGACTCATCCCAGAAGTTTCCCAGCCTTAGTGGGAACGTGAGGGGTCTGGAGCACAAGCCCTATGAGGAGAGTCTGAGGGAGCTGGGGATGTTTAGCCTAGAGATGGGGAGACTCAGGGCAGATCTTATTGCTGTCTGCAACTACCTGAAGGGAGGTTGTAGCCAGGGTGGGGTTGGTCTCTTCTCCCAGGGAACCAGTGGCAGAACAAGAGGACACAGTCTCACAGCCAGGGGAAGCTTAGGCTGGGTGTTAGGAAGAAATTCTTCACAGAAAGAGAGGTTGTCCGTTAGAATGTACTGCTCAGGGAGGTGGTGAAGTCACCATCCCTGGAGGTGTTTAAAAAAAGACTGGATGGGGTGCTTAGTGCCAGGGTTTAGTTGCTTGGATGGTAATGTTTGGTAATAGGTTGGACTTGATGGTCTCGGAGGTCTTTTCCAACCTGGTTAATTCTGTGGTTCTGTGTGATTCTGTGAAGTAGCCACCACAGCTTCAGGTAGGTCAGTTGGGGCTTTCAATTAACATAAATGTCAACCAGAGAGAGGCAGAGCTGCCAGCTCTGACCCTGCATTCCCAGTGTAACTCATGATGAGTCTGTCCTGGAAAATGTTTGGCTAGTCCATTGCTGACGGGGAAGAGTTAAAAAGTCCTTATTTTGCATCAAGTCAGTCTGGTAGGCCAGAAGTCTTCCCTTCTACCCTGTATGTCCCAAATCATCCAGGTGAAGGGGTCCCTCACCTGAACAGATGCAATGAGCTTCTGCCTCAGATAAAAGCAAGCAGCATCCTATCTGTGATGCAAGACTGAGTCATTACCCAGCTTTAGATCCTAGTTAAAAACTGGGGCTTTTGAAGTCAGATCACAGCAAGATCCTGTAGCACTGAAGCTTTCCTTATAATAGCTGGATATGATTACCTGCAGTTTCCCTTTTTTCCCCCAAAGCCTTTCAGATATACAGCTGTATTTTAGATCAGTCAGTGGTTTGCTCCTTTAGCCTGTAGGATTTATATAAAGCCAAATTCGTCTTTCATTATAAATGCCAAACTACAGTTTTTTAGGAAGCTTGGTTCAAAGCTGGTTTTCTTGATGAAATTATAAGATAAAAAACCCCTAAGCCTCAGCTAGGAAATGTTGGAACAACTTTTAACTGCAAATGGGGGACCTGCATTCTTCCCCACTCAGCATTTTTGCACACAAGCATGCTGTAAAATTGTTTTTGAATGTTCTTGTTCAAAACATCATGTTTTTTGGTGGTCAGGAGCACTATGAGATAGCTTGGCCACCACAAACTTTGAACAGATGTGTAAGAATTGGTAATAAACAGAATCAGAGGAAAAAAAGAAAGAGTCTGGAAGGGACCTCTGAAGCTTGTTCAGTCCAAAATCCCTGCTCATGCAGGTTTGACTATCACAGTTGTCCAGGACTGTTTCAAGTCAGGTTTGAAACATCTCTAAGGATGAACACTTCACAGGCTCTCTGAAGCAATCACCAGGATGTCCCTCCTTGGTTATCAAACCCCACAGACATCACAAATAAAGCTGAAATTCAAATGCTCCAACAACTCATGCAAACAGGTAACAGGAAAAGAGTCCTAAATGTCTGGAAGCGTTTAATCACTCACTCTTAAGATTATTTATTTGGATTTTGGCAGATGCAGACTACCTATTTTTAGCTTGTTGCAAAAAAAATATTTCAGAGTGCTTGCATTCTTTACTGTGCTATTCTGTCCAACATTCCAGGGCTATGTCTGGGTTGAAAAAAAGAAACAACAGGAAGAAGCAGCAGCATCATTGTTATTATTTTTGGAACCAAGCAGAAATCAGAAAGTAGGATCAGTGAGTGGTACCAAACCTCAGAAATACACCTTCAATCCCTTTTCCATCTGACAATTACAAACTTATTAGTCAACAACATGTTGGATTTGACTGTATACCATATGAAACCTACAGAACTCAGTAAATTTAAGCTTATAAATACGTGCACAATCTTATGAGAACATGCAAACTTGCCATGAGTTTAGGTTAGCCTCCTTTGTTTGACTTGTTAGAAACAAGCCTCAGCATTAGAATCATAGAATCATAGAATCAACAAGGTTGGAAAAGACCTCAGAGATCATCAAGTCCAACCTGTCACCCAGCACCTCATGACAAATAAACCATGGCTTCAAGTGCCATGTCCAATCCTCCAGGGACGCTGAATCCACCATCTCCCTGGGCAGCACATTCCAATGGCCAATTACGCTTTCTGGGAAGAACTTTCTCCTCACTTCAAGCCTAAACCTCCCCCTGCACAGCTTGAGACTGTGTCCTCTTGTTCTGCCACTGGTTGCCTGGCAGAAGAGACCAACCCCTACCTGGCTACAGCCTCCTTTCAGGTAGTTGTAGAGTGCAATAAGGTCTCCCCTGAATCTCCTCTTCTCCAGGCTAAATAATCCCAGCTCCCTCCTGTGACAGGGGCGTCAGAACTGGACACAGTACTCCAGGTGGGGTCTCACCAGAGCTGAGCAGAGGGGGAGAATCACCTCCCTTGACCTGCTGGCCACACTTCTCTTGATGCAGCCCAGGCTCTGGTTGGCTTTCTGGGCTGCAAGTGCACACTGACTGCTCCTGTTGAGCTTCTTGTCCACCAGCACCCCCAAGTCCCTCTCCTCAGGGCTGCTCTCCAGCCAGTCCCTGCCCAGCCTGGATTTGCGCTTGGGATTGCCTCAACGCAGATGCAGGACCTTGCACTTGGTCTTGTTGAACCTCATGATGTTGGCTTGTGCTCACCTCTCCAGCCTGTCACGGTCCCTCTGGATGGATCCCTTCCCTCCAGCATGTCTGCTGCACCACACAGCTTGGTGTCATCAGCAAACCTGCTGAGGGTGCACTCAATGCCAAGGGCTTTAGCACAAGGGCCAAAATTAATGAAGCAGTACCTGGCTGATCTAAGGAAAAATTTGCTCACCATGAGGTCACATAACATTTCTTGTTTAGTCTGAAAAACCTCAAACTTTCTTTTTGATGTACCTGGTGACTGGCAGCCTTTCACTTCAGATGCCATATATTTCAGTGTTGTGCTTGAATGCAGGGGAGCCCTTGAAGACAGGGAATAAAATGTTCAAACCCCATCAGTATTTTTTAGTGCTTGAGTGTTCAAAATTGCAAAACATTTCAGTATTCTTTCATATATCTTCACCAGTTATTAAAGGTTAGAACTATATTTCAGTGGTCTGCATTAACATTTTTATATGGGCTGGTAAATATAAGTGAAAAAGTCACCTTTTATTTTGCTTTAGTAGAAGGTCTATTTTTATATCATTGAGGGATTTTTTTTAAGGCAAAATGTGTCTTCAAAGAGTTTGTTTTCATGATAGTTTCATGACAAAAATTAATGTGATGATAATATTTTAAGAGACTTAATAAACACCTTAGATTCCTAAGGAATCTCTAATGCTCTCATTAACAAGTCATAGAATGACAGAATTGTTAGGGTTGGAAGGGACCACAAGGATCATTCAGTTCTAACCCCCCCTGCCATGGGCAGGGACACCTCACACTACATCAGGTGGCCAGAGCCACATCCAGACACCTTAAACACCTCCAGCGATGAGGCTTCCACCACCTCCCTAGGCAACCCATTCCAGGATCTCACCACTCTCATGGTGAAGAACTTCTTCCTCACATCCAGCCTGAATGTACCCATTTCCAGCCTGGCCTTAAAAAACCTCCAGGACTGGGACTTACACCACCTCCCTGGGCAACCTGTTCCAGTGTCTCACCACCCTCACGGTGAAGAACTTCTTCCTGATCATAGAATCATAGAATCATAGAATCAAGAAGGCTGGAAGAGACCTCAAAGATCATCGAGTCCACCTAAACCTCATGACTATCTAAACCATGGCACCAAGTGCCACGTCCAATCCCCTCTTGAACACCTCCAGGGATGGTGACTCCACCACCTCCCTGGGCAGCACATTCCAATGGCCAACCACTCTCTCCATGAAGAACTTTCTCCTCACCTCCAGCCTAAACCTCCCCTGGCTCAGCTTGAGACTGTGTCCTCTTGTTCTGGTGCTGGTTGCCTGGGAGAAGAGACCAACCCCCTCCTGGCTACAACCTCCCTTCAGGTAGTTGTAGACAGCAATGAGGTCTCCCCTGAGCCTCCTCTTCTCCAGGCTATACAGTCCCAGCTCCCTCAGCCTCTCCTCATAGGGCTTGTGCTCAAGGCCTCTCCCCAGCCTCGTTGCCCTTCTCTGGACATGCTCCAGCAATTCAACATCTTTCCTAAACTGAGGGGCCCAGAACTGGACACAGGACTCAAGGTGTGGCCTAACCAGTGCTGTGTACAGGGGTACAATGACCTCCCTGCTCCTGCTGGCCACACTATGCCTGATGCAGGCCAGGATGCCATTGGCTCTCTTGGCCACCTGGGCACACTGCTGGCTCATGTTCAGCCTACTGTCAACCAGTACCCCCAGGTCCCTTTCTGCCTGGCTGCTCTCCAGCCACTCTGTCCCCAGCCTGTAGCTCTGCATGGGGTTGTTGTGGCCGAAGTGCAGCACCCGGCACTTGGATTTGTTGAATGCCATCATGTTGGACTCTGCCCATCTGTCCAGCCTGTCAAGGTCCCTCTGCAGAGCCCTTCTACCTTCTAACTGATCAACACCTGCTCCCAACTTGGTGTCATCTGCAAATTTACTGATGATGGACTCAATCCCCTCATCCAGATCATCAATAAAGATATTGAACAGTTTGGGGCCCAGCACTGATCCCTGGGGGACACCACTAGTGACAGGCTGCCAGCTGGATGTGGCACCATTCACCTAATCTAAATCTCCTCTCCTCTAGTTTTGCTTCATTCCCCCTAGTCCTATCACTACCTGACACCCTAAAAAGTCCTTCAACAGCTTTTTGTAGGCCCCCTTCAGATATTGGAAGGCCACAATAAGGTCTCCTCAGAGTCTTCTCTTCTCTAAACTGAACCCCAGCTCTCTCAGCCTGTCCTTATAGGAGAGGAGCTCCAGCCTTCTGATATTCCTCATGGCCCTTCTCTGGACACATTCCAGCGCATCCATAGGTTCCAGAACTGGACGCAGTACTCCAGGTGGGGTCACACAAGAGTGGTGTAGAGGTGGAGAACCACCCCTCCAGACCTGCTGGCCACACTTCTCCTAACGCAGTCCAGGATCTGGTTGGCTTTCTGGGCTGCAAGTGCACACTGCTGGCTCATATTGAACTTCTCCTCCACCAGCACCCCCAAATCCTTTTCTTCAGGGCTGCTCTCCAGCCACTCACAGCTCAGCCTATATTGTTGCTTGGGATTGCCTCGACCCAGATGCAGGACCCTGCACTTGGTTTTATCTTTTTGTTTCTCTAGTAAAAAACATTAACTGGTATCTTATAATAAGAACTGGTGGTATTAAGCCAAATACCACCTTGACAAGGACACAATTGTTGTTTTAAAGAGGTCATGGTGACAGCTTTCACTTTTATGGCATTCATTTCTTTTTTAAATGACTACTGCCAAGCTTGGTGTCTGCAGAATACTCCTCCTGAGATCTGATGTTGGCTCCCAGTGAGCAGGAGATTGCTATTTTCATTCCTGAACAGAAATGTAATCACATTATCATGAAAGCTCACTGCTGTTGGCTGTATTGCAAAGGCCCCATGGATGTTCTCTTGACCCCAAAGGCAGCCTCTAACGTAAAAGATTTCCAGATAGCTGAAGTCAGCTCCCTCTGCTCAGCTCTGCAGGATGAAAGCAGCAAAAATCCCACCATAATTATACTTCAGCATCAGCAAAACCCTGATTTGAAGTATGCTTCAAATGCTCATTTTGTTTTAAGGCCACAGTAAAACAGGGCAAATAATTGCCAACAAACAGAAAGGAAAAGTTCGTCAACTTGGTGACTGGTGTGAAAATCTCACCAGACTCACTCCAATAAAACCAGTGGAAATATTTCACTGCCCAGCACTGCAGCTGGAATTAGAATTGGGATCAAATATTGAAAAGCAGCAGTAAAACCAGCAATTATAACTTTTAGCCTGCTTTCCTAAGGAGAAGAACTCGCACAAGCATGCTGTATCTGCCTCCCTGTCTGTCCCATCCTCAGTACCCTGCAGGCCACTGGTCCATTTTAAGGAGATGGAACAAATCAATTGGGAGACCTTGAACAAATCAAAGGGGAGACCTTATTGCTGTCTACAGCTACCTGAAGGGAGGTTGCAGACAGGTGGGGGTTGGTCTCTTCTCCCAGGCAACCAGCAACAAACCAAGAGGACACAGTCCCAAGCTGTGCAGGAGGAAGTTTAGGCTTGATCTTAGAAAGAAGTTCTTCACAGAAAGAGAGATTACCCATTGGAATGGGCTGCCCAGGGAGGTGGTGGGGTTGACATCCCTGGAGGTGTTTAAGAAAAGCCTGAATGAGGCACTTAATGCCATGGTCTAGTTGGTTAGATAGAGTTGGGTGATAGGTTGGGCTTGATGATCTTGGAGGTCTCTTCCAACCTGGTTGATTCTGTAATCTTCTTTTCAAAGATGCTGTGTCCCTCTGTGTTTTCCTGAAATCAGATGAAAGAGAGAGAGACTACCACTGCCTGTGTGGACTGAAGCCTGGGACTGGTGTCTCTTTGGGGTGCCACATCCACCCAAGAGCTTGGGTGTGAGCTGCAGCAGCCTGTGAGCAAGCACAGCTTGGCCAGCTCTGCCCCTTAACTTGCCCAGACCTTCCCTGAAAGCTCTGCACTACATGAGGGGTTTGGAAGAGGGAGGCCCTGCCTCAGGTGTATGTGTCACAGTGTAGAGAGGTGGTCATGCATCTGAGCAGATTGTCTCCTCTGAGCTGTGCAGAGGTGTTGCATAAGGCAGTACTGTGCCAGCAGGCTCCCTCCCTCCCTCCACTAGCTGCCTGGCCTGCCACAAGAATCTTGCTGTATAAATAATGATCATTTAAAAGAGGGGCAGGAAAAGGATATTGTTGTAATTCCTATTTTACATCAAGACTCAGAGTTCCTGAGTTAGTCTTCAAGGGAGAGGCAGCAGCAGAGCTGCCTTCACAGAAAGAGTAATTGGCCAGTGGAATGTGCTGCCCAGGGAAGTGGTGGAGTCACCATCCCTGGAGGTGTTCAAAAAAAGCTTGGATGTGGCACTTGGAGCCATGGTTTAGTTGTCAGGAGGTGTTAGGTATTAAGTAATAGGTTGGACTTGATGATCTCTGAGGTCTTTTCCAATCTGTGTGATTTTGTGATTCTGTAAAAGCAGAACCCCACATCACAGCTTGTAACTACAGGCAAAATCCTCCATAATGTAATTCAGAAGCCATGTAGATGTGATGCTTGGGGATTTGGCTTAGTGGTGGCCTTGGTATATAGAGCAGGGTTGGCAGCTGGACTCAATGATATTAAATCATCTATCCTAAATGATTCTCTGATGCTATGAAATTCCTCACTAGCTGCTGTGGGGAAAAGAATAGATTTCTGAGAAAGTGTGTAAGTGCACAGAAGATTTCAGCAGCACTGGCTACAGGTCAGTCTATAAAAACCAAGTATAGCCAGCATTCCTATATTTCTGGCAGCACTTGCTGGTATTCCTTAGCCAGGGTTCAACCACACAGAGCCCAGGGTTTTTTTGGGGGGTTTGTTTTATTTTTTGGGGGGAGGGCTTTTTCTTTTTATCAAGGAGCTTGGGGTTTGCAGCAGCAGCAAATGAACTGCAATGCACCTCATGTCCCAGCAAAAAACAAAGGACCCAATAATCTCTGGGATTTCATCTTCTTTACTAACACTTCCCTTTCCAAATACCTCCCTGGTTTTGTTGCAGTTGGGTGAATTCCAGAGGTTTGGAAACTCCTGTCCTCAGAGATGAAGTCCCTAGTTCCGCATCATCCTCCAGGAGCTGGTTTCAGTTAATTCATGGAAGAGCCCTGAAGCAGACCTAAAGCACAATGTTTTCCCACCAGGAGGCAAACACCTGTATGGCAGCCTCCTATGTGCAGCCCAGGTGGCTCTCATGGGCTCTTATCCCCTGCAGCTGAGGCTCAGAAATTATCCCTGCCAGGGCATTTTACTGCTGCTGATTAGAGATTCAAATCAGGAAGGCAATGTCACCTCTGCCATGGTGACAGAGATGCACCCATGGGTCCAGAGAAGGGTGAGAGGTCTGGAGAATGTGTCTCATGAGGAGAGGCTGAGGGAGCTGGGATTGTTTAGTCTGGAGAAGAGGAGGCTGAAGGGGAGACTTCATTGCTGTCTACAACTACCTGAAAGGAGACTTCAGTGAGGTGGGCGTTGGTCTTCTCTTAAGTAACCCGTGCTAAGACAAGAGGAAATGGCCTCAAGTTGTGCCAGGGAAGGTTTAAATTGGATATTAGGAAAAATTTCTTTACTGGAAGAGTGGTCAGACGTTGGAACAGGCTGCCCAGGGAGGTGGTGAAGTCCCCATCCCTGGAAATGTTTAAAAACCATGTAGACATGGCACTTCAGGACATGATTTGGTGGGCATGGTAATATTGGGTTGGCAATGGGACTTGATGATCTTAGAGGTCATTTCCCAACCTTAATGATGCTATGAGATGTTCTTGTTGCACTGAGCAGGTCTCATTCCTGCTGCTCTGCTCAGACAGCTCATGCCACTTCAGGCAATGTGCAGACAGTTCTGCCAACAGATACATAGCTTCCTCTGGTGCTGCTAATAGCGATGTTTCTGCAATACATACACCTGTTTCTGACTCCTCTAAGAGTGGAAATTAGCTTATTTCCCAGGCCAGACACCAGAGGATTATTATTTATCAGCAAACTACAGGGTCATCCACTCCATATGATTTCATTTAGGTGATTTTCTGCTACAAGGTAGTCAACAATTGCTTTAAGCAAAATACTTTTTGTATTGAACAGGCTTTGTTCTGTGATTTCTTTTCAGTCCAAAGAAGCAATGTCCTTTTTCTGTTTGGTTTCAGACATGTCCTTATGTCACTGCTCACTGCCCTGCCTGGCCTCTTCTCTCCCCACCTGACGAGGGACAAAGCATTGCACTTTTTTGCTTGCTTCTCCTCCTAGAGGCTGCTGCCCTGGCCCTGCTGGCTGGGTGCTTGGGGCAGCTAGAAGTGATGGACAGAAGCACAGTATCACAGCATCACAGTACATTAGAGGTTGGAAGGGACCTCAAGAGATCATCAGGTCCAACCCCCCTGCCAAAGCAGGATCACTTAGGGTAGTCTGCACAGGAATGCATCCAGGTGGGTTTGGAAAGTCTCCAGAGAAGGAGACTCCACAACCTCTCTGGGCAGCCTGTTCCAGTGCTCTGTCACCCTCACTGGAAAGAAGTTTCTCCTCATGTTGAGCTGAAATCTTCTATGTTCAAGTTTGAACCATTGTTCCTTGTCTTATCACTGTGAACCACCCAAAAGAGCCTGGCCCCCTCCACTTGACACCCACACCTCAGCTATTGATAGACATTGATCAGATCCCCTCTCAGTCTTCTCTTCTCCAGACTAAATAGCCCCAGGGCTCTCAGTCTCTCTTCACAGGGGAGATGCTCAAGTCCCCTAAGCATCCTGGTGGCTCTCTTGAATCAAGATACACTGCCTGAGGAAACTAGCTCCTCATCCCATGTGAGGGATAAAACCAAGCTTCTGCAGCTTGGGACCAGTTTTAGTGTGGCAGGCTTTTGAAGCAGTGCTCCCTTCAGTTTCCAACAGATAAAGCTAATTTGAGTATGCTCCTATGCACTCATACACCATTATTATTATTATTACTACTACTACTATTATTATTATTGTTACTACTATTATTATTATTATTATTATTATTATTATTATTATTATTGTTTCTCTGAGGTGCTTGCAAGGGCTTGCTTTGTGTTGCAGTTGGGCTAATGAGTAGCTCTGCTATATTGCAGAAGCACAGGTGACACAACCTGTAGCCAGCATGGCACGAGGCAATACTGCTGCTAGCAGCCTCTCCTTGTTTCCACAACCACAGGAGCAGGTTTCCCCCCAAAGGCTACATGTCTCAGGTGGATGCCTCCAGCAATTCTGCTCCTGTCAGAAATGACCAGCACTTTCCACTTGCAATACTGAAATCTCATCACAACCAAAATTTCCCAGAGCTCAGCAGGTGCCATAAATCCCTGCCTGCTTTACTCAAGGGGGTGCTAACATTGTTTTTAACACCTCTAGCACTGTGAGGAATGCAAGCAGGCAGCTCTGTAGCAACATGGTCTGGTTAAAAGATGTTCCTACGCATTGTGGGGAGGTTGGAATAGATGACCTTGGAAAGTTCCTTTCAACCTAAAGCATTCTATGATTCAACTTCATACCAGCAAAAAATATGAGTGATTTCAAAACTTACCCTCAGATTAGATGGGGATTTGTGCCCTCTATTTAAGATGTAGTTTTAAATTCTTGCCTCTGCTATCACAGTATTCCTGTCAGCTAAACCACTTTATTATTTATTTAAAATTATACATTTATCAGCCAAATCTGTTTTCATTTGAGAGAAAAAAAACCAAACAGATTTTGCTTGGGATCTTCAGAGTATTTTAAATACCAGGGTGATTCCCTGAAATATATTGATGACCAATTGCCACCTTTAAATCATGCACTGTGTGTTACTGCTCCCACGAATAATGTCAAAGCCAGACAGCACCATACAACAAATCAGTGCTACATCACCATCTGACCCAAGTGACCTGGAGATACTGAGATCACTGGGAGAAGGAAAAAAAATGCAGTAAAAATCCTCACCCAGGTGCCCATCACAGGGCAGTGTGTCAATAGCAAGGGGGAATTCTCACCACTGAACATGAGACGTTGACAGTGGAGATGTCTGTGTTAGTGCTAGTAAGTGGATGCTGCCTTTTATAATTACTGAAAAGAAATAAGCAGTTTCAGGGTGCAGATTGTACAGTTTAATGTTTACTTTATGATGAGATGGAGCAGTGAATCCTGTGTGCTCACTCTGAAAATGTGCTTCTGTCACCCACAGTGGAGTGGGCTCTGAGGAAAGGGCTTGCACTGCTTTTCTAGACTGCTTTCACAGAATCACAGAACACTCGAGGTTGGAAGGGACCTCCAGAGATCATCAGGTCCAACCTCCCTGCCAGAGCAGGATCACCTAGGGCAGTCCTCACAGGAATGCATCCAGGTGGGATTTAAATGCATCCAGGTGAGTTTCTCCCCTAAACTGCTCACTGTCCTTTCCTTTCTTGCAGACTTAAGGGAAATATCAAAATATCACAGTATATCAGAGGTTGGAAGGGACCTCAAGAGATCATCAGGTCCAACCCCCCTGCCAGAACAGCATCACCTAGGATAGTCCACATGGGAATGCATCCAGGTGGGTTTGGAAAGTCTCCAGAGAAGGAGACTCCACAACCTCTCTGGGCAGCCTGTTCCACTGCTCTGTCACCCTCACTGGAAAGAAGTTTCTCCTCATGTTGAGCTGAAATCTTCTATGTTCAAGTTTGAACCCATTGTTCCTTGTCTTATCACTGTGAACCACCCAAAAGAGCCTGGCCCCCTCCACTTGACACCCACCCCTCAGATATTTATAGATATTGATCAGATCCCCTCTCAGTCTTCTCTTCTCCAGACTAAACAGCCCCAGGGCTCTCAGTCTCTCTTCCCAGGGGAGATGCTCAAGTCCCCTAAGCATCCTCGTGGCTCTCTGTTGGATTCTCTCCAGCAGGTCTCTGTCTCTCTTGAACTGGGGAGCCCAAAACTGGACACAGTATTCCAGGTGTGAATATCCTAGGTCCAGTGGGTGAGGATTTGATCCTTTTCAATGAAGAACAAGAGGGTGAAGAAAATCTTAGATCCTGAGCAGGTAGAGCTGTCCCTGTATCATCATCTGACCAACAGTTTGGTCTTCCAGTGAGAGTGGGTTAGCAAGTTGTGTACATCAGAACACTTTGGCACAGAGGCTTTTCACACATGCAAAATTCACAGAATCATAGAATTCCATGGGCTGGAAGGGACCTCAAAAAATCATCCAGTCCAACACCCCCCTGCCAGAGCAGGATCACCTAGACCAGATCACACAGGAACGCATCCAGGTGGGTGCTAAATCCCGTTTTTTGTCCTTTCCATCCCACTTTTGTCGGTGGATGGAAGAGGGGCAAGTGGTTTTCTAGAGAGTAATAGGTGTTGACATATCATTCAGCAAGCTATTGTTTCCTGATGCAACTGCAGTAATGAGAAAGGGAAAAACATCAGAAGATCAGATGATCCTATCAAGGAAAACATTGTCAAAAACAAAATATTTTGCAATCAAGTAGCCAACTATGCCAAAATGAAAATAAAAGTGTTTAAATGACAGAATGATGAGAGCTGCAATAATTATAGGCTGCAATAGGAATTCTGAAATGTGAAAATGTACAAAAATCTCAGTCTGCAACAGGTTAGCATAGTGCTATAGATCAGATCAGATTGAAAGATCATAGAATCATAGAATCAGTCAGGGTTGGAAGGGACCACAAGGATCAGCCAGTTCCAACCCTCCTGCCATGGGCAGGGACACCTCACACTACATCAGGCTGGCCAGAGCCTCATCCAGCCTGGCTGCAAACACCTCCAGGGATGGAGCCTCAACCACCTCCCTGGACAACCCATTCCAGGTTCTCACCACTCTCATGGGGAAGAACTTCCTCCTCACCTCCAGCCTGAATCTCCCCACTTCCAGCTTTATTCAATTTCCCCTAGTCCTCTCACTACCTGATAGCCTAAAAAGTCCCTCCCCAGCTTTCTTGTAGCCCCCTTCAGATACTGGAAGGCCACAAGAAGGTCACCTCGAAGCCTTCTCTTCTCCAGACTGAACAGCCCCAACTCTTTCAGTCTGTCCTCATAGGAGAGGTGCTCCAGCCCTCTGATCATCCTCATGACCCTTCTCTGGACACCTTCCAGCATGTCCATATCCCTCTTGTAATAGGGGCTCCAGAACTGGATGCAGTACTCCAGGTGGGGTCTCACCAGAGCTGAGCAGAGGGGGAGAATCACCTCCCTTGACCTGCTGGCCACACTTCTCTTGATGCAGCCCAGGCTCTGGTTGGCTTTCTGGGCTGCAAGTGCTCACTGCTGGCTCATATTGAACTTCTCATCCACCAGCACCCCCAAGTCCCTCTCCTCAGGGCTGCTCTCCAGCCACTCACTGCCCAGCCTGGATTTGTGCTTGGGATTGCCTCGACCCAGATGCAGGACCCTGCACTTGGTCTTGTTGAACCTCATGAGGTTGGCTTGTGCTCACCTCTCCAGCCTGTCAAGGTCCCTCTGGATGGATCCCTTCCCTCCAGCCTGTCTGCTGCACCACACAGCTTGGTGTCATCAGCAAACCTGCTGAGGGTGCACTCAATGCCTCTGTCCATGTCACAGAGATGTTAAACAAGACTGGTCCCAGGACTGATCCCTGAGGGACTCTGCTTGTCACTGGCCTCCACTGGGACATGGAGCCATTGACAGCCACCCTTAATAACCTTTCTCATTCAAAACAGAGGTCATTTTTAAATAGAAGTGTAACTGTTGGACTTGATGATCTTGGAGGTCTCTTCTAACTGGAGGTCTTTTCCAACCTGGCTGATTCTGTGATTCTGTGTAGGCAACAAGAAAGGCCAGGATTTTTGTTCTGCCTTAAAGAAGCTCTGGTTCAAGTCCATAAGTACAAATACTGTCCTTCTGAGAACAGAGAAAGGGACATCAAAAAGGAGAACCAGGGCCTGGACACAAAAATCCTACAGAAACTTCATAGCACTGAGTGCCAAAGATGGGACTGAGAAGGGGAATTGACTGCATTTTTCAACCTTACCTCTTGACTCTCTCTGGAAACTGCAGGCTGCTTGATTTTCCAATAAAGCATACAACAGAGTACACAGGAGCCCTCTGCAAACTGAAGATCCTATCACAACTTCCATTTTCTTCTGTCTTCTTTTCTTTCTTTCATGCACTTGTATTTCCACATCACTCTCTCCAGCCAGCCTCTGTGGAGAGTGTGAACACACTGGGTGCTCCAGCCACACCAGTACAGTGTGAGAGACATCAATAAATTCAATCTGCAGAAGCCACTTGAGGCACCCTGGTGTTCTGCAAAACTGATGTAAGCATATCAGAAATCCCTTCAGAAAAAAAAAAAAACCAAGATGCAACACAGACACACACTCATACAGCCCAGGGTGTATGTTGAAGGAATGACACAACCACCCAGGAGAAAATGTCAACATCAGTCAATCTCAGCCAAAAACACAGTCAAAAATCAATCTCAGGCAGAAGCTGAGACTTTCAGTTGATTAAGGTTCTGTTTGTTTGTTTGTTTAGGATGAGGTGTGGTGGTTTTAAGGCTATGCCTTTAATTTTTCTCCTCAAAGTTTGAGCAGAAAGGTGAAAGAATGTAAATAAATCACTACTGGGTGTAAGAAAGAGGGAATGGTCTCTGAAGAGTCAGTTCCCAAAACAAAGACTGGGGAGTTCTCTCTGGCTTCTGCTTCAACATTTGACCTTGGCTACGTTTTCTAACGTAATTCTTTTTGCTCCTTGGGTTTTTTTTTCCTTCCCCTGTGCCTGCTAGCTCTGGGAATGGGGGGAGGGGGTCCAGGGGGCTTTGTTGTGTTTTTCTGTTAATTGTACATATTTGTAAATGTTGTGAATAGTGTCTATTTGTACATATTCGTTGCATTTCATCATAGATTGTAGGTTTTGCTTTGTAAATACAGCCTCATTTGCTTCCAAGCTGAGTTAGCCTGGTTATTGTCGGTGTGGGAGGGATTTTTCTTACCCCACCACAGCGAGGTTTCTGCCTTTGCATAGTTTACCTAGTTAAAGCAACTCTATCTATCTCCTGCATCTCCCTTTTCTGAACACAGTGCCCATGCTGCTGACAGGAGTGTTACCTCCTCAAGGTTTAACCAGTTGATACTATTGTAAGGAAAAATTCACCCCATCTGAAAGTTCCTGTTCACAAAGGAGACAGAAGAGTCTTGTAAAACTTTATTCAAATAAAAGGAGAGTCCACAGGACAATCCCCTGTGAGGTCTCTCAAATTGCTGGAGGGCACAGCTTCCCTTTTATCCTAAATTCTTG
Organism: Indicator indicator; assembly: GCF_027791375.1. Lineage (NCBI taxonomy): Eukaryota > Metazoa > Chordata > Aves > Piciformes > Indicatoridae > Indicator > Indicator indicator. The sequence continues at coordinate 7,201,336 of NC_072011.1, read as the reverse complement.
GATGCAGATTTCCCTTTCCCATCAGCTAAGGTGCTCAGGATTTACAGTCTTTCCCAAAATGCCCACTACATGTCCCCCTTCACATGTAACCCCCCTGCATCATACATTGCATGCTCATTATGGCCTCAAACTACAACTGGGTAGATTTAGACTGACCATTAGGAAAATTTTTTTCCTGGCAAGAGTGGTCAGGCATTGGAATGTGCTGCTGAGGGAGGTGGTTGAGTCACCAACCCTGGATGTGTTTAAAAGTGGTTTGGATGTGGTGCTTGTGGATATGGTTTAGTGGTGACCCTTGTAGAGTAGGGTTCTCAGTTGGACTTGGTGATCCTGAGGGTCTTTTCCAACCTGAATGTTTCTGTGATTCTGTTTTAAATTAGGTTCTTCACTTCTCTGGGTGGAGAAGTTAATATTCAACAGTCTGTTAAGCCTGCCCTGTGTCCTAAAAGTTCAGAAGTTCAGGCCATGTTCAGTGTCTGCTATCTTCAGACAGCCCCCTACTGATTTTATAGCAAGATCCCAGGTGAGGCACTTAGCAGAAGCCCTCTGTGATTTACATACACATAGATAAGGTGAACAGTCTGGTTCTTTGCTATTTCAACTCCCTCTTGGCCAATGCTTCCTTTGTAAAGGCACTAGCTCCTTTCAATCCCATCTCTATTGACATAGAACAAGGCTGCTGCCATTAGCAGGGCAGTCCCACATCATTTATTCAGCTCACTAACCATGGACTGACACTGTTTTGAGAGTGCCACAGGACCCATCAGTGCACCACCATCCCTGTTCCTCTCCTCAAACAGCTCCCAACAAGTCTAAATTTAGAGTACTGCCAGCCTGCCTTATCAGCTCGAGACATAAAGCTGGTATCAGTTTAATTAACATTTGCTCAGCACTGCTGCAGCAGGTCCCTGAACACAGCAGTGGAGGGACTCACATGCAGGCAGCAAACACCCAGATGCCACAGGGAGCCCATGCTTACCTTTCCCTGATATTTGCAGAGGGACACTTGCAGCCCCTGCGGCTTGTGCATCCCTATCCCCATCCCCACACCTGCTGCTGCTCTTGAGGCTGGCAGAAATGGCATGGGGGTGATGATCTCACCAGCCTCCTCTCTGGTCACTACAGGGGTGTATGGAGTACAGCCACAACCAGTGGGGACTCCGTGGCCACTGCACTGTGGGAGCACAGGAGAGAAGTGATAGTGGCACCAAAGTGAATTCCAGAGAGAAGTGATAATGGCACCAAGCCAGTTCCAGAGAGAAGAGGTAGTGGCACCAAAGTCAGTTCCAGAGAGAAGTGATAGTGGCACCAAAGTGAATTCCAGAGAGAAGTGATAATGGCACCAAGCCAGTTCCAGAGAGAAGAGGTAGTGGCACCAAAGTCAGTTCCAGAGAGAAGTGATAGTGGCACCAAAGTGAATTCCAGAGAGAAGTGATAGTGGCACCAAGCCAGTTCCAGAGAGAAGAGGTAGTGGCACCAAAGTCAGTTCCAGAGAGAAGTGATAGTGGCACCAAAGTCAGTTCCAGAAAGAAGAGATAGTGGCACCAAAGCCAGTTCCAGAGAGAAGTGATGATGGCACCAAAGTCAGTTCCAGAGAGAAGTATTAGTGGCACCAAAGTCACTTCCAGACCAGAAAGCCACATCCTGCGGGAGGAATGGGGAAGATGGTCTTAGCATTGAGGAAGATTCCAAACTGGAAAGAAATATTGTATGTCTCCATGAGGACACATTTGCCCTGCAGAGCCAGCATGTTGTGCTACAGGCATGCTCATCCTCCTGCCCCAGCAGGAGGCTGGTTGGTGATCTGTGGAAATGAACCCCACAGCTCCAGGGAGTTATGTTTTAACACAGCGCCGGGTACCAGGGGGATCTTTCCACCAAACCTGTACACCCTCTAGCAGTACAGGCAGGTATTTATGTGGTAAAAGCATACATATTCATTAGTTTTCTGAGAACAGGCATAGTTAAAGTAAATTCTTTCCAGGAACTCATTAACATAGGTGTCCTCCCATTCTCCACCCAGGTTCCACCCTCCGGTGGTCGTTGGGGTGGTCGTTGGGGATGAAGTAAGAGTCTTCCTCGCAGGGTCTTTTCCACCTTTGCTCCAATTACATGTTTTTCACCACTTTGTAGTTACCCCTTATCTCTGGTTTTCGTTTTTGTCAAAAGAAAGATGCAAACCTTGACCCTTATGGTTAAATGTTCAACTGTTTCCTATAGGCACCCCCTTTGATGAAGGACCTCTGTCTGTTCCTGTGCAGCCCAGTGTTTGTAACATATGGTTGCACATCACCTCCTTTGATCAGTAATGGGTCTCTGGTATAGGGTTAGAAAATCAACAATGGGTCTCTTCTCAAATATAGAGTTAGAAAATTATTAAAGTCCCCTCCACCAATGTTCTTTGATTTTGTATTTTTCCTTCATCAGTGGTATCCAGGCTGGCCTCATCCTGGTGCTGCAGCATCACATGGGGGCAATAAAATGTGCTGGGGATGGATGCAGGCAGGGCAAGGACAAGACTTTAGCAGTGCCATGTCATGAATTAACATTTGCTGTACTTCTGCTCAGGTTTTGGCCTATCACATAGCTCATCCCAAAGCATGATGTGTGCTCAGAGTGGTGCCATCAAAGTGACAGCATCAGGCCAAGCAGACACAGAGAGATAAAAGGGAAGGTTCACTTTGCAGCCATTGCCCACTGTGGATGATGTCTCCTCGCAGGATCACACGGTGTTAGGGGTTGGAAGGGACCTCCAGAGATGGTTGAGTCCAACCCCTGTGCCAGAGCAGGACCATAGAATCTAACACAGGTCACACAGGAATGCATCCAGATGGGTCTTGAAAGTCTCCAGAGAAGGAGACTCCACAACCTCTCTGGGCAGCCTGTTCCAGTGCTCTGTGACCCTCACAGGGAAGAATTTCCTCATGTTGAGGTGGAACCTCCTGTGCTGTAGTTTATCCCCATTACCCCTTGTCCTATCACAGGGTGCAAATGAGCAGAGCCTGTTCCCTCCCTCTTGAACTCACCACTCAGATATTCATAAACATTCAATAAATCCCCTCTCAGTCTTCTCCAGACTAAACAGCTCCAGGTCTCTCAGCCTCTCCTCACAGGGCAGTGCTTCAGTCTCTTAATCATCCTGGTAGTTCTTCATTGGACTTTCTCTAGCAGATCCCTGTCCCTCTTGAACTGGGGAGCCCAGAACTGGATGCAATATTCCAGGTGAGGTCTCACCGGGGCAGAGCAGAGGAGAAGAACCTCCCTGGATCTGCTGGACACACTCCTGTTAATGCACCTCAGGATCCCCTTGGCCTTCTTGGCCACAAGGGCGCATTGCTGTCCCATGGATACCTTCTTATCCACCAGGACTCCCAGCTCCTTCTCCACAGGGCTGCTCTCCAGCAGATCACCTCCTTATCTGGACTGGTGCAGTTTATTATTCCTTCCTGGAGCGTTATCTCCTGCAGTTTTGCCACAGGGACTGTTTTTGCTTGTTTGCTGCTGGGACTTGTGACAGCTGAAGTAACCTGGAAATTCTGAATTGCTGAGGAGCAAGTGTTCAGCTATTTCCATGTAGGCAGGGTTTTAAGCTAATAGCATGTTATTATGCATATAGTGCAGGAGCAAAATAATTTTCCTCGTTTCATGTGTTTGGTCCAGTTTTAAACCACAGTCAACCAAACAGAAAGACAAGTGGGGAAAAAAGTCTGAATTTTTAACAATTAGCTCAGGTGGAGTGCTTGCCCCAGGCCTGGTGATTCAATTCAATGGGAATGTTGGTGTAGACACACAAAATTTAGAGTCTGCTCTGTCTTTCTCCAACTCAGAAAGGAAAAAAAATCTTAGCTGGTGCTCTAACCAACTGTGATGGCATGTTCTTGGCTTTCTCTGCTGTAAGCTTCCTTGCCACAGGGACTGTGCTAAGGAGAGAGGCTGTTTACAAAAGACTGCAGTGACAGGATGAGGAAAAATGGCTTCAAACTAGAGAAGAGCAGATTTAGATTGGATGATAGGAGCAGGTTCTTTACAATGAGGGTGGTGGAACACTGGAACAGGTTGCCCAGGGAGGTGATTTGAATACCTCCATCCCTGGAGGTGTTCAAAGCAGGGCTTGAGAGGGCTTTGGACAGCCTGATCTAGTTGAGGATGTCCCTGCTTACTGCAGAGGGGGTTGGACCAGATGACCTTCAGAGGTCCCTACCAACCCAGACCATTTTATGATTCTATTCTAAGACTGCTTACGGCAGAGACCTTTAGGAGGTTGGGGGCCAAACAAAGGACAGGGACTGGAATTTTCAAGATTTCAGAATAACATAATAGGCACTGGTGGTGTTGCTGTGGTTTTCAGCAGCAACCCTCCAAGGTGCAGTAAGAAGCACATAGAGAAAGCTGGAAACCACATCAGTGGTGCTTTCAATTATGTAGCACAGTGAGGACTGTGTCTGGACCTGTGGGAGAGAGATTAAAGGGCAGCAGCAGACCACAGGCCCAACTAGTTTAGAAAACATTGATGTGATTTGTGGCATTGATAGTGGTTTTTCTGCAGCCTTGAAACCTTTCAGAAAACAAATAACATTTTCTTTTATGGATAGACCTCATAAATCTTGCCATGAAGATGTTATTCAAGACACAGAGCAATAGCCCTTAAGGGAGTCATCACTCAAGCATCAAGCAACTTTTGATATAGCAAACAAAGTTTTTATGCCAAAAAAACATATAGATTGGAAGTCTAAGCATATATTTCTCATAATGAACATCCATTGGTGTTTTACTTGTGATATTTGGTGGTAGCTGCTAAGAGAGTACCAGCATAGGTGTTATGTACCATAGAGTATAGTTATGAGGAGAGACTGAGGGAGCTGGGGCTCTTTAGCTTGGAGAGAAGACTAAGGTCACCTCATTCATGTTTATCAATATGTGAAGGGTGAGTGCCAAGAGGATGGAGCCAGGCTCTGCTTGGTGATGCCCAATGACAGGACAAGAGGCAATGGGTGGGAGTTGAGGCATAGGAAGTTCCACGGAAACAGGAGGACACATTTTTCCCTCTGAGTGTGATGGAACACTGGAACAGGCTGCCCAGGGGAGTTCTGGAGTCTGCCTCTCTGGAGATATTCAAAACCTGCCTGGATGTGTTCCTGTGTGATCTGGTGTTGGTGATCCTGATCTGGCAGGGGGGCTGGACTGGTGAGACCCCACCTGGAGTACTGTGTCCAGTTCTGGAGCCCCTATTACAGGAGAGATATGGACATGCTGGAAGGTGTCCAGAGAAGCGCCACCAGGATGATCAGAGGGCTGGAGCACCTCTCCTATGAGGACAGACTGAGAGAGTTGGGGCTGTTCAGTCTGGAGAAGAGAAGGCTCTGAGGTGACCTTCTTGTGGCCTTCCAGTATCTGAAGGGAGGCTACAAGAAAGCTGGGGAGGGACTTTTTAGGCTATCAGGTAGTGAGAGGACTAGGGGAAATGGAATAAAGCTGGAAGTGGGGAGATTCAGACTGGATGTCAGGAAGAAGTTCTTCCCCATGAGAGGGGTGAGAGCCTGGAATGGGTTGTGCAGGGAGGTGGTTGAGGCCCCATCCCTGGAGGTGTTTGCAGCCAGGCTGGATGAGGCTCTGGCCAGCCTGATGTAGTGTGAGGTGTCCCTGCCCATGGCAGGGGGTTGGAACTGGCTGATCCTTGTGGTCCCTTCCAACCCTGACTGATTCTAAGATTCTATGGTCTTACAAGGTCCCTTCCTGCCCTTAGCATTCTGTGATTCTGTGATAGTAAGTGCACACCTAGGAAGGATGGAAAGTTTTACTCTCCAATTTTAGTAATCCCTTTCCCCTACACCTCAAAAATTAATCGGCTTTGGAGAGGTGTTTTAATGAAGTCCACCTTTAGTCCCAAATATGACAATGTTGAGGTTTTAATCCATATTGCCAGGCTCCTTGCAATGTTGGATTTAGAAGATTTCTTTCCCATCTAAACCCTGATAAAAAATTGAGGCAAAGGTTTTTTTAGTACCAATTACAAAGGAAAATGTCATTGTTTAACAGCTTGCCTGAAAATCCTTTGCAAATGCCGAAAGATTTCATAATATTAGGGGAATTTTTATGTTGCTCAGGATTTTATAGAGAATAAAGTAAAAAGAAGCTCTGCAGGGAAATACTGTTGATTTACTTGAAACTGGTACAGTTTTACCAAATGTGGGACAGTTGATATTTTCTGCTTCTCCTTCATTTTAGTTATTGATTTAATTTTTAAAAAGCTGTGGAAGGGGAAGCTATAGGAAATTTGAAAGCATTTGCCTATTAAAATTATAACATTAGCTGCTAGTGCCTGGCTCTAGTGAAGAAATTCAGAGACATAGGTTTAAGTTTAATTGCCTGGTTCACAGAGGAGATTTAAATCCTTTTGTTTTGTTCTTCATCTCTCAGGCTAGGGTAAGTGCAAGGCTGCTCAGTCTTGTTATGAAAAATGATTAAAGGAGCATAACTAATGCCCTAGTGCCCTTACCTGGGAATGAAATGGGCTTTAGACAGAGGTGGTTTGCACACCCATTTCTACCTGCCAAAAAAATGCCCTAAATACAAGGGGCTGGATGACACTAGGAGCTGCTGGGCAAGGGGAGTTGTAGATACTTAGGCAAGGGTGCTTGATGCAGAACCTGGGGCTTTTAATCCACTTCATTTTATCCTGGCCTTGAATACAAAAATAGAAGAATTCGAGGATGCTGACCTCTGTTCTTGGGTGCCCTCCAAAACCAAATACAACTTGTTGGTAGTTTATTTCTTACTGACCTTTCTCGTGGTTTGTGAATTACATTTTCATTCCATTCAGTGGCATACTTTAAAATAGAGCAGTGACTTTATACCTAAAAAATACAGGTATGAACCTGTTGAAACATCCCAATGTTTATGCAATGCAGGATTTTGCACATACAAGCTACATGTTCACAGTATCTCAGTATCACAGTACATTACAGGTTGGAAGGGCCCTCAAGAGATCATCAGGTCCAACTCCCCTGCCAGAGCAGCATCACTTAGGGTAGTCTGCACAGGAATGTATAGGTTTTGAAAGTCTCCAGAGAAGGAGACTCCACAACTCCCCTGGGCAGCCTGTTCCAGTGCTCTGTCACCCTCACTGGAAAGAAGTTGCTCCTCCAGGGTGCCAGGGTGAACCTCCTATATTCAAGTTTGTAGCCATTGTTCCTTGTCTTACTACAGCAGACCACCAAAAAGAATTTGGCCCCCTCCACTTGACACCCACCCCTCAGATATTCATACACATTGATGAGATCCCTTCTCGGTCTTCTCCAGACTAAACAGCCCCAGGGCTCTCAGTCTCTCTTCATAGGGGAGATGCTCAAGTCCCCTAACCATCTTCGTGGCTCTTCATTGGATTCTTTCCAGCAGGTCTCTGTCTCTCTTGAACTGAGGAGCCCAAAACTGGACACAGTATTCCAGGTGTGGTCTCAGCAGGGCAGAGTAGAGGGGGAGAAGAACCTCCCTCAATCAGCTGGACACACTCCTCTTAATGCACCTCAGGATCCCATTTGCCTTCTTGGCCACAAAGGTACATTACTGTCCCCTGCAGAACTTGCTGTCCACCAGCACTCCAAGGTCTTTCTCTGTGGAGCTGCTTTCCAGCAGGGCAGCCCCTAACCTGTCCTGGTGCCTGTTGTTATTCCTCCCCACATGCAGGACCCTGCACTTGTCCTTGTTGAACTCCATGAGGTTTGCCTGCACCCAGCTCTCAGCCTGTCCAGGTCACATTGGATGGCTGCACAGCCTGACAGGGGTCAGCCACCCCCCTGCAGTTGTGCATCACCAGTGCTTTATCATCCAGGTTGTTGATAAAGATACTGAACAAACCTGGACCCAGTACTGATCCCTGGGGAACTCCACTTGCCACAGGCCTCCAAGTTGACTCTGTGCCACTGATGACAACCCTCTGAGCTCTGTTGTCAAGCCAGTTTGCAATCCACCTCATGGCCATCTATGCCACATTTCCTGAGCTTTTCTGTCAGTTGTGCATGCTAAAAGAATTAGCAGGCCCTTGTTGTGTAGGACATTCATTTTGTGTTCAAGAAAAGGCCCACAAAGTGGGAAAGAATCAGCAGCTGTTTCCTTGTTAAAATCTCTGTTCCTTCTATTTTCCACTGCTGCTTCACCTCGCCTCCAGTAGCACACTCTACAGCCAGGCCATCTCCATTAACAAACCCAGCATCAGTGCTCTGATGAGACATGATTGCATCCCTTGAAATCCAAAATACTCCTTAAAGGCTGTGGAGCAAGCAGCCTCCATGGAGTTAAAGTTGCTCTGTTAGTCCTTGGGCCTGATGGGGAAGCTGACTTCAAGAGCAGCCTCTGCGCACCAACAAGATGTTTGCAGAGCAAAAATAATGGCACTCACCTCCAGAAGTATAAAGCCATCAAAAAGTAGATTGCAAGCTGTTGCCTTAATGTGTATAGACATTTTTTATGACTTGAAAGTGCAAATTCATGAAAGGCCTGCTCTTCTCATCTGTGTTCAACTCTGGGGGAAGTTATCCATGGGTGAGCAATGTGCCCTTGGGGCCAAGAAGGCCAAGGGGATCCTGAGGTGCATTAAGAGGAGTGTGTCCAGCAGACCAAGGGAGGTTTTCCTCCCCTCTACTCTGTCCTGGTGAGACCTCACCTGGAATATTGCATCCAGTTCTGGGCTCCGCAGTTCAAGAGGGACAGGGATCTGCTGGAGAGACTCCAGTGGAGGGATACAATGATGATTGAGGGACCAGAGCACTGCCTTATGGGGAGAGACTGAGAGACCTGGGGCTATTTATTCTGGAGAAGAGAAGATTGAGAGGGGATTTAATAAATGTTTATAAATATCTGAGGGCTGGGTGTCAAGAGGGAGGGGACAGGCTCTGCTCAGTTGCACCCTGGGATAGGACAAGGGGCAATGGATATAAACTACAGCACAGGAGGTTCCACCTCAACATGAGGAGGAACTTCTTCCCTGTGAGGGTGATAGAGCTTCTCAGAGAGGTTGTGGCACAGGCTCATCAAAGAGGTTGTGGAGTCTCCTTCTCTGGACACTTTCAGGACCCAGCTGGATGCATTCCTGTGCGATCTGCTCTAGATTCTATGGTCCTGCTCTGGCAGGGGGGTTGGACTTGATGATCTTCAGAGGTCCCTTCCAACCCCTAACATCCTGTGAAAAAGAGTCAGGCTGAGAATGAGGTTTCCTGGCCAGGTGCAGAAAAGGAATCACCAATGCCCAGCACAGTCATGTGGCTGATTGAAAGGTATATCCCTACCTGTTCATGTCCTGCTGTTGTCTGACTCCTCACAAGAAAAACATCTATAAAATGTTATTCTAGTAATTTCAATAGGAAAATCACAGAAAGGGATATGTAAACCTCAGCTTATTTTTAATGCCTTCTTTAATACGTACTGCATGTCCTCAGCACTCCAGGGGAAGCAGAAGGAGTGGTATATGCAGACTATTTTTGGACTCTGAAACGTTGCTTCCAGAGCATCCAGTAACATGTTACAGCTTTCCAAACGGTGGAACAACCATTTGAACACATTCAATTTCTCAAAGCCTATCTAAAAATGTCAGAAGTGAATTCAGCTGTCTGAATTTTTACTGCCTATCATTAGTCAGGCTGCGTGGAGACTTCCCAGCACATTGGCCAACCTGCCACTGCGCACCGCACAAGTGCCTCCCAACCAGTGGCACACAAGGCTTTGATGTTCTGGCAGCTGCATCAATCTGCCTCATTTCCCCAGATCCAGTATGGGAGGGGAAACTGTTCCTCTGGCTAGAAAGGCAGCCACTCTCTCTCAACCTTCCCTCTTCACAAGAAGAGATCATAGGATCACAGGATGTTAGGGGTTGGAAGGGACCTCCGGAGATCATCAAATCCAAGCTCCCCCTGCCAGAGCAGGACCACTGAGTCTAGTGCAGGTCACACAGGAATGCATCCAGATGGGTTGTGAAAGTCCCATTGTGCATGGTGGCAAGTACATGCCTCCTCAGGTCTTCCTTCCAAGGAAGACACCCCCAGAGTCCAAAATGCTGACTGACTCCTCAAACTGACTTACAGGATGTTAGGGGTTGGAAGGGACCTCTGAAGATCATGGAGTCCAACCCCTGTGCCAGAGCAGGACCACAGAATCTAGCACAGGTCACACAGGAACACATCCAGATGGGTCTTGAAACTCTCCAGAGAAGGAGACTCCACAACCCCTCTGGGGAGCCTGTTCCAGTGCTCTGTCACCCTCACAGTGAAGAAGTTCCTCCTCATGTTGAGGTGCAACCTCCTGTGTTGTAGTTTATATCCATTGCCCCTTGTCCTATCACAGGGTGCAAATGAGAAGAGTCTGTCCCCTCCCTCTTGATGCCCACCCCTCAGATATTTATATACATTGATGAGATCCCTTCCCAGTCTTCTCCAGACTAAACTGCCCCAGGGCTCTCAGCCTCTCCTCATAGGGCAGTGCTCCAGTCCCTCAATCATCCTTGCAGCCTTCTGTTGGACTCTCTCAAGTAGATCCCTGTCCCTCTTGAACTGGAGAGCCCAAAACTGGATGTGATATTCCAGGTGAGGTCTCACCAGGGCAGAGTAGAGGGGGAGGAGAACCTCCTTCAATCTGCTGGACACACTCCTCTTAACACCCCCAGGATCCCCTTGGCCTTCTTGGGCACATTGCTGTCCCATGGATAACTTCTTATTCACCAGGACTCCCAGGTCCTTCTCCACAGGGCTGCTCTCCAGCAGATCACCTCCTAACCTGTACTGGTGCAGTTTATTGTTCCTTCCAAGATGAAGGACTCTGCACTTATCATTGTTGAACATCATTAGGTTCCTCTCTGCCCAGCTCTCAGTCTGTCCAGGTCTCACTGAATGGCCACACAGCCTTCAGGTGTCTCAGCCAAGCCTTCCAGCTTGGTATCATCAGCAAACTTGCTGAGCAGACTCTCTGTTCCCTCAGTTGGCCAAGACCAGCCCCAGTGATTACAGGGTATGTTTTCAGAGCCCAGATTTCAATTGCTTAGGTACTAGTAACATGTCTGGGTATACACAAAATTTTCACCTCCAGACAGCTGCACACATGCTGGAAGGAGTGCAGCCTCTGAGGGTACTTCTGCAAGAAGATATCCTTACACAACCTTGGGTTTTGCAGGTCATCAGCTCTTGCCCATTCAAGCTGAGTTGTCCAACTGGACTGCACAGTGAGAGGAAGTGATTTTGCATGAGTCCCTGTGAGAACAGCAGAACTTTGCACTCAGAGATTGATCTCCAAATATTTATGCATCCTTCAAACAACTTAGTTTTCTTGTTAATTCTTTAGGACTCTGTTTTCTCGCTAATCCTTTTAGTCTCTGTTCTCTTCCTCATGAATCATAGAGTCTGCAGAAACTGAAGATGGCAATTTCAGTGTTTTCTCTAATAATATATATGTAATACATTCTTGCATTATTTCAGTGGTCTTCTGTGATTAGAATAATTGTAGTATTTTTGCCATTTTATCAACCACCATTTCTCAGTTTTCCTAGCAGTCACATTGAGCATACACCCTCCTCTTTCCTCTCTCAGATACATCCAGTTCAACACTGCTCCCTTTGGCTGCCATTCTGCAGGAGTGAAAAAGCACTTTGTGAAAGAATGTTCCAGCTGATATTTAGCACAGAATTTCCCACTAAGAGCTCTTAAGGAAATTGGTCTGTCATGAATAAAAGGGAAGTTCATGAATAAAAGGGAAGTTCTTTCTCAGGTTAATATGTGATTAATAGCAAGAAGCCCAAGACTGGGCTTTAATGATCAGGTTGCTGGCAGGGTGCATAAGATTCCAAACTGGAACCATTCAATACATCCTCTATGTACATACACATACAGGCCATTTTCCATGGGTTTGACATATTGGTTCAGTGTCCTGATGGAAGAGAGGTAAGTAGCAACCCATGCTGCACAGCCTTAAGATACTACAGAATGAATCAGGATAGTCACATCTAAAACTGGCTGCAGAAACTGTCACCAGAACACTAAATAAGTGGGCAATAGGCTTGCAGGTGAAATTGAATGCAAATAAAAGCAAAGTCAAGCACAAGGAGAAAATTAGCTTGTCCACATATACCCATCCACAGCCTCTGATTTATCTCTTATGAGCCAGGGATCTCCATTTGTATGTGGCTAACTGCCTGAAAATACCAACCAGTACTTGGAGACACTTAGAAAAGCAAGGGACTATTAGGCATGTGGTCAGGAGCATGACTGCTGCAGTAGAGTAAAAAGTGCTTGTGTGTTTGGATTTTATACCTTTTATTAGCCTAGGTAGTGTAGCTAGAAAGAGTAAACAAATGTTCAGGCATGCAAAACCTTATTCTGCATCTCAGGTAGAGAGAGCAAAATGAGAAACATTATGCTGCCATACAGAAGCATATAAATGCATCTTCAATATTTTTTGTAGTGACAATCACCCCAGCTTATAAATACAATAAATTCCAAAACTGCAGAGATGAGAGATATGGAATAGCTTCTTTTGAGAGCAGAAAAATGTGCCTTTAGATTCTTCAGCATGAAAACAAGAAAAAAGATAAGACATGGGACTCAGCTAGAAGAATGCATGGGAACTGGTGTTTCAGTGAAAATCATTAGGGGAAAAAAATTTATTTTTGTGATCATGGCTCTCTATTGGCTCCTGATCAGTCTTTATATCACAGAATCACAGAATCACAGAATCACAGAAACAAAAGGTTGGAAAAGACCTCAAGGATCATCAAGTCCAACCTGTCACCCAAGACCTCATGACCACTAAACCATGGCACCAAGTGCCACGTCCAATCCCCTCTTGAACACCTCCAGGGATGGTGACTCCACCACCTCCCTGGGCAGCACATTCCAATGGCCAACCACTCTCTGTGAAGAACTTTCTCCTCACCTCGAGCCTAAACTTCCCCTGGCGCAGCTTGAGACTGTGTCCTCTTGTTCTGCTGCTGGTTGCCTGGGAGAAGAGACCAACCCCCTCCTGGCTACAACCTCCCTTCCAGAGGTTGTAGACAGCAATGAGGTCTCCCCTGAGCCTCCTCTTCTCCAGGCTAAACACCCCCAGCTCCCTCAGCCTCTCCTCACAGGGCTGTGTTCCAGACCTCTCCCCAGCCTCATTGCCCTTCTCTGGACACATTCAAGTATCTCAATATCCTTCTTAATTTGAGGGCCCCAAAACTGGCCACAATATGCAGTTATTTCCTGCACAGATTTGGCTTTTCCAACTCTTTTGCCAAATGACCAAAGGTGAGAGTTTGTCAGTCGCTTACCTCTCTGACAGACACCAACCAAGCCAGTTGGCACAAGGACATTTCAAATATCCCCTGCCTTAGTTCATGGTTAAGGAGTTTTGCCCACAGAATTATGTCAGTCTGAGGGTAAAAGAAGCTGCATGTTAAGCTGACAGCCATGCCAGGAGATGGCTTTGGGGAGATCATGTTGCTTGAACATATCCAGAGAAGGGCAACAACTTGGTTGGTGAGGGGTCTGGAGCACAGCCCTGTGAAGGGAGGTTGAGGGAGCTGGGGGTGTTTAGCCTGGAGAAGAGGAGGCTCAGGGGAGACCTTATTGCTGTCTACAACTACCTGAAGGGAGGTTGTAGCCAGGTGGGGATTGGTCTCTTCTCCCAGGCAACCAGCAACAAACCAGCCTCAAGCTGTGCAGGGGAAGTTTAGGCTTGATCTTAGAAAGAAGTTCTTCACAGAAAGAGAGATTACCCATTGGAATGGGCTGCCCAGGGAGGTGGTGGGGTTGACATACCCGGAGGTGTTTAAGAAAAGCCTGAATGAGGCACTTAATGCCATGGTCTAGTTGGTTAGATGGTGTTGGATGATAGGTTGGACTTGATCTTGGAGGTCTCTTCCAACCTGCTTGATTCTGTAATCTTCTTTTCAAAGATGCTGTGTCCCTCTGTGTTTTCCTGAAATCATATGGGAGAGACTACCACTGCCTGTGTGGACTGAAGCCTGGGACTGGTGTCTCTTTGGGGTGCCACATCCACCCAAGAGCTTGGGTGTGAGCTGCAGCAGCCTGTGAGCAAGCACAGCTTGGCCAGCTCTGCCCCTTAACTTGCCCAGACCTTCCCTGAAAGCTCTGCACTACATGAGGGGTTTGGAAGAGGGAGGCCCTGCCTCAGGTGTATGTGTCACAGTGTAGAGAGGTGGTCATGCATCTGAGCAGATTGTCTCCTCTGAGCTGTGCAGAAGTGTTGCATAAGGCAGTACTGTGCCAGCAGGCTCCCTACCCAGGGAGGTGGAGGGGTCAACATCCCTGGAGGTGTTTAAGAAAAGCCTGGATGAGGCACTTAGTGCCATGGTCTAGTTGATTAGTTAGGGTTGGGTGATCGGTTGGACTTGATGATCTTGGAGGTCTCTTCCAACCTGGTTGATTCTGTGATTCTAAGCTGCAGCAATCTTCTTTATGGCCATTTGCCAGAAGAGCTTATGTCTTTCCTCTAAGCACTGCTAACTCCACTGGAAAAACAACTCCCTCACCAGTATAAGCTGTGCAAGAGACCTGGCTTGTGTGTGTGCACCGAAGCTGATGCAGGCAGCTGTTATAAAATCACCACATATAAGCATATCCTAAGCATGCAAAGGAGAAAACTTTAATTTCCCCACTCTTTTTCCTTTTTTTTTTTTTTTTTTTTTTTATTACAGGCAAGTGTTGGTCAGCTGGCATAGTTTCCTATTCATTATGAACAGAGGAGCCTCCTGGAAATGTTGAGTTGCTGGTGGACACAACATGAGTTATAATACTTTGAATTACACACTCTGGGGAAGAGGCATTGGCAGGAGGTTTGTTTGCCTGCTGTGGTAATTTTAGGCTGTGCCTAGAAAATTTTCCACAGACCCTGGAACAGAAAGGCACAGCCTAAAACTACTACACCTGCACTGGATAGTAAAGTGAGGTCATCCTAGATCTGTTGGACAGTTTCAAATTCCCATTTCTTGAAGTGTTGGGTTGTGGGTTTTGGTTGGGTTTTTTTTGCTTTTTACAGCTTCACACTGGCAGATTTTTTACAAAGATATTGTAAAACAGAGAGAGTTTATGAATGGATGATGAAGAAGCACAGCCAAAGCATGCATTTTATGTGGGTAGATAAGATTATCTTCCCTAACAAGTTCAAATGATAGACATTGCTGAAGACTATTTAAAACCAGTGTCAAAGAGTCATAACATCATTAATAATACTGCAAATATCAGGTTAGGCTTCAAACATGGAACAGTAATGATAACTCTGAAGCTCAACATCTCTCATTTACCTCTTCCAAAGCTAACTGGAGGAGTCTGAAATACAGAACATCTGGTGAACACAAAGACTCCACAAACAGAGGCAATTTTTCCACTAACCCATCATTACAGAAGCCAGTAAAACAATCTTTTCCTTTTAAATACAGCCTGACTCAGGTTCTCACCTTTCATACCATCATTGGCTTGACAAACTGACAAAGATTTATTACTAATTATGTCCACAACTGACAAACCACCAGAAAGTGGCCAAACACTGCTTATGTGACTCCAGTGCTACTGCTGAGGCCACGAAAGCATGACTCTGGGTGTAAATCAGCACAGCACTTCACCTCTCCCCTGCAAGTGGCAAAGGATGTTGCTTTTTTCAGTATAACCTTGGCTTTTCTCATGGTCATGTGAGAAAAAAGTCATGAATTTTATTTAGCACTCTCTTCTCCTGCAGCTTTGCCTTGTGAGGGGAGTGCAGGAGCATTTTCAAAGGAATGTTTGTGTTGGGAACAATAAAATGCATCCATTTGCTCTGTGTGCTTTGCAGTGTTCCTGCTACCTTCTTGCTGAAGAGTGATCAGTCCTTATTTGTCCACTCCAGCAAGGTGAGTCATGGACAGTATTTTTCTTTCCATTAACTTCAGGGTGAGAGAGAGATTAGCCATGAGGGAATCACAGGGACTTCCCTGCAGACACCCAGGGAGCTGAAGTGAAGCATCCCACACTCTTTCAAGTCTCATTAAAGACAAGAGAGTTATCTGTGGATTCAGCTACTATAGCAATAAAACATGATGCCCAGATAGTTGAAGCTGACTGTGCTCTGGAAGATGAAGTCAGGGGTTCAGACCAAGAATGAGCTGGTGAAAGAGGCCAGGAGGAGCTTCCATTTGTCTGTGTGATAAGTAATTAAGTATGAAGACTGAACTTGGTTTTTCACATTTGTTAAATGTTCACAGAATCAATAAGGTTGGAAAAGACCTCAAGGATCATCAAGTCCAACCTGTCACCCAAGACCTCATGACCACTAAACCATGGCACCAAGTGCCATGTCCAATCCCCTCTTGAACACCTAATGTTGTCTTTTTCAAAATGTTTTTATCAAATTCTCAAATTCCTCACCAAATTCAATGTGATCAAAGAGTTACTGACACAGCAGGGCCGGGGTATTGTAAAGCTCAAGCCCAAAGACTGCAAGACCCAGCTTCCCTCACATTTGTACTGTAATATATGTCACCCACTTTCTCATTGGTTATGGACTTGCATCACATATTCCTCATCCATGCTGTAATTCTTGTTGTTATCTCCATGGCAAGAGTACATCTGCAGTCCAGCCATTAATTGCATCCCATGTTCAATGCAGGTAGATCTTTCCATGGACACTTGCACAGAGGAGGCTCACCCCAGCACAGAAAGATATCTGATCTGTGTTTCCTCAGATGGTATGGGAGATATGCCTCCTCAGAACTGTCACTGTAAGCTGGGCTCCCTGTTATCTGGAGCAGAAAGAGGCTTGAGTCTAAGGAATTAGCTCTCACACACCCGGAGGGGACTGATGACCCTGCACTTGGATGAGACTTATTTTCCCCAGCTGCCTGTCTGTCAAATGCAGCAAGCAGCAAGCAGGAGATATGCTGCTTGCTGGGAGGTACAGCCCAGCAGCTACAGTGAGTGCATGTCTCTAGAGTAGCTCCTGTCGAGTTTAACATTGTGCAGACATTTTCTTTGTGAGGTCCCTGCATTACCATCCACAGTTTAATTCTAATTTGTTAGGACTCATCTGTCTTGCTTGATCAGGCACTTTAGAAAATCCTACCTGACATAAGCTTTCCCTAAAAACACTGACACTGGCACCAATCTCCCTTGAGATTGGTGCAAAGCCACTGAGGGGTTTGGATGCCTAGCAATGCAGCCTTGGTCTGTGGAACCCTGCATATGCTACTAAAGTCTCCCACCTCCTTTAACTTGGGTGCCCAGTTGTGGTAGGTTGAAATGACCTCCCAAAATTAAATTTGCCAGACTAGCTCAGTTGGAAAGCAAATGAAGCTATATTTACAAGCAAAACTACAATCTAGAAATATGGAGTGCAAGGAATATGTACAAAACCACACAATATTTACAAACATTTACAATTTATAAACAACACAAGAATCCCCCTGGACAAAACTAGGGGGTTACCAAGAGCTGCTCCCTTGTCCCACCCTATACAAAGTAAAAGACAGAGAGAGAAGAGCAGAGAGTAGCTTGTTGGTACTTAGCCACAGCAAGAACACAGCCAAGGTCAGCAACAGCCAAGCAAAAGCTACCAGCTAGTATCTGCTAGAGCCAGGAAGCTGAAAAGAGAGCAAGAGTTAGTTTACACAACTAACTTTATATTAGATATCAGAGCAATGGGATTATTTAGACCTTATCATTCTTTTCCTTTTACATCCACAGGTGATTTATTTACATTTTACCACTTTTCTACTCAATCTGTGGAAAATTTTCCTAGGCATCTGCCTAAAACTGCCACACCAAGGCACCTCTCACTGAACAAAAGTCACACACTTAGGAGATATTCAAGCACTGACATAGATTTTTTAGCCTCCAAAGGAAATCCTTCCCCCATTTCTAGCCCAATAAGGCTGCTGGGACCCACAGTAAAGGGAATACAAATGAAGACATCATTTAACTCACAGCAATTTGTGTCTTGACAGGCTGGGAGCAAACACAGTGCATACATTGCCACAAATAGTTCCCAGTCTACACAAGCAAACAAACAAAAGCAGCCAGAGAGGGATGGTGAAATGGAATGAACCTTTTCCCATGCACTTTAAAAAAGGTCAAGACTGGTTAAATTGCCTGCCTGTCACCTCAAACCAAGTTCTTCAGTAATGAAAAATGGAATTCCTGCTCTTGTTCAGTCTTATGTTCCCAAACATGGCAGCTAAGAGGAATTTCAGGGAATTCCCAAATGGAAATGCAAGGCAGCACTCTCTGAAGACCATTCATGGTGAGCATAAAAGACAGTTAGTTTACTGCACCTGCCAAGTAGATCCATCTCCTTCTGCATCTGTCCACAGGCAGCAGTGGCTTGGTCCAGGACCACAGGGTTTCTAGATGTCCCAGCACATCAGTAGAAAGAGCAATAGTTGTCTGAGGACAACTGGTCTGGTCTTCCTTCCATCCAAAGCTTCCAAAGCTGCTGAAAACTAATAGCCAGAAAAGGTTTCCCCAAATAAAGATAATTTTAAATTTAGGCTCCATGTGTAAACGAAACAGAGCTGTTGGCTGAAACTGCTATTTCATGAGAAAAAATATCATGCTCCAATGAAGACCTCTGAAGTATATCACTGAATTTATCACAAAGACGTTGTGCATAGATTTGTTCAGGTAAAATGTTGTTTTAGAAGGCACGTTGAAGCCAGACTAAGCAGAAGAAAATAAATGTAAACACATAAGATATAAGCAGGTATGTATGTAAATGTGAGATAAAGAGGGATGTCACCCTTGAAATCATCACTCATAAGCAGATGGTGCTCTAAGAGAGCTCTAGAGAGCAGCCCTGTGGAGAAGGACCTGGGAGTCCTGGTGGATAACAAGTCATCCATGGGTCAGCAATGTGCCCATGGGGCCAAGAAGGCCAAGGGGATCCTGGGGTGCATTAAGAGGAATGTGTCCAGAAGATCCAGGGAGGTTCTCCTCCCCCTCTACTCAGCCCCAGTGAGACCTCACTTGGAATATTGCATCCAGTTTTGGGCTCCCCAGTTCAAGAGGGACAGGGATCTGCTGGAGAGAGTCCGATGGAGAGCTACCAGGATGCTGGAGGGATTGGAGCACTGCCCTGTGAGGAGAGGCTGAGAGCTCTGGGGCTGCTTACTCTGGAGTAGAGAAGACTGAGAGGGGATTTAATAAATGTTTATAAATATCTGAGGGCTGGATGTCAAGAGGGAGGGGATAGACTCTGCTCAGTTGCACCCTGGGATAGAACAAGGGGCAATGGATATAAACTACAGCACAGGAGGTTCCACCTCAACATGAGGAGGAACTTCTTCACTGTGAGGGTGACAGAGCACTGGAACAGGCTCCCCAGAGAGGTTGTGGAGTCTCCTTCTGTGGAGACTTTCAAGACCCATCTGGATGAGTTCCTCTGTGACCTGATCTAGGTTGTATGGTCCTGCTGTGGCAGGAGGCTTGGACTCGATGATCTTTGGGTGCCTTACAGCCCCTACCATCCTGTGATCCTGTAATCTGTGATCCCTGCTTTGTGCTGCTACCACACCTACTCCTGAAACAGATCCACACCCCCTTCTTTGTCTTTCCAAACGATCCTTATGTGGGGCAGAGGCTACCCTGGTGTATTGGGTTTGGCTGAGCTGGAGTTAATTCTCCTCAAAGCATCCTTCTAGTGCTGTGTTGTGCAGCAGTAGTTGGTACCACAGCAGTGTTTTGGCTACTGTATCCAGGCTGTGTCTTTTCAACATTTCCCTGCCCCAAGAGGACCCTGAGGGGTGGGCAAGATCTTGGGAGGGAGGTCAGCTGAGCCAGCAGAGCCAGGCTGGCCAAAGAGGTATTCCATGCCATATGACGTCAGCTCAGATGTAAGAATGAAGTGAAAGAAGGAAGTGGGGGGGCTTCATCCATGGCATCTATCCTCATAAAGAAGCACCAAGCTTAGAGTCTGCTTCCCCAGACCAACCATCCTTCTGCTGATGGGAAGTAGAGGCTAACATCTCTCTTTGCTTTCCCTTCCATCCAAGTCTATTGCCTTTGCTTATCATTGTTATTAAATTGCTTCTATCTTA
Organism: Indicator indicator; assembly: GCF_027791375.1. Lineage (NCBI taxonomy): Eukaryota > Metazoa > Chordata > Aves > Piciformes > Indicatoridae > Indicator > Indicator indicator. The sequence continues at coordinate 7,181,298 of NC_072011.1, read as the reverse complement.
TTACTGGCTTTTATTACATTTTTGCCCTCTCCCCTGTCCATTTAAGAAGGGGAGTGATAGAGCAGCTTGGGTGGGTATCTGGCCCCTAGACCAGGACCAAACCACCACATTTGGCTTTGGCTGGCTGTGGCTTTCCAGATTTCTGAATGGTGAAGGGCAGCTGGTATGCAGGGCACCAGCTTCAGGCAGGATCTACCTGCCCCACAGATACAGCAGCTATATGCACCTCTCTTGACAATGATGTTCTTTAAAGGCAAAATAAAAAAAAAAAAAAAAAAACAAGAATGATGCTCAGGTAGAACAACCTGACAAAAAAAATCAAACTTCAAAACCAGGAAAATAACACAAAACCTAGGGAGTATATTAGGGAGCAAAATGCCCAGGGCAAAAAAATTAGGCAATCAAAGTGTCAGAGCAATCAGCTGAGGCCATGGGCATGATTGCCAGAAGGCATCACAAAATAAGCCTGAAGCACCCAAGACCCTAAGTGGATAGGAACTGCCCTGGCTCCACTCAGGCCAAACTAGGGCCATGCCTCTTTATTTGTAAATCCTACACACTGCACACTGATGTTCATCTGACAGCATTTTAAAAGCCAAAATCCCAGTTTTCTCCATGTCTTTTAGAGACAAAGTGTCAGACCTTATGCCAATTTGTTTAAAAAGACAAAGCTTAAAAGTTTAAACATTGGTACAGGAAGGAAACTTGCCCTGCTCAAAGGATGTTTGTTTAGAAATCAAGGGGGAAATTCCATTGTTTTAGTCCCTGCTTTTGAAATATATTGCTTTTTTTTTTTTTCCCCCTCTTATAGCTTTCTAGAAAAGAAGAGAAAAAAATTTAGTTAGTTTCTGCAGTTCTCATTCTCATGCAAGTGCTTCCTAGGTTTATTTTCCATTTACTGAAGCAGGATGTAGTTGCACTTTGTTTAAATCAGGTGAATATATACTGTACCATGTCATATTATGTACACTATAAATACTCTGCTATAAATAACACATTCTTTATTTCCCTAGAACACATAGGTGTTGTACATTAACTTCAGCCTCAGGAGATAGTTTCCAGCAGCTTGCTATAATTGTGTAGGGTGAGTGTTCAACAGGGAAAAGGCCCCTGCAGGGGTGGGATGAGCCCACTGGTAATCAAAGCTCTTATGAGCTGACAGAGGTTTGATTGATTGAAGTAACTGTGAGGAGCTTTAGCAGTTATAGGAGCACTGAAGAGGCAGTGCCTTTTCCCAAGCTCCAGCTTTTATTATGTGTTTGCATTTATTATGCATTATATGTCACCATCAGTGCCAACAAATCTGCAGTGCTCACTCCTTCAACCATTTCAGAAAGGAGCTCACCTGCAGTTTACTCCTAGAGTCCCAATGTTGTATAAAGGTGTAGTGGGTTGAAATTACCCCTAACATAAAATTGCCAGACCAGCTCAGGTGAAAGCAAATGAAGCTGTATTTGCAAGCACAACTACAATCTAGAAATAGGAAATACAATGAATATTGTACAAACTGTACAATATTTACATATATTTACAATTTATAATCAACACAAGGACCCCCCTGGACAAAACCAGGGGGCAGCCAACAGCTTCCCCTGCTTCTCCCCTGTACACAGGACAAGAGAAAAAAAGGAGAAAAGCAGAGAGTAGCTTATTAGTACTTAGCCACAACAAAGAAATGCAGCCAAGGTCAGCAAACCAGCTAGTATCTGCTAGAGCAAAGCAATCAAAAATAGAATTAGTTTACACCACTAACTTTATGTTAGCTATCAGACCAATGGGATTAGTTAGACCTTATCATTATTTCCCCTTTTACATCCAATGGTAATTTACTTACATTCCACCACTTTCCTACTCACCCTGTGGAAAATTTCCCTAGGCACAGCTTAAAACTACCCCAAAGGGAGAAGTAGTTTGGGAGGGAGCCATAAAAAAGGCAGCAAAGCAAGACCTCCAGCAGCTCTGTGGACCAATTCTTATGAAGTCATGCAGGTCTAACCATCATTTATCTTTTTACCTTGGTCAAATTCTCTTTGGAAAAGTGAATCCTATGCAAGAAGAAATATTGCTGTTCTAGTTACCTTGTTGTAGATGTCAAGAGAGAGATCCCATTTATTATTGTTTAGGTTTATATACTGCTTACTCTGTTTCATCAATAGGTGTTCCAGCACACACAAGAGCAAAAATAAATCCTAATGAAGACTGCAATGACAGAAAGCAGTTGTGCTGAAGTGTAGGACATGCTCCAGACAATGAAGAATGAGTGAGGGAAATCAAGCAAAACTGGCAAATGCCTACTAGCTGACCCAAAAGTACTCCGTGAGGGTATGGAAGAATTCAGCTCCACTAGAAATGCACTGAAGGAAGGAATCTCAGGGCTCCTTTGTGCTCCAGACAGACCACACAGGTACTTTGGGCTTAGGATGTGACAATCTTGTAATGATTTGCAGGATCTTGCAGTGAGTCAGAAATGGTTCACTAAAGAGCAGTACATAGCAAGGTACAACTCCCCTATCCCCTGAAATATTCAGCATTTCACCATGGGCTCCCCAGAGGTAGGATATTTCTTTACACTTAAAAACCCAGTTCAGTAAAGCATTTAAGTGGATACTCAATAGTAAACAGACAAATCAAGCACACATTGCTGCTCTGGAAGGCAAAATCTGCCTTGAACCATGATGCAAGGCACTCCCTTCCCAGCAGCACCACTAAGTCAACTGTTGTGGCTCCAGCTGCCAGCTCTTTCTCCTCCATCCCCAGGATTCACAAAACTTCCCGTAAAGTTCAATGCTAAAGCACGAGAATGAAAGGAATCCCTCTGCAGAAGGTCAAAACTCACTCCTGGCTTGCCTCACTTTATTGCCTGCTGTAATTCCTATGATTTCTCCTTCTGGCAAAACTCCATTGTCTTAAAATAGACCATCTCTGAAAGGGCAGTCATTAGAGTCAGCAGTTTATTTTGAACAGAGAGAAGTACCAGGCATTTCAGGAGCCTGACAGCTGCTTCTTTTCAACCCTGCAATCAAGACAAATCTTTTGAGCACATTTCTCTGCTGAACATCTTTCTGGCTGAAGCTGATGCTCCTGTCATTTTCCTTTCATGTGTCCAATTAGATGAAAGAATTTTGCACGGAGTTTCCTGTAATGGCATTTATTGTCACATCTTCTTTTTTCATGTGGGCACTTACATAGCTGTTTGGCAATGACATGCAAGTAGAACTGAGCTCAGATAATTGATGTAGTATGACAGAGGCTGTCTTTAGGAGTCTTTCCATTTCTTACACTCTGTTCCAGGGAGTTTTCACCACTGTGTTGTACTCTTGCTTGCCATGGTACTTCCTACAGTAGGAAATACATTGGAATAAACTTCCAAGGGAGGTGGTGGATTTTCCTACATTAGACAGTTTCAAGGCCCAGCTTGAAAGGGTTCTGGGTTGTCTCATTTAAACTATATTCTTACCCTGAAAGGTTGGACTAGATGATCCTTGAAATCCCTTCCAAACTGGTATTCTATGAATGTCTATCAATATCTGAGGGGTGGGTGTCAGGAGGAGGGGGCCAGGCTCTTTTCGGTGGTTCACAGTGATAAGACAAGGAACAATGGGTTCAAACTAGAACATAGAAGATTTCAGCTCAGCATGAGGAGAAACTTCTTTCCAGTGAGGATAACAGAGCACTGGAACAGGCTGCCCAGGGGGGTTGTGGAGTCTTCTTCTCTGGAGACTTTCCAAACCCACCTGGATGCATTCCTGTGCAGACTACCCTAAGTGATGCTGCTCTGGCAGGGGGCTTGGACTTGATGATCTCTTGAGGTCCCTTCCACCTCTAATATACTGTGAGACTGTGAATCTATCAAAAATTGTCCTAAGAATTAATGGAAGTTTGTGCCAGGCTACATCCAGCCCAGGAGGGGGTGGGCTGAAAAGAGCCTAGCCCCCAGGGTGGACAAAGAAACCTGACCCAGGTGGGCAGAGAGATTTGGTCCCCTCTTCCCAGGGGCAGGGGTCTCTGGGTCAAAGTCTATTCCACTCCCTTCCTTTTACTCAAATGTCTTTTATATTTTGTTAAACTTACCTTTTTACTTCCAAATTGACTCAAGACTGTTTCTTTCATAATTTGCTGTGTCCAGTTCTGGAGCCCCTATGACAAGAGGGATATGGACATGCTGGAAGGTGTCCAGAGAAGGGCCACCAGGATGAGCAGAGGGCTGGAGCACCTCTCCTATGAGGACAGACTGAGAGAGTTGGGGCTGTTCAGTCTGGAGAAGAGAAGGCTCCGAGGTGACCTTCTTGTGGCCTTCCAGTATCTGAAGGGGGCTACAAGAAAGCTGGGGAGGACCTTTTTAGGATATCAGGTAGTGACAGGACTAGGGGGAATGGAATAAAGCTGGAAGTGGGGAGATTCAGGCTGGAGGTGAGGAAGAAGTTCTTCACCATGAGAGTGGTGAGAGCCTGGAATGGGTTGTCCAGGGAGGTGGTTGGGGCCCCATCCCTGGAGGTGTTTGCAGCCAGGCTGGATGAGGCTCTGGCCAGCCTGATGTAGTGTGAGGTGTCCCTGCCCATGGCAGGGGGGTTGGAACTGGATGATCCTTGTGGTCTCTTCCAACCCTGACTGATTCTATGATTCTATAATTTTACCTCTCTTTAATCCTGCCTAATTTGTTTTCCCCTGCTGGGAAAAAGAGAGAGGGGAGGCAATCTGAATCTGTTCCATTTGGGCTTTTGGACTCTGAGAAAGCTTAAACCACAACAGAGGCTTAAGGAGATTAAGTCATTAGGGCTTTTGCTAGGGGAGCACAGCATTACCCACATCTTTACAGCTTAGCACGTGCCTAAATGCTTTAAACAAGTGTGGCTGAAGGAAGGAGAGAGATTACCCCTCCCAAAATGCTGCATAATTAAAGCTGAAACAACCATATGCCCCTTCCAGGGCATGGAGAAAAACAGGACCTGCTGTCTCACCCTAGCTTTCTATGCGTGTACATGATTTCAATCCCTGCCTCCCATATGTCCTTTTGCAATCCTCCATCTCACTCTCAGATGCTTTTACAGTCACTGCTGATGTATTCTGTGAAAAACAAAGGCACTATTAAGGAGACACAGCATCTTCCCTGGGCTGACTTCATCTCTTCATCTCAAACTCACCCCACTTTACCTCATTTCCAACCAGCACTTTAAAGGGAACTCAACTTGGAAAGCTGTTTTTCAAGTGCTTTTTAAGGGTGTTGCTGCTCAGGAAATTTTCCTTATCGTGATGGTGTTGACTCAGAGCAGTGCAGGGCAGATGGAGGGAAGGAAGCAAGGCCACCAGCTTAGCACCAGGACTTCTCTGCACCACAAGGACAAGCCAGTTTGTGATGGTTTGAAACTGTCTTTTTAATTTTTGTTTGCAAAGTTCAAGCAGAGAAAGTGAAAGAGTGTAAATAAGTCACTATTGGGTGTAAGAAAGCAAAATACTGATTGTTCTAAACACTTCCATTGGATAGATAGAAATGTTTAAGAATTATTACTCAAAACAAAGTTGGGGCACTCTGCAGTCTGCAGTCGGGGCAGCTTGCTGGGGTGTCTGGTTGCTGTTTCTTCTTCTCTTCTGGCTGAAGACAACACACTGACCTTGGTGAGCTAAGTTAACAACTTTCTGCTCTAACTAACTCTGCTTTCTGCCAGAGGGGGCCTGGGGGGGAGGCCCCTGGGAGAGAGCCCTTGGGAAAGGTCCCCTTTGGGGGGAAGCAAAGGGAGCTTGGTTGTGCTTTTCTGTTGATTGTATATATTTGTACATGTTGTGAATGTTGTATATTTGTACATATTCATTGCATTTCATCATAGATTGTAGATTCTGCTTGTAAATACAGCTTGCATTTGCTTCCAGACTGAGCTAGCCTGGTTATTGTTGGTGTGGGGGGATTTCAGCTCACACTGACACACCAGTTGTAGTGTTCACAGCCATGCCCTAGGGAAAGTCAGTGAAAGATGTAATAGTGGAGTGTTTCCTTTTAGTTGTAAAGATGCAAACATCTTCAGCCAAGCAGGAGATTTTAAGTGTCTATGTCACAGCAGAGGTGTAAATACAAGCAGAAATGCCGCCACACCTCCAGATTACTTTGCCTACAGTTCAGCTCCTGTAAGTGGCACAAGAACATAGAGCACTGACAGTCTGCTTGCTGTCACTCTTTCTGCATGGTTGCAGATGAAGATACAAGGCAAAAGGTGGAGTCTCCTGAACCTTAGAAGCCATTAAAGAAAAAAAAAAAAGACTTCTTGGGGACTTTTGTATCTGTTTCCATTACAATAACTTCTGAGCCTGAACACACACTTGTGGTTTTTGCTAGTCTACTAACTCTCCTGTTTTTCCTTAGCTACTGTCAGAAGTTTGTGCCAGTGTCATTTGGCAGGCCTGGCCCTTGGAGGAAGCTGTTCCTTCTCCTGCTGACAGCTGCATTGGCCTTTTCCACTGCCAAGGCTTTTGAAGAGGTGAAGACAAGGAAACTGGCAGCTGTGTTGAAAAAGATTTATTCAGCAGTTTGTTACCTCAGAATCACAGACCCACGTAGGCTGAAAGGAGCCTCCTGAGGCTGCCTGCTGAGACCCCTGCTTAAAGCTGGGCCAGTGAGAGCAGATTGCTCAGCCAAGCTTCAAAATCTCTGAGGATGAAGACTCAACAACCTACATCATCCTGTACTGCTATTTCACCCCTTTCATAACAAAATATCTTTCCTTATTTTGATGGCAGTTTGTTCAGTTCCAGTTTGTGCCCACTGCACCTTATTGTAGTCCTGTCCACTGCACTGCTAAGCAGTCAGCATCATCTTCTCTATACCACTTCATCTGCTGGCCCTCTGCAGGGTTTATTCCAGCATTTCTGTGTCTTTATCTTCACCATGAGGGTGGTGAGACACTGGAACAGGTTGCCCACAGAGGCCAACTACAAGCTGCAAACTTGTTCTCATATGTGAGCCAAGAAAAACAGCCTGCATGAGACAGGTCATTCAGACATGCTGGCACCTATTATAAGAATGATTTTAGCTTATATATGGGGCTGGGTTCTATTGGTTGAATGAAAGACAAGAAAGGGTATTTAAACAGCTACTTAAGGCAACAGAGCAAGATTGAAAGATTAGGGGGGTAGGGATTCTGTTAGGGACTACAATTTCTTCTGTTAAAGGCTTCTGGGACTTTTTCTGTAAAGGACTCTCTAAGACTCTGTCATGCTGGGGATTCTGCAATGCTGTAATAAAGGACTTCTGGGATTCTCTACTCCCTGCATACCTGGAATTTTGTTATGGAGTAGTAATGGGGTTCATGCCTTATCATTCATAGTATCACAGTATCAAGGCACCTCAAGAGATCATCAGGTCCAACCCCCCTGCCAGAGCAGGATCACTTAGGGTAGTCTGCACTGGAATGTATCCAGGTGGGTTTGGAAAGTCTCCAGAGAAGGAGACTCCACAACCCCCCTGGGCAGCCTGTTCCAGTGCTCTGTCACCCTCACTGTGAAGAAGTTTCTCCTCACATTGAGGTGAAACCTTCTATGCTCTAGTTTGAACTCACTGTTCCTTGTCTAATTACTGTGCACCACTGAAAAGAGCCTGGCCCCCACTCCTCAGATACTTGCACACATTCATCACCCAATGGCCTCCTCTTAACAGAGGCTGCTATAGTGGTGGTGTAAGCAGTGCTGCACTGAAGAGTCTGCTCTGGAAGTTACACTTCCAGTCACGAGAGGTCAGCCAGCACTGTCGCTGCAGTCCTACCTGCATCCACCCCCACACCACTGTAACCCCTGACAGTGAGGTCTCAGTCAGATCAGCAGCACCGAGTAGCCCATGCTTAATCAAAACCCCATCTACTTTTAATGCTCAAATGCTAATTTACAATTGCTAGTGTCATAGGAGGCATCTAGCTGAAATTTAGAGTGTTCAGGGTGGGTGGTGAATCACTGAACTGCCTTCAGAAGCTTCCTTGAGGCAGCTGTTCCTCTGCCTGCAGTGTTTCCTTCCAAGGATATTCCATTTCCTTCCAAGGATACCCTATTGAATTTCCTTTCTTTTTTTTTTTTTTTTAATTTTTCTTTTTGACTGGAAGGACAGTGAGTACTTACAATCTGTTGCTGCTCATTGTGCCTCTGGTAGCCAAAAAAAACCCCAAAAAACCACACCAAAAATACCCTTCATCTGTGCAGAAAGATCACTAGCTGTATTGCATTGCCTGTAATATTTTATCAGAATGAATTTTAAGTAAGTCAAGAAGCTCATGCAAATAAAGATGCCCTAAAAGTTTACTCTTTTTGGAAATAGCTACTTTTTGCTAAGAGTTACCTGCTTCCTAGTTCTTCACTTATGAGACCAAACAATGCAATGGCAAAGGGCCATGAGGTGAACAGTTCAGTACAAGCAGCAATGAGGAGTAAAACCATGCCCTGTGGGTCTAGGCAGTGACTGACATTTTGGTTACAAATAATAGAATCATAGAATCACCTGGGTTGGAAGGGATCTCTAAAGGTCATCTAGTCCAACCCCCCTACAGTCAGCAAGGACATCCTCAACTAGAGCAGGTTGCTCAGAGCTCTATGTCAAGCTTCACCTTGAATATCTCCAGGGATGGGACCCCAACTACCTGTCTGGGCAGACTGTTCTAGTGCTCAACCACCCTCATTGTTAAGAACTCAGTCCCACGTCCAATCTAAATCTACTCTTCTCTAATTTAAAACCACTGCCCCTTTTCCTATCACTGCAGGCCTCCATAACCAGCCCCCCTCCAGCCTTCATTGCAAATCCCCTTCAGGTATTGTAAGGCCATTATTAGGTCTGGAGAGAAACTCTTATTTTCCCTTGTATATGATATACTGCTGGTTTAAGCACAAATGTTGTTGAATCTCCTGGATTAAAGAAGAATTTTTAAAGATGTTTGCTGGAGGAACAGATTCAATGGGTGGCATTTTCATCCTCACTTGTTATTAAGGGCAGAGGATGGCAGGATGGTTTTCTTAGCCCTGGATTCCCAAAGAGCATGGCCATATTCCAAGCCCTGTGTGTGTAGCTCTGCTGTGTGTTCCTCTTCAGCCTGGATCTTCTTTCCAGCAACCTTGAGTAAAAAAGTGACACATTACAGTTTAAAACACTTGCAGCAGCACTTAGGAGAAATCAAGCCCTTCAGAGCAGCATGCATCCATGCACCTCACTGGCATTCATTTTGGAAACTGGTCATTTTTATGAATGAAGAGTGGCTCATACAGTCTGATCCAAAGCTCACTGAGATCAAGTGGAACATTCATAGAATCATAGAATTGTCAGGGTTGGAAGGGACCTCGAGGATCATCCGGTTCCAACCCCCCTGCCATGGGCAGGGACACCTCACACTACATCAGGTTGGCCAGAGCCACATCCAGCCTGGCCTTAAAAACCCTCTAGGGATGGGGCCTCAACCACCTCCTTGGACAACCTGTTCCAGTGTCTCACCACCCTCATGGTGAAGAACTTCTTCCTATCATCCAATCTGAATCGACCCATCTCTAGCTTTTCTCCACTCCCCCTAGTCCTATCATTACCTGACACTCTAAAAAGTCCCTCACCAGATTTTCTGTAGACTTCCTGCAGATACTGGAAGGCCACAAGAAGGTCACCTCAGAGCCTTCTCTTCTCCAGACTGAACATCCCCAACTCTGTCAGCCTGTCCTCATAGGAGAGGTGCTCCAGCCCTCTGCTCATCCTGGTGGCCCTTCTCTGGACACGTTCCAGCATGTCCATATCCCTCTTGTAATAGGGGCTCCAGAACTGGACACAGCAAATTATGAAAGAAACAGTCTTGAGTCAGTTTGGAAGTAAAAAGGTAAGTTTAACAAAATATAAAAGACATTTGAGTAAAAGGAAGGGAGAGGAATAGACTTTGACCCAGAGACCCCTGCCCCTGGGAAGAGGGGACCAAATCTCTCTGCCCACCTGGGTCAGGTTTCTTTGTCCACTAGGGGGCTAGGCTCTTTTCAGCCCACGCCCTCCTGGGCTGGGTGGAACCTGGCACAAACTTCCATTAATTCTTAGGACATTTTTTTGATAGATTGTCTCAGCCTGTCCTCATAGGAGAGGAACTCCAGCCCTCTGATCATCCTCATGGCCCTTCTCTGAACACATTCCAGCATCTTCCTTGTAATAGGGGCTCCAGAAGTGGACACAGTACTCTGGTGGGGACTCACCAGAGCTGAGCAGAGTGGGAGAATCACCTCCCTTGACCTGTTGGCCACACTCTTTTCATGCAAACCAGGATCTGGTTGGCTTTCTGGGCTTCAAGTGCACATTGGTGGCTCATATTGAACTTCTCATCCACCAGCACCCCCAAGTTCTTTTCTTCAGGGCTGCTCTCAAGCCAGTCACTGCCCAGCCAGTATCAGTGCTTGGGATTGCCCTGATCTGATTGCATCGAGGGCACTGGGCTTTGTCTTGTTTAACCTCATGAGGTTGGCTTGTGCTCACCTCTCCAGCCTGTCAAGGTCCCTCTGGATGGATTCCTTCCCTCCAGCCTGTCTGCTGCACCACACAGCTTGGTGTTGTCAATGACACTTTCCATGTCACCAACCAAGATGTTGAACTAGACTGGTCCCAGTACTGATCCCTGAGGGACTCCACTTGTCATTGGCTTCCTCTTGGACATGGACCTATTGACAGCCACTCTTTGGGAGTGGTCATCAAGCCAGCTCTCTATCCACTGAATGCTCCATCCATCAAACCCATACTTTGCCATCTCGGAGACCAGGATGTCATGCAGTGTCAAAGGCTTTGCTCAGGACCTTTTGGTTTGACTAGATTTGGGTCAGCTGAGTGACAAACTGAAGGGGTTTGCACACATCTAGTGAGAGCATGGAGACAATTAATATCTTACCAGAAAAAGAAATGTGTCTACAAGATCCTGTTCTAAGGGGTTGCCTCTTGCCCTCGTAAGATAGTCTGCCACCTGCTTTCCTGCCTCAACAATGAAATGAACTCGAAGGATTAGCTCCTTAAAAAAAGTATAAATACATGCCATGAAAAAAAAACCCTGCCATTCCCTGATGTTTTCTGTTACTGAATCCTTTAATAATTGAAACTGCTCTGCCAAGAACAATTCACAGGCTCCTTGGCAATTTACCAAAGTGTCTGAAAGGCTGCAGCTTCTTCACTTGCTACAAGCTTTAGCACCAATTTACAGTGATCTCAGAAATTACATAGGGAATATGCAGAATTCCTGTGTGTGTTCATCCTATTAAAATTATTGCTCCAATAGAAGGATCATTTGTCAATTCAGTGGGAGAATCTGCTTTTAAATTACCTCTCTTCTCAGCTAAGTATACATATATAAAAAAATATATATATATAATTATATATATATAATTTGTTCTTTAAAAACCAAACCAACACCCAAAAACAGAGAGAAAAGGTTTGGTTTTGGTTGGGTTCTGGTTGTTTTGGTTTGGTTTGGTTTGGTTTATTGATGATCTGGATGAGAGGATTGAGTCAGTCATCAGTAAATTGGCAGATGACACCAAGTTGGGAGCAGGTATTGATCAGTTAGAAGGTAGAAGGGCTCTGCAGAGGGACCTTGACAGGCTGGACAGATGGGCAGAGTCCAACATGATGGCATTCAACAAATCCAAGTGCCGGGTGCTGCACTTCGGCCACAACAACCCCATGCAGAGCTACAGGCTGGGGTCAGAGTGGCTGGAGAGCAGCCAGGTGGAAAGGGACCTGGGGGTGCTGAGTGACAGCAGCTGAACATGAGCCAGCAGTGTGCCCAGGTGGCCAAGAGAGCCAATGGCATCCTGGCCTGGATCAGGCATAGTGTGGCCAGCAGGAGCAGGGAGGTCATTGTACCCCTGTACACAGCACTGGTTAGACCACACCTTGAGTACTGTGTCCAGTTCTGGGCCCCTCAGTTTAAGAAGGACATTGAGATACTTGAACATGTCCAGAGAAGGGCAATGAGGCTGGGGAGAGGCCTTGAGCACAAGCCCTATGAGGAGAGGCTGAGGGAGCTGGGGGTGTTTAGCCTGGAGAAGAGGAGGCTCAGGGGAGACCTTATTGCTGTCTACAACTACCTGAAGGGAGGTTGCAGCCAGGAGGGGTTTGGTCTCTTCTCCCAGGCAACCAGCACCAGAACAAGAGGACACAGTCTCAAGCTGCGCCAGGGGAAGTTTAGGCTGGAGGTGAGGAGAAAGTTCTTCACAGAGTGGTTGGCCATTGGAATGTGCTGCCCAGGGAGGTGGTGGAGTCACCATCCCTGGAGGTGTTCAAGAGGGGATTGGACGTGGCACTTGGTGCCATGGTTTAGTGGTCATGAGGTCTTGGGTGACAGGTTGGACTTGATGATCCTTGAGGTCTTTTCCAACCTTTTGTTTCTGTGATTCTGCGATTCTGTTTTGTTTTGTTTTGTTGGTTTGTTTTTTCCCACAAATTACTAAGAAGAGCCCTTTCTGACATTGTTTTGCCCTGTTTTCCTGTGCTGTAGCACTATTAATGTCAGTGAGTTTGATAGATCCTTTTTTACCCCAGGTCAGTAGAGACCAGACCCACTGAGGACAGAGCCTGAAGTATATTTAATAACACCTTGGTCATCCCCTAAGAATATCCCAGGCCAGCTCACAAAGGCTAAAAAGCCCAACAAAGGGAATGTTACTATTGATTAGACTAATGGAAGAAAAGCTACAGCCATGAGCCTAGGCTCCCCTCAGAAGATGCTATTTCTGAACCTGTCAATCAGAGATTTGGGCAGAATTTCCTGCTGCAGATTACCTGGATTTGATGGCAGCAAGGATTTATCTTTACTTAAAAACAATACAGGTCAGGGTCAAATGCCCAAAATGGCAAGTAGTGCTTCACAGTTTGTATCTGTCAACGTCAAGTCTCTTCTTTGCTTCCCTGAATCAATGTGGCCTCATCCAGTGTGCCTATGGGAAACCTGTCCTGGCTTACATCCTCCCCCCAACATGTACCAAACCTCTCTGGATACACATAGAATCATAGAATTGTCAGGGACCTCAAGGATCATCTAATTCCAAACCCCCTGCCATGGGTAGGGACATCTCACACTAGATTCTCAGAGCCACATCCAGCCTGGCCTCAAAAATCTCCAGGGATGAAGCTTCTACTTCTCCCTGGGCAACCTGTTCCAGTGTCTCACCACCCTCATGGTGAAGAACTTCTTCCTAACATCTGTGTCTACGCACTTCTAGTTTTGCTCCATTCCCCCTAGTCCTGTCACTACCCTACAGCCCAGAAAGTCCCTCCCCAGCTTTCTTGTAGGCCCCCTTCAGATACTGGGAGGCTACAACAAGGAGCCTTCTCCTCTCCAGACTGAACAGCCCCAACTCTCTCAGTCTGTCCTCATAGGAGAGGAATTCCAGCCCTCTATGAGGAATTCATCCTCATGGCCCTTCTCTGGACACATTCCAGCACATCCAGATCTTTCTTGTAATAGGGGCTCCAGAACTGGATATGGTGCTCCAGAACTGGATATGGTGCTCCAGAACTGGATATGGTACTCCAGGTGGAGTCTCACCAGAGTGCAGCAGAGGGGGAGAATCTCCTCCTTCAACCTGTTGGCCACACTTCTCTTGATGCAGCCCAGGCGCTGGTTGGCTTTCTGGGCTGCAAGTGCTCACTGACAGCTCCTGTTGAGCTTCTCATCCACCAGCACCCCCAAGTCCTTTTCCTCAGGGCTGCTTTCCAGCCAGTCACTGCCCAGCCTGTATTGTGCTTGGGATTGCCCTGACCCAGATGGAGGGCCTTGCACTTGCACTTGTTGAACCTCATGAGGTTGGCTTGGGCCCACTTCTCCAGCCTGTTAAGGTCCCTCTGGATGGATCCCTTCCCTCCAGAATCTCAGCCACACCACACAGCTTGGTGTCATCAGCAGACTTGCTGAGGGTTGCTTGGTGTCATCAGCAGTGCAGAAATGACATGAAGACTGGCCGTTGTTAACCCAAAAAGCTAGTCTGGACAAGCCTTTATGAGAATAAAAGCTGCTCTGACACATATCATAGGCATCCACAAGGTGTTTCCTGGCTTCTGTTCATCTTTATTGTGTGTGGAGGTGCTTATTACCACGTGGATATAACTCCAGCTTGTCAAACTGTAATTTGTCTGCTTCCCAAATGAAGATGGACAATAGGAATATGGCTATTTTCCCAGCTCACAGTGCAGTGCTGGCCATGTGTTACAGAGAGTCTTGATACTCTCTAATCAAATAATAATGCAAATGTAATTAGCTCATTAAGAAAACATTAAACCTCTGCTGTCAGGGCCAGACATGATTCAGTAGTTTCATTGTTCGCATCCAGCCGGGCAATGCAACTTGCAAACTTTCTTTTCATTGGGTTGTAGCTTACACAAAGCATATGAAAACCTCAGATGCACAATTAAACAGTGTGAAGTAGGCTATAAAGTAAGTAAGGCTTAGTTCCGTTTCTACTAAGCTCTTTTTCCAGGCTTAGATCTATCATAGAATCAGAATCAGCCAGGGTTGGAAGGGACCACAAGGATCATCCAGTTCCAACCCCCCTGCCATGGGCAGGGACACCTCACACTACATCAGGCTGGCCAGAGCCTCATCCAGCCTGGCTGCAAACACCTCCAGGGATGGGGCCTCAACCACCTCCCTGGACAATCCATTCCAGGCTCTCACCACTCTCATGGGGAAAAACTTCCTCCTCACCTCCAGCCTGAATCTCCCCACTTCCAGCTTTATTCCATTCCCCCTAGTCCTGTCAGCACCTGATAGCCTAAGAAGTTCCTCCCCAGATTTCACTGATTGCAACCTCAAGGAGGTATCTGGGTTGATGCAGATTGCTGCCTCCTGTCTGGTTGTCCCTGAGGCTGCAACACCCATTCTGTTCTTTGCCTTGCTTCAAAGGCTCTTTGCTCCTCATCCTGCAAACCCCCAGCTCTTACCTTCCTTCTGAGTAAAGCAAACACAGAAAAAGCTTACAGCAGCCATAGCCTGGGAGAGTGTCAGAATGACTATTCTTGAAAAATACAGATTTTATTTCAGTGAAATCTGAAAAGGGTTAGGGCTGACCATTCTCTTAGTGAACATAAAGATGAAAAGAGTGGAAAACCCACAAAAGCTGAAAAGAGTGGGAAACTCAGAAATCATCCATTTATGATTTTAGCTGGTCAAAATTCAGATTTTTGATAGGGAGGGTAATTCTGATGTTTACAAGAAAAAAAAATAGTCAAGTGTCCTGAAATATAGTCAACTGAGGTTGAGTTTTCTTGAGCAGTGGGACCCTAACAAAAATCTCATGCTCCTTACTTTCCCTCCTTTTCTGCTAATAGAGATGTCTTCCTATAGAGTGCTTTGATTTCCCTAGAGATGAAATCTCCTAACAGTGAAGAGTGGTCTGCCAGAAAATGCACAACCAATATGCCAATTTTAGTAACACCAAAGAAAAAGTATCTTTCCAGCAGGAAAAAAAAAAAAAAGGTTAGTTTAGCCCTCAGATTTCCCTGTAGCTGTTTTTTGCACTGCTCTCTACTTTAGGGCTGTGGTGCAATGCCAGGTATTTTGATGGAAGTCTCTCTGCTACACTAATGCTGGTAGAGCTCTTACAGTCAATGCCTGTCCAACCTTTGGTCTTCACACTAATGTAATTAATCATAACATCAATGAATGATAAGGAAACCTCTCACTGGGGACTTGTTTCACAAGGGAGAAATTCTGATCTCTGCCATCTGGCTGTGCAGGAAGAGTAACGCTGCTGCTGGCAGGCTACTCAACAGAGGGAGCAGAGGTGTGCCATGCAGGCATAGCTCAGGGCTCCCATCCTCTCAGAATGTGGCTGTGTGAGAATTGGCTGTGCTTGGTCAGATGAAAACTATCCAGTGTTAGTCAAGCACCTTTGTTTGGCAAGTCAATATTCACAGAAGCACTGAATGCAAATGGGGCTGTGGCATAACTGTCAATAAAATCCTTCTAATATGAGATGAAAAGCTCTAAGCACTAGGAGACCGCAGTAAAAGACAAGAAGAACATTTCCCACCATCCAGGGATACAGATGAGGCAGCGTGTGCCAGCGTAACAACTGTAGGAGTGCAATACTTTATGTAGGGAAGGGACACAGATAGGTGGGGAGAAAATAGAGTGAGTGAATCTGCTGCCAGAAGGTTCAGCAACATCTGCAGAGCCTGATGTGTGGTGCTAATGCATCCCTCCCCCAAGCACAAATCCAGGCTGGGCAGTGACTGGCTGGAGAGCAGCCCTGAGGAGAGGGACTTGGGGGTGCTGGTGGATGAGAAGCTCAACAGGAGCAGTCAGTGTGCACTTGCAGCACAGAAAGCCAACCAGAGCCTGGGCTGCATCAAGAGAAGTGTGGCCAGCAGGTCAAGGGAGGTGATTCTCCCCCTCTACTCCACTCTGGTGAGACCCTACCTGGAGTACTGCATCCAGTTCTGGAGACCTATTACAAGAGGGATATGGACATGCTGGAAGGTGTCCAGAGAAGGGCCACCAGGATGATCAGAGGGCTGGAGCACCTCTCCTATGAGGACAGACTGAAAGAGTTGGGGCTGTTCAGTCTGGAGAAGAGAAGGCTCTGAGGTGACCTTCTTGTGGCCTTCCAGGATCTGAAGGGGGCCTACAAGAAAGCTGGGGAGGGACTTTTTAGGATCTCAGGTAGTGATAGGACTAGGGGGAATGGAATAAAGCTGGAAGTGGGAAGATTCAGGCTGGATGTGAGGAAGAAGTTCTTCACCATGAGAGTGCTGAGAGCCTGGAATGGGTTGTCCAGGGAGGTGGTTGAGGCTCCATCCCTGGAGGTGTTTGCAGCCAGGCTCTGGCCAGCCTGATGTAGTGTGAGGTGTCCCTGCCCATGGCAGGAGGGTTGGAACTGGATGATCCTTGTGGTCCCTTCCAACCCTGACTGATTCTATGATTCTATGATTCTAACTTTGAGACTCTGTCCTCTCATATTGGTTCCTCACAATCTTCAATGAGCAATTGGATCATTCACTTACTTGCACCAAATTTTAGAGAAGTATGACGTGAAGGTCAGGAACTGAAGAAAAAAAGTGTCAAATATGTCAGTGTCCTTGGAATAAATAAATTACTCAAATGATTGTTTTCCTTCTTCTTTGCAGCTCACCTGCAACCTCGTAAGCTCTGTGCAGGTAATTTCTTGGTCTAACAGTGACTGAGTAGAAAAACCCAACAAGTACTCCTGAGAAGACTTCCAGTTCCAAGTCATGATCTGAATGTGATGGTAGGGCCAAACAGGCCCAGAACTTGTCTAAACAGGTCTAGCCCCAGGCCCCCTCTTCCCCCTCCCTCTGGGGGAATTTTTGGCTCGAGATAGACAATGGGGCTAGGAGTCTGTAAGTCTAGTGCCAGACTTGCCTGGGCACACCCTGGGGGCCAGGAAAACTAAGTGCACCTGTTTTATGTGGGTCTGACCTTGTGACACACCTATTGACCTGTCTGTGTGTCTGACCATGTTTGGCAAAACTCGATTCCATTGGTCAAGGTATTGTGTTTCTGTCTTCCAGTCTTTTCTACCATTGGTCACTAGCTGTCTTCGGATGTTATTAATATAAGCTGAAATGGTAAACAAGTTGCCTTGTTCTGTACCTGAAAAGACAACAAGAGCTGCTCTCAAGGTTACAGCTAAAACAAAAGCTCTTACAGCAGTCAAGCTGTACAGCTGTAGAGTGAAAAGGTGCAGGGACGAGAGCTGGTCCAGACCCATGAGTCTTGCCCTGCACTTCAGAAAGCTACCCCCAGCCGCAGCTTGCTGCCAGCCATGCCAGCTGCCTGCCTGTACCATGCAGAAGGGACCTTTCCCTCAGAGCAGGAGCTGCCCAGAGAAGCCCCAGCTAGGAAAAGCAATGCATCCCTCTGTCCTGAAGGGTCAAACCCCAAAACATGCCCTAGATCAGACAATAAGCTAAGCACCTATTGTCTAACCTGGATACTTCCTGGGGTCCAGATGGTCCAGGCAAATGTGTAGCACATGTAATTAACTTTGTAACACAGCTGTGAACTGTGTGTGCTCCTGGCCATGTTTGGATATGCCCCATCCCACAGGTTAAGCTATCAGGTGTCTCAGTTACCAAAGGGCATTAATTGTCTTCACACAGAATTTAAACCATCTGATATGGTTTAAATTTACCTTGTTCTTACCACAAAAGAGACAAGAGCCAAACACTGCTGGAGCAGCAGCTGAAGAGCTTGTCCTAACAAGCAACAACTACACCCAGGCCTTGTACCTGGACCAAGGCAGAAAGGAGAAAAGCTCCAAGAGAATTGAATCCAAGAAGAGCCATGGAAAGACTGCAGCCTGGCAATAGGGCACACAAGGGAGAGGCCCCCTAGCATTCTCTGAACCAAGGGCAAGGTCCAGATCATGAACTGGGCACAAGAAGAGAGAGGCCCCTTAGCCTTCTCTGAACCAGGGGCAACTCAAATTATAGTCACAGTGTCTGGGAAGATATCAGACAGTGGAGCAAGTCACGAGTCTGCAGCTAACCTGCTACAGAATCCTATCTGTGGGAAACTGGAGATCACAGCACCTTTATTTCCAATTTGAATCTCTGCATTGGGAATTCTTAGCTCTGTGCTTAAGTTGTCTTCATGTGTGAAATGCATCACTCACAACTGAATAACAGAACCTGAAAATGCACTTCGTAAATAAGTTACAGCAGCGTTTGAAGATACCACCACCAGGAAATATTAAATATAAAATATATAAAAATATACATTTTCTTACACCCTCTCAGCAGCAAAGCTACAAAGTTGGGCATTTTTTTCCCCAGCAACAGCATCTAGCCCAGCGGACGTCATCTTCGCTTTGCTTTCCCACGCTCTTTCAAATTAGCCCGGACAGATAAGGTACTAAAAGCAGCACAGCCATGAGTAAACCCCTCAGATTTAGTTTTCTCTCGAGTCTCTGCTTGAAAAGTTCTGTTGCCTAGAGTCCCCTTATGGGTGAGTCAGCATTTTGCCAAGGAATCTGTTTCCTATTTTAAATTACTGTTGCATTTCTGGTTTTGCTCAAGCTGTTTAAATTGTCTGTTTCCTGTGTAACAACAATCCTCACTATCAATACAGACTGGGGGATGAGGTGATAGAAAGGACCCATGTGGAAAAGGATTTGGGGGTGCTGATGGATGAGAAGCTGGACATGAGCAGGCAGTGTGAGCTTGCAGCACAGAAGGCAAATCACATCCTGGGCTGCATCAAAAGATGCATTGCCAGCAGATCCAGGGAGGTGATTCTGACACTTTGCTCTGCTCTGCTGAGACCTCACCTGGAGTACTGTGTGCAGGTCTGGAGCCCTCAATATAGGAAGGACATAGGCCTGATGGAGAGGGTCCAGAGCAGGGGTTGGAGCACCTCTGCTATGAGGACAGGCTGAGGGAGCTGGGGTTGTTCAGCCTGGAGAAGAGGAGGCTCCAGGGAGACCTAATAGCAGCCTACCAGTACCTGAAGGGGGCATACAGGAAGGATGGGGAGAGACTGTTTACAAGGGCCTGCAGTGACAGGACAAGGGCCAATAGCTTCAAACTAGAGAAGGGCAGGTTTATATTTGATATTAAGAAGAAATTCTTCACTATGAGGGTGGTGGAACAGGTTGCCCAGGGAGGTGGTTGAGGCTCCTTCCCTGGAGATATTCAAGGTGAGGCTTGAGGAGACCCTGGGCAACCTGATCTAGTTGGGGATGTCCCTGTTGACTGTGGGGAGGTCAGACTGGATGACCTTTGGAGGTCCCTTCCAGCCTGGACCATTCTATGAAATAACCACGATCGAACACTACAAACCTGTAAATAGGTTTTACAAAATTTTTTGGCAGGATTTTTGCATGAATAAAGTTATTAATATTTTTACTAATCATTCCACCAATTATTAAATATTAATAAATTTTAACACCAAACCCCCAGAATCAGGAGGCAATCCTTAAAAACTTGGCAAATAATGTTGGATTCTTTTTCTCTCTCTCTCTCTCCCCTGTGCCTTTGCAGCACACATTACTAAGCAGCTCTCTGAAATTCCATTTCACGTCCCGTAACTGCGTTCACAGCCACATCTTGGGGGTGGAGGAGTTAATTGTGTGACCACAATTTGACTGTATAATCATAAGACTGTGCGAACTGGAACTGCAGGAGAAATGCTGCATGCCATTGAAGCTGTATGATAACAGAGGAAGTACTGGGAACGCTGTTGTGCTATCTGTGGGCAGCAGAGCGTTCAGGCAGGAATAGCTCCACGCGCCCACAGCAGGCGATGTCAGCAATTCTAAGAAGTGAAGAGCAGTTTTCATGTTACAAAAGACCATCCTCACAACTTTTTCAGCCATCCATAAACATCAACTCTTACTCCATCCTAATGTGAGTTTCAAAATGTTTTTAAGAAATGGATTCAGCTTGGCCGTGGCAAAATGTTGTCAGCCACCAACCAGGTTATGAACCATGCCAGCTGCTGAACTCTGCAAGCCAGCTGGTCCATGGACAGTCACCGCTGGGGGTTTCTGTTCTAGCCTTTGCAGGAGTTACCCTCTGGAGTTGCCAGGGTCTTCCACCTCCACTGACAGCATCTCCTTGGAGGTCTACCTTGTTCAGTAATACCATCTCATCTTTCTCCTGTTGGGGATTTTTTGTGTTGGGGAATTTTTATGGCACCCCTTGAGGCAACTCCACAAGAGGTATTCTCACCACCTGCTTCAGGCTCTTTCCAGGGAGTCTTTAATCAGCATTGGTGCCTAGAAACGCTGAAATGTCATGGACTGCTGTGGAGAACCAGGACACCTGAGTGATCTGTTCTAGGTGATCCTGTTCTGGCAGGAGGTCTGGACTAGATGATCTTTCAAGGTCCCTTCCAGCCCCTAATATTCTGTGATTCTGTGACCTTCTGGTAATCCCTCTCTGCCTTCAGAAGTGTGTGAATACAGAGCAGCTCTCCACACCCCGGCACTACTCACATCCACAGAGGTATGAAAGGATGAAGTTCAGAAAGGGGTTTCTAAAGGCCCTCTGCCCTCTTTGAAGAACCAGATCATCCCTGTGGCTCAGAATGTTTTGAAGCATTATTGTAAAAGTCCTTAAAAACCACAGCATTTCATTTGCTGTCAGATCACAGCTAAGCAGAAAACGCAGTAGGCAAAGAACTCCCTGCTGAGCCCTAAAGCCACATCTCATTTTTGCAGTGAGTTTACCAAATCAAATCACAGGGTAATTTAGAGAAACTGAAAGCTGTGTAAAGTCTTGCAGGCAATACTTGCTCTCAGATGCAGTAGAGCATCTGGCATTCAACCCTGAGTGAGGAAGGGGTGTATATGGTAGCACAGCAGGCAAGGCTCCAAAGAGCAGTGCAAAGCAGGTAATAAAGATACGCCTGGACAAACACATCTCAAGTCAGCTGAGAACCTGAGCTGAGAAACAGATTCCATCTACGAGGTACAGCCAAGTCTGGGAATGCAATTGCAGGTAAAAGAGTCAGGCAGAGAAACAAATGGACTCCTGCTTGAGAGATTTGCAAATCACATGCCCCATCTGCAGCAAACCCAGCAAGCTAAAATGGATTTGATCTCGCTGAGAAATCTGTAGAGAGGTTATGTTTTCTTTTATTTCCCTGTGGATATACATTTCCACTGCTTTCTCTCCCACCATCTACCAAAAGGACAGATAAGAATGATTGTTGATGGAGTGTAGTGTGAGCAACCTGCTGAAAGGAAGCTGCTGCCTCCACAGTTATGCTGATGTGTGCCTGTGAATTCCTGTCAGAGGCAGGTGGAACCCCATTCTCTCTGTGGGGATTCACTTTCTGCATCAAAAGCGTGTGCAAAGACTTCAAAGTTTTCAAACGGGCCTCTGATTTGGGGCAAGTCAGGTTGCTTGCTTTTGATAAACATTGGCACACCTCACTAATGCCATGGATGATATTTTTCTGATAGAATCACAGAACATTGGAGGTTGGAAGGGACCTCCAGAGATCATCAAGTCCAAACCCCCTGCCAAAGCAGGATCACCTAGGGTAATCTGCACAGGCATGCATCTAGGTGGGTTTTGAAAGTCTCCAGAGAAGGAAACTCCACAACCTCCCTGGGCAGCCTGTTCATCCTCTCTCATTCTCTTCCTTTCTTCCCTCTCTGCTCCCAAGGGAGATAGATGCTCCTGGTCCAGTAACGGTGGGGAAGTATCTCAAGACCTCTTAGGCCTGTCTAGGCCTAATGCCAGGAGGAGAAAGGGGGGGGGTGGGGCAGTCTCAGACCTGGCCAGCCTGAGACTTGCCTGGCAGTGGAGGGGAAGAGTGAGCCCTGGGGATTTTGGGTATACCCTCAGATGGGGACAAGGGAAGAGTGGCAGGTCTTTGGGTGTTGTGTAAGGGACTCTCTATGTTTTGGGATATCTTTGCCACTATGCTTTGTAGTTCTTGTAGTTTCACCAACTGCTTTTCCATTTAAACTTTCCATCACTCTTCAGTCTGTTTGTGTGAGTGTCATTCTTTTGTCCTTCTCGGGGCAAGGGAGGATCTGTCTGGCCACAAACCAGCACAACTGTAAAGAAGTTTCTCCTCATGTTGAGCTGAAATCTTCTATGTTCAAGTTTGAACCCATTGTTCCTTGTCTTATCACTGTGAACCACCAAAAAGAGCCTGGCCCCCTCCACTTGACACCCACCCCTCACATATTGATAGACATTGATCAGATCCCCTCTCAGTCTTCTCTTCTCCAGACTAAACAGCCCCAGGGCTCTCAGTCTCTCTTCACAGGGGAGATGCTCAAGTCCCCTAAGCATCCTCGTGGCTCTTTGTTGGATTCTCTCCAGCTGATCCCTGTCTCTCTTGAACTGGGGACTGCACTGTTTTCCTATGACAGGCTCCAGTCAGGAGAAGACCCTGATTCAGGTTGGTATCTGCACATGCCAAAAATCAGAAACACCCAAAATTAAGGGACACTTATTAATAAGAGACCTTACTGCTCTCATGACTACCTGAAGGGAGGTTGTAGTGAGGTGGGTGTTTGTCTCTTGTCCCTAGTATCAAGTGATAAGACAAGACAAAATGGCCCCAATATTGGATATTAGGAACAATTTCTTTACTGACAGAGTGACCAGGCATTGGAACAGGCTGTCCAGCGAGGTGGTGGAGTCACTGTCCCTGGAGGTGTTCAAAAAACACATAGACATAGCACTGTGGGACATCGTTTAATGGCCAGAGTGCTATTGGAGATATCGTGGGACTCACTGATCTCAGAGATCTTTTCCAACTGAAACAATTCTATGATTCTGTTAATTTTGTTTTCTAATCACTGTCTTTGGAAGAAAAATGGCAAGAGAAACTAGATGGCCATGTTCTTTGAGATGCAATTATATTACCAGGAACACAGAGATACTCTTTATCGACTAGAACGAATAAAGCTGCTCTTAAGCAGCTCTGCTCTCATCTTGTTGATATAACACAGCAATAGATTGGTGATCAAATCTTCCTAAGGCTACCAGAAAGAAAGGCTGTGTTTTGTCACCTCTCTGCACAACACAAACTGGAGACAGACTGAGGGAGTTGGGGCTGTTCAGCCTGGAGAGGAGAAGACTCTGAGGAGACCTTACTGTGGCCTTCCAGTATCTGAAGGGGGCTACAAGAAAGCTGGGGAGGGACTTCTTAGGATGTCAGGATGTGATAGGACTAGGGGGAATGGATGCAAGTTAGAAGAGGGTAGGTTCTGATTGGGTATTAGGAAGAAGTTCTTCCCCATGAGGGTGCTGAGACACTGGAACAGGTTGCCAAGGGAGGTGGTGGAAGCCTCATCCTTGGGAGTTTTTAAGGCCAGGCTGGATGTAGCTCTGAACAACCTGATCTAGTGTGAGGTGTCCCTGCCCATGGCAGGGGGGTTGGAACTGGCTGATCCTTGAGGCCCCTTCCAACCCTGACAATTCTGTGATTCTAACACTATACAGGGAAATGACAAGGTGTGTAACACTCTGTTGCTAGAGACTCTCTGTTTCAAGTTGAGTTTTCCTGGACCAGCTCAGTACAGTCAGCCAGAATTAAAATGGTTTCAGGGGGAGGCTGGACTGCTGAAACACAGCAGTGGCAGACATTTATTTGCTCTTTTATATTATCACCTGTTTCAGGGGATGACCTGCAGCTTGGATTTTCAAAAAAAACCTGTTTAGGGTTCATTAAAATCTGCATGAATTGACATTAATCCTCTAAAGTTGCAGATGCCTTCTGCAGAGGTACCTTGACAATAACTTCCACTAAGTGCTCTTTACTTTTTGCTGCAGTTGAATGTGGACTGATTTTAAAAAGGCAATTTTTTTCTGCATTTGCTGATAATTATCTTGTATTCCATTACTAATTTGTCTAGAAGCATTCTGCAAATGCAAATTAAAACAAGATGGATTATTCTTTTAAATGGAAATTTCACAGTCGAATTACCATGACAGGAAACTGAAGGTAGTGGTGCTTTCTACTTAGATCAAATGTCATACTGCTGAGCAAGATGAAACATTGTATGGCAATGAACATGCCAAAAAAAAAAAAAAGATATTTCTTAATAAACTGTCTCCTGTTCCTCATGCAGTTCCTAACTCACAAGGCCACGTTTTAAACATTTATGCCAAGGAAGCTTGCAGGCAGAATCCAGCAACAGTCTGCTCAGCAGGAGCAATAACTCCTCTTCCTCCTTGTATCTCACTGCTGAGGCTCAGAGACATCTGCACTGCTCCAGGTAGTAGAAAAAGCTCCTTCTTGGGTATGTTGGAGGGTGTGAAATCCCTGCAGGCAGTGTGGGAGCCATTTGGTCTGAAGTTATGCCCAAGATGAAACTCTTCCTTTCTGCCCTCTGTTTCCTTCTGCTTTTTCCCCTTTCAGCTTTTACTACTTTTCCCTCTGTATTTTTGCCTCATGGGTCTTTTAATCTTTACATAATAATTTCCTTGGAAATACCATGGCAGCTCTGACATTTTAGTCAGCAGAAATCTGTGAGGCAATAACCTTGTCTATTATAAACAAGAAAGCCTGAAGGAGACAGATGATTTTGCTTGCACATTTCTCTTCATTTTGCTCAATGCTGTAATAACAGGGTCCAGCTGAAAGTAAGCATTTTGTGCTTTCCAACATGCCAGTGCATTGTAGAAAACTTATGGAGCTACACTACATCAATTTGTTGGAAGAGAGTGAAAAAACAGTATTTGTCTCATTCCCAATTAGTTGCTGAGAGAAAAATATTATGATGGACTAAGAGTGTGTTATCAATGCTGACATCTACTCATCTAATGTCTTTTGCACTGCAAAATGTGCACCCTGAAATTACAGATATGCAAATATAAAATATGGCAAAGGAAAATTTCCTTCAAATATGCCCAGTGTGAGAGGAGATAATAGCTCATTGCAGAGACACCAGCTGGAAAAAGAAACGAAGGTGAAGTGTGTGTCCAATTATAACTGTGAACCTGAAGGGCTGCCAAGTCCAGGCAGCTTGAGGCTGCCTAAAATTTAATAGCACTCCCCTAAGAAAGTCTAAATGAGCCAGCTGCCCTTAGGCAACCTTAAACACAGGTTGTCACCTCTCGCAGGAGTGCCTTTCACCTGCCATGGACGCTGCATGGCTGGCTGGCTGCGCACAGCCTGACATCTGCAGGGGAGAACCATCAAGAACACAAAGCATAACTCTGGAAAAGTTAACAGCTTTGGGAGAGGGATATTCCATGAGCCCAGAAAAAAAACACCCTCAAAGTTTGCCTTCCT
Organism: Indicator indicator; assembly: GCF_027791375.1. NCBI lineage: Eukaryota > Metazoa > Chordata > Aves > Piciformes > Indicatoridae > Indicator > Indicator indicator. The sequence continues at coordinate 7,155,601 of NC_072011.1, read as the reverse complement.
GGAATAGTGATGAAAGAGTCATCCCCAAAGAAATTCTGTGAGTAGGTTTCATCAGATGTACCCAGTTCCAGATTACTGGAATTTTTCGAGGGTGTTAAAATATTTGATGGCAAGGCTGAGAACGTGGTTTTGTGATAATAGGTGATGCAAAATCCTCTAAAACCCTTTTAATGACAGAAACCAACCTTCAGCATAGACATGGTATTTACAGAAGCAATAGAGAGCTCTTGGATCTGTTTGTTAAATTCCAACACAGAAGTCTCAGGATCACAGATCACAGGATGCTAGGGGTTGGAACAGACCTCTGAGATCATCAAGTCCAACCCCCCTGCCAGAGCAGGGGCATAGAACCTCATGCAGGTCGCACAGGAACACATCCAGATGGGTCTTGAAAGTCTCTAGAGAAGGAAACAACCTCTCTGGGCAGCCTGTTCCAGTGCTCTATGACCCTCACAATGAAGAAGTTCCTCCTCATGCTGAGGTGGAACCTCCTGTGCTGGAGTTTATACCCATAGCAGGTTTGGTGGCAGGAGTGAATTGCCATCTGATTGAAACACCATTTGGGTTATATTTGATCAAGCAAGACTAGCCAGTCAGAACAAGGCAGGTGGGTAATATTTCCCTTGGGAAAACAATGGATTAGGATGTTCTTTGATAACAATAATTTTACGCTGGCATCACCTAAAAACTTCATTTTCTCTCCATGGGAGTGTCACTCCTCTGAGCTGAGCTGAAGGATATGGAAGAGTTACTAGGTCTGAAATTATTCTGCAGGGCTCAGATCACCACAATTAATAATTTGGGAGGCTTTTTAAATATCTTTGAAGAAAGAAATGTCTAAGTGAGCTGTGCAATTTCTAAGCATGTGATACAGAGTAAACCAGTGAGATATCATGTGAGAAGCTGGAGATACAGGGAGAATGCTTCTGTGTTGTGAACCATGGAAATGAACAAAAATATCCTTCTTTGCCTATGAATTCCAACCAGAGGCATACCTTCAGCTGTCACAAAATCTCCAAGATACAGAAGCATCAGATGCAAGCCACACAATGCATGCTCAGAAGCACCAACAACTTCTGTTGTGGTGGCACTCTGTTAGTTTAAAGAGAAATAATCTGCATTCATAGCAGATTTGGAGGAATCAGAATTGTTGCCTCAAGATAGGTTTCAGAGTTTCAGTGAACAGCTGAGGAGAGCAACAAAGCTGGTGAAGGGCCTGGAGAATAAATCTGATGATGAGTGACTGAAGGAGCTGGGGATGGTTAGTTTGGAAAAGAGGAGGCTGAGGGGAGACCTCATTGCTGTCTACAACTACCTGAAAGCACTTTGTGGAGAGGCTGCTGCTGGTCTCTTCTCACAGGTCATTAGTGATAGAACAAGAGGGAACAGGCTCAAGATGTGGCTGGGTAGGTTTAGACTGGACATTAGGAAACATTTTTTGACAGCAAGAGTGGTCAGGCATTGGAGTGTGCTGCTCAGGGAGGTGGTTGAGTCCCCAAGCTTGGATGTGTTTAAAGGTGGTTTGGATGTGGTGCTTGGGGCTATGGTTTAAGGGTGACCCTTGTAGAGTAGGGTTCTGGGTTGGACTTGGTGATCCTGAGAGGCTTTTCCAACCTGAATATTTCTGTGATTCTGTGACTTTTACTGAAAGATCTGAAAGCACAAAGGGAACAAACTCACCTTAATTTCCCTTAGATGTTCCTAGGAGAAAACCAGGAGAGAGTCTCACATTGCTTGCCTTGGGGGCATGTGGGACATTTTAAAGACAGGGTAATTAACTAGTGGTATGAAAATGGAAGTGAGCTGTGCAATTTCTAAGCGTGTGACTTAATACAATACTGCTGTAATGCTCTTGTTCTTTCTACAGGAACTGTTTGTCTTTCCTCAGTGCATTGAATGACTTTGTGCAGAAGAAATTCTTCTAGAGATTTCTTCCATATCTCCTTCTCCCTTCTGGGCTTTCAATTGATTCATGTTCCATGGCAGTTCTTGGAAATTAAAATAGGAAGGAGAAAAATAGGTGCTAGGCTGAAAATAACAGCTGATGAAGTGTTGGTTAATATCAATGGTTTAATATCCTAGTTACTGAGAAAGCTGAGAATCCCCATGGATCAGACTGAATTTTTACCTCTGTTCTGAGGACAGGGTTCAGTTCACCTAACTCCAGCTGCCTCAAGTCACTAAGTGGATTCAGTAGCTCTTTTGTTATCTAGTGAAGATAAATACATAGCAGTAAACCTGAATGCAGACACCTTAACACTGTGACTCAAGAGAGGTTACACAAATCAGCCTCTGAAATTGCTTTCTCATCCACTGACTGCAGAAAGAACCTTAGGGACAAGTGTAGCTGAGATATGTGCATTTGAGATATGTGTATTAGATGAGATGAACCACAAAGCTCAATGGCAACACCATTTGTGAATAAACACCATGACAGAGGTGGTGTGGTATACCTTGCACATCTAAACTCTCCTTCAGGCCACTTCACACACACCTGCTGAGAACACCACCATCCATATTTATTTGGGTCATTTTCACTGCGTGTGGGAACCTTTTCCCTCCTCTCCAAGAGCTCTATGACATTAATATCCTCTGCTTTAAGATGTGCTGCTTCCAGGTCCTTACTCATCTATCTTTATCAACAACCTGGATGGGGGGATTGAGAGTACCCTCAGCAAGTTCTGATGATACAAAACTGGGGGTTGGCTGACCCTTGTCAGGCTGTGCTGCCATCCAATGTGACCTGGACAGGCTGAGAGCTGGCTGCAGGCAAACCTCATGGAGTTCAATAAGGATAAGTGCAGGGTCCTGCATCTGGGTAGGAATAGCAACAGGCACCAGGACAGGTTAGGGGCTGCCCTGCTGGAAAGCAGCTCCACAGAGAAAGACCTTGGAGTGCTGGTGGACAGCAAGTTCTGCATGGGACAGCAATGTGCTCTTGTAGCCAAGAGAGCCAATGGGATCCTGAGATGCATCAAGAAAGGTGTCCAGCAAGTCTGGGGAAGTTCTTCTACCTCTCTGCTCTGACCTGGTGAGACCACACCTGCAATACTGTGTCCAGTTTGGGGCTCCCCAGTTCAAGAGAGACAGAGACCTGCTGGAGAGAATCCAACAGAGAGCCATGAGGATGCTTAGGGGACTTGAGCATCTCCCCTATGAAGAGAGACTGAGAGCCCTGGGGCTGTTTAGTCTGGAGAAGAGAAGACTGAGATGGGATCTGATCAATGTCTCTCAATATGTGAGGGGTGGGTGTCAAGTGGAGGGGGCCAGGCTCTTTTTGGTGGTTCACAGTGATAAGACAAGGAACAATGGGTTCAAACTAGAACATAGAAGATTTCAGCTCAACATGAAGAGAAACTTCTTTCCAGTGAGGGTGACAGAGCACTGGAACAGGCTGCCCAGGGGGGTTGTGGAGTCTCCTTCTCTGGAGACTTTCCAAACCCACCTGGATATGCATTCCTGTGCAGACTATCCTAGGTGATCCTGATCTGGCAGAGGGGGTTGGACCTGATGATCCCTTCCAACTCCTGATACATTGTGATACTGTGATATTCCTGCAAGCAATCTCCTCAGTCTCCTACACTATCTAATGAAGGATGATGCAAGCCTTTATTTTCCACTGCCTCCAGAAGTATTTTACACTTCTCAAGAGGAGTTGTTTTTTAAAAAACTTTCATCCTGGCTCCCACTCAACTTTCATTCCTGAGATCTCTTGGTTCCAGTTGCAAATGACAAAGCAGAGAGCATCTCCAGTGTGGTGTCTGTGGTTGCATCCGTATTTATATCTGCTGTATATCTATCTGTGTATAGACATATGCACATAAAAGTACAAATTTAGCAAGTTGATTAGAAAGGTCCTGCTCCTGCAGATACCACCATATGAGATGATCCTCATGGCTGGGTGGCCATATGTAAAGACTGGATGCCAGCCAGCCTGTGCATCTCATGGTCCCTCCAAGATGCTACTGAATTTCACTCTTTCAGAGCCAGGAATTTCTGGAGCCTTTGAAGAATCTGACTTTCTATATACATTCCACTCAAGAGAATATTCAGCCCAATAGCCATGGCAGGCATGATGGAATAAGTTTGAAATTCAGAAGGTGGCTACTGTTGATGAGGCTTAAAAAACAACAATAATAAAAAAAAAAAAAAACAAACAAAACCAAACAAAAACCCTAACCCCCCCAAAAAAACCCTAATTTAAAAAAAAAAACCACAGCACAAAAACACACACACACACACACAAAAAATAAAACAAAAAAAAAAAAACCAAAAACCCCCAGCAAACAAAGAAAACCCCAAATAAGTAGACATGACTGTGTTGAGATCTGAGTGAAATACCCTGAATTAAAATCAAACCCCAAAAATCACTATCAGACTTTTTGACAGTGAGAAGGTAACTTCAGAAAATGGTAAGGAAGTAGAGTCCTGGCTGGGGATTTTCACTCTCAACAGCAGAAATGAACACATTTTAGAAGCAGTAGGTGAGCTTGTGATACTTGTGAAATTTTCAGTATTTCAACATCCAATTCTCCTACTGAGGCTTGGCCATGAAAGTGCTAATCAGGAAAACATGGATCTTTGCAAGTGTATCAGGCACACAGACAGGTAGGTCCTTACAAAACCTGAAAAATCACAGAATCACAGAATGGTTTGGGTTGGAAGGCATCTTAAAGATCATCTAATTCCAACCCCCCTGCCATGGGTGGGGACACCTTCCACTAAAAAAGATTGCTCAAGGCCCCATCCAGCCTGGCTTTGAACACTTCCAAGGTTGAAGTCTCTACACCTTCTTTTGGAAATCACAACCCTCACAACCCTCGTGATGAAGAATTTCTTTCTAATGTCTGATCCAAATCTAGCTTCTCCCAGTCTGAAGTCATTAACCCTCATCCTATCGCTACAATGAGACACTGAAATGAAACATTAAGATTATCACATTATATTTAAGAACTGGGAAACTCTACCAGCAATTACAATCTCCCCTGGTGAGGCTGCATCTGGAATATTGAGTCCAGTTCTGGGTCCCTCAGTTCAAGAAGGACTTCAGAGAACTGACTGGAAGACTCCAGTGCAGAGCCACAAAAATGCTGAAGGGAGTGGAACATCTTCCTTATGAGGAGAGACTGAGGGAGCTGAGGGCTCTTTAGCTTGGAGAGGAGACTGAGAGGTGACCTCATTCATGTTTATCAATATGTAAAGGGTGAGTGCCAAGAGGATGGAGCCAGGCTCTGCTTGGTGATGCCCAATGACAGGACAAGGGGCAATGGGTGGAAGTTGAGGCACAGGAAGTTCCATGTGAACAGGAGGAAACATTTTTCCATGTGAGGGTGACAGAACACTGTAACAGGCTGCCCAGGTGGGTTGTGGAGTCTTCCTCTCTGGAGATATTCAAAACCTGCCTGGATGCATTCCTGTGTGATCTACTCTAGGTGATCCTGCTCTGGCAGGGGGGTTGGACTGGGTGATCATTCGAGGTCCCTTCCACCCCCTAACATTCTGTGATTCTGTGATGTTGTAAGAGTTCATCAGGCAACTTCCTGAAGTAAATGGGTTTAGTGCAGTGTTACCAATGTGTTGCAGATAATGTAAATGTAAAGCATAGTATAAAATGTATTATAAATGTGGAACAAAGATGAATAAGGGAAGCAATAAAAACTCGTGTGTTCAAAAGTTAACCACAAGAGTGCCTTTTACTGCGAAAAAAAAAACAAAAAAACAAAAAAGGAAAGGAAAAAAAGGCCAAAAAAAAGCAAAGCAAGGTTTGAAAAAGCACTGAATTCCCTATGAAGAACCTTCAGAAAGAGAACAAGAGAAAGGTGAAAAGACAATGATGGTCTGGTAAGAAGCATTGACATTTCATCCGTTAATATTTTAAGAGCAGAAGCACTCCCAGCTGAACCCTTTCTAACATCCAGCATTTGAAAATTCAGCTCCATTACTGAGAATGGGCACAAATAAATTTGCTCCCTGTATAAAGTGACCAGTGCCAATAAGAGAGCAGGGGACTAAAACTGTTTCAGCTCTGGACAGTGCAATACAGGGCTACAAGTCACAGGGCAAAAGGAGGAATAACTCAGTCAATATTTCCCCGTGCACTTTCCACAGCACAGAATCACGGAAGCACAGAATCATGGAACCACAGAATCATGGAACCACAGAATTAACCAAGTTGGAAAAGACCTTTGAGATCTTCAAGTCCAACCTATCACCCAACACCATCTAATCAACTAGACCATGGCACTAAGTTCCTCATCCAGGCTTTTCTTAAACACTTCCAGGGATGGTGACTCCGCCACCTCCCTGGGCAGCACATTCCAATGGGCAATCACTCTTTCTGGGAAGAATTTCTTCCTAACATCCAGCCTAAACCTCCCCTGGCACAGCTTGAGACTGTGTCCTCTTGTTGTGGTGCTGGTTGCCTGGGAGAAGAGACCAACCCCCACCTGGCTACAGCCTCCCTTCAGGTAGTTGTAGACAGCAATGAGGTCTCCCCTGAGCCTCTTCTTCTCCAGGCTAAACACCCCCAGCTCCCTCAGCCTCTCCTCACAGGGCTGTGCTCCAGACCCCTCACCAGCTTTGTTGCCCTTCTCTGGACATGTTCAAGCAGCTCAACATCTTGAACTGAGGAGCCCAGAGCTGGACACAGTACTCAAGGTGTGGTCTAACCAGTGCTGAGCACAGGGCAGAATGACTTCCCTGCTCCTGCTGGCCACACTATTCCTGATGCAGGCCAGGATGCCATTGGCCTTCTTGGCCACCTGGGCACACTGCTGGCTCATGTTCAGCCTACTGTCAACCAGTACCCCCAGGACTCTCTCTGCCTGGCTGATCTCCAGCCACTCCGTCCCCAGCCTGTAGCACTGCATGGGGTTGGTGTGGCCAATGTGTAGAACCCAGCACGTAGATGTGCATTCAGGTTTGAGTTAAAATATTCAGAGTCAAATTTAAAAGAAAAGACTCCATGACTGAATTCTTTCTTAGAATATCTTGGAATTCCCATTCTTAAAATAAATTGTTGGGAACTGTCCTCAAATATCAAGGCAAGCCTGATCACCTGTAGTGGAAGCACCTACAAATAAAAGGTTTGTGCCACCCTGTATTGAGTGTCTAAATGTAATGATACCACAACAAAGTACATCTCCCCAAGTGTTAAATTAAAGCCTTACAAACCTGTAGGCATGGGACTGGTAATGGAATGGTAATGCTAATGAAAACAGATGGCAGTCTGCAAGATCTGCTTTCTTCAACTGAAATATAGGTGATGTGGAAGTTTTAGGCTGATGCCCAGGAGAGTTTTCCACAGATTGAGTAGAAAGTGGTAGAATGGAAATAAATTACCATTGGATGGAAAAGAAAAAAAATAATAAGGTCTAAAGAATCCCATTGGTCTGATAACTAACATAAAATTAGTTGTATAAACAAACTCTTGCTATTTTTGGCTTCTTTGCTCTAGCAGATACTAGCTGGTGCTTTTGCTTGGCTGTTGCTGACCTTGGCTGCATTCTTGTTGTGACTAACAAGTTACTCTCTGCTCTTCACAGTGTCACAGTCTCACAGTATATCAGAGGTTGGAAGGGACCTCAAGAGATCATCAGGTCCAACCCCCTTGCCAAAGCAGCATCACTTAGGGTAGTCTGCACAGGAATGCATCCAGGTAGGTTTGGAAAGTCTCTAGAGAAGGAGACTCCACAACCCCCCTGGGCAGCCTGTTCCAGGGCTCTGTCACCCTCACTCCAAAGAAGTTTCTCCTCATGTTGAGCTGAAATCTTCTATGTTCAAGTTTGAACCCATTGTTCCTTGTCTTTTGCTGTGAATCACCAAAAAGAGCCTGGCCCTCTCCACTTGACACCCACCCCTCAGATATTGATAGACATTGATCAGATCCCCTCTCAGCCTTCTCTTCTCCAGACTAAACAGCCCCAGGGCTCTCAGTCTCTCTTCACAGGGGAGATGCTCAAGTCCCATAATCATCCTCATGGCTCTCTGTTGGATTCTCTCCAGCAGGTCTCTGTCTCTCTTGATCTGGGGAGCCCAAAACTGGACACAGTATTCCAGGTGTGGTCTCAGCAGTGCAGAGTAGAGAGGTAGAAGAACTTCCCTAGCCCTGCTGGACACACCTTTCTTGATGCATCTCAGGATCCCATTGGCTCTCTTGGCCACAAGAGCACATTGCTGTCCCATGCAGAACTTGCTGTCCACCAGCACTCCAAGGTCTTTCTCTGTGGAGCTGCTTTCCAGCAGGGCAGCCCCTAACCTGTAACCTCTTCTCTTTCTCTTGTCCTCTGTACAGGGGGGAAGGAGGGGAAGAGGAGGAAGCTGTTGATCACCCCCTGGTTTTGTCCAGGGGAGTTCTTGTGTTGTTTATAAACTGTAAATACCTGTAAATATTGTATATTTGGTACATACTCATTGCATTTCATATTTCTAGATTGTAGTCTGCTTGTAAATATAGCTTCATTTGCTTTTCAACTGAGCTGGTCTGACAATTTTACTTTGGGGAGTAATTCCCTCAATTTAATTGGGGGGGGTAGTTTCAACCTACCACAGGTGATAAAAAAAATGCTGCCCCTTTCCAGAAAGCAGGAGATATGGGAGCTTTACCTTACTTTGTTTTTCTCCATCAGAACTCAAACTTGAGCCATTATTTTCTAGTGTCATTTCTATACTTACTGAATATAAAGCTGAATAGAAACATTGAAAGCCATGTGTAAGCCTAATTCTTCTTTCAATCTGTCAAATGAGATACCCAAACAAAAGAGCCCAGTTAGCCATAAGTTCATCCCCTTCTTCTTAACTTTGACCTCCATCTCTTTGCTTCAGGCTCCCCACTTGGTCACTTTTGGAGCTTGTCCCTTTCAGGTCTTCCACTCTGACCCACTGGCTTCTGAAAGCACACACCTTTTTCCAAAACTAAGGAGAGCCTAGCACAGCAAGCACCTTATGCCAATGCTCCATCTGTGAATTGGCTTGTCTGTTCAGGAAATCTGAATATGTCCACCCTCCACAAGAGCCACAGCTTCAGCTGGCTCCCATTTGGGGAAGAGGTAATTCATTTTTAATCCAGACTTTATCCTCCAGGGAAGGGCCATTTAATGCTATGGCAGGAATCAGTCTTAAAGCATCTTTTGGGCAACATTTCTCCAAGACTCTGTAAGTCATTCTTCTCCCTAACACTTTTGCCACAACAACAGGCAATGTTTTGGAGCTCTCAGCTAAGAGAAAGCTCACAGGGAGACATCAGATGCATCTTTTCACTCACTGCCTTGCTTTCCAATGTGCTCACACTGTTAATATGATAGTATCTAGCACACAGCAAGCCAGCATCAGACAACAAGGAGAATTAATTATCACAGGCTCTGACACAAGTACTACCCACCAACATTTTTGCTTGGAACAACCAAACCCTTGCAAGAAGACTCAAACACAGCATTAAATCCCAAAGAGACATTTCAAGGGAAATATCTCAGTAGCAAGTAGAAAGAGAGCTTCTTTGGTAAGAGAGTTAAAAGAGAAAGAAAGGAGAGAGCCTTCCAGGAGTGTTCCCTGTTCAATAAACACCTCTGGAGTGCACAGCAAAACATCCTCAGCTAGAGGCTCAAAATGAAGTTTTCCCAGCGGTGGTGCGATTGCAACCGATAGCTTAGTGACGCCTGGTGGTGACCACAGGCATTGCAGACACTGGGAAGATGGCTTGGTTCGTCTCTGCACGAAGTCTGCTTTGACTTTTGCCTCTGAACCCACCCGGCTTCAGTACTGGAGCATTATTGAAAGCGTGTTACCAAAGAGAACTGCAGACCCCCAGTCACGCCCATCAGCCTGTGCCTGCCTGTGCCACTGACTGGCCACGAGCTCACATTTAATGGCAAGCCTTTTTTTTTTTTTTTTTTTTAATGGGATTGGCCAGCAGGTCAAGGAAGGTGGTTCTCCCCCTCTAGTCCACTCTGGTGAGACCCCACCTGGAGTCCCTATTACGAGAAAGCTCTGGATGTGTAAGAAAGTGTCCAGAGAAGGGCCACAAGGATGTTCAGAGGACTGGAGCTCCACTCCTATGAAGACAGATGGAGAGATGTGGGGCTGTTCAGTCTGCAGAACAGAAGGCTCTGAGAAGACCTTATTGTGGCCTCCCAGTGTCTGAAGGGGGCCTACAAGAAAGCTGGTGAAGGACTTTTTAGGATGTCAGGTAGTGATAGGACTAGGGGGAATGGAGCAAAACTAGAAGTGGGTAGATTCAGATTGGATGTTAGGAAGAAGTTCTTCATCATGAGATATTGGAACAGGTTTGCCCAGGGAGGTAGTGCAAACCCCATCCCTGGATGTTTTTAAGGGCAGGCTGGATGTGGCTCTGAGCAACCTGATCTAGTGTGAGGTGTCCCATGGCAGAGGAGTTGGAACTGGATGATCCTTGAGGTCCCTTCCAACCTTAACAGGACTACAGGTGGGATCAGGACTGTGTGAGGGAGGATGCATTATTTTTCTGGACATAACATAAAGCTATAAGAGTGTCTGCTTTTTGAAGTGTCACAGCACAAAGGACTTTTCCTACTGTAGTCTGAAAATTAAGGAACTGCCTTTGGCAGTTCTCCGGTTGGTTCCCCAATTAATCTCTAATTCTCTGCAGATGATACCCTGGGGATGTAGAGCCATGAGGATGATTAGGGGACCTGAGCATCTCCCCTATGAAAAGACTGAGAGCCCTGAGGCTGTTTAGTCTGGAGAAGAGAAGACTGAGAGAGGATCTGATCGATTTAGAGGGAAGTTCTAGCTTGTTGTTCATAATAAGAAGCATCATTCCAATGTGGTATTAAAATGTTATCTGGATGGTGTTCTTCCTACATAAGCTTGGTCACAGCTTGGGAAGCCCTTGGTTGAGTGCTGGTGCAGCAGGAAGCATGAGCACAGCAACAGCTTCACAGGCTGTTTGGAAGCTTGAACCAGAGCTTCCTGGGATCCCATAAGGCACATCCCATCTGCTTTCACTGAGCACAGTGAATTTTTTCTCAAAGGAGATTATGCCTTCATCAGGGCATCTCATAACTTATTTGTCTTTGGTTTTCTTTTGAATCAGAGTATAGAGCTGTGGTACTGAGGGACTTGCCTTGAGCCCAGAGCTGTGGTCCAGCCATGTGACAAGCTGGCAAAGAGGTGGGACACTGCTGGCAATCACAAGCTGCTGAGCTTTATACACTGACCCACTTTTTTTTTTTGAGGTGGTGTAATAAAATGCATATTTTTATATATATTATCATAGAATCATAGAATTGTTAGGGTTGGAAGGGACTACAAGGATCATCCAGTTCCAACCCCCCTGCCATGGGCAGGGACACCTTACACTACATCAGGCTGGCCAGAGCCTCATCCAGCCTGGCCTTAAACACCTCTAGGGATGGGGCCTCAGCCACCTCCCTGGGGAACCCATTCCAGGCTCTCACCACTCTCGTGGTGAAGAACTTCTTCCTTATAATTAATATTTCCTGGGGGTGGTATCTTCAAATACCTCCATAACTTATTTACAAAGTGTGTTTACAGGTTCAGTTGTTCTGTTGTGAGTGTTAACATTCCACACAGACAGACAGTCAGATGCTTTAACCACAGATCTAGGAATTTCCAGTACAGCCAATCAGACTGGAAATAAAGGTTCTGTGATCTGCAGAAGAAATTGATGTAAATAAATAAATTTATTTTCTGTCCAATATCTCTGGAAAATTTTCAGGGCACAGCCTGAAACTACCACGTGCACTTTCCCAGAAGTAGTATTCTGTAGCAGATTAGCCAGGGACTCATGGCTTGCTCCTCTGTCTGGTATCTTCCCAGATGCTGTGACTACCTGAAGGGAGGTTGTAGCCAGGAGGGGGTTGGTCTCTTCTCCCAGGAAACCAGCACCAGAACAAGAGGACACAGTCTCAAGATGTGCCAGGGGAGGTTTAGGCTGGAGGTGAGGAGAAAGTTCTTCATGGAGAGAGTTGTTAGACGTTGGAATGTGCTGCCCAAGGAGGTGGTGGAGTCACCATCCCTGGAGGTGTTCAAGAGGGGATTGGACGTGGCACTTGGTGCCATGGTTTAGTGGTCATGAGGTCTTGGGTGACAGGTTGGACTTGATGATCCTTGAGGTCTTTTCCAACATTATTGATTCTGTGATTCTGTGATTCTGTGACTGTAATTCAAGTTGCCCTTGGCTCAGAGAGGGCTCGGGGACCTCTCTCTCTTGTGTGCTCCGTCGCTGGGTTGTAGTCTTTCCATGGCTCTTCTGGCATTCAGTTCTCTCGGAGCTTTCCCCTTTCTGTCTTGGTCCAGGTGCAAGGCCTGGGTGAAGTTGTTGGTCTGCTAGTGCAAGCCCTTCAGCTGCTACTCAGGCAGCATTTGTCTCTTGTTGCTGTCTGGGTGAGCACAAGGCAAGTTCCCTGACTTCTGGTCTGGTTTAAACACTGTCCCAAGACAATTAATGCCCTTTGGTAACACAGAACCCTGGTAACTGGACCTATGGGATGGGGCATATCCAGACATGGCCAGGGGCACACACAGTTCCCAGCTGTGTTACAAAGTTAATTACAGGTGGTACATCTTTATCTGGACCCCAGGAAGTGTCCAGGCTTGCACATTCACAGGTGCTCACAAGGTTAATCACACTGCTATACATTTACCTTGGCCATCTGAACCCCAGGAAGTGTCCAGGCTTGCACACTCACAGGTGCTTGCAATGCTAATCACACTGCTATACATTTACCTTGGCCATCTGGACCCCAGGAACCATCCAGGTTAGCACATTCACAGGTGCTTGGCCTATTGTCTGGGCTAGGGCATGTTTGGGGGTTTGACCCTTCAGGACAGAGGTAGCCAGCTACAGACATGGCAATGAGTGAAACACCAACATGCAAAATCACTCACCCCTGGCTGTCCTTTTGTTTGGGTCTTTGGCTGCCATGCATCCTGGGGGGAGGGGGGGGGCAGGGTCAGGATTTCTCATGACACTCAGCAGCAGCCTCCAGGAGACTTCAGCAATCCCAGCTCTGAGGAGAGAGTTGTCACTTGCAGAAAAAGTCAGCTCATCAGTTCATCTTTTGGCACATTGCTTTACACGTGCTGGTGCACGCTTCGCCCTTGGGCTTTCAGGGTATCGTTTTAGGAAGAAACCGAGCACCTTCTGCAAGACAATTAAGTGCTGAGTCATCAGCTCTGCAGGAGAGTGTAAATATATATGTGGACTATGAAAAATATTTCCAACCAGGCTCCTTTCAATATGTTGAGAACCACTCCCTTCCATTTAGTACCCCCCCCAGAACTCCCAGCAGTGCAATAGATTCTCCTCTCGGTAGTTTTTTGTTCTTGTTGGAAAGGCGTCCGGACGAGCTCCTTGGTTTACAAATTCAGCTCAGTGCTTACACCTCCTTGCTCTCAATACCTCCTAAAGCTGAGAGTGACTCTAATAGTTGCCATAAAAAATGAAAGCTGGTTGCAGCAATGAAATACCACATCCATTTCAGGTCTAACTTGCAGCTGGATGTTTATATGGCAATTTGTTAGGGCTGCTACAGGAAGGTAAACTCCACAGTATTCATTTATTGTCTTCCTCCTGCTTTATTTCACTTTTCCCAGAATATATGCATGTCTTCCTTCTTTTTTTTTCTTTTGTTTTTATTTACAACCTATAGCTTTGGAGCTTGCAAAGTTTTTAAAGTAGTTTTGTTATCCTGCAGCTTGATCACAATTATTTATAAAGTTGTTGATGATCTTCAACAGAGGAGATGCCCTTGGTTGTCTTAAAAGCACTGCCAAGTACCTTCCTACCTCTTTAGAGGGCAGAACATCCTTGACCATCAGTCCTCTCATCCTTTTTAGAATGGAAAAAAAAAAATCATGGGGTTTAGGCTTTTGCATTTCTAATCTGAATCCTGTCCATTGCTTTTTTTTTGACCCAGGCTGCAGTGCAAACTGGCAGCTGTGACTCAAGTTTACCCGAGCCTCCCCCAGAGCATGGCTGGTGGGTTTAACTGCAGCCTCCAGTCTCCTGATACTGCAGCAAAAAGCCAAGAAAAAAAATAAGGCACGTTCCCAACAACAGAAAAAAACCAAAACAAGACAAAACCAAAGCAATCTCCAAATCAAGGGCATGTTGGTATTTGAAGGCAGCTGTGCTGATCCTGAAGCAGGGCTGTAATTATTGTGCTGTTAATTGGCATAGATAAAAACAGGATGAATGACCATGATGCTAAATCTGCTTTGATGTGGTCAGCAAAGCCTTCTCTTCCTAGCTGCTTCTCTTGGAGAAACCTTCAGTCTAGCAAGACTCAGCAGCAAACAACTGGTACCAATCCCACTTGTGGCTACCTTCAATAAATTAGAATTTATTAAAACTACTCCAACTTATTTAAACCCTGTGATGATCTGTGGGAGACTCATTCTGCATTCCCTCCCTTCCCTGCCAAAGGAGGTGTTATCTGAACAGCTGTGCCCTCCCTCTCCCAGCTGATTTCCCATAGCATCTCCAGTGACATTTAAACTGTCTTAATTATTGTCTTTGGCAATTGTACAAGGAAAAACAATTATTACAGCATTTATCTTTATTGCTTATGTGCTGCTGAGGAAAGGAAAGATGCCTTTTCTTAATTCTTTGCTAATAATTAAAATTAACGTGCAGTTTCCTATTAATTTAGACTTTTGCATATCTTTTAAAGGCCTCATCTAGCCTGCCTCGTACAGCAGCTGGAAGGGAACACACAGCAGTGAAAATGTGGTGAAAATTCCCATTTTCCTGATTAAAAACTGAGTGGGAAAAGAAACAGATTATGGACTGTGTTCATTGAAACAGATTTTACCAATTAAGGTGCTGTTATTAATGGAATCAAGTTGTCATTAACAGTAGATAGCTATGTGCACTCAGCTGTGCCTGATCACACCCCTCAGGATGGAATCTGGAGGATCTGGACAGGATGCAAGGAAGGAGGTGTGTGGAAAGATGGGAGGGCTGCCCACTTGTCTGGCTGTCAGCCCGTTCCCAGAGCCTGTTTAATGTTACCAAATTACCATTTTCCAGGGGCAGACATTTCCCACTGCACCTTTCTGCCCAGCGTGAGGGCTGGATGTTATGTGAGCTTCAGTCCTTGCAGTCTTCATTCACTCTCTGGTGCCTCTTCCCTCCTTGTATACGTTAAGAGGCACATCTGACCTTCCTGCTGCTAAGTGTGCTTTATGGGGGCATTAGGAAGCAGTGCTCTCAGCAAAGATAATTACTTTGTGCAGTAGGGCAGAGCTGTAAATGCAAGAGCACCATCACAGCTCCAGCAGTAGACCTCTCAAGAGAATTGTAGGCATAGCATTAAAAAAAAGAAATATTGTAATTGATAAGAAATGCTGAATTTATTGCCTCCCTGGGGGCCCCAAACAAGCCACACACTTAGGGTTTCTCAAGATAGTTTTTAATGATGTATATCCTGATTTGCAGGATATACATGCTCCACTGACACCACAGAGAAAGTCCCATCAGAACCAAAAAGTCTGACCTCAAGCTTGTCACTGGCCCCAGACAGAGGTGTGGGCTGAGCACACAAATAGGCTGTTTCTGTTGGGGAAGAGCAGGCACAGGAAGCAGCACTCATCCATTTCTAAAGGTCCCAGCACTCTCTGCTTGCAGGGGAAAAAAAAAAGAAAAAAAAAAGAAAAAAAAAAAAGGCAAGTAGCTCAGAATATTAACTTGTTTATATTCTCAAACCTTAAAAGGTATTGCCTTCCAAATTTATTATGGTAGTGGTGATTTTTCATGTCCCTCATTTTGAGATTCTTGAAGAGGCTGTTTTCTTGATACAGTGCAGAAATATTTCACATTTGGTCATGTTGGTGCAGTTCTGGGGTGATTTTCCTCATATCTCATGATGCTACTTGCATCATACTGAAAACAGGCAAAGGCACTGCCTAACCTTTGGCTCACAGCATTGCACTTCGTGTCCAGAGTCAACATCAGAGTCAAAACCCTGCCTAGACCCCTGGAGAGCAGTGGGATGAGATACCAGGCACTTTGAAATACCTCCAGGCCCTGTTTCTCAGACCACCAGTACCACCAGCTCCACAAAGAGAGATAATTCTAGACAGAAGCAAGGGAAAATACATCTTCTCCAAGGTGTCCTGTTAGTACTTCCCAAGTTGGAGGGATTGGGCAGACTGCACTTTGCACCTTATCATACAATTCTACACTTTCTGTTTCTGCTTTTTTTTTTTTTTTTTTTTCTCTTTTATTTTCAGGAAATTATTTTGGAGGCTGTCATGATTTAATCCCAGCTGGCAACTAAGCGCCACACAGTTGCTTCCTTATTACCCTCCTGTGGGTAATAAGGTAAGAGTGAAAATGAAAAAATGTTGAAGACAGTTTAATAGATAAAGCAAAATTTATGTATGCAGGGAAAGCAACACAAGGAATTCATTCACTCCTTCCCGTCAGCAGGCAGGTGTTCATCCATCTCCAGGAAAGCAGGGCTCCATCACACATAACCATTGCTTGGGAAGACAAACACTATCACTCCAAGTGTCCCTCTCTCCTTCTTCTTCCTCCAGTTTTTATTTCTGAGCATGATGCCATATGGTATGAGATAGCCCCTTGGTCATCTAGGGTCAGCTGTCTCAGTAGTGTCCCCTTACAACTTCATAGAATCACAGAATTATCAGGGTTGGAAGGGACCTCAAGGATCATCCAGTTCCAACCGCCCTGCCATGGGCAGGGATGCCTTACACTAAATCAGGTTGCTCAGAGCTCCATCCAGCCTGGCCTTCAGGGGTGAAGCTTCTACCACCTCCCTGGGCAACCTGTTCCAGTGTCTCACCACCAGCCTGGCCTTAAAAACCTCCAGGGATGAGGCTTCTACTACCTCCCTGGGCAACCTTTTCCAGTGTCTCACCACCTTCATGGTGAGACTTCTTGTACACCCCCAGCCTACTCACAGGTGGGGTGGTGTGAGAAGCAGGAATGGCCTTGGCTCTGTGTAAGCATTGATCAGCAGGAAAGAAAACATTCCTGTTATCAACACTTTTCAGCACAAATCCAAGCACAGATCCAGACTAGCTACTCTGAAGAAAACCAACTCTATATCAGCCAAAAGCAGCACAGAAGGAAATGGTAATTTTAGCAGCAGCTAAAGTCTTCATCCAGAACTGGTGGAAGTAGCAAATCTACACTTTTTTTTTTTACAAGCAATGGACCTGGCATGGGAAAAGCCCCTGGGGCCAGGAGGGATCTGCCCTGAGAGCATATTAGAGAACACTTTGTTGAAGCCTTGATGAATGTGCAAAAGAGTCTGTGTTGTCTGAAGGGCTTCAAGCATATGTATATGTGAGCTATGGTAGCTCGAGAGAATTTAGAAGTAGGCAGTAAAGGCAGAAAAAAACCTCTGCAAGGTCAACCCATGAAAAGTGAACTGTCAGAAAAAGCTGAAGGGGTGTGCAGTGGTGACACTGCTGGCAGGAAACAGAGGTTTGAAAAATGGAGGAAGGAGATGAATGTCCTTCAGGTATTCACAGTGGCTATGTTCAGCAAGACACATGGTTCATAAACTAAAGGGTGGCACCAAGGACCATACCTGACATCACAGAATCACAGAATTGTCAGGGTTGGAAGGGACCTCAAGGGTCATCCAGTTCCACCCAGCCCTGCTACGGGCAGGGACACCTCACACTAGATCCAGAGCCACATCCAGCCTGGCCCTAAAAGCATCCATGGATGGAGCTTCCACCACCTCCCTGAGCAACCTGTTCCAGTGTCTCAACACTTCATCACCAAGCTCTTCCTTCAGAGGCAGAGAGGTGACCTCTTCTCCTAAGGTATGTGTGCAACCTCAGGCCTCACCCCCAGGACCTCTCTTCTCACCTCTTGGGCTACAGAGGCAAAGGGGTAGCCACCTTCAGCAGTTAGTAGCCAACTCTGTGACCCACTGCTGAGAGCATCCCCAGACAGGCAGGTAGCCAGCAGGCCAAGACTACCCAGCTGTGAGAGCGCCTCCCCATCCTTTTCAGTCACTCCCTCCACTCCTCCTCCTCCATTAGGAGGACTCCTCCACTGTCCTTGTTACACTCTTAAACCAGCTACAATCTGAATTTGGGGGTGCTTAATAGGAACCGTGATTTTAACCACTTGAAATGCCAAGACAGATCTTGCCTGTAGGTGTTGGGTTTGTCCTGGTTTACATATGCTTAATTTGCAGGAGAATCTGCAAATCAGGCCTGTTTTAGTCTAATTAAGTGTTTTTGTCCTCCTTAAGCCCACTTAGAATTTTTTAAATGATCTGACTTAAATTAGTGCCAGTACCTATGAGCAGACTATCCCAGTCAGGTCAAGGAATCAGGAGTGACTGGAAGTGTAGAGAATCAGATTTGTCTGGCACAGTGTACATATAATACAACCACAGTGTGATTTTTCACATTAAATATAATCCTAATTAGTTTCTCTAGGATTCTTTTTTTTTTTTTCTTTAATTTGGCATTTGTACATCTGTATTTCAGCCCACATGAAAAGAAGGGTGGGGGGGAAATAAAAATCAGCTTAGACACAGAAAAGGAAAATCAGAAAACACAGTCCCTGCTGTTAACTTGAAATCCTATTTGCACATTCCCATTTTCCTGGCAAAATCCTTGTCATTTAGGCTCCTGGCAATACTGAATGGAAATCTCTTGCTCTGAAGCTGTGATTACATTGTGCTGCTGTTTCACTGATAGCAGGGCACATCCTACAGCCCCTGATCTGCTCCCTACAAACCCAAAATTAGATGATGCCGTGCTTCCTCCTGCTGAATGAGCTTGCCTTTATCGAAGTAATGCTGACAGCTGTAACGAATCCTCCCACCACTTCATTAGTGGGATCAAAGAGTGAGCTCTAAGGGGCAGAAGATTAATCAATTAAGTTCAGACAGTTGCTGCAATTAGCAGGGAAGGATCTTGGAGGAGTGCGGCTTGTTCCAGTACTTCTGCTAGCAGGGAGAGTAGGGAAGGATTGGGATGCCCAGCTGAGGACTGAAGAGTAGCCAAGCACCCACAGTCAGCCCAGCAATGTATTAGAGCAGTGCAGGTGCATCCAGGGGACAGAAAGGGGATGTCATGCCCCATTTTCAGCCATTGGTGAGGCCACTTTCCCTCCTGCCTGCCAGTGTGGTACAAGTTGGAGGAAGAGACAGGTGCTCCTGTACAGGTAATGCCCCTCTAGCCTTAGACTTCTGGCACACATGGCTTCCCCCTCAGGGAGGCTTGTTGAGCTGTGGCTTTTTTCCCCTTCATCCGCAGAATAAATCTTGTGAAGAGCGACTGAAGGAGCTGGGGATTAGCTTGAACAAGAGGAGGCTGAGGGGAGACCTCATTGCTCTCTACAGCTACCTGGAAAGAGGTTATGGAGAGGCTGGTGCTGGTCTCTTCTCACAGGTCATTAGTGATAGAACAAGAGGGAATGGCCTCAAGCTGTGACTGAGTAGGTTTAGACTGGACATTAGGGAACATTTTTTCACAGCACAAGTGGTCAGGCATTGGAATGTGCTGCCCAGGGAGGTGGTTGAGTCCCCAAGCCTGGATGTGTTTAAAGGTGGTTGGGATGTGGTGCTTGGGGCTATGGTTTTGGGATGACCCTTGTAGAGTAGGGTTCTGGGTTGGACTTGGTGATCCTGAGGGTCTTTTCCAACCTGAATGTTTCTGTGATTCTGTGTCTCACACTTGTATAAGTCATTTACCAGATGTATTGTGACATGAATTTAGAGCATATGGAGCCTATTTTGACAGGAGTTCTAATGTGTCAAGAGTGATTACTCCTCTTTTTGTTCTACTTCAACAGGAATTCTGTGAATGAAGTAATCTGAGGGCTTTCACATCACTGGGACACTTGCCTGAGAAACATTTAAGTCCCCTCAATCCAGCAGGACACATGTTTTGGCCTTGGACAGAAGAAGTTGGAAGGATCAGGCAGGACTTTTAGCACAGCTGCTGTTCACTTCTTCCATGCTGCAGCCACCCCAAGATCCATACCACAGACATACTGACATGAAGAATAACTTTCCCCTACAAGGGACTAAACTTGACATGAGTACAAAGGGTGAGGAGCTAGTTGCCCCATTTCCAGCAGCAGGGTGAATTCAGTGGAGCACCAATGCCTACATTTAGCCTGTATCTGGAGCTAAACTATAGCAGTTGAACTGTCACAGAATCACAGAGTTATTGAGGCTGGAAAAGACCAACCAATGACCTAACACCACCACATCAGCTAAACCATGCCACCAAGTGCCACATCCAAACTTTTCTTAAGGACCTCCAGTGATGGCGACTCCCCCACCTCCCTGGGCAGTCCATCCCAGAGCCTAATCAGCTTTGCTGTCAGGAAGTGCTTCCTAATATCCAACCTAAACCTCCCCTGGTGCAGCTGCACACCATACCTTCTTGTCCTGTCAGTAGTTACCCGATGACCCCTCCCCAGCAGATAAGCAAGACCCACAGGCTGAAGTGATAATGGATTGAATGAAACAACAAAACTGGTGCCAATGGTAATAATAAAGGCTATAACTTTACACTCAGCCCAGCCAAGGTGCAGCAGTCACAATAAACTGGAAGGCAGCCCTCAAGTGCAGGAGAAGAAAGAGGCACAGGGTCAGTGGGAAACTCTCCTTTCCTCACCAAACTTCCCCCTTTATACCAAGTGTGATGCTCATGGTCTGGGGTACACCTGTGAGCCAATTCCAGTCTGCATCCTGGATGATTCAGAACTGCTAATGGCCTGCAGCCTGTGATTCTGCCCCAACACAACCAGGACAATAAACAAACAGGCAAAGGTGTCCATGTACACCAGAGGCAGAAAATATCAGAGGCAGATGACCAAAAGGGAATACAAAAGACTTTATGAATGGTTTTCGTAAATAAAGGCCATGGTGTAAACAAATAACTGGTCTGCAGTAAACTGGTCCAGCATGACCCTTTACTACCAGAGAACTGCTTGGCTTTTCGGGGCCACGTGGAGAAAAATCTGGAAGTGCAGGCTGTAAAACATAAATCGTACCTATGGACTTCAGCATTAAGATAAATTGTTTCCAAGACATGAACATTAATGGGCTTTTAAAGCAATGAGATGAAATTTCAAGAGAGGCTGAGAGAATGTGGTGTTTGCAAGATCTGTGCCTGATAGCCTGTGCATAATGGGAAGCAAGCAGAGACAGAATAAATGCGATGCAGACGCTTACGCCCCAAGAGATTTGAAAAGGGTCTGTGCCAAGTCACTTGGAAAAACCTCATGAAACTAAATAATTCAATGAAGGAAAATGTTCTTTTACAAAGCAAAGAGGGAGGGGGAGGGGAAACAAACCTTACAGGCAGGATGGAAATGCAGATTAGGTATCAGAACAGATTGAAATGAGTGAAGAACTACTGTCAGACCGTGCTGCATTTTGTTTAAACAAAGAACAGGTGAGTGCTCCAAGATAGATTTATCTGCCAAATGTAGTTGTAAGACATATCACACCCCTGGGAAAGGAGAGCAGGGGTGCAGAGGAGAGCACAGAAAAATCTACCTCAGAGACACAGAGGTTTGTTTTGCAGTGATCGGGGTTGAGGCCAACCACAGTCAGTCTCCTGGTTTTGGTGCCTCTTCTCCTCCATTGCAGATTGTCACAGGGGAAGCCTTCAGGGCAAAGCTCCTGAAAGAGGATCAAAGGTATGAAAAATTACACAAAACAACTCTTGAACTGATGTAGAACACTGTGATCACAGGGCAATCATTTGGGCTGAACCCAAACTTCCATGCAACCTACTACTGACTTTGGCAGAATCATTCATGGATAATGGTGGATAATGGTGGATGTCATATACCTTGACTTCAGTAAAGCTTTTGACACTGTCTCCGATAACATCCTCATAGCAAAGCTCAGGAGATGTGGCACAGATGGCTGTCAGTGAGGTGGATTGAAAACTGGCTCCACAACAGAGTTCAGAGGGTTGTCATCAGTGGCACAGAGTCAGCTTGGAAGCCTGTGGCAAGTGGTGACCCCCAGGGATCAGTACTGGGTCCAGTTTTGTTCAATATCTTTATCAACAGCCTGGCTGAGGGGATTGAGAGTACCCTCAGCGAGTTCTGATAATACAAAACTGGGGGGTGGCTGACCCCTGTCAGGCTGTGCTGGCATCCAACATGACCTGGACAGGCTGAGAGCTGGGTGTAGGCAAACCTCATGAAGTTCAGTAAGGACAAGTGCATCTGGGGAGAAATAACAACAGGCACCAGGACAGGTTAGAGGCTGTCCTACTGGAAAGCAGCTCCACAGAAAAAGACCTTGGAGTGCTGGTGGACAGCAAGTTCTCCATGGAACAACAATGTGCTCTTGTGGCCAGGAGAGCCAATGGGATCCTGGGGTGCACCAAGAAAAGTGTCGCCCTGGTGAGACCACAGCTGGAATACTGTGTCCAGTTTGGGGCTCCCCAGTTCAAGAGAGACAGAGACCTGCTGGAAAGAATCCAACAGAGAGCCATGAGGATCTCTTCTCTAAAGAGAGACTGAGAGCCCTGGGGCTGTTTAGTCTGGAGAAGAGAAGACTGAGAAGGGATCTGATCAATGTCTATCAATATGTGAGGGGTGGGTGTCAAGTGGAGGGGGCCAGGCTCTTTTGGGTGGTTCACAGTAACAAGACAAGGAACAATGGGTTCAAACTAGAACATAGAAGATTTCAGCTCAACATGAGGAGAAACTTCTTTCCAGTGAGGGTGACAGAGCCCTGGAACAGGCTGCCCAGGGGGGTTGTGGAGTCTCCTTCTCTGGAGACTTTCCAAAGCCACCTGGATGCATTCCTGTGCAGACTAACCCAGGTGATCCTGCTCTGGCAGGGGGGTTGGACCTGATGATCTCTTGAGGTCCCTTTCAACCTCTGATATACTGTGACTCTGTGATGCAACCAGCAGCTACTACTGACTTTGGTAGATTCATTCATGAGAAGCAGGTGACTTGGACTTTAACCAGAACTTTTGTTGTAAAGAGTGAAACAACCAAGTGGGGAAGGGGTTGTATGGGTCCAGCAGTGGGTTAATATAGCAGGACAACAGAGCTGAGACAAAGATTCTAATGGGTGAGACTTGTAAAATGTCTCCTACAGTCACACAGCTTCCTTGTCCATGTCCTTGTCTCCCATGTACTGAGGAGCCCACAAATGGACACAGTACTCCAGGTGTGGTCTCACCAGTGCTGAGTAGAGAGGCAGGAATGCTTCCTGCAGTGTTCTGGCAGTGTCCTGTATACCTCTGAGGTAACATCAAAGAAGAGCCTCATACTGTCTTCCCCCTTACTCCTCTGGAGCACCTGATGTTTGCTATGGCTATGCTGGGGGAGTGACCATAAAGAGAACTAAGAGAGCTGTGAAAGCCAACTGGGTCATAAAAATTTTAAATATCCTTAGCTTCACAGGTAGAAAAGCAGACAAGGAAGGCTTTGGCATCTTATTTCTTTGAATATGTTTCATATTTCACTTTTATGTCCTGGGAAGGATAGATACAGACAGACCACATTGATCTATGTCAGGAGAAGGTCCAGCCCTCACTCACGTACCAAGAGAGAGCCAAGCCAGAACAAGCACTTTTCAGTGTAATTACTTTGCCTCAGCAATTTTGTTTTATCATAGCTGATGTAAGTGAAGGTGAGTGAAAAGGACCTGAGAGCACAACATGAAAACAGCCTGACACATGAAAGGCTTCAGCTTCCTCAAAGACAGATCAAGTCTGTCATCTTGATCTGACACTAATGGGGAGGTTTTTCATTATCACAGCCAAATTCTGCCCTTGGCTACCTGCCCATAACTCTTTCTGACATTTTATAGTGGGAGGTGAGGCAGACAACCTGAGGGCAGAATCTGACAGGGAACTGGTAGAAGGACATGGAGGGGGCCCAATAACACCCCCTGGGAACTCATACCCTGTCCTGACCCATGCCTATCTGCTAGCTTACATGGTGCCAGCTCATCCTTTTGTCCCTGGAGCTGGGGTGAAGGCAGCAGGTGAGTAGATTTACTAGTTTTGAGAGAGATTGGCTGCATCTTGGATTTAATTTCCATTATTTACTTAGCAAGTTGTGGAGCTGGGCTCAGGAGAACTTGCTCACTTTGCTACCGTTGTAGTTGCACTGAGATGTCAGTGGTGTCTGAAACTGCTTCCACTTTTGTACAGCTGGTCTTAATCTTTACATCTGCTTCTAAATATGGCATTTGAGTTACATACTTTGGAAGGAGCAATGTGTATTGATCCTGAGCATGAGGCCACTGTACATGGAGGAGCTGGTGATCCATGCAGCACCTGATCAAGGTGAGTGTCTACACAACCTTCCTGTACAAGCTGGACCCAAGTCTCCCTTGGCTGGGGAGATTCAGGCTGGATGTGAGGAAGAAGTTCTTCCCCATGAGAGTGGTGAGAGCCTGGAATGGGTTGTCCAAGGTTGAGGCCCCATCCCTGGAGGTGTTTAAGGCCAGGCTGGATGAGGCTCTGGGCAGCCTGATGTAGTGTGAGGTGTCCCTGCCCATGGCAGGGGGGTTGGAACTGGATGATCCTTGTGGTCCCTTCCAACCCTGACTGATTCTATGACTCTATGATTCTAAAAAAGCATCATGTGCTCATCCACTCAGGCAAAAAGATGTGGATGCATGGACCAGAAAGAGAATGTTAAAGTTATTTTTGAGCTTTAGCATGATTTTAGCATTTCTTTCTCTCGTCAAGATGTAAATGAGCCTACAACCCATGGTTTCCAGAGCACAGCTAAAGTGTTGCAACACGCAGAGAGGCATTTTATGGATACCTGAAATCCAGTGGGGTAATAGTAGTAGAATTAAATAAAGACATACCACTGTGCAAGTGGGCTGGCCATACATCTGCCCCATTTGCTTAATGAAAGCATCCACACCATTATTCAAGGAACTGACTTTAAAATCCTGTGTCTAAATTGGAAGCCTGCCAAAAGGAAGCATAAGTAATGGCCTTGGGAAGAAGGAGGCTCCTTCACAGGTGACTTTAACTGCTCCTGTGCCTCACAGATTGATCTGGGTTCATATAAGCTCAAGGATAAGCCTCAGGCTGGGAAGATGGGTAGCATAGGTGCAGCAGACAACATGCCATTGCTGTTTGTTCATCTCTAATAAATCTTCTAGCCTCAATTTTGTGCAGAATGACTGATTTCACACATTGGCTTATATGTGAGTTGGAGGGGTAATTATTACATTGCTTGCATTACTTGGCTGTTGTGCAGGGCAGGCTGGAGAGCAGAACTGTCAGGATATTCTTATTTATATGTGGCTGCCGTTCACAGGAAGGCCAAAGACGAATCAGGGCACTCTGACAGGTTTTGTAGGAACACAGACCAAAAAGATGATGCCTGCCCTCAACTGCAATTTCATTTCAAAGGTGCTTTCCCCCAAGCTTAGCCTAGAGCAGCATTGAGTGAAGGTTCCTGCTGTCTGGTGATGGAACTAGGGTGGTCTCTGTTCATCTCCCAGATCATCAGTACATAAATTGTCCATGACATCTTTTCTGGCTTCCACAGGGGGCTCTCCATCCTAAGGGAGACACTCAGAGTCCTGAAAAGTTGTCCTCTGTCAAGGACACAGCCAGCTTCTTTAAGGCCAGTATTACCTGTCCCTTGGAAGAAACACTCACGTGTTGCATGGCCACCAGGGACACTTAAGGAACATTTAGGACTGTAGCAGGAATAAGGGATAAGGGGGAAAAGTAGAAACATCTCACAAGAAGACAAGGGTCTCACTGCTCTCCTGACTGTCAGCCAACCCCTGCCAGTGGCCTTTATAAATTTCTTAGTCCTTGGTCTACCCCATTACAGGTTTCAAAGGAATGAAGTTGCTTTAAGTTGAGTGAGCATCAGTTCCTTCATAGAGGCAGGGTGACTTCAACCACCCCCTCTTCTGCCTGGCAGCAAAAGTATAGGTTGGGAAATCACCATCCACATCACCCCATATCATTTACAGTATGTTATGGTCAGAAGACATGGGTAAGAAGTAGAGGGGTAAGGAAACGCATTGTAGTGAAGAAGCTGAAAATACTGTGCCAGAGCTGCAAGAGAAGGAAGAGCAACAGAGGTGCTGCAGACTGAGGGGGAGGCTTCTCTGAGGCCGGGGGGCTGGGTTCCCTCAGTGCAGATAGCCCTGGGAGAAGTCAGAGACAAGAACAACGTGGTCCTGAGTGGTTATGGTAGAAATATAGGGAACGCTAGGGAAAGACAGGTCTCATGAGAATGTATTTTTGTAATTAGTTCAAGCTCACTTTCTGTTGTGTTAAATACCAGGTGTTAATGAGGGAATACCTGCTGCCATTCACCCAGGCTCACTAGGCACCGCTTCATTTTGAGGGTGATTTG
Source organism: Indicator indicator (assembly GCF_027791375.1). Classification (NCBI taxonomy): domain Eukaryota; kingdom Metazoa; phylum Chordata; class Aves; order Piciformes; family Indicatoridae; genus Indicator; species Indicator indicator. The sequence goes on along the minus strand of NC_072011.1, from coordinate 7,129,263 downwards.
TGTCATCTAATCACCTGTGTCACATGAATAGAATGGGGCTTATGAGATAAAGGATGTCTTACTTAACAGTAGAGCTGACCTTTTCTCTATATTTCAGGCACTTTATTACAGTTGGTAATTGATACCAGATTGAAGGTGCCCTTGGTAAAGAAAACAGTCCAAACTCTGTCTCCAGAAGAGACATTTTCTTCCTAATTCAATCTTTTACTCTTTAAATCTTTCAGAGCTGATTATGTACTAATGCTACCAGCATTGCTACCAGCTTTAGGTTACAAATCTAAATCACCAGCACTGCAAGGATGACTGGCAAATGTATTCTGTAATAAGTCTCATGCTTTTACTTCCTCAAATTCATACTCATTTATCAATGGGAGACAAAAGGGGAAGAAAAAAAAAAAACAACAACACCACAAAACTCAGCTCTGGTGAGGCCACACCTTGAGTATTGTGTCCAGTTTTGGGCAGCTCAGTACAAGAGAGATGTGGAGGTGCTGGAGCCAGTGCAGAGGAGGGCAAGGAAGCTGGGAAGGACCTGAAGAATAACTGGGCTGCAGCAAGTAAAACAGTCTCTAAACAACTGCAACTTTCACTCTGCTGCACTACACCTCCCAGACCTTTCCAGCAGATAAGGCTAAAGGAGTAATTATATAAAGAGGTAAAAATCTCAAAATATTTAAAGGATGGAAAAAAATAGGCAAAGAGATAAAGAGATGTCCTTTCTCAACCAGCCTTTCCACAATGTTTCTGTAGATTCCTTCTTGCTCTGAGAATTATCTGCCTTCTTACCTACAGTAATATTTCTAATGGACAAGCAACTGAATAGGAGCAAGCAGTGTGCCCAGGTGGCCAAGAAAGCCAAAGGCATCCTGGCTTGAATTAGAAATGCTGTGTCCAGCAGGAGCAGGGAGGTGATTGTCCCCTTGGACTCAACTCTGGTGAGGCCACACCTTGAATATTGTGTCCAGTTTTGATCACCTCAGTACAAGAGAGATGTGGAGGTGCTGGAGCCAGTGCAGAGGAGGGCAAGGAAGCTGGGGAAGGGTCTGGAGAATAAATCTGATGAAGAGTGAGTGAAGGAGCTGGGGATGGTTAGTTTGGAAAAGAGGAGGCTGAGGGGACACCTCATTGCTCTCTACAACTACCTGACAGGATGTTTTGGAGAGGCTGGGGCTGGTCTCTTCTCACAGCTAATTAGTGATAAAATAAGAGGGAATGGCCTCAAGCTGTGACTGGGTAGGTTTAGACTGGACATTAGGAAACATTTTTTTCATGGCAAGAGTGGTCAGGCCTTGGAATGTGCTGTCCAGGGAGGTGGTTGAGTCCTCAAGCCTGGATGTGTTTAAAGGTGGTTTGGATGTGGTGCTTGGGGATATGGTTTAGGGGTGACCCTTGTAGGGTAGGGTTCTGGGTTGGACTTGGTGATCCTGAGGGTCTTTTCCAACCTGAATGTTTCTGTGATTCTGTGAAAACAAAAGAGAGTATACTGTGTCACTGAGCATTTTCTTTATGGAGACAAGAACTACTCTTGTATTCAGAGCAAGAGCTTTTATATATATATATATATATATATATATATATATATATATATACAAAAATATCTGTTGACAGCTGTTTGGTGTAGTTTTAATGAAAGGAAGTAATTTAAAACTTTCATAACTTGTATTAATAAAACCCACAGTGCTTTTAACAGTAAGTAGTAAGACTTAGACTGGCAGAGCTGGATGTTTATGTCATCTTGCCAGAAGTGAATTGCTCATGAATCTGAAAGCAGCAATTCACAGCAAGCCATGCAGTGATTGCTTAAAACACTTACAAGGTGCTCAGTCCAAGCCTTGTTTAAACCAAACAAATCTGTGCCAAACTTTAGAGCATGGGAGATCAAGAGTCTCACTTAATCTTGACAATTCTCTGGCATTCATCTAGTTTCTCTGCTGGCTGCAGTTTGCACACAAATGTTCTGAGGGGAAAGAAAAGGCAAAGAAAAGGTGTACAGGCAATGACAATTCACTGTCTCTTCTAATGCAAGAATCAGATAGTGGCAGACAAAAATAACAGGTGGTAAGTAAAAGATTCAGGACAAATAAAAGCCCTCTTTAAAATTGTTTGAAGCTGTCTGACATAATCACAAGTTTGGGGGAAGACTGACAGACAGATGACTGCATTAAAAATAATGTAATAAAAAAAAAAAAAAAGAGACAGAGTTTTCCCTTGGGTACCAAAGCATCCATTTAAAAGAGGACAGGAGGCTTCCTTAGCCCAGGCTGTGCATGCCTGTCTGGCAGAGAGAATTTATGCATGGTCACTGCTCCCTGCAGATGCTGAGGGCACTGAGCCCAGAGAGGAGGATGAGCCCCCACTAAGACCTTTGCTGAGTCTGCCCACAAGGTCTGCTAGGGGCTGATACAGGGTGATACCCCTGATCCAGTTCTGTGCTTGCGGAGGGAGTGCTCAGAGCTAGGCTGGGGCACTGGGTGGTGTGAAAGCACCCCAAGTACAGGTGAAAAGTCAGATGTCATCACTTTGCTGCCTGGAGTCAGTGTGACTGATGTGCTGATGCTGACATGTTCTGTGTCATGCCTGCTGTTGATGAACAAAACGCTGGGTGATGGGAAGGGAGTCACACTTTGTTGCAGAAAAACAGGGAGTGTCTGTGCATTTTTGTGGTCTCCAAGTTGCTGAGAAGCAGGTAAGCACTGATTGTGCCTCACCATAATTTAGCAGAGTGCACAAAATCAAAGGGGGCTTTGCATTACCCTTCCCAGTTCCACAAATCTAGGACACTATTTACTGACAGGCTGTTGTGGTTTAAACTTTCCCAGAGTCCAAAAGCCCAAATGGAACAGATTTAGACTGCCTCCCCTCTCCCTTTTTTCCTGGTAGGGGAAAGCAAATTAGGCAGGAGAAAAGAGAGGTAAAATTATGAAAGAAACAGTCTTGAATTGATTTGGAAGTAAAAAGGTAAGTTTAACAAAATATAAAAAAGTGTTTGAGTGAAAGGAAGGTTACAAAGGTGTAAGGAAAGAGGGTAAATAAAAATATATACAAAACCAGGCACAGCTGGGAAAGGATTCTTGGTTGCAATTCTGGATTCTCTTTAGATGCAGTCCTCAGGAGTTTGGAGAAGCATGGAACAGGCCCCACCATGTGGTTACAGCAGCAGAGGCAGCATCTGGGGCAGCAGAGGGCAGAAGCAAGAGAGAGAGAGAGACAGGAAATGGCTCCCCTTAAATAGGCTTGGTGGACAGGAAAGTGGGAGTGGAATAGACTTTGACCTGGCAACCCCTCCCGGGGAGGACTAAGTCCCTCTGCCCACCTGGGTCAGGTTTCTTTGTCCACCTGGGGCTAGGTTCTTTTCAGTGCCCCCCATCCCTTCTTGGGCTAGGTGTAACCTGGCACAGAGGCTGAAAACTGGTTGGCATCCTGCAGGATGCCAACTTGGATGCCTTCATCACGTATGCAGGCCTTTCCCACCCTTGCCTGCAAATAAACCATCAAGAACCAGGTAACTCCATGCCAAAAGTTCATCCTCAAATTGTACAGCTTTTCCTGGTGTTACAGCACCAACTCTGAGGTGGTTTAGGACAATATCACAGAATCACAGAACCATTCAGGTTGGAAAAGACCCTCAGGATCACCAAGTCCAACCGAGAATCCTGCTCTACAAGGTTCACCCCTAAACCATATCCACAAGCACTACATCCAAACCACCTTTAAACACTTCCAGGGTTGGTGACTCAACCACCTCCCTGGGAATTTCTCAGATGTGGCTGAGTTGCTGCGTGAGCAAAGCTGGATGTTAAAAGATACTGGTGTTGTGGGTTCATGACTGGGTGTCCTAACCATACAGTACAGTCCTCCAAGGACCAGCTAGTCCAGGGTGGTGGACACTGGAAAATCTAATCTTTTGTTATGTCATTCCCATCAGTCTGCATCTCCTTTCCCTATATATAAACTGGCTGCATAGTCAGTTTCTGCCCCTTTCCCCTCTCTCCTGCTCCCAATGTGGACCCTTGTCTTTCGCAGTGTGGGGGAGGTTTGTGGCTTTCTGTGACCTTGGCAAAGCTAATTTTTAGTTATGCCATTTCAGGCTTAGTGGAGGGAGAAGCAGGTTGATATGAGGTGGTGTGGCAGTTTTAGGTTGATGCCTAGGAAAATTTTCCACAGATTGAACAGGAAAGTGGTGGAAGGTAAATAAATTACCGTTGGATGTAAAAGGAAAAATAATGATAAGGTCTAAATAATCCTATGGGTCTAATACCTAACATAAAGTTAGTCGTCTAAATTAACTCTTTCTCTTTCCAGTTTCTTCACTCTAGCAGATACTAGCTGGTGGCTTTTGCTTGGCTGTTGCTGACCTTGGCTGTGTTCTTGTTGTGGCTAAGTACTAACAAGCTACTCTCTGCTTTTCTCTTTCTCTTGTCCTGTGTACAGGGAGAAGGGGGGAGAAGAGGAGGAAACTGTTGGTAGCCCCCTGATTTTGTCCAGGGGGGTTCTTGTGTTGTTTATAAATTGTAAATACATGTAAATATTGTATATTTTGTACATATTTATTGCATTTCATATTTCTAGTTTTTCGTTTGCTTGCAAATATAGCTTCATTTGCTTCCAAAACCTTCTGAGCTAGTCTGGCAATTTATTTTGGGAGAGTTGTTTCTCCAAATTAGTTGGGGGGTAATTTAAACCCACCACACCCAGGTCGGAGAGAACTGGGCTGAGGCTGAATATGGATGTGTGTATTTTGTATTGTTGTATGTAGTTTTGAATAGTATTCCCATTTAACTTTCCATTTCTGTGTGTGGACTGGTTTTATTTTACTCCTTTGTGGAGGGGTTAAATAGCTTCTGTCTGCTCAAACCTAAACCAACTGGAAGTCTTTTTATGCTTGTTGGAAATCTAGTGTGAGGTGTCCCTGCCCATGGCTGGGGGGTTGGAACTAGATGATCCTTGAGGTCCCTTCCAACCTTAACAATTCTATGATTCTGTGATTCTATGATTCTGTGAAATGGTGCTGATAGGGAACTTCAGTTGCAGTTTCAACAGAAAGCTGAAGTGATTTGCAAAGAGGTCTTCTGTAGCAGTTGGTTGTGGCAACATAAACAGTAATGAATATGAAAATATCAAAAGAGGAGTAAAACATCATAACAGCCAGCAGCACAAGCATTGCTGCTCTAATACTTGCAAATTATAAATTTAAAAAAAATAAAACCCACAATGCTTCTAATTTTGGGTAATCACTGTGCTAGTGATGGCCAATTAGTCTAATAAATTGCCAGCAAAACAACTGAAAGCACCTGTGCAATGATGCATTTGTTTCTCCCTCCCAGATGTTTCACTTGCACAGATTTATTGAGACATAAAACATGCATAATAATCCTTCTTGGAAATCGACTGCTAATTTACATAGAAAATCAAATAGAGGAATATATTTTCTATGCAGTGCAGGGATTAAAAAAAAAAAAGGTGGTACAGGAATGTATAGATTGTATAATATAAAGTGGAAAGTGAGGCAGGATGGATTGAAGGATTGAATGAACAATCAAGTCTATGAATTAGGCTCAGGGTGAACTCACAGGACTGTAAGGCCAGCTGAAGATTGATTTCTGGGATTTGTGAGCCTCAAAATCTGAAGATAACAGAAGTACATTAAAGAGCAGTGTTAAGGTTGGGAAGCCAAGCAAAGGGAAATTAGGAACTGGCAAGACTAAGGTCATCAGATTTTTTTTTTTCCTACATCTAATATGCCCTATGCCAGTCCTTCTTGATGTGTTTACATACCAGTTTTCCATAGGACTCTTACCAGACAGACCATTCTGGGACTGAACTGGGATCACAGAAACGTAGGCAGTGTCACCCATCAGCATCTCCTTGCTCTGTCACAGGAGCAGAATGAAGGACACAACCATGCTGTCAGAGTGTGAGAGCTGAAATCCCCCTCCCACACCCACAACAACCAGGCTAGCTCAGTCTGGTAGCAAATTAAAGATGTATTTACAGGCAAAACTACAATCTGTGATGAAATGCAATGAATATGTACAAACAGACACTGCTCACAACATTTACAAGTATGTACAATCAACAGAAAAGCACAACCAAGCCCCCTGGCTTCCCCCTCCCCTCAAGGGGCTGTGTTTCTTCCCCAAGGGGCATTTCCCCATGGGATCTCCCCCCAGCCCAGCTGGAAGAACTCCCCACAGACCTCCTTGGCAGAAGGCGGAGAGTCGGGACGCAGAGAGGCTGTTAGACTTAGCTTGTCAAGGTCAGTGTGTGTTATCTTCAGCCAGAAAAGAAAAAGCAGACAGACAGAAGCTGAGCAAGCTGAGACTGAGTGAGCTTTGTTTGAGTAGTGGTACTTAAACATTTCTATCTCTCCAATGGAAGTGTTTAGAATAATCATTATCATAGAATCATAGAATCAACCAGGTTGGAAGAGACCTCCAAGATCATCCAGTCCAACCTATCACCCAGCCCTAAGCAATCAACTAGACCATGGCACTAAGTGCCTCATCCAGTCTCCTCTTGAACGTCTCCAGTAATGGCGACTCCACCACCTCCCTGGGCAGCCCATTCCAATGAGCAATCACTCTCTCTGTGAAGAACTTCCTCCTAATATACTATCCTCCTAATATGCCTATACCTCCCTGGCACAACTTGAGACTGTATTTTGCTTTCTTACACCCAATAGTGATTTATTTACATTCTTTCACTTTCTCTGCTCGAACTCTGCGAAGAAAAATTAAAAAGACAGTCTTAAAACCATCACACATGCTCAAAGCAAAATGGATGCTGACCAAATATATGCCCTTCACTCGTCCCTCCTGGCATTCCCTAGAAGTGTCAGGTGAGGTATACAACCTCCACATGAGAAAGTAATGTCTGGAGGGAGCAATGCTGCTGCAGAGCTGTGCCCCCTTGGCATGCCTTTTGCAGCCCTAGTGTCCCTAGAGATAAAGGCTCTCTGTCTCAGCTCTCTGAATCCTAACACTAAAACTAATGGAGAGTCCAGGTGAGGTTTAAGTCCAAAGCATCATGGGTGTCCCAGATGAGAAGGTAATATCTGGAGGGAGCAATATTGGTGCAGTGCTGTGCTTCCCTTGGCATGCCTTTTGCAGCCTCAGAGTACCTGGAGATGAAGGCTTTGTGGTTCTCTGCACCTTAACCTTAATGCTTACCTTAATGGCAGCTTTTTTCCATAGAGCAACTTTTTCTATGAATGTTAAAAGCAAAGTAGTTCCTCACAGAGTTAAAAACAGCCATAGATTAAGAAGGATTGGAATGAAAGCCTCTTGCTCAAATCTAGAGCACATTCAAATACAGATTGAAGGCAATTTCTCTTTCTGCTTTCTTAGATATAATGGAAATGTGCACAAATTGGTCTCAGATGTGATGGTAAAGTCTGTTTCTCTATATTTTCTTCAACTTCTCTGGATAAATTCTGGCTCTGATTGCAAAATACCCCTTCATCATTTTAATCAGGGCCAAATTTTCTCCTAAGCTTTCCTTTTTAAGAATTAGCATATTTGAAATGAAGATTCCTTTAAACATGGCAGGACTGGGATACTTTGACCAGAAAAAAAAAAAAAACAACAAAACAACAAACCTTCCCTACTCAAGTTTTCCAAACTATCTGTTAGGAAAGAGTATTTGCCATTTTATGTGGTTGTTCTTGTTTATGAGAACATCAATGAGAACATGAAGAGCTTTTCTCTTCCCACCAGAGTTATCAAAAACACTTCGCTTCTCAGATTCTTGGCCTGGTCACTTGGGCTATGCATTGCTGGGCTAAAGCCTGTGGGGAAGATGAACAGTAGGTTGTAAAGCTAGAATAAGGTAAAAAGCCATGTATTTATGACTGAGGAGAAAAGAAACCCAAGTGGTGGACTACAGAAAGAGCTATGAGTGACACTGCAGGAGGTAGCTAAGTGGAAGCAGAAGTGCCCTGGCTAAGCTGGGATAGGCAGTGGCTCAGTCTTCAGTGGCTTACCACAATTTGCTTTCCAAATGGGTCCTTGGGAGGATGGCTAGGCTGCAGAAGTTACCTTTGTGCTGTCTGTTCAAGGGCTGTCTGCTACAGAAACCTGCTTCCCCACAAAGCTGTGCTCAGCTCTCGTATCTAAGCAGGTAATCTGTTGCAGCCCCTCTTCTGAGGGCAGCTGCTGGACCTGTGCAGAGTGCATGATTCCTTAGCTGATCAATTCCTTAGCATGCTGCTGGAGTGAAACAGTAACATTCCATGTGTGCCAAGAACAACATCCTCATGTTGGCACCCTGTGATTGGAACATGCTGCAGAAAGCTCCTCCTTGACATGCTGGCACCTCTCATTGGGAACAGATCTTAGCTTATAGATGTGGTTGGGTTTTACTGGTCAAGGGATTGATAAGAATATATGAACAGCCACACTGAGCAATAGTTACTTGCAGGTAGGGACTTAGGTTGGGAATGACTTGGGTTAGGGCTTCTAGAGACTTCTGCTTCTGTTAGTTCACTACTTCTGGCTAGGGCTTTGGTGCAGGGATGCTGCTAGAGACATGCTCGGGACTTCTGTTAGCTCCTTTGCCTGTTAAGGGCTTCCAGGACTTCTTCTGTAAGCGTAACTCTGAGAGTCTGTAATGTTGGAGATTCTACAAAAAGGACTTGTGGGAGGACTTCTGAGATTCTCTGCTCTCTGCATTTCTGGAATCTCATTGCTATAAGGCAACAGCGTTCCTGCCGTCATTAGTCACCCAGTGGCAGCCTGAATGGGAGGGAAAAACAACAGTAATCACAAGCAATTTGGGAGAACTAGGGTGACTCATGTTATTCTAAGAAACCAGATTCATTTTATAGCCTTGACAGAAGTTCACACATTGGACAAGTCCCAGCTGTCAAATTTTGTCACCTATTTCTGCTCTCATACAAATGTATTATTCCAGCTCAGTTGCAAACTTGGGATGCAAAGCCTGAAGTCCTGATTTCACACAGTCTCACAGTCTCACAGTATATCAGAGGTTGGAAGGGACCTCAAGAGATCATCAGGTCCATCTGCCAAAGCAGGATCACATAGGATAGTCTGCACAGGAATGCATCCAGGTGGGTTTGGAAAGTCTCTAGAGAAGGAGACTCCACAATCCCCCTGGGCAGCCTGTTCCAGTGCTCTGTCACCCTCACTGTAAAGAAGTTTCTCCTCATGTTGAGCTGAAATCTTCTATGTTCTAGTTTGAACCCATTGTTCCTTGTCTTATCACTGTGTACCACCAAAAAGAGCCTGGCCCCCTCCACTTGACACCCACCCTGCAGATATTTATAGACATTGATCAGATCCCCTCTCAGCCTTCTCTTCTCCAGACTAAACAGCCCCAGGGCTCTCAGTCTCTCTTCATAGGGGAGATGCTCAAGTCCCCTAAGCATCCTCATGGCTCTCTGTTGGATTCTCTCCAGCAGGTCTCTGTCTCTCTTGAACTGGGGAGCCCCAAACTGGACACAGTATTCCAGGTGTGGTCTCAGCAGGGCAGAGTAGAGAGGTAGAAGAACTTCCCTCGACCTGCTGGACAAAATTATAACCTCAGTTTTACTCTGGAGTGAGGAGATGGTTACTTGCTTGCAGTAAGTCAGGAAAGGAAATAGTTTAGAAAGACTGCTCTGGTGCTCTGCAGAATTAATTTTGCGTGTGCAAAACATCCAAAAAAGATTAATTCTTTAAAACTGCTAGAAACAACTACTCATTTAACCTAAACGTGCAAGTTCATTTGCTGATACTTAGTACAGCAGCCTAATTAAAAAAAACCAAAACAAAACAAAACAACAAAACACAAACCACAACAACAAACTCCCAATAGATCTCCAAGGTCACATACTAAACTGTAAAAGCTATCTACTCCCTTGCACTCTACACACTAGCTGCTTCATCTTTGTGCTTTTAATGAGACTGCCTAGTGTGTTTCTTTTGCATTTTATTTTTCTGTTTTCTTTTGATTCTTTTGCCTTTGGGACTTCAAAATATCTGCAAGCATTCTCCTAGTAACAATCTCTGAGCAAACCCTTTGGATTATTAATGTCTGGGACAACCAGTGACAGAACAAGAGGACACAGTCTCAAGCTGCACCAGGGGAGGTTTAGGCTGGATGTTAGGAAGAAATTCTTCACATAAAGAGAGATTGGCCATTGGAATGTGCTGCCCAGGGACGTGGTGGAGTCACCATCCCTGCAGGTGTTTAAAATAAAACTGGATGAGGAACTTAGTGCCATGGTTTAGTTGATTAGATGGTGTTGGGTGATAATTTGGACTTGGTGATCTTGAAGGTCTTTTCCAACCTGGTTAATTCTGTGATTCTGTGATATGACATAGCACACTGGCACTGTCCACTCACTGTGGGTAGCACAGGCTCAGGTTCCTGCAGTACTGCATGTTACACGAACCATCAGTTTGTATAAAGCTTCTCTGAATGAGAAGGGAAGGGAAGGTTATCCTGATTAATTCAATGTTTTGGCTTAGGCTGTGATTCAATAAACAGCTGCCACCAGGAGTGGAAAAGTGAAATACAGCACAGAGGGAAAAAGCAGTAATCAGGTGACAATATGGAGAAGATATCCTCAAGACATTTTCACCCAAAAAGGCAGTGCCTTGTGAAGGTAGCCTCCTAGGACAACTGCTCCTAAATCCCCAGCTAGATCAGTTGGGCTATGGTGTGGTAACTTTATGGTTAATGTGCTTACCCAGTCCTGCTCAGGTCCCTGCTCCTGCCCTGCAGATCTCCTGATGGAGGGTGAGCACTGCAGCAATGCCCTCTGGACTCTGTGCCCTCAGTGTAATCATTGAAAGTACTTTTCACTCATTGCCTCACACTCTGGCTTTGGTTCAGCTCCTGCCCAGCTATTTTGAGAGAACTGGGACAACGGTGGTTACACAGAATGAGTCTGTCCATCTAACAGACCTGCAAGATGGCAAGTCCTCATTCTGTGTTATACTACCATGAATAAAAGGAATGAATTCCCACATCCTCAGGGAATTCAGTAATAACTACAAGCCTGAGCAAAGCTTCAAACCCAAGACTCACTGCACATATTATATTCAGGACAAATACTAAGACATACTTAACTGCAGTTTTGGTGAATAAACTTATTTCCCAAGAAGAGGAACAAAAAAGAGATTCCTTTACTTAGCTTTCAACATGATAAAATGAAAACAGATTACACCCTCCTTGCACAGTGTGCTGAATATCACTAAGGCAAATTGTCCTACTGCTGGATTAAGCCTGAGTTTATCCCAATTTAAGGCAGTTTGTCCTGCTCAGCAGGCAGCAACAGATCTGGAGTCAGCAGCAAGGGGACAGGGCCACTTCACAGAATCACAGAATGTTAGGGGCTGGAAAGGACCTTCAGAGATCATCTAGTCCAACTCCCCTGCCAGAGCAGGATCACCCAGGGCAGGTCACACAGGAATGCATCCAGGCAGGTTTTGAATATCTCCAGAGAGGGAGACTCCACAACCCCCTTGGGGAGCCTGTTCCAGTGTTCTGTCACCCTCACAGGGAAATAATTCTTCCTCATATTTCCATGGAACTTCCTATGCCTCAACTTCCACCCATTGCCCCTTGTCCTGTCATTGGGCATCACTGAGCAGAGCCTGGCTCCATCCTCTTGGCACTCACCCTTTACATCTTTATAAACATGAATGAGGTCACCCCTTAATCTCTTCTCCAAGCTGCAGAGCCCCAGCTCCTTCAGTCTGTCCTCCTTAGGAAGATGTTCCACTCCATCATTTTTGTGGCTCTGTGCTGAACTCTTTCAAGCAGTTCCCTGAGGTCCTTCTTGAACTGAGGGGCCCAGAACTGGACACAATATTCCAGATGCAACCTCACCACGGCAGAGTAGAGAGAGAGGAGAACCTCTCTCAACCTACTAACCACAGCACTTCTGATCCACCCCAGAATGGCATTGGCTTCTTGGCCACAAGAGCACAGTGCTGGCTCATGGTCAATCTTCCATCCACCAGATGGAAGGGGGGACCTGGGGGTCCTTTTCCCTTTCACTGCTCTCCAGCAGGTCAGACCCCAACCTGTACAGATCCATGGGGTTGCTCTTTCCCAGGTGCAAGACTCCACACTTGCCCTTGTTGAACTTCATTAAATTTCTCCCTGCCCAACTCTCCAGCCTGTCCAAGTCCCACTGAATGTCAGCACAACCCTCTGGTGTGACAGCCAGTGTGGCAAAGCATGTGTGGTAAAGCTTACACAGATGTGAGGAGATTGCCTGTGTGCCAACGCCATGCCACACCAGGAGGGCAGTCAGGGTCAGGCAGGAGCAGATTGGGCCTGGGCACAGCATCCTGCAGGCACAGCTCTCCTCCCTCTCTGTTCCCAGAGGCAGCATAGCTGGGGCAAGCTGCACCCCTCTCCACTGCCTGAACAGACAGGAGTGTTTTTGCTGGGGATGAAGTCTGAAGACTGCATCTGGATGGAAAGGTTTCAGTCAAGTGACACAGAAGAGAACTTAAAGGGACTTTTATGCAATGCTTCAGTACCACAAGCTAAAGGAATCATCTTCTCTTTTATCTGTTATATTGCAGCATAACAGTTGGACTCAGTGATCTTAGAGATCTTTTCCATCCAAAACCATTCTACGGTTAAATTTCAAATACCTCTCTTGATGTACACTTTGAACTTCTAGTTGTACCCCTATTACACAGCAGCTAAATGTGTCCTGAGATTCTGGCCCTGAGCTGCTTGTGATCAAAACACTTCTGACCCTTCCTTGTGCCACTCCAAGACGACCTTAACATCAGGAAGAGCAATGTGAGAGCTGATAAATAGTCTGTTGTCAGAGTCCTTTGTTATTTACATGCAGTTCATCTTTTTCAAAATGGGCAGTAGTTACACTCTTACCGGTCTGCAGGGCATGATCAGCAAAGCCACGAGAACAGAAGACCTAACATAAGCTTGGGGCACCTCAGTACAGGAAAGATGTGGAGGTGGTGGAGCCAGTGCAGAGGAGGGCAAGGAAGCTGGGGAAGGGTCTGGAGAATAAATCTGATGAAGAGTGAGTGAAGGAGCTGGGGCTGGTCAGTTTGAAAAAGAGGAGGCTGAGGGGAGACCTCATTGCTGTCTACAACTACCTGAAAGGATGTTTTGGAGAGGCTGGTGCTGGTCTCACAGCTAATTAATGATAGAATAAGAGGGAATGGCCTCAAGCTGTGACTGGGTAGGTTTAGACTGGACATTAGGAAACATTTTTTCATGGCAAGAGTGGTCAGGCCTTGGAATGTGCTGTCCAGGGAGGTGGTTGAGTCCCCAAGCCTGGATGTGTTTAAAGGTTTGGATGTGGTGCCTGGGGCTATGGTTTAGGGGTGACCCTTGTAGGGTAGGGTTCTGGGTTGGACTTGGTGATCCTGAGGGTCTTTTCCAACCTGAATGTTTCTGTAATTCTGTGATTTAAAACAACAAACAAAGAGACAACTCCCCTAAAGTACATGTGTAAGTGGCTTTGCCTACAAACAGATTTATGTGGCCGGTCCCTAGAAGTGTCTAGCTGGTACAAGCACCTAGATTTTTTGCATTATCTATCCCAAAGGACAGATCAACACAAAATCCATCTTGAATTATTCATGCCATGAGCAAAGTTCTTAATTACACTAAGGTAAACTGTGCTCTTCACAAAAACTCCTGGCTTGACAGCCCAGCACCTTGTGGCTGTCAGGACCAGAGCCAGTCTTGAGAGAATTTGTTTCCTGTGGAGAAGTCATCACACTTACTGATGCAAAGCCTCAGGAGCCAAGTCAAAAAAGTGCAGATGTATGTGAAATATTCTTTATGCATCAGGATTTAGTTCCAGCAGTGGCCTTGCCTTTATGCATTCCTACCAGCTGACTTCTTTATCACCTTGGGGAGGGAAGATTTGTCCCTTATCTTTACACTTCAGCTCTCTGCACATTATTCTTCAGCTAACATTTAAATTCACCATAAATCTGCAAGAAACCCTTCCCCCTCCCCCCCCCCACCCCCCCCAGTAGACCCCTTTGCTTATCTGCAGCTTACTTTGCCTCTGTGCAATCGTTTACCCAGGTTTCAAATTCTTTTCCAATGTTCCTGGGCTTAATTTGAAACTGTTGTAGGAAACAGCAAAAATTGTTTTCAAACTTTTCACTATTTCCCCTCCCATCAATTCTCCAGCCTACTTTATTCCTTCTCTTCCTAAAAGGATTTTCTGTACTATGATCTCTAAATTGTTCCTTATTCCTGTTTAGGCTATAAGCACTCTCAGAAGCAAACCCACATTATGTTTTTCTTCTTCAGTCATTCCTTAGACACAAATCATTGTGTAAATTCTCTGCTGTGGAAGTCGGTGAGACTCTGCTAATTCATTCTAGCAACCCCTCTGACCTGAAATTTATCACATTTCACAGACAGTAAATCTATTTGTATATAACTTCCTTTTAAAAATTACATACCATTTTCTTATTTATTATGACTATTTAAAACCCTGGGTTCTTCAGTTTGGACGACATCGATAAGTAATTTAACGGCCCAGGGAAATGAGTAACACTCACCACTGAGCTTCATTGTCAGGCCATAGACCTCCTGATCTCAACAAATTGCTTGGCACAGTCTCAACATCCATTATTTATCTGTGGAGAGCATATTTTTTGCTCAGTATGATGGAATACTGAGAAATAATTCAACTGCAAGGAAAGTTACCTTGTCAAAAAGTCAGCATCTTAACAGTTCAAGAGAAAATTTGTGAGATAGGAACAACTGGAGAGGAAGAAAGTGTATTTGAAGAAGTAATGTTCCTCCAGAATAAGTCAGAGATTTGGACCAGTAATAAAATAGTGGAACATTTATCAGCTAGGTTGATCCTGGGAGAGATTGGTAGGGCATTAAACCCTACTAACTTTCATTGCAGATAAAAACATGATCACACAACTGTTCCCAAAACAATGAGAAAAGTTTATCCTTATCCACCCTGCTTCCAAGGAGTGCCTTAATTGTTTGTTTACCTATTTCTATGCAAATAAATTGCTTTAATAACCAACAGGACAGAAATGCTTTATTACTGATTGCATAAAAAGTACATACACAGCCACGTTGTTGTGATTTAAGATTTCTCAGAGTCCAAAAGCCCAAATGGAACAGACTTAGAGTGCCTCCCTTCTCTCTTTTTTTCCACTAGGGAAAAGCAAATTAGGCAGGAGAAAAGAGAGGTAAAATTATGAAAGAAATAGTCTTGAATAGATTTGGAAGTAAAAAAAAAAGTAAGTTCAACAAAATATGAAAAGCATTTGAGTAAAAGGAAGATTACAAAGGTATAAGGGAAAAGGGTAAATAAAAAGATATACAAAACCAGATGCAAGCTGGAAAAGGATTCTCTGAATGCAACGTGGATTCTCTTTAGATGCAGTCCTTAGGAGTCTGGAGAAGCATGGAACAGGACTCATCACATGGTAACACCTCTCTACTCTGCCCTGGTGAGACCACACCTGCAATACTGTGTCCAGTTTGGGGCTCCCCAGTTCAAGAGAGACAGAGACCTGCTGGAGAGAATCCAATGGAGAGCCATGAGGATGCTTAGGGGACTTGAGCATCTCCCCTGTGAAGAGAGACTGAGAGCCCTGGGGCTGTTTAGTCTGGAAAGGAGACAACTGAGAGGGGATCTGATCAATGTCTATAAATATCTGAGGGGTGGGTGTCAAGTGGAGGGGGCCAGGCTCTTTTTAGTGGTGCACAGTAATTAGACAAGGAACAATAGGTTCAAACTAGAACATAGAAGATTTCAGCTCAACATGAGGAGAAACTTCTTTCCAGTGAGGGTGACAGAGCCCTGGAACAGGCTGCCCAGGGGGGTTGTGGAGTCTCCTTCTCTGGAGACTTTCCAAACCCATCTAGATGCACTCCTGTGCAGACTACCCTAAGTGATGCTACTTTGGCAGGTGAGTTGGACCTGATGATCTTTTGAGGTCCCTTCCAACCTGTGATATACTCTGATACTGTGATACTGTGATAGATTAAGAAAAACAGTTCTGCCCTCATGGGTTAAGATGCTGTTATTCACATCATGCTGCCATCATGCCAGCTTCAAAATGAAAGTGCTGGCTGGAGCAAAGCATCACAGGGCTTGAAGTTCAGATTGCACCATGAGAGGCTTCTTGTTACAGTTTGCTGCTTTTTGGTTCTGGGGTTTCTGGGTGTGGGCTTTTTCCTTCAGGGATGGTGGTGATACAGGTGGGAGTTGGTTAGCACACTGGTTTTCTGGTTTATGCCAGTTTTTTCTGCACTTCACTGTGCTTTTTCTGCAAGTAGGCTAAGCTAAGGTAATTGTGCATTGTGTTGTGTTATTTTATATTAAACTCAAGTCTTATCTTATCTCACTTTCTTTATTTCAACAGAGTCTCCATCTCTGGACACTTTCAAGACCCGTCTGGATGTGTTCCTGTGTGACCTGAACTAGATTATATGGTTAGGTGGCCCTGCTCTGGCAGGGGTCTGGACTCAATGATCTCCAGAGGTCCCTTCCAACCCCTAACATCCTGCGATCCTGTGATCTGTGATCCAGTGAACATGGAGGTTTTTTGTGTGTTACTTTCCCTTACTTCTCTGTTGTGGGGGGACACAGATGGGTTAACCCATTTAGAATCTTAGAATCATAGAATCAGTCAGGGTTGGAAGGGACCACAAGGATCATCCAGTTCCAACTCCCCTGCCATGGGCAGGGACACCTCACACTACATCAGGCTGGCCAGAGCCTCATCCAGCCTGGCCTTAAACACCTCCAGGGATGGGGCCTCAACCACCTCCCTGGACAACCCATTCCAGGCTCTCACCACTCTCATGGGGAAGAACTTCTTCCTCACGTCCAGCCTGAATCTCCCCACTTCCAGCTTTATTCCATTCCCCCTAGTCCTATCACTACCTGACATCCTAAAAAGTCCCTCCCCAGCTTTCTTGTAGCCCCCTTCAGATACTGGAAGGCCATGCATTAACCCTTTACACTACTGATGGACAAGTCTGCTCAGTTGTTGAAGAGATAATGCTTGAGTACAAGGGGAGAGAGGAAGGGCTGGAGTAGCAAATTAGCAAATGCTTCTCATCTTTCACAGTAGAAGACAAAAAATTCAATGTGGATTAATGTTTTAACAGACACTGATCTCCAAGAGTGGATTAGTGTTTTAACAGACACTCATATCCAAGAATGAAATGACTTTGGGAGGTCATTCCTACTTCCAAGATACTCATTCCTTGAGAAAAATACCTGACCATTTAAATAGTTTAACATCCTGAAAAAAACATTGCTTGTGCAATACAGACAGTTTACAACAACTTACTGCTTCTTTGGAATCATCAATCATGTTCCAATAGCCCAACACAATGAATGATTTCACATTTGACTTCTTGGATACGAAAGACCTACATAGCATTGACTCAGTAATGAAGAGACACACACACAAAAGAAAATACCTGGAGCCAGCTTCGGCTCTGAATCAATGTTGCCAAGCTGCAAGAGACAGCTTGGTCTGAGCCCAGCACTTGTAGCAAAAAATAGACTTCAAATGAAATATGTTCTCATCTTTAACAAATATGTATCTACAGCTATGCTGAGCTGTGCCAAGGGCTTCCCTTGGTGAAATATTGATTTTGCATTCCATCTTCCAGCAGCAGAAGGAGTCTTTAAATCCCACAGCACTCTGAAAATGAGACTTCTGGAGTTAATGTCAGAATATCACCTCTTTGCAGTATGGTAATTTA
This sequence comes from Indicator indicator, assembly GCF_027791375.1. Lineage (NCBI taxonomy): Eukaryota > Metazoa > Chordata > Aves > Piciformes > Indicatoridae > Indicator > Indicator indicator. The sequence goes on along the minus strand of NC_072011.1, from coordinate 7,111,551 downwards.
CTCAGAGGAAGAACTTTCTCCTTTCCTTTTCTGATGCCTTCCCATCTGGTTTTCCTGATTTGCAGCAATCAACAATTGATTTTAATTTTTTAGCCACTTATATATGCAAAGCTTAGGACAACATTATTATTCATATGGTAATATTTGCATGCCATGGAGCCCTGCCCTTTAAAATATTTCTAAAAGATGCCATTCTTCATAAACCTCTACAAATTATATTCTGGTTAGGCCAATATGTCCAAACATAACTTAATATCGTTTCTTTCCCCTGCTTCTTTTGTAAGACTGATTCTGTTGGTTAGACTTTCAGCAATTGCTTTTATTTCCCTTTTTTTCTTGATCCAAGCCAAAGGAATATGTCATGAAAGTGCTGGGCAGCTAAATTGAAAGCCCACAAAAGATCATGTTGCTTTACCTGGATGAGTACCCCTTTACAGAATCACAGAATTAACCAGGTTGGAAAAGACCTCCAAGATCAAGTCCAACTCATCACCTAACCCTAACTAATCAACTAGACCATGGCACTAAGTGCCTCATCCTAAACACCTCCAGGGATGTTGACTCCACCACCTCCCTGAGCAGCACATTCCAATGGCCAATCTCTCTTTCTGTGAAGAACTTCTTTCTAAGATCAAGCCTGAACTTCCCCCTGCACAGCTTGAGACTGTGTCCTCTGGTTCTGTCACTGGGTGCCTGGGAGAAGAGACCAACCCCCACCTGGCTACAACCTCCCTTCAGGTAGTTGTAGAGACCAATAAGGTCTCCCCTGAGCCTCCTCTTCTCCAGGCTAAACACCCCCAGCTCCCTCAGCCTCTCCTCACAGGGCTTTGGTGCAAAGCAACACTGGGAGAATAAGAACTCAGCTCAGAGTCTTCTAGGCCACTTCTTGGTCTTTCTAAGCCCTCAGCTACATTTCCAGATTGAACAGGTTTCTATCCTGAACAGCAATTCTGTCACAGGAATGCAACAAAAGGGGAGAAATAAGAGATGCTCAGAAAAAACCCGGGAGGGACAGAAGGACAAGGGGGAGAAGGGAGCATGCAGGAAATGTGCCAAAACCAGACAGAAATGAGTTATTTTAAAGGAAAGCACAAAAATGAAGGAAGAGCATGAAAGGCAGGTGAAAGAAAAATTGCAGAATAAAAAGCTTGTAGAACAGAAGGCTTCTAAGGCAGCTGGTAGCCATGGTAGGAAGGGAAACAGTTTCCAGGGTCCCCTTTCTTACTCATGGTTCAATATAATCTGCAAATGTTAACGTTCAATTCTTAATTACCAAGTGCTTTTTGCCTTGGAGGTTTCATTATTTTCCTAGAATTGAAAGATTACTGCCTTGAGAATTTCATTTCAGAATGGTTCCTACTTAATTAAACACATACAGGTAGGCACATGTGCAACAGGTGCCAGCTAAAAGAGGGGGAAACAGCCTAAATTATTCACTTGTCCATGGGGGTAAAAAGTGACTTATTTTTAATCCCTTTTCCTGGAAGGAGTGAGAAACAACTTGACTCACATACCTTCCTCCCTGGGGATGTTCTGTTGGCTGTCAGATCTCATGGAGCCGGCAGGAGCCAGCGGAGCAGACGGAGCTGTGTGGCGTGGTGTCCGTGGATGATTGCACAGGGTGACCAAGCCTGGCCTCAGAAATCTGCTGGGAATTTGCAACTTGCCTATTTGCACATGTGCAGGTGAACCAGAAAAAAAGGGAAAAAAAGAAAAAAGAAAAAAAGAAGAAAAGCAGCCGACAGGGGTTGTTCAGAGTATATTTTTGTGACATGCAAAGCCATTTCATGAGGCTATCGTTCTAAGAACAGCTTCCAGAGTCACTGAATTTAGTACAAACCAGGTAGTTACTTTTTGCTGCCAAGTTAATGAACATGCTCCTTGCCTCGAAGAGTTTACAGTCTGAATCAGTCTCTTGTAGTAGAGATGGAGAATGAGAAACAACATGACATAAATTTGTCCAAACTGAATGTTAACATTAGGTGTTATTGTTGACACTCTTGAGGTTCACACGAGCCAACTTCCTGAGATTATCCAGATCCCACTGGATGAGGGACATCCTATCCCTCTAGCGTGTCTGTTGAACCACTCAGCTTGGTTTCTCCTGCAAACTTGCTGAGGGCACATTCCATCCCCCTTTGTCATTCATGAAGATATTAAACAGCACTTGTCCTAGAAGGATGTTGTGGGGGACCACTCGAAGGCCTTACAGAAGTCCTGATGGATGACATCCGTAGCTCTTCCCTTGTTCACTGATGACTACATCATCACTCCATCACAGAAAGCCACCAAGTCAGTCAGGCAAGGCTTGCCATATGTCCAGTTTGTCTAAATGTTTCCCGGCTTGATCTTCCCCCACCATGGACAGATCTTGCTCCAGACTTTCTTCCATTTCTCATGGGCTTGGGATACTTGAAAGTCAGTCTTATCAGGTAAAGACCTAGGTGAAAGTACTTTGGTGCTTTGACCTTTTCCATGTCCTCTGTCATCAGGTTCATTATTTTCCCTTGAGTTCTTTTGCTTCTGATGTACCTGTAGATGCCTCTCTCTCCCTGTACATCCTTTCCCAGATTCAACTCAAGATGGACTTTGGGTTTTGTAAGCCTAATCTTTCACGATAAATTCTTCCTGGCTTCCCTGCTCCTGCTTCACCTTTTCATGCATTCTTTTCATGTGTGAGTTTTGTCAGGAGCTCCTTGTTCCTCCATGCAGACCTCCTGTCTTTTTCGTTTGCTTTATTCCACTCTGAGATGGACCATTCCTGAGTTTAAAGGAGGAGATTTTTGAAAAGCAGCCAGTTTTCCTGAACCTCTTTTTCTCACCAGGACTGTTTTCCATGGGATTCCTCCAAGAAAATGCATGAATAGAACACAGACTGCTCTCCTGACGTCCAGGGCTGTGATCTTCCTAGTTGTTTCATTCTTTCTTCTCAGGATCCCCAGCTTCACTATCTCATGGGTTGCTGCAGTCAAAGCCACCCCCAGTACTCACATGGTCATGACTGTTGTGGAAAGGAATTAATTCTGCCTTCTTCAGATTGTCAACCCAGCCTGAGTTCAGTGACTTCTTCTAACCACACTGCAACCCAAAATGTTTGTGCTTACAGGAGTACTTTAGAATTGCTCCTCTCTGCTGTTATTTCCACCTAAGGAGCACTCCTTTTCTGTGCTGATGGATACCACTGTTTACATCACTAGGACACTACAAGCATGAGCTGACTCACATTGGTGACTGATCTGCATCTCAGGGGTGAAACAGAAAAAAATCATCACCTCCTCGAGAGTTTTCAAGAGCTCCTAGAAATACACAGACACAGTTTGCTCCAAGCACTGATGAAATATTCTGCCTTTGAGTTAAACAGGGATCATAGTCACAATATTAAGTAGCATTCACACATGAGAGTAAACCTGAGGTATTAATTTTTCCAAGTACTGATTTCTCACCATCACATTCTTCCCTCTGTGTGCTCTCAAGTATACATTGCAGTGAAAAGCTCCTGTGGGGTGGGACTATGTGTTCTATCACAGCACACTCAGAAGGTCTGCACCTGGAGGTGTCCAAAACAACATCAAGACATGGCACTTCAGGACATGGTTTAGTGGACGTGGTTGGTGGCTGCATTGGTCATTGAACTTGATGATCTTAGAGGTCTTTTCCAACCTTAGTGATTCTCTGATTCTATGAAATTCAGAACTGGTAATGGGCTGCAGCCAGTAAAACAGTCTCTAAACAACTTCAGTTTTCACTCTGCTGAACTACACTGGCCAGACCTTTCCAGCAGATAAGGAATAATTACATAAAGAGGTAAAAATTTCAAAGTAATTAAAGGATGGGAAAAATAGGCAAAGAGATAAAGAGATGTCCTTTCTCAACCAGCCTTTCCACAATGTTTCTGTAGATTCCTTCTTGCTCTGAGAATTATCTGCCTTCTTACATACAGTAATATTTCTAATTGCCAAGCAACTGAATAGGAGCAAGCAGTGTGCCCAGGTGGCCAAGAAAGCCAACAGCATCCTGGCTGGGATTAGAAATGCTGTGTCCAGCAGGAGCAGGGAGGGGATTGTCCCCTGGGACTCAGCTCTGGTGAGGCCACTCCTTGAGTATTCTGTCCAGTTTTGATCACCTCAGTACAAGAGAGATGTGGAGGTGCTGGAGCCAGTGCAGAGGAGGGCAAGGAAGCTGGGGAAGGGTCTGGAGAATAAATCTGATGAAGAGTGAGTGAAGGAGCTGGGGATGGTTAGTTTGGAAAAGAGGAGGCTGAGGGGAGACCTCATTGCTCTCTACAACTACCTGACAGGAGGTTGTGGAAAGGCTGGGGCTGGTCTCTTCTCACAGGTAATTAGTGATAGAACAAGAGGGAATGGCCTCAAGCTGTGACTGGATAGGTTTATACTAGATATTAGGAAAACTTTTTCATGGCAAGAGTGGTCAGGCCTTGGAATGTGCTGCCCAGGGAGGTGGTTGATTTCCCAACCCTGGATGTGTTTAAAGGTGGTTTGGATGTGGTGCTTGTGGATATGGTTTAGGGGTGGCCCTTGTAGACTACTGGTGATCACCAGGCAGAACCATAACAATGAGACAGAGCCAAGATCAAGCCAGGAAAGTAATCTGTGGGTTGAGGCCAGCATGACGAAGCAGTCTGGACACAGGCCTGATGATGAAATCCCCCTGAGTCTTCTCTTCTCCAGGCTAGGCAATTCCAGCCCTTGTTCACATGTATGAGGTGCTTCAATCCCTTCATCATCTTCATAGCCCTTCATTGGACTCTCTCCAGTATGTCCACCTGTCTCTTAAACTAGGCAGCCCAGGACGGGACGCAGCACTCCAGGTGTAGCCTCACCAGCCAGTGCTCAGTAGAGATTACCAGTGAGAGCAGTGACAAGTGACTGGCTGGAACCCAGCTTTCTTCTAACCTTGACCCAGGTTACCTGACCCAGTTCAGCACCTTTGCATTGTCTGTTGCAATATAACTACATTACAGAAGCTGCCCATGGGCATTGCACAATGGAGTGTGCCAAGCCTTGGCATGCCCTCAGCTTGTCCTGTCGATGTGCTGCTTCTTATTCTCCTGACAAGCCTACTCTGAATACTAGGACTCAGTCTGGAGAAGAGAAGGCTCCAAGGAGACCTTATTGTTGCCTTCCAGTATCTGAAGGGGGCTACAAGAAAGCTGGGGAGGGACTTTTTAGGGTGTCAGGTAGTGATAGGACTAGGGGAATGGAACAAAACTAGAAGTGGGTAGATTCAGATTGGATGTTAGGAAGAAGTTTTTCACCATGAGGGTGGTGAGACACTGGAACAGGTTGCCCAGGGAGGTGGTTGAGGCTCCATCCCGGGAGGTGGTTGAGGCCAGGCTGGATGTGGCTGTGAGCAACCTGATCTAGTGTGAGGTGTCCCTGCCTATGGCAGGGGGATTGGAAGTGGATGATCCTTGAGACCCCTTCCAACCCTGACAATTGTATGATTCTGTGACTTGAATCTCAGTTCTCCTATTTGCCTTAAGCTGAAAACACCAATGTTTGTTGTTCCTGACTGAAGAGCTAAATGAGCTTTTCCTACTCTGGTGTGTCTGGGTGAGTTAATGTTCTAGCAATGTTAGACACAGACTTTTACTTTTGAAACAATGTGCTGCTGGAACAGTTTTATTGGTTTTCAATTTTGTTTGATGTTGCTTCGTACTTCAGAATATTTTACTTGTATTATAAGTTAAATGCAAGCATCCCACTATCAGAAGAGCTGTTTGCTAGAAATTTGGATGGATGTTCAAACAGAAAGTTCATGTTGTTCAAGTTCATATTGTTGAGGCATAAGAAGTTCCATGCAAACAGGAGGAAAAATTTTTTCTCTCTGAGAGTGATGGAACTCTGGAACAGGCTGTCCAGGGTGGGTGTAGAGCCTCCCTCTCTGGAGATGTTCAAAACCCACCTGGATGAGTTCCTGTGTGATCTGGTCTAGGGGATCCTGCTCTGGCAGGGGGGTTGGACTGGATGATCTGTTGAGATCCCTCCAGCCCCTAACATTCTGTGAATCTGTGATTCAATAGTATTACTAAAAGCTTTGAAGTTTATTTCCATAAACCCCATTTTAATCAGGTAGTGGAAAGGGAATTCAGAGTGAGCCCTGCAGGTGTCAATAAGCTATGTGTGCTTTTAGCTGAATGTTATTCACACAGCATAACTGCAGAAGGACTCAGTCTCTGGCAGTTATTCCCCAAAAATGCAATAACATTCTTGTTCTTCAGAAAACAAAAGCATGCAGATAATGAGAAAGAAAGATAAAGATAAAGGCTTTGAAATCAGACTAAATTGCATGAGCACACTAATGAGTGTCCTCTCTTAAAAATGTGCCTTTGTCTCCCTGAGACATCCAGTAGCTCAAAGGAACGACAGCAGATCCCTTCTCTCTGAAGGATTTGTGAAGTAATAGACTAAGAAAGCAGTCCCCTGGGCAGATATTAAGGGAAACATTTTGTTTGCCTGTTCATTTAGCCACCATAACTTAAAAAAAAAACCAAAAAATTAAATTACCTTTTCACCTCCTCATCTCCTCCCTTCTTTTCACTTGATTTTCCATGAATTGTGTTTAAATTTGTCTTTTTGTTTTGCTGTTCACCAAATGATCCATAGTTCCTTTCTTTACTAAAGAGGTCTTCTGCATTTTTAAGTTGTCTGGTTATGGGCAAAAATACTAGCAGCATTTATTGCATGCTTCACTGGTTCCAGTTACAAGTGTACATCCTATCATCTGCCTGGAGAGAGAACATCAAAGTCTCTCCAGGTGCAGCTGCTGGGACAGATGTGGTTATACTGGAACAATCCTGCCCTCTTTGGAAGAAACAGTGCCTGGAAAAAAATTAAACAGCACCACAGTATCTTTAAACCAGAGTCATTGCAAGCACTTTCCCTCCCTACACCACCAAACCTGCAGTGACAGCAGACTCTTTGGGCAGGCTTGGCCATACAGAATTGCATTCACTGACTGCCAGAGAAGGGCCGTGAGGATGATCAGGGGGCTGGAGCACCTCTCCTATGAAGACAGACTAAGAGTGTGGGGGTTGTTCAGTCTGGAGAAGAAAAGGCTCCAAAGAGACCTTATTGTGGCCTTCCAATATCTGAAAGCTGATGAGGGACTTTTTAGGGTGTTGGGTAGTGACAGGACTAGGGGGAATGGATCGAAGCTGGAGGAGGGGTGATTTAGATTAGACATTAGGAAGAAGTTCTTCACCATGAGGGTGGTGAGACACTGGAACAGGTTGCTGAGGGAGGTGGTGCAAGCCCCATCCCTGGAATTTTTTAAGGCCAGTCTGGATGTGTCTCTGAGCAACCTGAACTAGTGGAAAGGGTCCCTGTCCATGGCAGGTGGGTTGGAACTGGATGATCCTTGAGGTCTCTTCCAACCCTGACACGTCTGTGACTCTGTGTGACTTTTCCAGCAGCACTTCTCTCTGAGCACTGTAACCTTTCTCTGATATCATGCCTCAGGATCAGCAGGCTGAGATGGAGGTGTAACTAAGCATGCAACATTATTAATGAATCTCATCGAAAGAAGATCACAAAATCCTGAGCTGCACAAATCTCTAGAGTCTATCTACAGCTAATTTTCTCAGCAGTGTTGTTTCTCCAAGCTCCCTGTAATAATGAAACCAGACTTACACCTTTAAACACCGTATTGTGTGAATTATAAGTGACACAGAACTCTCCCAGCAAGCCAAGGGACATGACAGCATTCAATTCCCAACAGCTATCAGAACACATTAACAATTTTTAGAAGAAAATGACATTTGAGAAGACAACTTTTAAGTGAACAAACATGAATCTGCAAGGTTGCAGCAGAGCATGGGATTCCTCCACAGCGTTTTGCTTTGGGGTCACATGCCTCCATCCGAAGCAAAGCAAATCCACCCTCGGTCAGAAATATCCATGCAGCTACAGTGAGTTCATCTCAGTTCTGGTCACAAATTTGTCAAAAGTCTGTAGCTTTAGCTCAGAAGGGATTTATGTTGGATTGAAGCTGGGGAACTTATCAGCCCCTATCGCAGAAGGCAGCCCCTGCAAACCACAGAAGGAGCGACAGAGTAACTGGGGTTACAGCTTCAGTCAGTTTGGATATCATAGAATCATAGAATCATAGAATGGTCTGGGATGGCAGGAACCTTTGAAGGTCATCTAGACCAAGCCCCTCTGCAGTAAGCAGAGACATCCTCAACTAGATCAGGCTGTCCAGAGCCCTGTCAAGCTCCACTTTGAATACCTCCAGGGATGGGGCCTCAACCACCTCCCTGGGCAACCTGTTCCAGTGTTCCACTACCCTCATAGTAAAGAACCTGTTCCTAATATCCAATCGAAATCTACTTTTTTCCAGTTTGAAGCCATTGCCCATCCTTCTATCACTGCAGGCCTTTGTAAACAGTCTCTCTCCATACTTTTCCTCCAGGTACTGGAAGGCTCATATTAGGTCACCCTGGAGCCTTCCAAGCTGAACACCCCCAGCTCCCTCAGCCTGTCCTCATAGCAGAGGTGCTCCAACCCCCTGATCATTTTTGTGGCCCTCCTCTGGACCCACTCCATCAGGTCCATGTCCTTCCTGTATTGAGGGCTCCAGACCAGAACACAGTACTCCAGGTGAGGTTTCAACACAGCAGAACAGGAGAACCACATCTCTGGATCTGCTGGCCATGCATCTTTTGATGCAGCCCAGGATGTGATTGGTCTTCTGGGTTGCAAGCTCACACTGCCTGCTCCTGTCCAGCTTCTCATCCATCAGCACCTTCAAGTACTTTTCCATAGGACTGCTTTCTATCACCTCAAAGCTATGTTACAGTATCCCTTCAGCTGCTGCTCCCTTCTGTGCACTGCATTTGTCAGCATCATGACATGGGCCTTTCAAGCAACCAGCTTTGCTACAATAATATGGTCTAGGTCATAAGCATCCATCTGTTTGGGACTTGAGCTTGGCACAGGAACAGCAGTAAATAGCTGGCACTTGCAAGACAGTGGCACTGCCATCCAGGCAGCTCTGAGCCAGCAGAGGAATGGACTTTGCTCAGCTCCATCTGGGATGTTGTGGATTGCTTCTCTGTTTCCCTTTACAGCATGTAGTTCCCTCTGCATTCCCTCTGTGTTTCCTTTTGTTCCTAGTGTTGGTGATTTGGGAAGTTTCACACTGAGCTGCAGAGGGGTTTGTGGCCACTCACTCCTCTTGTCAGGTTGATGAGTGTCACTGGCTCCCTCTATCTAGGTACCTCTCTGTACATTGATGAGGTGCAATGCTGCCTGCATTGGTCTCCCAGTAGCACATTCAGCACTGCCAAGGACTGTACTGCACACCATGATGCCATGTCTTGTACGTTGCACACATCTGAATCCATCCCTGCAGCTTTTAAGCAGTTCAGCAAGTGAAATCTGTTTAATCAGAAACTCTGGGAGAGGAGAGTTTCACAGAAAATATTTCAGAGCTGCTGAATTTGCAAGCAGTGTCATGGCACAGAAACCAGAATCATAGAATGGCCTGAGTTGGAAGTCACTTCTGAAGGTCATCCAGTCCAACCCCCTCTGCAGTAAACAGGGACAGCCTCAACTCGATCAGGGTGCCCAGAGCCCTGTCCAGCCTCACCTTGAATATCTCCAGAGATGGGGACTCAAAAACCTCCCGGGGCAACCTGTTCCAGTGTTCCACTACCCTCATAGTAAAGAACTGGTTCCTAACACTCAATCTAAATCTACTTTTTTTCTAGTTTGAAGCCATTGCCCATCCTTCTATCACTGCAGGCCTTTGTAAACAGTTTCTCTCCATCCTTCCTATAGGTCCCCTTCAGGTACTGGGAGGCTGCTATTAGGTCTCCCCAGACACTCCTCCAGGCTGAACACCCCCAGCTTCCTCAGCCTGTCCTCATAGCAGAGGTGCTCCAACACCCTGATCATTTTTTGTGGCTCTCCTCTGGACCCTCTCCATCAGGTCCATGTCCTTCCTATATTGAGGGCTCCAGACCTGGACACAGTACTCCAGGTGAGGTCTCACCAGAGCAGAGAAGGCATTCAGATAACATGCAGGAAGCAGGTTGGAAGGCACTGGAGATCACTGCACAGTGAGCAGCACAGAAAAGTGAAAGGTACCATGACTGTTGGAATCAATGCAAATGGGTCCCTCAGGAAAGCATGTTTTTGTACAAAGAGCCAGGTAAAAAGTGAGGTGATTCACTTATTCCTGCAGAGGACAAAACACAGTCCTGACAGTCTGCACAATTTGATAGACAGGCTAAGCAGAGACCAAGGTCAATTGCTGTATAATTCATATTTATATCAAAACAAGTATGGTGAAGAGCAGTGGATATTTGCATCAGTAGTGAAAAACTGCTTACCCCAAGACATACTCTGAGCTCAATTAACTAAAATCTAGCCTAAGAAAATTAGAGTTTGAAATGGTGTCACTGAAAAAGCAGTTTTGAATGCAGACTAATCTGAATCTGCAGAAAGCAGTGCTGTAGAGAGAGAAACTCAGACGTTCAAATGGTGCATAGGTTGTTGCAACAGGAATGCAAGTTAGACAGAACTTTGGAGAATAGCTTCTCAAGATAAACTTCCCAATTGAGACCACAAAGATTTAAAACTTGGAAAAGTCAGATTTCATTAGAGTATAAACTCGAGTTATCAACTTCTTCTGCAGCAAAAAACTCATAGTCCTAAGTCAGAAAGAAAAAGAAGATAAAAAGCTTACAAAAGGCTCAATCCTCCATCTGCTATAATTTTGCAGGACAAGGCCCTGCTTCCAGTCTGGGGTTTTTTTTCAAGCCAACTCAGAGATTTTCTGAATTGCAGCAAGCTGCCCAAATTGAGGCATACTCACTGTCCCCAGTGAAACAGGTAAACCTGGAGTAGTAAATAGAGCAGGCATGGACCTCTGCCAGCTCTTACAACCAGTTGGGACAGTAGAGGTCACATCCTCAGGGCAAAACGCTCTTGTGCTCTCTAGGTAGGGTATCCATATGCAAAATGCCTAACCAGGAATGAGCCCTTGGTTCTTTGGTCCCAGGGATGCTTGCATCTGCCATGCCCCTTACAGTCTCTCTGCAAATCCTTCTTTCCATTCTCTTGGAAGAATCCTTATCTGTGAGACTGTCCCACTGCTCCCCAGGGAAGGAACAACTTGCCCCTTACTCCTCTCACTGGAGCCCCAGCTGCTCTGCCTTAGAGAGAATTGAAACTGCCATTAAAGCAGTTAGGGCAGTTTAACTGTGGATCTGAGTTTTTAAAAAGAGGACATGAAAATAGAGTCTGTGAAATCCAAGCTCAGTTAGATTAAACCAAAGACAGGTGTTTAGAAGTCCTTATTCCTGAATGTCTTTACAGAAAATGAGGCAGTCTCAGTGATATGTCATTGGATGTTAATCCTTGGAATATAGCAAGCAGAAAGGACTTGCATCAAATACTGTGAGAGGAGTCATAAATGTGCTTTTGTGGCCAAGAAGGTCAATGCCATTCTGGGGTGAACTAGAAGGGCTATGGTTAGTAGGTGGAGAGAGGTTCTCCTCCCCTTCTACTCTGCCCTGGTGAGGCTGCATCTGGAATATTGTGTCCAGTTCTGGGCCCCTCAGTTCAGGAAGGACCTCAGGGAACTGTTTGAAAGAGTCCAGCATAGAGTTACAAAAATGATGAAGGGAGTGGAACATCTTCCTAACGAGGAGAGACTGAGGGAGCTGGGGCTCTTTAGCTTGGAGAGGAGGAGACTGAGAAGTGACCTCATTCATGTTTATAAAGATGTAATGGCTGAGTGCCAAGAGGATGGAGTCAGGCTCTGCTCAGTGATGCCCAATGACAGCACAAGGGGCCCTGGGTGGAAGTTGAGGCATAGGAACTTCCATGGAAACAGGAGGAAAAATTTATTCCCTGTGAGTGTGACAGAACACTGAAACAGGCTGCCCAGGGGGGTTGTGGAATCTCCCTCTCTGGAGATATTCAAAACCCACCTGGATGCATTCCTGTGCAGACTACCCTAGGTGATCCTGCTCTGGCAGGAGGGTTGGAGTGGGTGATCTTTCGAGGTCCCTTCCAGCCCCTAACATTCTGTGATTCTGTGAAATTTGGTACTGAGAAATCAAAAGTAGTCCTGAGACTTCAGATTAACAAAAGTAAATCCAATGAACACATTTGTATACTCAAGAGAAGAGCAGAATAAGCATGTCTAGCAGTTAATTGGCATAAATATCTACAAGATGGGCAGTCTATATCCATAGCAGCATTCACTTCTGTTCATAGCTTGATGAAGAGATAAATCCTTCTGGCTCCCAACAACTTCAAAGATTTAGGAGGATCATTATAAAGTCTACAAATATAAGGAATTTGAAAGTGAGAACTGAAAAAAATACCACTAACAAAACAACAAGAGACAGATAAATGCTTCTGAAAATGAAGAATGTTGGTTACATTCAGAGAGGAAGATGTGTGGAAAGTTACTTAATAATCAACCAACAAGTTTCTTCCCAGTAACTCTCAGGCAAAGTCACTTAGGGATAAGAAGAATCACAGAATGTTAGAGATTGGAAGGGACCTCAAGAGATCACCAAGTCCAACCCCCTCCCTGCCAAAGCAGGATCACTTAGGGTAGTGTGCAAAGGAATGCATCCAGGTGGGTTTGGAAAGTCTCCAGAGAAGAAGACTCCACAACCTCTCTGGGCAGCCTGTTCCAGTGCTCTGTCACCCTCACTGGAAAGAAGTTTCTCCTCATGTTGAGCTGAAATCTTCTATGTTCAAGTTTGAACCCATTGTTCCTTGTCTTTTGCTGTGAATCACCAAAAAGAGCCTGGCCCTCTCCACTTGACACCCACCCCTCAGATATTGATAGACATTGATCAGATCCCCTCTCAGCCTTCTCCAGATTAAACAGCCCCAGGGCTCTCAGTCTCTCCATAGGGGAAATGCTCAAGTCCCATCACATAGATGGACACTTAGTTAAAAGAGAAGGAATGTGGTTGAAATGAGCAGTTAATGTTCATTTTGAGGGATGGTTCTTCATGAATCCCTACAGGGATCTCTGGTGTGACCTGTGCTGTTCAGTGTCTTCTTAAAGGATCTTGAGAAGAATAGGAAAGTGAAAGCGTTTGCTGGTGGTTACCTTTCAGGAGGGATAAAATGAAAGCTGACTGTGAAATACTGCAGAAGGACCTTGTAGAATGGACAATCAGAACAGGCAGGTAACATTCAGTAAAAGCACCTGCACAGGGATTTAAAGGATTTTAAACAAAGACAGCTTTACATGCAAAGTGATGGTCTCTGACTCGATTGCTATCTCAGGGGTCCAGTGTGTATTATTAAAAGATTGTTTCCTTAGGTGTGAGTGACTGTCAATAAAGGAAGAGAGAATAAAACAAAGCCACTGTGAAAGTCTTTTGGCACCCATACCTTCATTATGGAAATTTGTGTTGTCCAACTCAAAACATGAAGAGGGAAAGATGCAGAGAATGACAGCATAGATGATCAAGGGACCACCATGCCTCTGTGTAAGAAACTGTTGAACACATGCAGATCATGCAGACCCTGCTGTCTAGAGAAGAGCTGATTGAGGTGGATATGACAGGTATCTTTAAGATCTCGAGTGGCAGGCAGGACGTGGCTGCCCAGCAGCTGTATTTTCATGGCACAGCCAGCACAGGGAAGAACAGAAACGTAGCACATACAATGACAAGCCCAGCCTTCTGGTACAGATGATATCCTCTCCTTTCATTGCACTACACATTTCTCAGGATTTGGACTTGAAATCTAAGTGAGTGACCTGTGTGCACAGAAGTGAATGATCAAGACAATCCCAAAGGGACTAATGAAAACTCGTATGCCAAAGCAAGCACCAAAGTACCTCTCATATCCATTACCCTCTTGTCATTATTTTTCTCTTAATGAACACAGGTAGAATCTGAATACTGACATCTAGAGAAGTTATTTAATTTCCTCCCCTCCCTCCCCCCAAGAAAATTGTCAGGAAACATCATTTTCTCTTTCCCTGGAGTGCCACAATTGCTATTGTAGGGCTCCATCTCAAACATATCCACCTCATGGCTTGGGAAACTAAATCATCCACTGTTTCCATAGCAACAGGAAGCAGTGGGAAACTCAGGGAATTCAGACAATGATGGCTTCTGAGGGCTTAGCACTTAGCTTGAGAGTGAGCATCTCAAATTAATTCCTTGTGTCAGAAAGATCTCAAATTCTGAGTTCCCCTTCAATCAGCCAACAGCAAGATACCCGTCTCACTGGCTCCAAATTATTGTGGGTTAGGTACTTCATCTGATAACCTCTAAAGCACAACCTGTAGAAAGATGTATATTAAATGAGGATTTGCTTTTTCTCACTAAAAACAAAATAAAACAAAACCCAAAACCAACCAACCAACCAAACAAATAACAAAAGAAAACAAAAACTGAACAAACAAAACCAAATCTGTGATAAATCAATGAAGAAAAACTAAATCCACTCCAGATATAACTTGGTACCCAAAAATCACAGTAGCTGGATCAGGCTTTATTTGACTGATAGCCAGAGCTTCATACAAGCTAACCTTGAGCAATCACTAGGGAAATCAGGCATTACAGCATCACAGGATCACAGGGTGTTAGGGGTTGGAAGGGACCTCTGAAGATCATCAAGTCCAACCCCCCTGCCAGAGCAGGACCATAGAGTCTATTGCAGGAACACATCCAGATGGGTCTTGAAAGTCTCCAGAGAAAGGAACTCCACAACCTCTCTGGGAAGTCTGTTCCAGTGCTCTGTCACCCTCACAGTAAAGAAGTTCCTCCCCATGGTAAGGTGGAACCTCCTGTGCTGTAGTTTGTATCTACTACCCCTCATCCTATCACAGCATGCGATAGAGAAGAGCCTATCCCCTCCCTCTTGACACCCAATCCTCAAATACTTATAGACATTTATTAAATCCCCTCTCAGTCTTCTCTTCTCCAGACCAAACTGCCCCAAGGCTCTCAGCCTCTCTTCTTAGGGCAGTGCTCCAGTCCCTCAGTCATCCCTGTAGCCCTTCATTGGACTCTGTCAAGCAGACCCCTGTCCCTCTTGAACTGGGGAGCCCAAAACTGGATGCAATATTCCAGGTGTGGCCTCACCAGAGCAGAGCAGAGCAGAGGAGGAGAAGAACCTCCCTTGATCTGCTGGACACACTTCACCCCAGGATCCGATTGGCCTTCTTGGCCACATGGGCACATTGCTGACCCATGGATAACTTGTTATCCACCAGGACTCCCAGGTCCTTCCCCACAGGGCTGCTCTCTAGCAGCTCTCTAGCAGATCACCTTTTTTAAAATGTCTGTAGAAGAGATGTGCTGATCTTAACTGAACTGATTCTATGGCTCTACAAACACAGTACCTGCATTTCCCATAAACTGCTGCCTTTAAATAAGTCTACTTACAGTTCTGTACTTGCTGGCCAAAACTTTGTATAGACTACCTACACTGTCCAAAAGCACTCAACTCAAGGTGGTGCTGTTCAGTGGTGAAAGACAGGGTCTGGGCAGCCTGGCTAATTGATGGTGCTTCAAGTCAATTTATCTAAGCATGCAAGTTCTTAGCTAGAATCACAAAATGTTAGGGGCTGGAAGAGACCTTGAAAGATCATCCAGTCCAACCCCTCTGCCAGAGCAGGATCACCCAGGACAGGTCACACAGGAATGCATCCAGGAAGGTTTTTTAATACCTCCAGAGAAGGAGACTCCACAACCCTCAGCAGCCTGTTTCAGTGTTTTGTCACCCTCACAAGGAAAAATTTTTCCTCATGTTTCCATGGAACTTCCTGTGCCTCAACTTCCACCCAGGGCCCCTTGTCCTGTTATTGGGCATCACTGAGCAGAGCCTGGCTCCATCCTCTTGGCACTCACTCTTTACATCTTAATAAACATGAATGAGGTCACCTCTCAGTCTCCTCCTCTCCAAGCTAAAGAGCCCCAGCATCCTCAGTCTCTCCTTGTTAGGAAGATGTTCCACTCCCTTCATCATTTTTGTGGCTCTGCACTGGACTCTTTCAAACAGTTCCCTGAGGTCCTTCCTGAACTGAGGGGCCCAGAACTGGACACAATATTCCAGATGTGGCCACAACAGGGCAGAGTAGAGAGGGAGGAGACCCTCTCTCCACCTACTAACCACAGCCTTTCTAATCCACCCCAGAATGGCATTGGCCTTCTTGGCCACAAGAGCACATTGCTGGCTCATGGTCAACCTCCCATCCACCAGGACCCCCAGGTCCTTTTCCCCTTCACTGCTCTCCAGCAGGTCAGTCCCCAACCTATATCTATAGGGTTGCTCTTTCCCAGGTGCAAGACTGTATGCTTGCCCTTGTTGAACTTCATTAAATTTCTCCCTGCCCAACTCTCCAGCCTAAGCCTTTCTGAATGGCAGCACAAGTTTATGTTCCAGCCCTGACTAAAGGTGCAGCACTCCCTATTTACAAGCACTGTGTTGCTTCTCTCCACACTTCCAGCTATGCAAGCGGCTGCATTGCTGCTATCAAGCTACAAACCCTTGGTCTGTCCCCTTCAAGCTGCTCCTGGAAACATGGGGAGAGCTTGCTCAGTACAATGGCATTTTTCTACTGCCATAAAACACCTTCAGCAGCAGTAAAGAACAAAAGTTTTTTAACCAGTTATTTATTTGGAGAACCCAGAAAGTGGAAGGCACATCCAGGTGGCAGGCATTCAATTCGAGGAAGCTGACAAACTATATAAATTGCTTGGAGGATATTTGTTCTTGTGTCCCCATTTTCTTGTAACACATCATCTTTTCATCTTTCATCAGTTTGCAGGTTCTGCATTCACATTTCAGAGGCACCAAACTGCAGGTGCTATTTATATCAGGCAATGACTGAGTAATTGAATATTTGCAAGTGACAGCACACTCGACAGAATATTGAAAACTGGCATCCTCTGCCAGTATGGACAGGCTGAGAGCTGGCTGCAGGCAAACCTCATGAACTTCAATAAGGACAAGTGCAGGGCCCTGCACCAGGGAAGGAAAAACAGCAGACACCAGGACAGGTTAGGGGCTGCCCTGCTGGAAAGCAGCTCCATGGAGAAAGACCTTGGAGTGCTGGTGGACAGCAAGTTCTGCATGGAACAACAATGTGCTCTTGTGGCCAAGACAGCCAATGGGATCCTGGGATGCACCAAGAAAGGTGTGTCCAGCAGGACTAGGGAAGTTTTTCTACCTCTCTACTCTGCCCTGCTGAGACCACACCTGGAATACTGTGTCCAGTTTGGGGCTCCCCAGTTCAAGAGAGACAGAGACCTGATGGAGGGAATCCAACAGAGAGCCATGAGGATGATTAGGGGACTCGAGCATCTCCCCTGGGAAGAGAGACTGAGAGCCCTGGGGCTGTTTAGTCTGGAGAAGAGAAGGCTGAGAGGGGATCTGATCAATGTCTATCAATATCTGAGGGGTGGGTGTCAAGTGGAGGGGGCCAGGCTCTTTTTGGTGGTGCACTCTAATAAGACAAGGAACAACGTATACCAACTTGAACATAGAAGATTGCAGCTCAGCATGAGCTCCTTTCACAGTGAGAATGATGGAGTCCTGAACAGACTGCCCAGAGAGAGATTGTGGAGTCTCCTCCTCTGGAGACTTTTAAAACCCACCTGGATGCATTCCTGTGCTGACTACCCTAAGTGATCCTGCTCTGGCAGGGGGATTGCACCTGATGATCTCTAGAGGTCCCTTC
Source organism: Indicator indicator (assembly GCF_027791375.1). Taxonomy (NCBI): domain Eukaryota; kingdom Metazoa; phylum Chordata; class Aves; order Piciformes; family Indicatoridae; genus Indicator; species Indicator indicator. Next base: position 7,093,851 of record NC_072011.1, on the reverse strand, counting down.
CAACTTCCAATGTTCTGTGGTACTGTGATTTACCTCTAAGTATCAGCATATAGGGAAAGCACTCTGAATTTTACAATGTGTCAGTTGGCAAATGTTGCTATGCTAAATGAAAATAATGCTTTTTTTTTTCTTTCTTTTTTCTTCTTTTTTCTTCTTTTTTTAATTTTTACAAAAACAGCAAGAATTCAGAGCTAATTTCCTCTAACAATAGACCCCATTCTCTTAGAAATAAATCTGGATTAATTAAAGTCTGACTCAAAAAAAAAAAAAACCAAAACAAAATAAACCAGAAAAAAGAGTCCAGACTTCCACCTAGCAGACAGTCTGTGCAACACCATGGCAAACTTTTACTTTTGCTGTGTTTGCAGTCCTCAGAAGACTCCTACTACTTTTTATGACACAGTTCTCTTGTGCATTAGCTGCTCTGCCATGTGCCTGCCTTCAAGAGAGTATTGCTCCACATGCAGGGAAGCACAATACTAGCCCTCAGCACATACCCTGCAGCTCTTTGAGGGGGTCATTGCTTGAGGTGCCTGGATCACTTTGAAATGTTTCTTTAGCAAAGAGTGGGGGGAAAACATCATTGCACTCATGTCCTTGAAGAGAAACTACTGATATATTTTTGTCTAAGCCACTCTGACACTTGTATGAAACAATGCAGCTACGCTGCATTTAAATGAGTTTAACTAATAGCAATTGTGGTAGTTTTAGGCTATGCCTTTAAATTTTTTTTTTCACAGATCTTGAGCAGAAAGTAGTAGAATGTAAATAAATCACTACTGGGTGTAAAAAGGAAAAATAATGATAATTCTAAACAATCCCACTGGAGAGAGATCTACCATAAGATTTGGTTCCCAAAACAATCTTTCTCTCTCTTCTTGCTTCCTTGGGCTGGGAGATACCAACTGGCTTCTGCTTGACCTTGGCTTCATTATTTTGACTGGCATTAACTTCTCTGTCTCTTGTCCCTTGTGTACAGGGGGGTAGGGTAGGAGGCAGAGAAGGGAGAAGCTGTTGCAGCTCCCCTGCTCTTTGGCAGGGGGGTCCTTGTACTGTTCATTAATTGTAAATACCTGTAAATACTGTAAATATTGTATATTTTGTACATATTCATTGCATTCCATTGTAGATTACAGTTTTGCTTGTAAATACAGCTTCATTTGTTCCCAACTGAGCTGGTCTAGCAAAGTTGGGGGGGAGGGAAGTTTCAACCCACCACAGCAATGGAGTGGGTAGCATTGTAAGAGTGATGTACTCCATAAATGCTTTATAGTTTATTTCATTCCTTTTCTAATTTGTAAAATACCAAAATTCTAGGACTTGGAGTTAAAATTCGTCAGCTCAATGTATGTGTGTGCTATTGTATGTTTACCCAAGATAATACAGTACTACATTTACATGTACACCTGGCTTAATTAGTCCTATAATTGCTTTATCACTTAATTAAATAATGGGAACTTTCCCCAGATTGCTAATACATTGATACTTCTGGGCTCTTCAATTTAAGAAGGACATTGAGATACTTGAATGGTTAGGCCACACCTTGAGTACTGTGTCCAGTTCTGGGCCACTCAGTTCAAGAAAGATGTTGAGATGCTTGAATGTGTCCAGAGAAGGGCAATGAGGCTGATGAGAGGTCTGGAGCACAGCCCTATGAGTAGAAGTTGAGGGAGCTGGGGGTGTTTAGCCTGCAGAAGAGGAGGCTCAGGGGAGACCTCATTGCTCTCTACAACTACCTGAAGGGAGGTTGTAGCCATGTGGGAGTTGGTCTCTTCTCCCAGGCAACCAGCAGCAGAACAAGAGGACACAGTCTCAAGCTGTGCCAGGGAAAGTTTAGGCTGGAGGTGAGGAGAAAGTTCTTCACAGAGAGAAAGATTGGCCATTGGAATGTGCTGCCCAGGGAGGTGGTAGAGTCACCATCCCTGGAGGTGTTCAAAAAAAGCTTGGATGTGGCTCTTGGAGCCATGGTTTAGTTGTCAGGAGGTGATAGGTATTAGGTCATAGGTTGGACTTGATGATCTCTGAGGTCTTTTCCAACCTGGTTGATTCTGTGATTCCTTCTGAATTACTCTGACTGATGTCTTTATCCAGCACTATTTGCTTATTTTAAAACAAAAGACTTCTAAGTCAAACATGACTAATAAGACAACGTATCTGTTTGTCACATCAACTAAATATTTCTTGGTTTTCTGCTGCTGCAAAGCCAGGAATCAAATATTAAGGTGTCAATTCATAATTTATTCCTTTTCACTGAACCACTCTGTCCTTTACTTAAGGAAGAGATAATTTTGAAGCAGAATAACCTGAAGATGATTCCACCTGTAAGCTGAGCTGCAATTTTATACATTCAGATTCCAGTGTATTTTTCCATGCAAAATTTTTGGCTTCGGATCAAGGAATGAGATAGATAAGCAAATATTTAATTCCTCTGCTGAATCAGTGCCTAAATAGCACAGCTGCTGCTGTGCCAAGCTCTGTGGGCCACTTCAAGTATTCCTTGGGTATCACAGTATCACAGGACATTAGAGGTTGGAAGTGACCTCCAGAGGTCATTGTATCCTACCCCCCTGCCAAAGCAGGATCATTTAAGGTAGTCAGCACAGGAATGCATCCAGGTGGGGTTGGAAAGTCTCTAGAGAAGGAGACTCCACAACCCCCCTGGGCAGCCTGTTCCTGTGCTCTGTCACCCTCACCGGAAAGAAGTTTCTCCTCATGTTGAGCTGAAATCTTCTATGTTCAAGCTTGTACCTGTTCCTTGTCTTATTAGTATGCACCCCTAATGTCTTCTTCCCCAGTCTTCTTGAACTGGGGAGCCCAAAACTGGACACAGTATTCCAGGTGTGGTCTCACCAGGGCAGAGTAGAGGGGCAGAAGAACCTCCCTAGCCCTGCTGGACACACTTTTCTTGATGTACCCCAGGATCCTATTGGCTCCCTTGACCACAAGGGCACATTGTTGTTCCATGGAGAACTTGCTGTCCACCAGCATCTGAGGAGTGGGTGTCAAGTGGAGGGGGCCACGCTCTTTTTGGTGGTTCACAGTAACAAGACAAGGAACAACGGGTTCAAACTTGAACATAGAAGACTTCAGCTCAACATGAGGAGAAACTTCTTTCCAGTGAGGGTGACAGAGCACTGGAACAGGCTGCCCAGGGGAGTTGTGGAGTCTCCTTCTCTGGAGACTTTCTAAACCCACCTGGATGCATTCCTGTGCAGACTCCCCTAAGTGATCCTGGTCTGGCAGGGGGGTTGGACCTGATGATCTCTTGAGGTCCCTTCCAACTTCTGATATGCTGTGATACTGTGATACTGTGATGGAGCCTTCTGTGCTTCTCTCTCCATCATTTCTTTCTCAGTCAGCAAACTGAAATCTGACAGTGAAAGGATCACATTAACTGTCAAATGTTCAATATGCTGCTTCTCATTCCAGAGCTGAGACTATCTGATGGGCAGGGAGGTTTGGCTCAACAGACTCACACCTGCAGCCATAGATCTGAAAAACACTGCCATTTTTTGACAAACACAGTGAGGTCTCACCTTCGGGATCAGCGTGGTTTGTAACTCAAAGACTGCTAAGTTTGTGCTCTCAAAGTCCCAGCTAAATCTTTCAGCTCTCTCACATGTCAAATTCTGCTTCTGGGTGGCTTCCACAACTATGGAAGAGCATGGCACATAAAGACAAACAAGGGGTGTAAGTCACAGGATCACAGGATCACAGGATGTTAGGGGTTGGAAGGGACCTTCAAAGATCATTGAAACCAACCCCTTCTGCCAGAGCGGGACCATGGAATCTAGCACAAGTCACACAGGAACACATCCAGATAGATCTTGAAAGTCTCCAGAGAAGGAGACTCCACAACCTCTCTGGGGAGCCTGTTCCCATGCTCTGTGACTCTCAGCCTCTTTTATCCCAAACCACGAATTCTGAGTGTAACCACTCATGGTTAGAAAGATGAGGGGGAATATTAATAAGGCTGAACCCAGTTAACACAGTGACACCAAAAGGATATTAATCACAGTATCACAGTATATCAGAGGTTGGAAGGGACCTCAAGAGATCATCAGGTCCAACCCCCCCGACAAAGCAGAATCACTTAGGGTAGTCTGCACAAGAATGCATTCAGGTGGGTTTTGAAAGTCTCCAGAGAAGGAAACTCCACAACTCCCCTGGGCAGCCTGTTCCAGTGCTCTGTCACCCTCACTGGAAAGAAGTTTCTCCTCATGTTGAGCTGAAATCTTCTATGTTCAAGTTTGAACCCATTGTTCCTTGTCTTATCACTGTGAACCACCAAAAAGAGCCTGGCCCCCTCCACTTGACACCCACCCCTCAGCTATTGAGAGACATTGATCAGATCCCCTCTCAGTCTTCTCTTCTCCAGACTAAACAGCCCCAGGGCTCTCAGTTTCTCTTCACAGGGGAGATGCTCAAGTCCCCTAAGCATCCTCATGGCTCTCTGTTGGATTCTCTCCAGCAGGTCTTTGTCTCTCTTGAACTGGGGAGCCCAAAACTGAATACAGTATTCCAGGTGTGGTCTCACCAGGGCAGAGTAGAGAGATAGAACCTCCCTAGACCTGCTGGACACCTTTCTTGGTGCATCCCAGGATCCCATTGGCTCCCTTGGCCACAAGAGCACATTGCTGTTCCATGCAGAACTTGCTGTCCACCAGCACTCCAAGGTCTTTCTCTTTGGAGCTGCTCTCCAGCAGGGCAGCCCCTAACCTGTCCTGGTGCCTGCTGTTATTCCTCCTTCTTCTGTTAATTGTTTCTGAGAGTAGGGTCATTTACTTGTCCGATATTTCTGGATTAAGAGTCCTCTTCCATTAAGAGGACTGGCATCTCCTGCTGCTGTGGGGCCCATGACAATGGTCTCTACAGAACTCTTCTCACAGGAAGGCTGGAGAGGCCCATGAAACATCATTTTAATCAGATGTAGCTGCTTGTTTTCCTCCTTTTGCTCATGGAAACTGAGGCACAGAGATGACAGGGCTTCCCAAGGGCAGGCAGGCAGCAGCCGAGGCAAGTGGAAAGGTCCCTGAGCATCCGGAGTGCCTGCCCAGAGGCCCAGGCATGCTTTTAAGATGCTCTTGAGGGTAGTCAAGCAGCAGTAGTGCAAACATCAGTGGTAATGATGTTCATGGTGGTAATGGATTTCTTTTATCTTTCAGGGAGAAGAAGCAAAAAGAAATCAATGCATAAAAAAAAAGCCAGATGATGTCTTCAGCTTGTGCTGAAGGGACTCTGATCTGGAAAAGGAGGAAATCCAGAAAGCTTTGTTTGACCTTTGACAGGAGTGGAAAGCGTTGGTGTGCCCCTGAGAGCAGAGAGATCCTTCTGTGCTTTAACAGTCAAGGAAGCCACTTGCAAAATACATATAGACTGGCAGCTACACAATGCAGTTTTAGGTTGTTCAGTCCTTTTAAGTGGAAATAAATTCTTCAACCTCCGTTATCAAGGGCAGAGCACTTGCTGGCCTGCACTGCTCCTAAGCAGATGGCTTGTGTTAAATTGCCCCCTAGAGGAGACAGCACAGGCACAACTGAATGAAGAGATGGAAGCCAGTTTTAACAGATATATTTTTTTAAGCAGCAATAATACCACAGTAGTGCCACGCTGTTCTTTCAATAAGCCAGGAAGGAAACCTCACTGTCCAACCACTCCCTCTGCCTTTTTGCTTCAAGAGCATAAAAATCATTTGTTCCAAAAATAAAACCATGTTGCAGTTTCACGAGGAGGAGGCAAATCATTATTGATCAAAGGTGGAGCTCTCTTTTTTCAGCCTCTTCACTTGCAATTAGCTTTGAGGACAGCAGGATGAGCATTTGATTAGAAATGGATTGCTACTGATCCGAGTCGACTCTCTCTGTTGTTTTACATCTGTTCAGTTCCAAGATGACATCTGAAAGCTTTCAGGTGTTCTCTTATCATGCTTAATTGATATGTGGCTTTTGTGAAAAGAATGTCCTAGGTGAAAAAAGAAAAATCTCATTAGCTGTTGTAGATCTTTGCTCTTGCAACAGGAATTTGATCTGTTTCCTTCAAGTTTCCCATTTTCATGGAATCACAGAATCATAGAATCAGTCAGGGTTGGAAGGGAACACAAGGGACCACATCTAATTCCAACCCCCCTGCCATGGACAGGGACACCCCAAACTAGATCATGCTGACCAGAGCCTCATCCAGCCTGGCCTTAAACACCTCCAGGGATGGGGCTTCCACCACCTCCCTGGGCAACCCATTCCAGGTCTCACCACTCTCATGGGGAAGAACTTCTTCCTCACTTCCAGTCTGAATCTCCCCACTTCCAGCTTTATTCCATTCCCCCTAGTCCTATCACTACCCAATATCCTAAAAAGTCCTTCCCCAGCTTTCTTGTAGCCCCCTTCAGATACAGGAAGGCCACAAGAAGGTCACCTCCGAGCCTTCTCTTCTCCAGATTGAACAGCCCCAACTCTCTCACTCTGTCCTCATAGGAGAGGTGCTCCAGCCCTCTGATCATCCTGGTGGCCCTTCTCTGGACACCTTCCAGCATGTCCATATCCCTCTTGTAATAGGGGCTCCAGAACTGGACACAGTACTCCAGGTGGGGTCTCACCAGAGCTGAGCAGAGGGGGAGAATCACCTCCCTTGTCCTGCTGGCCACACTTCTCCTGATGCAGCCCAGGATCTGGTTGGCTTTCTGGGCTGCAAGTGCACATTGACAGCTCATGTTGAGCTTCTTGTCCACCAGCACCCCCAAGTCCCTCTCCTCAGGGCTGCTCTCCAGTCAGTCACTGCCCAGCCTGGATTTGTGCTTGGGATTGCCTCGACCTAGCTGCAGGACCCTGCACTTGGTCTTGCTGAACCTCATGAGGTTGGTTTGTGCTCACCTCTCCAGCCTGTCAAGGTCTCTCTGTATGGATCCCTTCCCTCCAGCAGGTCAGCCACACCACACAGCTTGCTGATCTGAAATCTGACTAGAAACTGAAGAGAAGACTTATTTGAGGCATGCCTGAACCTGCTGGAACCAACAAAAGAGAAACATGCACTGAGATGGCAGGAAAATAAAAATAACACCTTGCAATTAGACTGCCTTTAGTCCACCAGAAAGCTACATGACTAATGCATGGTGAGAAAAACAGCAGCTCAAAGCACTGAAGAGCTGCATTGCTCTCATCCAGGGCTTTTGATTCCTGAGCCATGGAGTCTCCCATCCACAGATGCTTCTGGTCCTCCAAATTTCCCCACAAACAGCTCTCTGAATTACAATACCACGGGTCCTTCCTTGCCCTGAGCCAAGCACCAGAGTGAAGTTTGGCTGATTCCTTGAGACAAAGACAGATCACTGCAATAACCAGGCATGACAATAATGTATCTGTGAAGAGAAAATAACCTGTCCACATTATCCTGCCATCCTTTTAAGGCTGATACTACCACTATGAGGAGAAACCCTTAGAGCAATACAAAATGTACACACATGAGATCAATCAAGATCTGACATTTCTTGTACATACCATTCCTTTTTTTTTTATCTTCCCCTGGATGATGGCCAAGTCCAGGGAGGAATCAGCACAGGCTGCTCATCAACAGCATGAGAGAATGTGTCTGGAAAGGGACAATGCTCGTTTGTTAACTGCAGCACAGCAGACCTGCTGTAAATCACACAGACTAACCAACCAGCCATGGGCATTTCTAGATCAGCAGAGTAAATCTCCTTTGATGTCAGAGATAAGCCACATTTCATTATCTTTCCCCTTCACCTAGAGAAATCACAAAGAGCAATAACAGGAAAATACTCATTTACAGAAAAGTCTCTGGAACAGATGTTGAAGGACTGATAGCAGAGGACGTTTGCAGAGCATTTTGTAAATAATCTACAGAACTGCATAAAAAACTAAAACATGATAGCTTGTAAACCTATGCATACATTTAGCTTACACAGTGAGAATTGCTAAGTTCATTCTTCTCCACTTTGAATTACATTTTGAATTCTCTTGGTGGCAGGAATGTAAATATTATGTTATATGTTACTGTTCTGTGCTCATGCTACTGGTAGTATGTCCTCATCTTTGTATATCTTCACAGTAATGTGTGAAATGACCTTGAGATATTGAGGGTTTTCCTGTGAGACTGTGATAACTGCCAGTTCCAGATAAAAATGGGTTGTCCTCTCACAGAGGTCTACTCCCCATGTACAGCTGGAGGTCCACAGAGCTGCGTTGTGCAATCATCATCTCATTTTCTGGGCAACCACATAGTGACGATGCCCAGAGTACTGAGAGGCTCCCTGGACCTCAGACATACCAGTTAGAGTTTTCTATTTATTCATTTTCTATTTCTTTATTGTCTTTGTTACCTCTGCAACCAGTTTATGTCCAGGTCTGCACTTCTTTATCTGCCTGTTGGAGAACTGTTCACAGCTGTGAGGTCTCCAGTGCCAGGAGGTAGAGGGTTGGTTTGAACACTCCACGACTTCGTTCTTTGGCATTTGGGATTTGAAACCATAGGTGTTCTGGCTTGATTCAGGTACATGAAAAGTCATTAAAAATGTTCAGATGAAATGGCAAAATGCATGCAAAGCTGTGATTGTTTCTGCCCATAGATGACTCACCTTTTTCCTCCCCATAACGCCCCAGTTAGCACTGTTTTGCCAAAGAAGAAATTATCCACTCCGTTTAAGAGTTGTGTCACGTCTAGGCATGCTAATTAATAACTCTGCTGACTAATTAACAACTGAGATGACTAATTAATAACTGAGCTGCTATGACTGGCTCGATAGCCTGATATATTCGCCTGGACTGTAGTGTTGATTTTCTGGGTTTCTTGGTTTGCTTACCTCCAAAGCACTGCATGAGGATGCTGGAGGTATGAGGATCACACCTAGAAGCATTGACTGGCTTGAGAGCAGCCTTAAGTAAAGAACTTAGGGGTGCTGGTGGATGAGAAGCTCAATATGAGCTGCCAGTGTGCACTGGCAGCCCAGAAAGCCAACCAGAGCCTGGGCTGCAACTGGCCAGCAGGTCGAGGGAGGTGATTCTCCCCCCTCTCCACACCACTCCTGTGAGACCCCACCTGGATTATTGTGTCAAGTTCTGGAACCTCTATTACAAGAAAGATAGGAACATGCTGGAACATGTCCCAGGAAGGGCCACAAGGATGATCAGAGGACTGGAGCTCCTCTCCTATGAAGACAGACTGAGAGAGTTGAGGATGTTCAGTTTCAAGAGGAGAAGGCTCCAAGGAGACCTTATTGTGGCCTTCCAATTTCTGAAAGGGGCCTACAGGAAAGCTGGGGAGGGACTTTTTAGAGTGTCAGGTAGTGACAGGACTAGAGGGAATGGATCCAAGCTAGAGGAGGGGAGATTTAGATTAGACATTACAAAAGTGTTCTTCACCTTGAGGGTGGTGAGTCTCTGGAATAGGTTGCCCAGGGAGTTGATGGAAGCCCCATCCCTGGAAGTTTTTAAGGCCAGACTGGATGGGACACTGAGCAACCTGATGTAAGTGGAAAGTATCCCTGTCCATGGCATGGAACTAGATGGTCCTTGAGGTGCCTTCCAACTCTGACAATTCTGTGATTCTATGATTCTAATACTAATGTTTAAATATATCATTAAACAACTTGATGTCTCCATAGAATAATGGTATAGTGGCCTCAAAATTCTATGTCCTTAACATCAAACTAGTCTCAGCTGTAGCCTCATACTTAAGCTGTAGCTTCACAAAGAGACTGTGAGACAAGGCATGGGTTTGTAGTCATTGCAGCAATACCTGGCTGAGCAATGCAAGCACTTTCATATTTTTGTTTCTGAAGTGCTGCTGCTTTGGCAACCAGGGCTAGTAAAGTCAGCTGAAGGAATTCTGATGTCAGTAGATGCTGGAGTTAATGTATTTGTGAACTGCAACACTTTTATGTCTTCTCTTTCTGTCTCCTTCTCATACTGAACAAATAACACCAATCAGGTTTTCATTCCATTAATGAGAATTCTTGTTGTAGGTTTTGTCTACAGCCACTGCTTCATAATCTTCCATTTAATTCTTCTTGATGATTTTCCTCCTTGAATTTCTGTACAGGCAGCCAAGTACACTAATACTCTGCATTATTTGTATATTGTTTCAAAACAATCCATCCTCAGGCTTTTTTGCCTGTTGGATGGTTTCCATGTTAATTGAGGGAAGCTTCTCTGTCAGCAGTCATGGTAGGTTTCTCTGGGCAGGCAGCCACAGAAGAGTTTGGAATTAAATTTGATTCATGTTTTTAACCATGGATGAGACTCAGGATCCCTCTCAGAATTTACCTTCAGGACCTTTTTAAGCTACTATTCACCAAAGACATAAGCAAAACTCTTTATTGTTCCACTTGCACATACGATTTAAGCAAACATTTTTGGTGCCCAGCATCTCACAAACTTTCTTGGTGGCAATTGTTTCCTGTGTCCTTTCAACACATCCAAACCTGAAGCCTAACCATAAAGAACAGTTTAACTCTTTATTGCTACAGCCCAGTTGACAAATGGTAGTTACTGAGGCTAAGTGGTTGAGACTGGCTAACCCTGGACAGCAATGGTCTCAGCATGTCCCCACGCTGGGAAATGTAAGTATTTATATTCAGATCATTAGCACAGTGGACTTTGAGATTTGTATGTTCGCATTTCTCTTTAAAAAGTAATTACTTGTGGGTTTTACTTGCATTTCAAATTGTGCAGAAAATTCTATTTTACAAGCCTAGGTTTTCATTTACTGTGCTAGGGACTATAAAAAGGTGTTAAAATTTTTCTGAGTAATAAAATGAGACTTTGATCCTAGCAGCTAAGAAGCCCTTGGGTAAGTTTAAAGCACATTTATTCTTGTGCAAATGACTAAAGCTTGCAAGGAATTTACAGCATAACATACCAGGTAGACAAGGGAAGGGGAAAATTATATGAATGGATCACTGACATTCTGCTTCAAAACATGGGAGTGTTGGTAAGCAGAACAACTTAAATCTCATTCTCCTTTCCTGTAGTTCCTCCTAGTGAATTTGCTACTGTAGATGATAGAAGTAGTCTCTGTTTTCATGAGATAATGCAGATGAAATCCCCACAAATAGTCTGTAGTCCCCTAGTTTCGGTGCAATTCTGATTATAAGGACATGGGAATTTGGGTTTTACTTCACTGAGATCAAGGATTAAATTCAATTATTTTCTTCATACACACTCTTTTGAAGAAAGCATCAAACCAAGATCACTTTCCATAAATATAGACTATGAGTGCATGGTCTGTAATTGCTTATACATGTACTGTGATTTTGTGCTATCAATATACAAAGGAGTAGGTGACATTCACAGGATTACAGGATGTTAGGGGTTGGAAGGAACCTCAGGAGATCATCAAGTCCAACCCCCCTGCCAGAGCAGGACCATGGAATCCATCACAGGTCTCACAGGAATGGTCTGGACAGCCTCCAGAGGAGACTTTCTGCAATGTTTCAGTTCGAATTTCCTTTGACGAGAGCTGCAAGTCATTTACAAGTGAGGTGGGAGTGCCCTCTTGTGTTTACAGAAGACTGATCTCCATGGTCATCCCCTTCAAAATCATGAAGAGGGGAAAATCTGTTCACTCCTCTCTCGAGCACTGGTCTCCCAGACCGGCTGTGGGCCAGGTGTACATTTCTGATCAGCATTGCAAAACACTTTGCTTACGAGTTCAGACAAGGTTCCAACCTCTTGTTGTGTCACGCAGCAGCCTACAGAGCATTGCTGATTCACCAGCTTTCTGCTGCAACCTTCAGAAATCTCATACTCAAGGCCCTGACCTCCACAGGGTGCGGTGCAGCATGGGCAAGAGCCGCAGGCTGGCTTTCTGCATGCTGTTCTCTCCCATGGTCTGTGAGGTGAGTCTTGCTCTGTTGCAGAAATGCAGGTGTAAAGAATGAGTTGTTGCAGATCTAGCATGGTTTGTGGTAACTTGAATCACAGAACAGAATCACAGAGCATTAGAGATTGGAAGGGACCTCCAGAGATCACCAGGTCCAAGCCCCCTGCCAGAGCAGGATCTCCTAGGGTAGTTCACACAGGAATCCATCCAGCTGGGTTTTGAAAGTTTCCAGAGAAGGAGACTCCACAACCCCCCTGGGCAGCCTGCTCCAGGGCTCCATCCTCCTCACTGTAAAGAAGTTTCTCCTTGTGATGAGGTGAAATCTTCTATGTTCAAGCTTGTACCCCTTGTTCCTTGTCTTATTATTGCACACCACTGAAAAGAGATCACCTCCCTCCACTTGACACCCACCTCTCAGATATTTATAGACATTGATCAGATCCCCTCTCAGTCTTCTCAAGACTAAACAGCCCCAGGGCTCTCAGTCTCTCTTCATAGGGGAGATGCAAAACTAGAAATGGGTAGATTCAGATTGGATGTTAGGAAGAAGTTTTACACCATGAGGGTGGTGAGACTCTGGATCAGGTTGTCCAGGGAGGTGGTAGAAGCCTCATCCCTGGAGATTTTTAAGGTCAGGCTGGATGTGGCTCTGAGCAGCCTGATCCAGTGTAAGGTGACCCTGTCCATGGCAGAGGGGTTGGAACTGGATGATCCTTGAGGTCCCTTCCAACCCTAACAATTCTATGACTCTATGATTCTATGCTCAAGTACCCTAATCATCCTCATGGCTCTCTGCTGGATTCTCTCCAGCAGGTCCCTGTCTCTCTTGAACACACAGTATTCCAGGTGTGGTCTCTCCAGGGCAGAATAGTGGGGAGGCAAAAGGAGAGGGATGTATTGAGCTGGACACACATGACTTCTGGAAGGAGAGGACGTGTCCGCTTTTGCCACCCCTCTGGTGGACTGGATAAGGTTTTTGAATACTTGGAAACTACTATTGTAATATGCATTCATTATGGTAGGGCTGTCTTGGTTTATGAAGAGGAACGTGTCCAGAAGATCGAGGGAGGTTCTCCTCCCACTCTACTCTGCTCTGGTGAGGCCACACCTGGAATATTGCATCCAGTTTTGAGCTCTCCAGTTCAAAAGGGACAGGGATCTACTCAAGTGAGTCCAATGGAGAGCTACCAGGATGATTAAGAGACTGGAGCACTGCCCTGTGAGGAGAGGCTGAGAGCCCTGGGGCTGTTTAGTCTGGAGAGGAGAAGATTGAGAGGGGATTTAATAAATGTTTATAAATATCTGAGGGCTGGGTGTCAAGAGGGAGGGGACAGGCTCTGCTCACTTGCACCCTGTGATAGGACAAGGGGTAATGGAGATAAACTACAGCATAGGAGGTTCCACCTCAACATGAGGAGGAACTTCTTCACTGTGAGGGTCACAGAGCCCTGGAGCAGGCTGCGCAGAGAGGTTGTGGAGTCTCCTTCTCTGGAGACTTTCAAGACTGATCTGGATGCATTCCTGTGTGACCTGCTCTAGATTCTATGGTCCTGCTCTGGTAGGGGGGGTTGGACTTGATGATCTTTGGAGGTCCCTTCCAGCCCCTAACATCCTGTGATCCTGTGATCCTGTGATCCCTTACTTGCATGTAAGAGTCAAACCTTACAATGAAGCTGTGTCACACACTCTTATTGCAGTCCATGGAAACTACCTAAGCATGCCAATAAACTGCAAGATCTTCAAGAGAAATGAAACATATCAACTAACATTTGCTGAGGTGAGACCCACTCCTCTCTTCACCTCTGCTTACACACGATTAAGTGCATGTATTAGTAACCCAAATAAAGAAGAGAAAGGAAAATAGAGAAAATGAAAGTGCCAAAACAGTTGTGTTAAATGCTGTGTTGGCCTAAGGAACCACAATAATTTCAAGTAGATTATTTGACACTTAAGACAATATAAAGCAGAAACAGTGCTTGAGAGTTTCCTTCTTCAGTAGTGCTTAGGAAATTTCTTTTTCATTCTTATAAGATAGACCACTATCATCAAAGGATTTTTTGTAGTTCAGGTGATTTAACTTAGAGCATACTGTGGTAGCTTCTGAAGTTCTCTTTGCTTTTCCATTGATTTAGAGGAGTAGAGAATTGTTCCATGGCTTCCTCTGAATTCAGAAGAAAGGCAGCATCGTGCCAAGTCCCTGAGTCAGCAACATTTATATCAGCTGATTCTGCATCAAATATGTCAATGAAAAGCTGTTGATGGACTAGTTCCCTTATGGGTGCAATGTCAAGAGCTGCCAAACAGGGTACATGGGATGCCCACAGCCAGAAGAGGCCATGTCAAGGCTGAAATACTTAAGACACCTACAAGAAACCTGGGATTACATCTCTGATAGATGGTCTAGGAGGAGATGAATTAAAAAAAAAAGGCAGGTAGTTGTCCTGCTACTGGTACAAGTGTCCCATGCACTGTGTTGCAGAGTCCTTGACAGGTGCCCCAGTTTAGAGAAGGACAGATTGCTCTATTGCTCCAAAAGAAGCAAAAAAATACTGCTCACACCAATGGATTGGATAGTAATGGAAAGTTTAAATGGAAAAGCAATTCATATACTACGAAAAGTACAAAGCATAGTGGTGAGCATAGCAAAACATATAAAGTTCAGCAAAATCTCCAGTCTAAACAGACAACCCAGCACTTCCCTTCTCCCCACCTCGGGTTCTCCAAAACCCCCAGGGCTCTTTCTTCCATGCCCCGGGTTGCTAGGTTGGTTTCAGGCTGGCCAGGCCAAGATTGCTCAGGAAAGAAAGAGTTCCTCAGGCCAAAGAGGCCTCTGATATTTCCCCATTGTTACCTGATAAGAGAGAGTCTCTCTCCCATGGGAGCAGAGAGGGAAGAAAGAGAAAGAGAATAACTTTGCAGCCAGATTTATAAGGGTGCAGGATTTATGGGCAGAAATACACTATTGCCTGTGTCCAGCCTGTGGGCTGGACACTCAAGACACTGGAGGTCTCAACTCTGTGGCTTCTTGTTTGGAGGCACCCAGCCTAAAAGGCCACAAGAGGCAAGGAACTTCATTGTCTTTCCAAGGACAATGGCAATACTCAAGATGTCTGTATGCAGCCAGCCCTTTTCCTCTTGCACATAATGCTGGAGCAGGGCAACCAGCACTAGTCACGGCCACACAACTACTCTGGCACTTGTGCCAGCTCCTGTGGGAATAGTCAGCTGTGTTACAGCAAGAGTTAATGGTTTGCACTGTGCATGCAGCTAGCAGAGCCACTCACCAGCCTCTCCACCCCCATCTGGCATCCTGAGCTCCCCTCACACACACAGCAGGCTGCCCATGGGCAGTGGGCTGCTTGCCTCTCCCAAGACCAGGTAGTAGCCAGACCTTTTTCTGTCTTGTACAATATCACAGGCTTTCACTTAGGAGCTTCTCCAGATGAGGTTGAGGGTCAACTGCTCTTCCATGGTGGCTCTCAGATCTCATCACTGGCCAGATGTGATCCAAAATCCCCCAGTTCATTGAAAGGAATCGTGAATCTCATCAAGTGCATCTCCTGGTCATCCATTCCTGGTTCTCAAGAGGGCTTGGCTTGGGGATTGTCAAGGATGCTGACAGGAGAGCACACTGAGACTAGCAGCAATTGGAGATCAAGGGGCACCAGAGCACTCATGCCTGTAGTACGTCCCCAGCTCAAGCTTCAGTCACAGTTTCTCAGCTCTGCAAGGGGCCCTGTGTACAGATACACTGTGTGCTCATTATCTCTGGCAGAGCAATTGCATTTTGTCACTGGAAACACAGAAGTACATCTCCTCTGCCTGTTCACTGCACGTTGTGAAGCCAGGCAGAGCATGTTCCCAGTGTCGACAAGGAGTGGCAGTCTTGTCCCACACTTTCCTTAGACAGCATATGCAAAACTGAGGGCCTGAAAAGCAGATGCCCTTGTCTTATTCTCCTGTCTGCTGTTGACCAGGCAGAGAGAGCATGCAGCTTCTGAAATGCCTAGGGCTTTCCCCCTGCTACCCAGAGAGCCTGGGTGAGCTCCTCTGGGTTTTGGGCAATATCCAAGAGAGCACAACCTGGCAAAGCAGTTTAGCAGGAGATACCTTGTCTGAGTACTTTCCTCACTGAAGAAAGGACATAGCCCCACCAGCATAAGGAGCTCAGCTACCAGCTCCAGTCAGGAATACCAGGGCAGGGAATGTGTGCTTGTGTACAGTGTAAGAATTTCCAGCATTGTGAGCTGGATTCACAGATTGCATTGGGTTGGAAGAGACCCTCAAAAGTAATTTTGTCCAGTCCCTCTGCACTGTGCCCCAAGCACATCTCCAACTAGGTCAGGCTGCTCAGGGCCACATCAAATCTGATATTGAATATCTCCAGGGATGGGGCCTCGACCACATCCCTGGGCAACCTGTTCCAGTGTTTTACCACTCCCATTGTAAAGAACTTCCTCCTAATGTTCAGCCTAAATCTACCCTGCTCCAGTTTCAAACCATTGCCCCTCATCCTATCAGTACAAGCCCTTCTAAAGAGTCTTTCCCCAGCCTTCCTGTAGGTCCCCTTGAGCTATTGAAATGTAGCTATAAGGTCTCCCCAAAGCCTTCTCTCAGCAATTAGTTTACCTTCTCTTCAAGTTTACAAGTCATTTACACAACTGAAATGGCTGGTTTGTGGTTTTTAATGAACATTATTATGCTTATAGTATTGCCTATGCTGCCCTCCTCTTTTTGTTCTTTACAAATACAACCCCCTCCACCTTTAAAAAACAGACAAACTAATCTTGCATATCCTAGAGCAGGACATCACAAAGGGCCAGCCATCTGCACTGCTCTGAATATCAACTGTCAAATATAATTTAATTGTATTTAGAAAGATATGATTTCTTCCTTACAGTAGAAGTGTAAACAGCAGCAAACAGTAGAACATACTTCTTAAACCTCAAATATTGTATATTTTAATGGCAGAATTCTTGCAGTCAGGCATACTTAAATAGGCACTGCACACCATTTTGGAGACATCAAAGATGAGGCTTCACATCATGTTAATGGGTGCCTAAGTATTTGCTGCTGTGGGAGAACACCACCCAGATCAACTCTTCTCCAACCCATGGCAGGGTGTGTGCCATACCACTTCCCTTCTGTTAAATCTAGTGGTTAGGTTGTCACAGTGTGAGTCAGTTCAGGTGGCTGATTTGCTAGAAAATTAAAGCTGGGAAAAAAAATTAAAATGTGTTTTATGTTGCATCAGGTAGTGGTTTGTAACAGCATGATGACCACTCTGTAGGGGTGACAGAGGAGGAAGGAAGAACTGTCACCCCTTTCAGCAGCAGCGTGTAAGTTCTACTGAGTTGTAGTCAAAACACACCTATAGAAAGTGATGCTAAGAGTAGGATACACTCACACAACCTCCTAACACATCATCCTGCTCTGGGAAGCTTGTTATTTTCAGGGCCAAGACAACAGGAAAACAAAATTCTGCAATGTAAGATTTGAGAAAGACCTTTCCCTATGCAAGTTTCATGAAGGGTAGAATTATGCTCCATCCAAAATGAAGCCTTGACAAAATTAAATCTATTGAAATTAATATATTAGGACTTGTAGTAATGCATGCTGGGTTGAAGCTTGGAATGGATGATCTTCAAGGCCTCTTCCAACCAGATATATTCTGTGATTCTGCGATATTCTGTGATTTTCCTACACATTTACATATTTTATTTTCTTACTTTATCAGATGAACCATTCCATGCAGTTAAAGAAGTGTCCAGGAAATCTCCACTTCAAAGGGAGTGTCTTTTTCTTACCCAGAGACCTCTACTTACCGTACCCAGATTCAATTCCAAATACTAGGACACAGTTTTATAACTTCAACTTTGCTGTAATAGTTCACATGGTACTTAGTTTTAGAAAGGGGAAATTTAATATGTGTTGTTTTCCCTGATTCTGTATCAGGTGTCCGTAGAATCATAGAACTGTTAGGGTTGGAAGGGACTTCAAGGATCACCCAGTTCCAATCCCCCTGCCACAGGCAGGGACACCTCATGCTAGATCAGGTTGCTCAGAGCCACATCCAGCCTGGCCTTAAAAATCTCCAGGGATGAGGCTTCCACCACCTTCCTGGACAACCTGTTTCAGTGTCTCACCACCCTCATGGTGAAGAACTTCTTCCTAACATCCAGTCTGAATCTACCCACTTCTAGTTTTGCATCTCCTCTATGAAGAGAGACTGAGAGCCCTGGGGCTGTTTAGTCTTGAGAAGACTGAGAGGGGATCTGATCAGTGTCTATAAATATCTGAGGGGTGGGTGTCAAGTGGAGGGAGGTGATCTCTTTTCAGAGGTGTGCAATAATAAGACAAGGAACTCCATTCCCCCTAGTCCTATCACTACTTGATATCCTAAAAAGTCCCTCCCCAGCTTTCCTGTAGGCCCCCTTAAGATACTGGAAGGCCACAATGAGGTCTCCTCTGAGTCTTCTTTTCTCCAGACTGAACAGCCCAAAATCTCTCAGTCTGTCTCCATAGGAGAGGTGTTATTAATAGGATATTTTAATTGTAAGCAGGTATCTGAAAGACAGAAATATTTAGAACAGTTGTGGTTACAAAAACTAAATAGCTTAGCAACTTTGTCTTCTCTAACAACCAGGGGCAGCTTCTTGTTAAGGAATGTGAAGATGTATTTCCTATTTAAAACTGAGTTTGATACTCAATTTGTCAGAGCTGTATAAATAGGACAGAAAAGCCTTTTTTTTCCCTCCCATGCCGTGCTAATGAATGTAGTGACTGCAAGTGGTATTAATTAGCAGCTGGCTCCTACAACTATGAGAAGAATATTAAATAGCAGGTTGCTCTTCTGCAACACTACTTCCACTTCAGTGTTTTCATCTCCATCTCTTAAGCATGAGCAAAAGCCGGTATGGTAAGCAGCAACTACATAGCAATTAAATGAAGTACATCATCTTTCAGTAATATGCTGTTTATGTAGAGTAACATAGAAGAGATTTCAATGCTGAGAAAAAGCACTAATAAAGACTCAGACTGAAATTCCCCTCAGGTATTTTTGGGCATACTGAAATGCTGCTGTAGTTTAAGATAATGAACACTTCTGTTAAACAATAAAATAGTTACAATTGTTTACTCCCGCAGAGCAGGACTTACCTTGGTAAATAGAGGGGGAAAATAAATAGCTAATTTAACTTAAAATTATTAATATTCATTACTTTGGCTGTCTTAATACACCAACTTTATTCACAGAATCACAGAATGTTAGGGGTTGGAAGGGATGTAGAAAGATCAGCCAGGTCAAACCCCCCCACCACCACCAGAGCAGGATCACCTAGAGCAGGTCACACAGGAATGCATCCAGGCAGGTTTTGGATGTCTCCAGAGAAGGAGATTCACAACCTCTCTGGGCAGCCTGTTCCAGTGTTTTGTCACCCTCACAGTGAAAAGGTTTTTCCTTATGTTCGTATGGAACTTCCTATGCTCCATCTTTCACCCATTGACACTTATCATTGGACACGACCGAGAAGATGCTGGCTCCATCCTCCTGACACTCGACCTTCACATATTTATAGACATGAATGAGGCCACCCCTCAGTCTCCTCCAAGCTAAAGAGCCCCACCTCCTTCAGCCTTTCCTCATAAGAGAGATGTTCACTCCCTTAATTATTTTTGTGGCTCTGCACTGGACTCTTTCAAGCAGTTCCCTTCTTTCAAGTACCTAAGTGCAGAGGGTTTGGTTTTGGTTTGTTTGGGTTTTTTTTTTTTTGGTATAAAGTTTAGTTATGCTTTAGCAGTAAGTTAGCCATATATAAACTGATTAGATTATGACAACAAACCAAAAGTGTCACCCTAAGCAGCCACTGTACATTTAGATACCATATCCTTGCAGCAGAAACCCCAAATGTCCTCTACAGCTGTACTCAACTTGAGAAAGGGGAGATACCTAAAAAAGAAGCTTGTGTTACACTTTGAAGGGGGAACTTTAGCCTGGATCCTAAGTACAAACACTAAAAGTAAAATAAATTACCATTGGATGTAAAAGAAAAATAATGATAAGGTCTATATGATTCATTGGATTGTTAATGGGATATAAAGTAGAGGCATAAACAGTTTTTTCTTTCTTCTTCTGTTGCTTCTGCTTGCAAATTCCCCCTCTCTTCTTGTGGCCTTGCTGGGGTACCACTGTTTGGACTACTGTGTGAGGTAACAGGAAGGATGGAGAGAGTGGGGGAGGGGGTGAACAGGCCCCCTGGATCCATCCAGGGGGGGTCTGAGGAGTTTCTGTGTTTATAAATTGTATATATACTGTACATATATTGTATATTTTGTACATATATATTGCATTTCATATTTCTAGATTTTAGTTTGCTTGTAAATATAGCTTCATTGGCTTCCATCCCAAACTGAGCTGGTCTGAGCAATTTATTTTGGGGGATCGTTCTCCAAATGAGTTGGGAGGCAATTTCAATCTACCACAGCTTGTTAAAAACTAAGCTAAAAGGAACATCTGTGCACATTAAATCCTTGCAAGAGGCACAAAGGCAAACTGAGAACACTACTTTGAAGGTACAAAATTATCATTCAAGAAAGTCTTGGAAAAGGTCAAAAGGAAGCCCACAACAGTACATACTAGTATAATGGTTTTTAGTCTACCGAACTTATTAACATATCCCTTCTCAAATTCACAAGGCACAGGAAGACTGGCAGAGACAATTAGGCTGTGCAATTGCATTAATTTTTTGCTTCTGTGTTCAGTGTAGAAGACTGGGGGAAATTTCCCACACCACTTTTGAGGCATTGATTAGAGAAGCTGCTCCAAATTTCTTGAAGACACTGCAGCTTCAACAGGGTCAGATGATGCTCTAGAGGAATCCAGTGAGACGTGTGAACTGCTAATCATGGAGTGTGATTAAGTAAATGAGGTTTCTCCAGCCTGAAGAGGAGATTGTGGGACAAGGTAGGGGGGTTGGTGAAGTGATGACTGCAGAGGGATGAATTGCTCACTGCTGCTTATAAAACTGCAATGAGCTAACAGACAGCAGGGCTGGAGTACCTCTCCTGTGGTGACAGGCTTTGAGAGTTGGGGCTGCTCAGCCTGGAAAAAAGAAGGCTTCAGGGAGACCTTGAGCAACCTGAGCTAGTGGAAGATGTCCCCAACTATGGCAGGGGGGTTGGAACTACATGATCTTTAGGGTCCCTTCCAACCCAAACCATTCTATGATTCCAAGACAAACCAGAGATGCATTTTCCTGTAGTACTAACTAAGCTGTTGTACTTCTTGCCATTGTTACTGTGCATGCCACAATCTTATAAAGGCTCTGGGGGAGACTGGATAAGTCCGTGGGTAGCAAATCAATGGAGGACTGTTACATTCACACACACACAAGATAAACCAAACCCACCCTTTTGAAGGTTTCTGAATTTTATGTTCCCAGAGGCTGGGCAATATTTGGGGAAGAATTCCTATGTGCTTGTTCTATCCCTATTCTCCTTCCTTGACATTTAGCTTTGGCTACAGTTGGAGGCAGGATATTGGAGGTGGGTTGGTGGACCTCTGGTCTGACCCTGTACAACCAATCTAACTTTTAAATGGTCTCATTTATCACAAAAAAGCACACTCATCTTTTTGTGACATTAAAGTGACTAAAAATTCAAGGAGAGAGGGTTGAGAATTTTAAATTAAGAATTCTGGTTTCTGTAAAACATTAAAAACAGGGCCAAAATCATAAGCTAAATGAAATTGTTTCCCAACTTAGCCATTTTATGATGCATAATGTGAAATATGGCAAAGTCAGCTCAGGATTTTATAATGAGTACTATCTGTTCTGAGAAGGAAGAAATTAAAACTGCACACAATAGACTTCCTGCTGGGAAGGTGAGAGGGGAGGGGAACTCAGCATCCCAAAGGATGCACTGGTAACAACCCCAAACCAAACCAAGAGATGTGAGTCATCAAAACTGCAAAGATATTGGAGAAAATCCAGGAAACCAGACTTAAAATAGGAACAGAAGGGAAGTGGGGGGAGATAGAAATAAAGAACAAGAGACTGAAATCACTGAAAACAAGAAAAGATAACCTGGAGAGTTTCAGCCTGGAGCTGAAAAGCCCTGGAGGTAGCCACATCACCAGCCTTTCAGGAGAACATACATCTGTGTGGGCCTCAAAAGAGGCAATGCAGTACATTTCCATTATTTCCTAACCAGTACTCCCTTCTGCCAGTGTTTACACTGTGCATGAAATTGCAGCTGTGTGGTGAGCTAAATTCAGAAGTGATTCATCTACAAAATAACTTTATGGCAACCAGGCTTATGGTTCAGATCCCTCCCTGGAGTGGGGTCTGAGGATCAGTTGTTGCTCTACAGCTTCTACCCTCATCCAGACACCTGAATTCAAGATGTGGAAGCCTGAAGGAAGGGAAAGAAGGGCAGCTAGGAAGCAACCTCATTATTAAATATGATCTGTAACTGTGGTGTACATTTTTATTTTGGTTTGGTTAACTTTTTTTTCAGCCTTCTAACTGTAATTGTTGTCTGCCTACAACAAAGATGTACTTCACTGGACCCACAAGCATGCCCACTGCCAGCAGACTTAGCTGATGCTGAGAAATATGAGGCACGTTTCTTTGTGGATAAAAAGTTTGCATACCATGTGCAATCCAGGCACTTCTAGTAAGCCTGTACCCCACAGTCTAACAGAGAGATTAAGAGCTTCTTCTGCTGAATTACAAAATCTGGTGTACAGTAACACTGCAAGGTGCAAGGCTCTCTGCAGTAAGTACACAGCCATGTTTCTCCTGCCAAGCTCACTATATAGAGCAGCAGCCTGCAGCCCTGGGCAGGCCCGTAGTCACCTTATTATTTATAGCTGCCTTATTATTAATTGCAAAGCAAAACAATATTCATTCGTGCTTTATGTAATGCACTCTGGGCTTAAATTGTGACTCTTTCTACATTTTTCCCTGAAAATAAATTCCATTATTTGTGATAATAACATGCATAAACGTATGGTGCTGTAGAAAGAGACATAATTATTTAGCATTAAGGAAAAGAATGGTAAGCAGCTGCCTTTTTTCTTTAGCCCTAATCGAGTAGTGATTAATTGCTGTGATTACTTTGCTTATCTTTAACCTTTGTGTTACTAAGGAAGGGTGGGTTAACATTTCAGTGGCATCTAGCAAACACCAGGTTTGGGGCGTTTTGAATAGGTCATATGGGTAGGTAACATTGATGTAAGCTGCTTGCCTGTGCCCAAGCTCAGCCGATGAGCCTGCTTGAACCACCAGCAACTATACCGCGATGCTTACTGCTTTGTGCTCTGCCTCCTACAGAAACAGCAGCTCAAACAAGTGCAGGTAGGAGGCACTCATAGAAAAAAAACAGCACATGGACTTTTTTCCCCATGCCTCTACAGCAGAAAAGGCAGTGGGCCAGCTGCAGCTTGCAGTCTGCCACTGGGGTCACCCTTCCCGCAGCCAAGAGAAACATTTCAGACAGTTAAAATGTGATGTGTAAGAAGAAAAGCACAAAGATTGTAAGTGTTATCTCCCGCCATGATTTGTAGAAGAAAACATGTTTAAAATCTTTCAATTATTTAGTTTTCTTGCTAGTACCAATCTCAATAATTTTAGGAATACAATTGCCAGGTATTTTAGCACTTTGTAACTCCATTTTCTAGATAACCCTTATCCACTCCCAAAAATCAGACCCTGCTATTGAACATCCATCACATGGACCACCAGGTTTTGTAATATTCTTCAAAACTTGTCAAGACACCAAACAATTTTGGAGCTTTTCTTCACCCCAGCTTGTTTTTCCTGGTTTTCTCCACTACACTGATTGATATACCAAGCCTTCTGATAAACAGGCAGGGAAAAACAAAACAAAACAAACAAACCCCAATTATTTATAAACAATTAGTGAGGATCTCCATAAATATTATGAGACTTTAGGATGTGGTTCCACATCAGTTTAAATGTAAATCTAGACTGTAGTCCTCCTGCCATCCCCAACATAGCCCAAATAACTACTCCCACTTTTTTCACTAGCACTTTCCCAGCTGATTCAGTGGAAAACAGGAGACTTTCTGTCTGAGATGCAACTGTACAACTTCCAGTAGCTAAACTTGTGCTGGGACTGGGATGGAGTCCACTCGGGTACTCTGTGCAACAAGCATCTGGAGGCTTTCTAGAGTGAAACACCGCAGAAATCTTTCTCTTTTCGTGGGGAACAGATTTCTTTTCAAGCCCCGTTTGCTTGTAAATGCCACACAGAGATAAAGCACCGCATGCTACTTCCATAGAGGGAAAGGGTATGGTTAAGATTTCAGAAACATCTAATTAGAGAAGAAGGAAAATTGAAACATTCAGGCATGACAATTGGAGGTTAAGCAGTTGGAGCCCTAGAGAATAGTAACAGCAGTCAGGTATTACAAAACAGTACTCAAAAAACCTCCCAACTCTCTTTACTAGTTTGGGAAGGAGAGTTCCGTCAGGTTCCTGCCTTTGCTTGCTGGCTCTCCATCTCATGCTAAACCCCTGAAATGCAGAATATATGAAGAGCACCGGGATCAAAAGCCAGACTCGAGCGCTCGTTCTTCCCCTCGGGTCACACCATTCCCATCCAGAGAGGGCATCCCCCTTCCATGCGTTCCCCTCTGCGGGCAGCCGTGTCGGCAGCAGCGAGGTAACGGCACCAGCATGAGGAACCAGAGCACGGCCGGCCGCTGCCTCCCACCGCCGGGCGGCTCCACTCACAGCCGCTGTGTCCGTGACACGCTCCAGCAGCCACCAGCCGGCCAGCCAGCCAGCCCGCCGCCGGCTCGCGGGCACCACTCCGCCGCGCGCCCCCGACGAGAAAGGCGCAGCCCCGCGAGAGGTCCCCGCCCCTCGGCTCGCGGGAGAGGGGCGTGGCCAACCTCGTTCCCACCCCGCAGCGGGCATATAAAGACGGCGAGCGCCCTCCGTACACTCTTTTCCTGCGGAGCGGCAACAGTGGTGGGTATTGCGCTAGTGAAGGGGCTGCGATGTAGGGTAGCTGCTTGCTGGGTGTTGGGGACACTGGGCTTGGCTGCTTGGGCTCGCCGGCGGCGTTGCCCACGTAGTACTCCAGGCTGGAACTAGAGGCTGCAGCTCGCACCCCGGGGTCGCGAGCGGGTTGGGCACGACCAGGAGCAAGCCACCAGCGAAGGCCGCAGCCGCGCTGCACGCCGCCTCTTGCAGCCGCGACGGTGAGGGGACGGAGAGGCGGACTGCAGGTCCCGGCGTACCCCATGACTCCGCGAGGAGGGAGGTGGCCGCGCGGCGGGGCCGATTCCCCGCCGGAAGCGGTGTCCCGCGGCGCGGAGCAGGCTGGGGTGGGTAGTTGCGTGGGCGGTAGGGACCATTTTGCCCTGGTGAGGGCGGTGGCCCGCCAGGCGCTGCCTGGCCTTCGCCATTTTGATTGGGGCCCGACCCGGCGGGCGCTGCGGCGCCTGTGCCAGGCACCTGCGGGGGCTGATGGGGGACTGACCGCAGTGTGGTATCAGCCGAGGCTGGGAGCAGCCCATAGCCTGGGCGCGGCAGCCTTTCACTGCCCTCGTCGTTTGAATTGGTATTGAAAATGCTGGTGAATGATATCAAGTATCAGTGTGAGATTGAGGTATAGCGAGAGGTGAGGGCTCCTTAGGTAAAGTTAGAACTGTCTTGTGCGTTTGGCAAGATTTTTGGTCGTGTTTCCTGTATGGGTTTCGAAGGCTTAGCCACCGGCGTTACTGTAAAATCCACATGGGCCAAGAAAAAGCCTACAATTTTAAATCTCCTTTTAATGGCAATCGTGCAGCTGCTTTGTTTTAACTGTTGTTTCTTTGTTTTTGTTTTGTTTGTCGATTTTTAGGTTTTTTTGTTCGCTTTGTTTTTTTGCAAGACAATGAGCAGAATAAAAGATTTAATTCACTAAAACTTCCTATGGCATTTTTACCTTTTCGGATGCTAATGTCATTGAGCTGTAGTATTTAAGGAAAAAGAAGCAATACAACAAAAATTCAGCTAGTATTCTAGGCTCTTATCGGCAAGCAAAGATTAGGAGATGCTTGCATTCATGTAGGAAGTTATCAGGTGCATTCATTCTGTGCGTTCATTAA
Source organism: Indicator indicator (assembly GCF_027791375.1). Taxonomy (NCBI): domain Eukaryota; kingdom Metazoa; phylum Chordata; class Aves; order Piciformes; family Indicatoridae; genus Indicator; species Indicator indicator. Next base: position 7,067,897 of record NC_072011.1, on the reverse strand, counting down.
CTTGTGTAATGATAAGCCAAATCACTCATTAGATAACCAAACAGTAAAACTTCTGAATCTCTACAAGCTGTTAGTAACACGTGTACTAAGATTAACTCGAGGTTTTCCATACCTTTAAATTTGTTCTTGTGATCTGAAACATAATGTTAACGGAGTTGTGTTTAGCGGATTGCTACATTTATTACAGAGGGAGAAGCATTGGAGTGTGCATATTTGAAGTTACTAATGGCAAAAACATACTTCAGTGTGTTTCTTTGGCTGTTTTGAGTTGCTAGGTTTAAACACATGGTATGTGGTCAAAATTAATTCTCTGCACCAATTGAAATGGGTGCTTCTAGTTAGAGGGACTGAAAATTTGAGATAATAAATTTTCACAGTAAATTTTCATTAAAACTCCTTTGGGCTTAAGCTTAATAGTGGGTACATGCAGTTATTTCTACAATACAATTTCAAGTGAATATAGCTGTCACTTCCTTTGTTTCTTAAACCTGGCTCCATTTGCTGCTTTCCAAAAGGCCTCCTGCATACTTAAGATTTCTCTACTTACTATTGTTTCTGAGACTTGAGAAATTGATAGTTACTGTCTCATAATGGTACCTGGTAATAAGAATCCACGAATTTGAAGTGTTAAATTTGTTTACTATTTGTTTTTAGGTATGATGGAGAGGAAGTTTTCAGTGATGTACAGAAGCATTAAGGTAATGGCTCTAGAATATGCAGTTTTGTTCTAGAAGCAACACTACTTTTGTTAATAGGGATAGTAAATTCTTTCATTTCTTGGTTTCCATATTCTGTATCAAAAGTATGGAATGTGTTAGGTGTCAGCTGAGGCTACTGTGTGCAACAAAAGGAGAAACAGTTACAGTATATAGCATTTTCATAGTCACCCTCACACTGATGAGTAACTATTTGATTTGGGGGTTCTCTGTGCTCTTAACCGTTAAGTTCAGCCCTTTGTTCTTGTTCAGTCAATTGTTCTTTGTTTAATTTCTTCTGCTGTGGCATGTAAATAAGCACAAAGTTCTGCATGATAAATCACATGGATGACTTGTGCTAAATTATACTGATCCTGGAGATAGTGTTAGCTGCCTGGCCTTGGGTGTGTGTTGAGGTTAATGTTAATCTACATATGTGAACATCATTGTTGAGGTAATGATCCTGTGAACTATGGATGGACAGTAGTAATGCATGGCCACTCATAATTTTTTTTTTAATAGAAGCTTGAATGTTTTGTTCTTTGGACATCTTAATGGTTGCAGAAGGGTCCAGAATCAGTTCAGAGTAATTTTTTCTACAGCTTATAAAATTTCAACTTGTCAAGTATTGAACAGTATCCTAGAACAATACTGAATTGTTGTATGAAAAAATGAATTTTAGTGCTGAGTGATTGTTTCTGATGTGGTAATGTGAGAGATGATGTGAGGACACAGGAAGAGGCATTCTGTTTTAAAAGACAATTTTTGTTTCCATTTCAGCCCTTAAAGGACATGCTGTCAGAAGTAGAAGAATACTTGGTACACACAAATGGATTTTCCTGAAAGCCATGTATGTTTTGAATGATGAGTGAGGATAAATTAATATGATAAATGGTTTAGCTAAATAAATGTATGATTAAATTAGTAGGTGTGTCATTAGCTTTGAAATTGAGGTATTGTTGTATTTTGGGCATGTTTGACATGGTCTAGAACTGTGTAGGCAGATAGGTTGGTGAATAGTTGAGTCACTGTTGGAGGAGCTGGTAAAATAGATTAATGTGAAGAATTTGTACCAAACCTTACAGGTTACCTCAGGATGAGTTTTAATTGTAAGTTTATTGGGAGATTAGTGTTAAGGCACAGAAAATGAAAGGGGCATCTAGAGACTTGTTAATATAAGCAGGCAAATGGGTTTCCATTTTTTTTTAATTAAAAAATGTGGGGCTTTAAGAGTGTGGTTGATACCCTCACTTTTGGAAACACTAAAATAACAGAAAATCTGATCAGTTTAATTTGACTCAAATGCTTAAAATCAATGGTTGGGAAGAAGAGAGATCTACAACAGTAAAGCTTGTTGCTAGTGGATTGTACTATATTATGTATGAACACATTGTAATTGATTATTTTACTCAAATTTCTAGAATGGCATGAGCAGTGTCTTGTGATGGGAATGCCAGGCACCCTGATGAAAGATTTCCTGACAACTGTAGTACAATAGAGGTAATATTTACTAATGAAGCAGCTGAAATTTGTTGTTAAAGTATTCCCCTCTCAATACATGTGGATTTGAAACCTGTAAAGCTTTTGTGGAATATGTGAATGTATGAATCGTGTAACAGTTCCCAGTCACTGATATTTAGAGTGGTGAATTGTGATGAAACTGCCAAAGCTGATATGTTGAGGAGAGGCCTCATAGGGATATTGAGATGAAACCACTTCAATTATTTCAAAAGTATTTTAATCTTCTGTCATTATCCCAGTTAGAGTTACTTCTATTGCTGTCCCTGTTTACAAGCTAGATGCCATCATGCTCCAGGCTGTGAATAATGATATTGGTGCATTATTTAAATTCCTGTCAAGTCCATCTTGACATGGATATGTGGTGTTGCAAATGTTGGTATCCTTAGAGCAGAGAGAAGTGTTAGACCCTCTATAAACTGAGGTATCTTGTCTTAGAGTGGGTAAATAACAAACATTAACTGGGCATTAAATGCCCTGGTAAGGAAGTGGTGTCAGTGTTTAAAAGCCAGTGATGACATTTGCATTTTGATCCTTGTGGGACTACCAACTTAGGACTCATTCAGATGTAAGCATTTAGGAAAATGTTAATGATTAAAAGTGGAATTTGGTGTTGAATCTCAATGAGTTCTAATTATATTAAAGCTGTTTCAGCTCCAGAGCTAAATGAATTCAGAAGGGCTAATATAACATACTTGCAGCAGCCAAAAAGCATGCTTGTGAATGCTTTACTCTGCATTAAGGACTGCTGCTGGTTTCTCAAAAGAATTTTTAGCTAAGTATCTGAATTCAATATATTTCAATTAAGTTAATGTTAATTGCACTGCTTCTTGAGTATCTACAGGTGGATTTTATTTGAGAAGCTAAACTGTGAGGACAACTTCTAATTTTTATATCTTATTGCAATGTAATTTTATTCCACTCTGCTTCCAGTCAAGTGCAGAGCCACAAAAATGCTGAAGGGAGTGGAACATCTTCCTTATGAGGAGAGACTGAGGGAGCTGAGGGCTCTGCAGCTTGGAGAGGAGGAGACTGAGAGGTGACCTCATTCATGTTTATAAAGATGTAAAGGGTGAGCGCCAAGAGGATGGAGTCAGGGTCTGCTCAGTGATGCCCAATGACAGGACAGTGTCTGACCACCCACTGAATGTCTTCCTACTGCTTAATCTAAATGAAGATTCTAGTTTGAACCTTGTCCTATCACTGCCTGCCCCCTCTCCAGTGATCATGTAGGCACCCTTCAAATAGCAGATGGCTGCTGGAAAATCTCTCTGGAACCTTCTCTTCTCCAGGCTGAACAACCCCAACTCCCTCAGCCTGTTTTCATAGGAGACATGCTCTAGCCCTTAGATCATGGGTGTGGTCCTTCTCTGGATCCACCCTTAACAATTCTATATCCTTCTGTTAGGGGCTTCAGATCTGGACACAGTACTCCAGGAGGGGTCTCAACAGCTGAGGGGGAGAATCACCTTCCTTAACCTGCTGGCCATACTTCTTTTGGTGCAGCTCAGGATATTGTTTACTTTCTGGTTTGCATGTGCATGTTGCTGGTTTATGTAGAGCTTCTCAACAACCAGCACCTCCAAGCCCTCCTCAGGACTGCTTTCTATCTGTTCTCTGCTCAGACTGTATCTGTGTTCAGGAAATATTTCTGTAGAAGCTGTGAATCAGGGATTAGCTCATTTTCAGAAATTAACTTTTCAAAAAATTCTGATGAGGAAAGGGGGAATTACACTTGGTTGGTTTTCTGTCAAACTAAGGTGAAAAACAGATGAGCAAGAGAAGCAAAATAAATCTTCACATGGCATGACTGCACTAATTTGATTTTCACAGAAGTTGTGGGATACTGATGCTAATCCAGTAATGCACTTCGGTTGGTGTGAGACTAAATAGATGACAAGTTGTATTTTGAGTGGAAAAGAATTGCTCTGAACAAAACTTTTTTCTTCCCCCCCCCACAGGAAGACAGTCAAATGGAGGAACAAATACATTTAGCCTCATCAGGTATGCAGTTGAAAACCTAACCATTTTCTTAAGTTTGAAATAACTGCTTAAGTTTGGCAATTTTTTTAATAATCTCAGCTGTTGATAAACTTAATTGATAATTTGTTATGGTGTAGTAACTCATTCTGTACATAGCTGGGACTGAAGAACACTTGTTTGCCAGGGCACAGTATGTGCTGATAGCTGTGCCTATCTTGGTTAGCTTTTCAAACCTGCTGTGCAGACTTGTAAAAAAGTTGACAGTATTACTGAAATATGTCAGAACACTGAAGAAAGCTTACTTTTTGTATTGCATCAGAAATCCTAAAGAAAAAGTACGTTTCCCATTGGAGTATTTCCATTTTCATTACCACTTCGGTCTCATCTGTGATGAACATATCCCGAACCTGAATTCCTTGTTGAAAAACATAATACGGATCCGGAATCTGAGATGAGACCAAAAAAGATGTGATTTAAACTTTCTGGAAAGTGTTATAACATCTACAGGGTTTCAGGGTTTTATACAGAAATGGTAACACCTTAATGTACACAAAGTGTGTGTTTGCTTACAAATTGAAATTTCTCCCTTGAATGAACCATTTCACTTAGATGCTGTTCTCTTTTTCCAGTGATGGGTTGGAACACTGTCAGTGCTGCCTGACAAATGTGGATGATCTGTAACTGGAAGGAACTGTTAACAACTGAAGATTTGTTGTGTCTTGAAGTGGGATTCCATGTTTTCAAAAGCTTCCTGAAACAGCTGCTGCAATTTTTAGTGGATACTGTTTTCAGAAGTTGTATGTGAACAAAAAAAATCACTCTGCATATTTAAAATAACACTTTTCCCAAAACATTGAGCTGGCCTCTGTAGGAATGATAGCAGCAATACTAGAGGCATAATTGAGGTTCAATACATGGAAAAATTCTTGGGAGTATTTGTTCTTTTAAAATATTATAGGGTATAGAAACTTGTGATACTGAAGAACTGGTTTAACCCCAAAACACTGGAACCCACAGGTAGGCTCTGTAAAGATGGGGAGAATGCAAAATGTGTGCACCAACTGAAACCAGTGAGTCTGCTTTCTGAGGGTAGTGCCATCCAGCAGATAGCAGAAAGTACATGAGGTTATGATGTGGAAGCATAAACATGAAGCACTTGTAAGAAAAAGATGTTACATAAAAGGCAAAGTCTGAAACTGGCATTGCCATCTGTATTAAGAGAGGAATTGAAGGGTTTATGGATTGCCATGCCACTGGAGCATGAGAAGACTGGCACAACAACAGGGGAACTGCCCTTTGAGGAGTATGCTGGCAATGTTACCTGCTTGCTGTGGGGAAGAGGTTAGTGGGAGAAGGGAGTGCACATACTTGGTCACCAAGTAAAATAGATTTTTAAAGGCAAGTTGTTGTGTAATCTGTCTTAAAACATGACTGGCAAACCCAATTGTCAGGAATGCTTTATGAAAGAAGAAACTTGAGAATGGAACAATACTTAAAAATATATAGAGTGAATTTCAGAAAGCATTGAAATTCAGGAAAAACTACCCTATAGTCTGCAGCAAAAAAACTATTGGATGCCAGCAGATTTGAAGAGCTGGAGAAATTCCTATAGCTCATGGAATATGCCCATGTCTGTGTAAATCCTAATTCTAAGCAGCATCTTGAAGTGTCAAACAGTACCAGTAGCAGTGTCTGAAGCACTGGGAATGTCAAAACCAAGCATCCACGTGGCTGTTAAAATGTGCACTAAGGAACTGATGGAACTACAGGAGTGTATTGGCTTATTGTTAATAAGATGTAACCAGCTACTGTGGCTATAGAGAAATTTACCACAGCACTGCTCTCAATAGGATCTGTGATTTTTTTTTTTTCCTGTTAACAAATGTTCCTGAGAAGGGTAGGTATTTCCATGTGCCATATTTTGTACATACCCTTTATTGAATAAAGTTTTGAGGCTGTGAAAAACACCCAAGTCTGTAGTTGTACCACAGTGTTCCTTGACAGCTTGTGCTTCACAAGAGCTACAGAGGGAGCATGACCTTGCTGCACTGACTGGTACAGCATGTACTGGACAGGTAACAGTTCACATTGTGCTCCAGTGACTCCTGGACAACATAAACCTTAGTAGTGATCATGTGCTTAAGAAGTGGGAAGAGCTCAGTCTGGATCTCCTACCCACTGCAATTCTGTGAAAAGTCCTGAGTGCTGGTGTCAGCATCTAGTGAAGCTACTTGGAGGGTAAGTCAAAAAGGTGGTAGTCACAGCTAGGTAAGTTCTGGATGTAAAAACGCCAAGACCAGAGAAGTGCTTCATACAGCATGAATATTTGGTCAATACTTCGTAGCTACCCTAAAAGGATCTATGTATGACTTTCATTACAGGGTTGGACTAATGTGTGGTATGTTTTTTTTGAAGTGTAAAGTGTTCTTGTCCTTTGAGCTGATGCTAATAATAGGGAAGCTTTTGAGCAGATACCGCTGTGTATATCCAGTGAGAATGAGTTACTCTTGTGATTTCTGGGACCAAATGAAAGGCTAGAGATGAGGTTAGGGATTGTGAGTAGCACTTCAGGTACTCAACATCAATCTTGTCTTTATTCTGAAACTTCCTGGGGATGGTTTCTGATCTAGGCTTGACTGTGTTAGATAACTGAAGTACCAGAGAAGTGTGTCCTACAATGTCAAATGGTGGAAGCCTGTTTCTAGGATGTTGAAAATAATGTTGAAAAAGATCAACCATTCACTTGGCTTAGGAAGAGGTAGATGTGGCCAGTGTTAAGGCATATTGGCTGTTAGATGCAAATGATTAGGAATGGTTCTGTGCTTTATGGCTGCAGAAGATGGGTAACCACTGAAAAACGTGCATTAGTATTTAAGATGGAAAGAATATACTTGCAATGGCTTTTTTGCTTGGTGGGAGGGGGTTATGTGCAAGCTACTTGAATTACTTCTGGTATGTTTTGAGTGTTTTACACAAATGACAAGGGGATGGGAATAGTTCTGTGATGTGAGGAATCTCTTGTGTTCCATTGTGCAGAAGTGACTTCAAAGTCTGACAAAGTAACTTGCTACATTCAAAACTTTGGCTTAAAGTTGTGCCATAAACAGCATGAAAGCACTTTGCCTTTTTTGGTGTTTTAAATCTGGTGTAATCTTGTGCTCACCATAGTGTTCAACTTGGAAGTTGGGCTGTGGTCCAAGAAACTAATGGTTAGAGTTTTCTGGAGTATTGCCATGTATTGGTTTTAGTAACTGGGCAAAGCTAGCCTTTTGTTTTTGTTTTTGAGTTGAGTGGAAGGCTTGCAGGCAAAAGGAGTGTAGTAGCTTGTAACCACAACAAAGATAGAAGATCAGCTCAGTATAAATACTAGTGTTTAAGTAATGAGGTCCCTGTGAAGGTGGGAGGTTGTGTTACTGAACCTGTCTTGCTAGTAGAGGCTGTAGATCTATAAACAGTTCCAAGTAAGCGAAACTGCCCTAGCAGTTACCTTGCCACAGCAGCCTCACTGCTACCTGAGTGGATTTGCTGGTGTGAAGCCTGCTCAAAGTAGCAGAACCTAGTGAACAGAAATTTCAGTGTAAGCTGTGTGGTGAAGTGAGAAGCTTGCTGCCTTGGCTGCAGCTTGTGTGCTAGCTTCTGGTGTAGGTAAGCTTAATTGCCATATGAAGCTTGGGTATGAGTTTTGCTGATTAAAAGCAGGCATTGAAATAACAATTGGTAAAAAAAGGGACTCCTTAAGACACATCACAGCAGAGTGAGCAAAATGTTAGACTTTACCCAAGGAAAGGTGTTCTGTATTGGAGAGTATGTAACCCTGACTGTCAGTTCTTCTGCATGTTCCTCCCACAATTCAGAGGGCAAAGCTTGAGTTATCTGTAGGATGAGTGAATTTAACAGATAAATGGCAATTTCATGTGAGTGGTGTATAGATGGAGGCCCTTGTATGCTTATCAAAGGGCATGTCCAATAATTTACATTCTCTGCTCTTCATTAGAACTGGTAGTACAGGCATCTTTTTTTTTCTTGTCTGCCCTTGTCTGGTTCCCTTGGAGGATATAAGCTGGGTAAGTAAAACTAAAATGATGAATTCCACTTTCTTCCAAACGTGGCTTTTTAGTTGACAGTCCAGTGGAGCTATCAGGCCTATGAAGACAGTACTTCTCTGCCATTGTCTCAAACTTCCTGCAGGCTCCCAAGGACAAAGTGGTGTTTGATGCTCAGAAGAATGGCTGTATTGAGTGAGACAAAGTCTGCCTTGCTCAGTATTCTGTTTGAGGATGACCAGTGTAAGACACAGGAGAAGTATAGAGAGCCTTTCCAGCAGTTTGTTTGAAAATTTCCTGAGGAGATTTTCATTTGTATTTGAATGCTACTTGGTAATTATGACCTATCTCCATTTTAAAATGCAGCCTGTAAAATACATGGAGTAGGGTGTATGTTAGTAACTTACAGGGTGGGGAGGAAGGGAGAGGAGGGTGTTGCTTAGGAGGGAGCTGAAGGGGAAAGCTCTTTGGCCCCCTTTGAAGCTGATGTTACTTTCAACTCTGAAGAGAGTGGTAAATGGAGGTTTGTCGAGGCCCAAGTGTTGGGCCAGGTTTATTGTTTAATTGTGCTATGTTGGAGGTGAAGTATTGATGCATGCTCTTACCTTCAGTATTTCTGAGCTGTACTTCAGGCTTCTCACCAGGCTAATAACCACTATGTCTGCCTGTGATTACACTTCTCAGTAACTGAAGGAATGCTGCAATGTTGGTACTGGTTTTATGGTTGTAGGCATTTTTTTTTATATATGGAAAGAAAGAGATGGAGTGAAATAAGAAAAAAAGCTTAGATCTTGTTTTGAAATTGCTAAGTTGATTTGAGAAGTAAATGCTGTGGTTTTAAATCTTAAAATTATTGAAGAGGACAAATATACAGCTACCATTGCATAGGTTGACTTAACCTTAAAATAACATCTGTCCTAGACTTAGTTGCTTGGTTTTACAGTCAGAATGAGGGATGTTGGAGATACTGGAGTCCTCAGAGACTTAAACTCTCGAGGTGTCTTAGCTCTGTTTAGTAGTTAGGTTGTTTTCTGCAGAAAATGAAGCAGGTTGCTTTACTCTTAATTTCTTGCACACAATGAGGAAAGTGCAATATTGAAACATAGTGAGTGACAGGTCTTCAAGTTAAACAGTTCAGAATATGATTATTCATTCCATGGTGTATCTCAGAATAAGTGTTCTGAAAATTGTGTAGTTTTGGGTTCTGAAAACTTTATTATAAACTACCTGTTTTATTAAACTACCTACATTTGGTTTGTGGGAGTTTAAATGCTTCCTCTTCTTCCTGTTCCACAAATTACAAACCACATAAAGTGTAACGGCAGGAACAGAAGTTACCTGCAGAACATCTTAAAATAGTATAATAAATGGCATTGCAGTGCAGAGAACATTCCCCAAAAACTTTGTGCAGGGAAGAGTGTGTAGGATTTTGAAAACATGTTTTGAAAGGACCCTTACAGTTGCCAGAATTGGCTTGTTTTCATTGAAGTGTGCTCAAACATAAGTTCTGTTGCTAGTGAAAAGTTGTTCAGCAGAAGTCCTCCTAAATTGACATGCAGGCTGTAAGGCTGCTGAAAGCCTCCCCCCCATCTAAAGGGGATGACCCTTTGGCAGTGTTGATTGCAAGGTGGTTTTGCCTTTTTATAACTGCTATGATAAGGTGACTGGAAATGGTATGCATTTCTCCTGGGAGCTTTGTTTAGTTTCTAGTTTGTGTAATTGTAGAAAGACTAAACAATTGTGCAACTGCTACATCTGTAATAAAGTGCAGCCCTAGTATCAGGCATGCTAATGATAGGCAGTATTGGGAAGTCCAAAGCTTTTAGCTTACAAATACGGAGAAAGAATGCCAGGAGTTCCACAGATTTGGAGGAAGACCTCACTTGGCAGGATCTGAAATCAGGAACTGAAGACCACTAGTGCTACTACTGCTGAACAAGATGCCAGGAGGTGAAACATCTAAAAGTATATTCTTCCCTTGTTTCTGAGGGTATGTTCTTAAAGGACACTTAAATCTCTTGGGGTTCCCTGTGGCAACCTCTGGTGCCTATGACTTACCATAGGGAGGAGAGAGTGTCCTGGCAGGAAAGGCTATTATTAGGCTATTATTCCTTGCATACAAGGCTGGGGTATCTAGATGTTGGGCTTTTTAAGTGCAAACAGAGTCTTGGAATGTTGGAGTAAAAAGCTAAATACTACATGAAATACCTGCCACAAGACAGATTCAATTTGAAATTGCTGAGAGTGAAGGTTTTTGTGCTTGAAATCCACAATGCTACTTCTGCTGCAGTGACACCAGCCTAGCTGCCTAGCCCTTAAATGAGCTACCCTGTAGTGCTCCCAGCTTCTGGTCTAGGGGCAGCAGTTCTGAGGCTGTGACATACTGTGGGTGGTGTCATGCTTTGCCCCTTTTGATTTTAAGTTCCTCTATCATGGCTATGTGGAGGATGTTGCAAGCGATATGCTGTGAGTTATAGAGGTAGGTACTGTTGTTTTCCTGATGGGTATTACCTAAGGTATACCTACCTAAGGAAAAGGTTGCTTAGCTTCTGGTTTGGGTTGAAGAAACTTGATAGTGACCAGAATGCCTGTAATGACACTGTTGAATCCTCACCTACCTGTAAGGGAAGAAAATGCTCTACCAAGAAGAGGTATTTTGCTCTTCTGAGGTAGCACTCCTGCAGGTATTCTACCTCTTGGCTATCTGCTGATTTTTCCCTACTGGATAGTTTGGGTTTTCTAGTCCTGATTTTTCCACTGAAGTGTGACCAGCTGTTGTTGATTCTCCACTAGGAAAAAGCTTTGGAGCTGACAAAAGGAATATGCATATTTGGTCTGTCCTGAACCTCTATAGAAAGAGCAGACCATCCATGGAAGCTTGGGTTATCTTCCAGCATGATCTTTCTTACTGTGGACTAAGGTTGGGACCTTTGTATCCAAAGCTATTACGTGGTCTTGGTCTCCATCCTGATCTCCTAAAGATCATATTCCTTCCCTTCTTGTACTAGTCCTGTATCGTTTTCCCCAGAAATTATGCATCAAACACCCCAAGAACCAAGGCTAAAATACAGAATCTCAAAAGACTACTATGAGTCCATTCAATATTAATTCTGTAAGGGCTGTAAGAGCACAATATTCTATGAAACTTCTGTGAAGTAAGAAAAAATGGCATATTTTTGTGTGTGGGATTCAAGGATATAATCAATTCAAGCACCTGTTGAGTTGTAAAAACAAGACTAGTTCCTGTAATTGATGTGCTTTGACAGCTGTGATTTATTTACTCTTCAGAAATCAGGGACAGCCTGCAAATAAGAGTCACTGATTAGCTAAATTGCAAATCTATCAGGAATGACAGCTAGCTGGGCTTCAGGTTGTTTCAGATGTGGAAGGGAAATAATATCCTTCCCTGCTTCTGTGTTCATACTGGGTGCTCTGTGGTGGAAATTTCCAGGCAATAAAGTAGGAGTTAGAAATAGGTAATAGGTGAGTATTTTAACTCACAATTAATAGTATGGGGTTAAAAATCAGCTGTGCTTTGTGTAGTATTTTCAGAGGAACCAGAACCATTTTTCTTGTTCAGAAAGATCTTGATTCTTCAAGAATTTGCTCTACTGAACTTTCTTTTCTTTCCTCAGTTAGTTTGAAGGCTGTCTAGGAAATGGTTACCTCAGATGCATTAAAAAAGCAAAAATTAACTTCTATGAGGATGACACTACTTTTGCTGCTGCTGTAGAAAAGACTTAGCAGAGTTGACATCTAGCCCTGGAAGGAAGATTTTCTGAGCTGTTGTTAGAGCTTCCAATAGAAAATGATGGAGAGGTTTTAAAATGCCTGGGTGGTTTTTATTTCCTACGCAGGCTACACCTACCTCTCAAATTTAGTCACCAAGATAATACACAAAATGTTTTATCTTGGGCCAAGCCACAGGAAGTTAAGCATGAGATTTGCTTTCTGATGTTGCCTGAGACAGTCTCCCCTTTCACTGGGATTTAACCATGGTATGAACTTAGTAGTCTTTGCTCTGTAGCACAGACTGATCACTTGCTAAAGACACCTGAGAAGCTAGTGAGGTGTCAGAGCTGGAGAGGAAACGCTAATATGTTGTCAGCAGTATTACCATCAACTTCGGGGTGGAAGAACTCATCTGCTACCTCAGCTGAGCTATAGAAAGCAGGTGAACTGCTAAGATGGGAATGTCTTATTTTGGTTTTTGAAAGATAGTTGCATCAAAGGGGTGTGGCTTACAAAAGTTTCTAACTTAATAGCCCTCCTTTCTAATTTCTGATTTTTATTTTTTTTCCCCCCCACCATGTACTTAGACTGGACAATACTTGCAGACTAAAAGATTCTTCTGTGTGTTGCTTACAGCCTCTTGGCCACAGCAGATGGGTAACTAGACTTTATCTGAAATTGGTTAGAGCGTTCATGCATCAAATTGACTAACCAGGACAGGCATTTTAATAGAAGCTTAGATGGGTCAGGTAATTTTGGCAGTAACTTACAAACATCTATTATATAAATGAGTAAAAATTCTTTCCTTTTTTTTTGGTCTTTTTTCTTGGGAGAGATATAACTATTGCTGTGGATGTGGTAATAAAATCTAAAAGCACCTGAAGTGGAAGGGTATGAAAGTATGTAGAAACTCCTGCAGCTAACTGTTATCAGTGATTTTTTTTTTTTTAACTTTTTTAATGGACTAAGAGCTGATGTACTGGAAGTAAAGATGTGTATTCTTACATAGCTGCATTGAATCAACTGCTCTGTACATGCTTCCAAATGTTGCTATCCATTGGTATGTAACACCAGGTGGAAAACCTGAGAGCTACTAGAAATGTTTTGGTTATTTTGAATGTGGCATCAATAAACAACTTGAAAGGTTTAGCAGATATGCATTTAACCTAGTCATAAACGAAGTGTTATGGGTTTTTTAATTGACCTTGATAGATTTAAGTTTTCAAAATGAAACTTCCCTGTAATTGTTCTTACCTGCTGCTACTTTTAGGATCTAAACTTTAAAAAAGAAAAAAAAAAAACAACCCTGTATATTTTTACAGGATCAAAGAGACTTCTAAGTTTATTTTCTGAAGGCAGATTGAAAGCAGAATATTCTTCATATGTCCCCTGCAGATCACACAATAGCAATTTATTTTCTCTAGTGCCCAGTTGCTAGGTATAATTAAAACTTTGCTTCCCTGAAGAACTGGATTATTGCTCCTAGTAGCATAATGCATCTGTATTAGTTGTGCCATATTAAATTACAAATTTGCTCAGGTTTGAAAACAGGTTATGTTGTCTGCACTGCCCTGTGCAAAGCAAGAGATACCTGATTACTGTTGCACAAGCTGGAAAGGGCAGTTTTACACACGCTGAAACTCTTGTGTAGCTTAATGTCTAATTCTAGTATCTCTCAAGACCCATGTAAAAGTATGAGTAGAACTTCCAAAAATACTACTGAAAAGCAGCAAACAGAGCCTGAGTTGCTGATAGCAATAGTTCTTCTCTTCCTTTTGCTCTAGTTTGGAGTTTGTGCTGTAAATGAGATCTTCCTTAGTATGGGGTACTCCAGGCATCTTAAAAAATAGTCATATACAAAAGGTGACTCTTGGGTGCTGCAGAAATGTTGCATATAGTCACTTTAGCCTCGTATCTGTCAAGGATTGTAAGCCAGGTATATGTGGGCAGATTGCTCTGTGGTTACAAGGACCTTGAAGACAAGGTTATTTGTGCTCACCCATGCTTGAAAGGAGTTTTAGGTTGTTTGGATACAGGTTGAGTAGCCTGGAACACTTACCCTGGGAGCTCTGCATTGCAACTGTGGCATTGGGCACTTTCCCTCCCAAGGAACTGCAATGTCATTCCTAGTCAACTAAATAGGCCTAGGACATCAGCCCCATCACTGGTGGTGAGTCATCTGTGCTGCTAAGAGTTAATAGAACAGAAGCCTGGGCTGGGGAGCACACTCGCATAGATGAGCTGGACATAACTTGGAGGTTAAGGTGAATGAGAGCTTAGCTGTGGGAATAGAAGCTGTGCTGTTCATGTTTGCCTTACAGATAGAGGACAGCCCATGACCTAGTCAGAGCTACTGTGTGGCTGTGGTGCACTCTACCTGGGAAAGAGACCCAGACCTGGGGGAAAACATTCTGTGACTTAGTGACATGCTACCTGCCATTGGAGGTGGGCTTGAATGCACAAAGTAACTCACAGGGGGCTATATGGATAGTAATACTCTCCCTTTGTTCCATCTTTTGTAAGTGTGACTAGTTCTAGAAGCTGGACATCTGCTGGACAGTACAGGGATGGAAGGGCAGGGCTGGATGGGTGTCCAAGATAGAGGAAGATCTCAAAACAGCAGTAAATTCTATACTGATAGTTTCATTTGTGGTTCTGCTTGGTGAGTTGCAGCTTCAGCACATGGCTACCTTGCACTGCACAAGTGGACAGGATAGCACTACTGTCATGAGATGTTTTGAATATGAATACTGATGAGGAAAGCTCTCTGTGGTTCTCTTGCATGAGTCCTTAAAGCAGAATGCACTAGGACATGGAACAATCTTTCTGAAACCTTTCCAGTTGAATTTTTTGACAACTTGAGGAGGGGGCAACTCTATTGTTACTTTGCTGAATACCTTGTCTCCTCTTTCAATGGAGCTTTGCCAGGTGGTGACCTAATAGTAACAGTCCTCTGTGTAAGAGCTTTAAAGCATCAGATGCTCAGGGGAACTGGACAAAAAAGGCAGTAGTAGTTGCCTCGTGACTCACTTTTGTACTCCCAGCAATAGCAAAGCAGTATTTTATTTTTTACTTCAGATTGGGAAACCTCTTCCTGTAGTTTCCCTCACCCTTAATAAGGTTGTGAGCTGTTTGTATAGGAAACCTGTAGTTTATAGGGCTATAGTGGGATGAGGAATGTGTGATTAGAGTGAATCTAGAGGAAGAGGAACATTAGCACATACTTCTGCAGGAAGTGGGAAGGGTTTGGGATGAAAGGAACAGAGCAGTGATTGCATGTTCTGCTTGCTGCAGACTGTATTTGTACCATCAGCCTGAAGAGTCAGGACCAGCATTCAGTCTCCAGTGGTAGGTAGGTATTAGCTAAGGGGAAAATGCAAAGATAGGGCAAGTACAGATATGATAGACCTTCCTGGTGTGCTCCCCCCAACCTACACTGATTTTTTGACTGCAGACTTTAAACTGGGTTGATAGCTCTGTAATTAATTTTTAGATGGAAGTTTCTTCCATTAATTAGACAAGTTACTTCTGGGGTTTATGGACATACTTTCAGCTTCATGTGGCAATGAATTCCTCATCTTGCTTGCATGTGTGTGAAAGCAGCTCCTGTTTTGCTGTGTTCCAGTTTGGTGCTTCTTTCTGTTGGAAGAAAGAGTGAACAGTTATTCTCTAGTTTTCTCCATGCCACTTCTGACTTTGTAGGTCAGCATTATGTTCTTTCATTTGTGTCCATGTTGAAGGCATAGGTTTTCAGTAACTCCTACCACTGCCTTTTTTTTTTTTTTACCAGTAAGCATTAGGGCATTTATAGTTTTGTTACAAGGCTGGGCGTGAGGTTTGAGAGTGGCAGATTTGGTGTATGGCTCCGAGTTGGCATTTCCACATTCACATGGAAAGGACTTCAGTGTTTTGTGTGCATGAGAGAATGGAGTGCTGTCTTCCTCCATGCCTGGTTGAATACTTACACATTAACCTGCACAGTGTACTGTAAAATACATGGAATCCCATGGTGGTTGCACTGAATCCATGGCTAATAAACACTGTTAATCCTGTAACTTTAACTAGAAAACAGTTACAGATATTAATGGAATGTGACCCAAACTACCTTCTGCATCTTTTGTGCCAGCTCTAGAGTTTTTGATTTGTGGGGGGATGTATCTGTATATAGAGTGGAGAAAGAGGAAAAAGCAATTATTTGGATTGGATACTTTGCAGAAAATAAATGGTCCAATACCTTTTCTTTCACTGGCACTGTAGCTGTAGTGCAACCATAAAGGGAGAGAGAAGCAGTTCAAAACACTTGTTTCAAGACCTGCAGTCTATATACAGAATTTTACACCAAAGTAATTCCTGGAAGAGATCCATTCTTCCTCCTTCCCAGGATTATTTTCTGCCTTTGACTGTCTGAGAAAATATTTAGCGGAAGGCAGGTGATTTCAACCTTGAAATATATAGTGCCAAGTCTGTAGGAGCAGGCCATTCATCTGTTGTGCAGAACCAGAAGAAATAAAAATCAGTGAATCACAGAATGTTAGGGGCTGGAAGGAACCTCAAGAGATCATCCAGTCTGACCTCCCTGCCACAGCAGGATCACCTAGACCAGATGACGCAGGAGTGCAAAATTACTTTGGTTTTGCTTCAGAAAAATTCAAAAAGTCTTTCCACATCTTGACAGGGGGAAAAAAGATCTACTAGTTGGTGGATAGAGCTGGATTTGCAAAGATCAGCATAATTATCTGTATTACAGAATCCATCCATCTGTTCAAGTAGAGCCATCTGGAGCTAGATGCCCAGGACCATGCCTAGATAACTTCTGAGCATCTGAGGATGGAGACTTCACAACCTTGCTGGGTAGTCTGTGACAGTGTTTGGTCACCCTCCCACTGAAAAACAGTTCACCAATGTTCTGAAGCAACCTCCCATGTTCCAGTTTGTGCCCTTTGCCTCTCACACTGTGAACCATGATCACTGGATTTGCAGATGCTTTCTTTGCTGCTTTTGTTTTCCTGACTATGTTGGAAGAAGTGTTTGAAGAGTCAGCAGGGTCAAAGCTCTAGAGCCTTAGAAAAGTTTAAACAGGGAGATAACCTTGATTTTGTTTTAATTAGTGATACTCCTGCCTAGTTTTGGAAAAGTGAGAAGATGCACAAAGGATATAACTGGAAAGAATGTTAAAAGAAAATACTGCCATTACTTAATCTTTGGAAATGTGACGAATTTAGATTGTAAGTTACTTTCTAAAATGGAAGCACTCTGAAATCTACATATTAAAGATTGAGCCATTCAGTCACATGTGAAAAAAAAAATTCGTATGTCTGATTCATTGCCTTTTGGTTAATTTCTGGCTTGCGTTTTTCTCTTAATAGGCACAGGCCTTTTTATATTGTAACCCAAACCAACTTTTAAGATATAGAGCCTCTGACTGATAGAACAAATTAAAGAGACTTTTAATTAAACAGGTATTTCCCCAAATAGCCTTATTTTACCAAGGATCTCAGGGCAAACAGGACAGTGGCCAGCTGTGCACTATCAGGAATAAAGGGTGAACTGCAGTCCCTTCCTGAAGTGAGAGATCCTTATACACAGATATATTAATAACTTGGCAGCCTTACTGAGGAGGCTAAGGGCCAGGAATCAGCTGGAAAACATTACTGAGAAACCTGGGACCGGCTGAATCATTTCAGAATTGTGCTGTGACAGACATAGTAAAGGGGGTTTGTTTTGCTATTCCAAGCAGTGACATTTGCTGTATGGCCACAGTGACCCACCCCTCTAACACTGTATCTGGTGCATTTCATAGCTCAAGCACAGCCAGTTCTGTAGCTGAGCCTAAACTTGCAATTTGTGAGCACTTGGGCCAGGCTAATAACAGTGTGGCCTTGAGAGGGACCAGAGAAATTGAAGGTAAGATTCTTGTGGAGTCTCCTAGATTTTTCTTCTTTGTTTAGGGTATAATTTTTTAACTATATCTAAGTGGCTCAGGAGGGAAAAACTAGACCTAAGCTTGTAATAGTTAAGATTATTTTCCATTGCTTTAACTGTGCAACTCGTGTCATTGGTCCTGTTACAAGCACTGCTTTCACTGTGGATGTGCTGTGGAGGCTCAGGTGTCCAACTGTGCCTTCAGTGAGACTCTACAGTAGCTGCAATGGACTAGAAGCAGGCAGAGGCTTCACATTCCAGGACAATTTAGGAATTAAAACAACTTTCATTATGGGACGAAGTTGTCAAACTTTAATGCATGTGTACTGAAACTCCTTGTGTAAACATGAGAAGGTAAAAGCCTGCAAAATGTTCTTTGCAGAATATTTTTTAAAATGCTCTACACGCACAAAGAGGAAAACTGGAAAACTCATTTTGGGATTTCATAGATCTTTTCCCAGGCATTAACACTTTTGTCTTTGTCCTACTGATACTAGAGCTAATGACTGAGCTACATTTAGTGGAGCTGCATGCCAGGCTCTTTGCTTCATCCTTTTCCACAAAAAATTTCAAAGGATCAGTTAGCTACAACTGACTCTGGGTCAGCTGTCATTTTAAGTAAGGCTGCAAGTCTATTCACTGCATTTATCCTGGTCTTTTTTTTTCTCCATAAAATTGAACTAAAGGAAAGTGTATTAAAAAGGTTCCTCTCTAAAAATGAGCCTGAAAGCAGGGATTTCACAGGAGTTTTGCCATCTCTATTTAGATCCACTGACTGAGAATTTTAATAGAACATTTTCATTGTCTTCATTAGTTCCATAGAACAAATCCCTTGCTGAAATTTAGATTCTACTGTATTGTAAACATCCCACTAAAACACTTTCTATAAATGTCTGAAAAATAACGTTTGGGTGCAGTATATTCATTGAAACTAAAACCACCACAGTTTTTACGAAATACTATTTCAGTAAAGTAAAACCTATGCTCAGAAAGTTTTATACTAAAAAAATGTGGAAAGTTCGAGTTAAATTGACTTTTTAATGACACCTATAAGTTAGTTTGACTGTTTGGTAGTGTACAGCTGCCTTATTTGTTGCTATTTCAGACCAACAGTGGAGTGAGTTCTAACGAAGTCAATTACATGAAGTACTTGACATTTTCTTTTTTACTCTCCCTGAATACCAGTTGTATGTTTCACAGACTTACACACCAGCATGCGAACATTTGTTGACGGTAATTAAGAGTCTGTGCTTGTTCCACGGTGCAGGTTTGTACTCTTAAAACATCGGAGATACACTTGAAAGTGTTTGGCTGGGCTAAGGGGCAGCAGCACTTGGTTAGCTTGTCGCTGAGCTGCCTTTGAGGAAGTGAGTAATGCGGTGTGTGCCTTCCTGCCTTCATTTCGCCGCCTTTATCTGGAGTTACAGGTCTGGCAGAGATGACTGGGTTGGTTTCCAAGTTTCTCTTGTGAGTCGCGCAAGCGATGAGCGTTAGGAACTGTAATTCCGAGGTGTGCAACAAGGATTCCCAGTAGAGGACCCGTACAGGACAGCATTGGAGGAGTAGATCCACTTTTTCTACGTGGACGAAAGTTAAATCACAGACGAACAGACACTTAAAGGGTGGCTGAGGGTAAAAGGCTTTTCTCCAGCTGTGCCGCGGAGTTTCGGTGGAGCTGCGTGACACCCCTGCTGCTGCCCGCTCCTCCACACCCAGCGCACCACCGCCCGGGACTGCTCCAGCCGCTTCATCGCGCTGCCCCGCGCAGTGACTGAAGGGACCAACACCTCCCGTAAGATAATACTCTCTGCATGACGCTTATGACAGGGCTGGGCAGGCGGCGGAAATTTTGGAGAGCTCGCTTCAGGGGGAGCGCTGCGGGCGCCCCTCGGGGCTGGGGGCGAGGTGCTTTCCATCTCCAAAGCTGGAAGCCGAGCACGGCTGCGGCGGGGAGAGCAGCGCTGCCGAGCTCTCGGCTGGCCGATCGCCACACAAAGCGCCGCTCTCCCCTCCCCTTTGTCTGCGTGGCTTTGTCTCCTCCGTTTCCCCCGCCCGCCGCGGGCCAGGACTCCCCGCCTTCGGCCGCGACGGCCCCTTTGTGCCACCTGCGCGCCGTGGGAACGGCAAGTCGCCCAATCCCCGGCCAGCCCGGCCCGAGCCGCTCCTCCAGCGCCGTTTTTCGCGCGGCACCAGCACAGGTGCAAGGGAGGCACCGTGGAGGCCGGGCGCGCCCCGCAACGCTCCGTCCGCCCCTCTACCCGGGGCTCGTCCCGCCTGCCGCCGCCGCCGCCGCCACCTCCTTTCTCGGCCTCGCGCAGCCTGCGCGCGCGCGAACACTGCGCGCCCCTGCTGGCTGAGGCTCCGCCCGGGAGGGAGAGAAGGGCGGCGCGCGCCGCTCCGCGTGGAACGCCGAGCGCGTGGGGGACGGAGAGGAGGGCAGAAGACCGCGCGCGGGCGGGGCGGGCGCGCGCGGGCAGCCCGGCGGGCGGGGCGAGGCGATAACCCTTGCGGAGCTGCCTGGGAGACCCCGGGTTTGGGGCTGCGCCAGCGCGCGCGGCGCCTCCTCCTCTTCCCCCCCTCTCTCCTCCACCCCCCATTCCCCCCCCGAGCCGAGTGGAAGGGGCTGGGGTTGGTGCCAGCAGCGGCGTGAGCGCTCGAGCGGCCGCCATTTTACGCCAGCTCCAGCACACTGTCCGGACACACCGAGGGAGCGGAGAAGGGGGGCAGCTCCTCAGCACGCCGAGCCGCTAGCCGCGCCCCGAGCCCCTTCGCACGGCGTTTCACCCCCACAGCGACAGGTCAGGCGCTGGGTGCCGGCGGGCAGGCTGGCGGGCTCGGGGTCGCCACGGCTCGGAGCAGCGGTAGCCGCCCGTTGAGCGGGGTTGGGAGCTGGCCGGGGCCGGGCGGCAGAGACGGTTGAAGTGGCGGAGAGGAGCTGGCGGGCGGGGCTGGAGGTGCACGCTGGGTCCCTGCAGCGCTGTCGGGCTGGGGCCTGGCTTTCAGGCGCTGCGTGATGGGTGGAGGACCTGGCTGCCTTCGTGGCCGCTGCTGTCGGGCGAGGGGCGGCCGGGCTGGGCCGGTGCCCACGCACTAGGCCCGGCAGCTGGCCGGCGCTGGAGAAGCGGCAGCGGCCCGGGAGACCGGGATAGTCTCCGCGCGGGGCGCGTGGCTCTCGCTTCATTGTCCTGCCGGTTCCCTCGCTCCATTCATTGCCCGTAAGGGGCTGGGCTGGGCCGGCCGGGCCGAAGGGAGCCGCTCTGCAGCGGGACGAGCCGCGACCTCGATGCCCGGCGTGTGTGTGGGGAAGGGGCCGCTCGAGTGTCGCGTGCCCCCGGTCACGTCGTGAGGCGATGGGCGGCGGGCAGCGGCGTTTCCCGGCTGGGAGACGGGGCTGGCGGCGGGCCCCTGCATTGTTTCGGGGAGAAGTGCGACTGGGGGGTGGCGGCGGGGCCTGGAGCTGCCGCGAGCCCCCGGCCGAGTGGTGAAATCGGGCCCTGGATGTTGCAACCGCTCTCCGGGGGGAATAGGGTGAGAGGTGGAGAATGGCTGGGGCTTGGGATGGGGAGGGGGGGGAGCCGCTCCTCTTGCGGGAGTGTGGCGGGGTGGGGGGGAAGTCGGTCACTGGAGGAAGTTGTAGGACATCTGAACGCGCAGAGCACGTGTTTCCATTGGGCTCATGGCGGCTGCCGCTGCCGCCGCCACCGTGGGTGGGTGCGGACTGGGAAGAGCGCTTTGTTCCTCTCGCTTGCCCGGACGACACCGGAGTGGAGGCGGGAAGGGATCCCGACCGCGCCTGAGGCCTGGAGAGGCGGTTCGCTCCAGGGGGCAGCGAGTTTGCAACGGGAGATAGAGACAGCAGCGGGTGTCAGTGACGGTATCGCGGTAGCGGCGGCTGCATGTGGCAAGTTTGCTCTTCCTCCCACCCCCGCCATTGGCTTCTTGCTCCATTTCTAACTTGTTCAGAGCCTCTCAGGGAGTGTGTTAGAGAGACAGAGCGAGGGAGGTGAGTCAGTGTCTGGCTGGGTTGTGTAAAACCTGCAGTGAAAGCTAGGCAGTGGTGTTAGGGCTTTCCTTTGTGTTGGTGCTTCTTTTGAGGAATTAACTGCGTTTTCCAAAGCCAAGAAGTGTCAGTGAAGTGGTCTACTGTTTTATAATTTTATTTTGGTTTTGTCAGTTTTGGGGGGGGGTTTGTTGTTTTGTTTTTTTTGAGGGGTGGGTTTTGGTTTTGTTTTCCAATAGTAGGGCAGTCTGTTGCATGTATTATTACTTGAATTACTTGAAGACATTTTTAGCTTAATTATGATGCTTATTGCGTTTGAACAGATATCTGGAAACATGGCTACTGAACATGTTAATGGGAATGGTACTGAAGAGCCTATGGATACTTCTGCTGCAGTTACCCATTCTGAGCATTTCCAGACGTTGCTTGATGCTGGTTTACCACAGAAAGTTGCTGAAAAACTAGATGAAATTTACGTTGCAGGTAAGATGTCGAACTTACAAAACTGCACTTACAATATATTTTTATTGGATTTTGCTGTCTTTGAGCTAAAATAGCAACTTTTCCCAAAAGTATGGGAACTGCAGTCTTAATAGTCTGTGGATGTTTTCCATTCAGTGCTTTAACTTGTAGTATTCGTCAGAGAGAAGTCCTGGGCCAGGCTGCTTGGGCTGAGGGGTAGGAAGGAGGAGAAGTATGCAGGTGACCATAGCAACAGTTGGAATAGGCAACATGATTTTTAGGAGGAGTAGGTGATGAGGACTTTGTGCGTTTTTCACAGTAGTTGTAGGTAACTATAAGTAATTGAAGCCTTGGTATTCATCTTCTCACCTGAAGGATGCTTAATGACAGTATTTGGGCTCATTGATGCAAAGGTTATTGCATTGGTTTTCTCTGACATGGCAGTAGCTCTTTTTAAGCTTGTTGTTTGGATTGTGCTGGTCATTTTTAGTGCTGCAGTTTGTAGTCTTCTCAAAATGTTCCAAGATACTATTGCTAGGCAAGCTAAATCAAGTTTTGATAGACTCTTCTGAATTCTTCAGGACACATAAAATAAATTTGGCTTGCATAACATACGGGTTTATATGGTAAAAAAACTTTTCTTGGGCACTTGTTGTTTTGAGAATATTTAAAATCACTTCAGTGTTGGCCTTTAAGAGGATTAAGTGATTTCTTGGTATACTAACTTAAGTTAATCAGTGATTGATTAAGGGGTTATGTGTGTTAAGTGTGGTTATACAAAGATGGTTGCCCAAATACAATCAGTAATGTTTTTTCCCCTCTTCTCTAGGGCTAGTTGCACATAGTGATCTAGATGAAAGAGCTATTGAAGCTTTAAAGGAATTTAATGAAGAAGGTGCATTGGCAGTTCTTCAGCAGTTTAAAGACAGTGATCTTTCACATGTTCAGGTAATGTTAAGCAACTTACAACGTGATTGTTGAGGGATAAACTGCTAGTTGACTGGCAAGAGGTTTGCTTTAGTCTCCTCAGTGATCCATATGTAAAAGAAGCACTGTATTAGTTCAAAGTAGAATTAGATTCTGGCTTGTCGTGTTTGCAGAACTGAAGAGTAGTGTATCTTTTGCAGAACAAAAGTGCCTTTTTATGTGGAGTCATGAAGACATACAGGCAGAGAGAAAAACAGGGGACCAAGGTGGCAGATTCCAGTAAAGGACCAGATGAAGCAAAAATTAAGGTATGTTCCTAAAAGTCTGTTTTTTCAAAGTTGCTGTGACAAATCAATTGATTCTTCTGGAACTGTGCTTTTCTTAAAAAGGCTCTTTCAGATTATGAGTAGTTTTTGAAAGATGTCACTTGCATTTTTATCTTTCACTGCTTTCCTTTCATGAAATATATTGTTAGTTGCTGGAACTAAATGTATATAATAGTGAAAAAGATTTGACAGTTGACTTTTTGTCCAGTTGAGACAGGTATACTATTTCACAGTTCAAAGTTTTTGGAAACTTGTCAGCATAGATCTTTGAGTTGACAGTGTGATTTCAGGTACTGGTAGCTGGGGTTTTTTTGTTTGTATGGCTTTTATTTTTTATTATGCTTTGGGTTTTTTTTTTTCTTTCTTTCAGTTTAAAGCAATGCCACAGTAGGGACTAGACACAAGCTTGTAATGTATTTAGGACTTAGCCCACTTCTTGTGACATAATTGCTGTTCTCATAAACTATGCCCCAAACTTAGTACTGGAAACGTTATTTCTTGGACTGAGTCCACTGCTAGCAAGAGACTCCTGTCTCAAGAGTTAGGTGTTCTGCAATTTATTCTAAAGTTCTGTGATTTAGCTACTTCACCAAAGCTTAAGAAAAGGAAAACTATCTTAAGTATGCCTAATTGATGTCTTAAAAAGTGAGACAATCTTTCATCTTTAACTTTTCATATGTAAAGTGGAAAATGCATGTGACACATGTTACAAATAATTACGAACTTGTGAAACTAGAAAATCTTTTCTCCCCTGACTTTGAGACCGAGATGCCATTAATTACAAAATTAAAAAAAAAGATAGCTTTTGTCACTACCACATAAAACAGCAACAGTATGAGGACTTCAACTTCAAGCGGCATAGCTTTTACTGCTGATGGCTATAGCATTTAAAATAGCATTGCAAGTTTTCAGTTGTGAGATTACCATCTCCTAGTTGTAGTTAGGCTTGATTGTTGTTCCTTTGTGTGTACAGTTGATCTGTGTGTACAAAAATAAGGAAGACTAAGTTCAGAGGAATTTCTCTTTATATGTTTGTATATTGAGTTTCATCTAACATTTTAAGTTGGTAGTATATCTGTAACTATATGCAATGATTCTAGAGAGGATCGGTTGTGCTGGGATGCTGTGTTTGAGGGGGGAGGATAGACGAAAGGAAGGAGCAGTCCCACTTCAGTGACTGGATACCTGAAGCAGTCAGTACAGTGTTCCAGGGGTGTAAGCACGTAAACATGTGTTCTTTAACTTCACACTTATGAGTAATCTCATTAAGTGAAGGGAACTCCTGTGCATAAATGTTGGCAGGATTGGACATGCCAAAACAAGTGGCTCAGACGGAGATCTTTGTAATTAAAGGGAAGATCACTATACAATTACTCAGGGTTTTGTGTTTTTGGGGTTTTTTTATTAGCAAAGGAATTGGAAAAACTCTATGAATATCTGCTTTTGTAGCAGTGTTCCTTTACCTGGATAGTTTTAGTAAAACTGTTTTGCAGGTTTCTTGTGGGAAGTATTACTAGTAGACTTGTTTGCCTGTGAGAGTTTTGAAGCAGTACAGTTAAGAGGAATTCTAAGCATGTCTGTTTGTGAACAAAGTGCATCTAAACTAGCTGAATTTGTATATGATTTTAAAATTTCAAGTTTCTTATTTGAAGGCACTCTTGGAGAGAACTGGCTACACTCTGGATGTCACTACTGGACAGAGAAAGTACGGTGGACCTCCTCCAGAGTCAGTGTATTCAGGACAGCAACCATCTGTTGGTACAGAGGTAAGGAGGAGGAGATGTTTATGTAGATGTATTCTTATTCACTTAAAATATTTTTTTGTAAACAACACTGTATGTCTGTTGTAGATATTTGTGGGCAAGATTCCAAGAGACTTGTTTGAAGATGAACTTGTTCCATTATTTGAGAAAGCTGGCCCTATATGGGATCTCCGCTTAATGATGGATCCACTAACTGGCCTAAACAGAGGATATGCTTTTGTCACTTTCTGTACTAAAGAGGCAGCTCAGGAAGCTGTTAAACTGGTAAGTCTTCTTATTTTTTTTTCCCAAGAATACTTCTAAAAGATTGTAAGCAGTTGTCCTGATCCTAATGCTTAAGTGCTTGAGATGAAACTGTCATTTGTTACATCACTTCATAAATTTTCACTAGGTGTTTCCACATTGTGTATAAATTTTTACTGGCTGTCATAGGCACAGGGAAAAAAATGTGATAAGCCAATGGACTGCTGTTTAGTCAGGTTAGATGAGTCTTTATTAAAAGTTACATTAACAGTAGAGGCTGAGCTATCTGCATCTGGGTGAGCTGTTGAAGGCAGTGGTGGTGGGGTTGCTTGTGGGACAGGAAAACGTTGCTCGGGGATCAAGCACCAGCAGGGGGCCCCGTGCTGGAAAATGCCTCTGAAATGAGGGAATTTCCTAGGGTACTTGAGGTGGGAAATAGTCACTCTTTAGTGTTAAGGTCCTTTCTGTTTGCTTAAGCTGACTGGAAAAAGTCATAAATCTTGCCAGGTTGAAAAATATTTCTTGTGTTTTACAGAGAGATGTGAAATAGTCTAATATAAGAAACAGGCTACTCTTAATAAGCTTTCCAGGTTTTATGCATGAAGTATCCATCACTTAAAGAGTACCTTATTAACATGCTAGTAATGTACATCATTTGGTGGAGACAAATCAAACTGAGGATGAGACTCTTTTTCAAAGCAGAAATGTCTTCAGAAGTGGAAGTACAAAAATATCTGTTGTGTGCTGTTTAGCTTTTTAAATAAGAGCAATTGATGTTCCTGTGCACTAAGTATGCTGAGGATAACCGCAGATACCTCTTTGTAGTTTCATTGTCAATTGTTCTTTTGTGAACTCTTAAGACAGTTATGCACATGACATAGCAAAACAGTGAAATCAAATGTACATTCTCAGAGGCACCTGGTAAATGAACAAAAAGGAATTTTCTTCACTGTGCTAGGTTTTGCTTAAAGGCAGAATACCCTGGGAAGTCACTCGAGTTGTATTTCCATAAAAGTAATATCAAATTCTAACCTCAGTCTTCCTAGATAATACAAGGCAAAGAAGTACTTGGAGTCCCTTTGTATCTGATTTTTGATAGGCAGGAAAAATGTTGCATTCTCTTTCACTCACCAAGTGTAATAGTGTAAAAGTTTTGTGATTGGGCAGTTTTTCAGCCTTTATGCTAACTCTTTGAGGATAGAATTAGTTTTAAATAGGATCCTGTGGATCCTATTTAAAACCAGCCAGCTTTGGAATAGTTCCAGTCACATTTGGGTAGCTAGTTTGGTGTATTTTAAGTTTCCTAAGTTATCTAGGAGTGCTTTGTCAGGGCTGCTAACAAAGTATGGCTGTAGAACTCAATCGAAAGCATAGGTCTGTCACTTGTATTAGTTACACATTAATGGGAGAGGCTGCTGAAAACCCTTTTAGAAACACTGTACCCTGGCTCTTAGCCTTTTTAATATCCCAGTATTTTAACAGGTGATGTCCTTTTTGATATGACCCGAAATCTGCCGTGTATACAACTTACTTCCTGTCTTGCCAGACTCTCTGAGATAGGAGTGGTTCAGATATTTCCCATCTTTCCAGAGGCTTCCTTCCTACCATTCAATACTATGAAATATAGCAAAAATGAGAATAAACCTGTAGACTTCTGAGTAATAAGAGACAGCTGTGAGGTTTTGTCAATACCCAAACTGCAGTTGAGAATAAACTCACCTGTGTTTGGGCTTTTGCAGTTGGTGTAACATAGTTTGTAACCAATTCATATTTGCATGGCTGTTGTATCATCCACAGTTTTGATACCAACTTAATGTAAAACAGAACTAAAATATTTGGATAAGCTGGAAGGAATCTTGCAGTTTAGAAGATTAAAGCCTTGATTTTTGCTTATGCATATGCATTTTTAAGACTTTAGAGGGGAGAATTTCCCAAATTGTATTTGAAAAGGGGGTTGCATTAGCAGGGGATTGGACTAGATGATCTCCAGAGTCCCCTTCCAAGCCCTACCATTCTGTGAAATAATATTTGGGCTGTGCTTCAGACAAAAATGGAGTGATGCTATAGCCTGATACTGAGAGGACTTACAGATGTGAACAGTAGTTGATTTTATGTCCAGTACTTAATCCAGAGTGGTTACCCTTTGCTGGTTAAGCAGAAATGGCATCTCAGATGTTCACACAGGCACTGACTATCAGAAATCTGATATTTTTGTTGTTGTTGTTTTTTTAACCCCAAGCATGTTTTATGTTAAGATGTTGTCTGCCTTCTATCTTACACTGTTTAAGTATATAACATCAGTTTTGTTCTTTCACACATGTTCCCTTCTTCCTTCTTTTTCACATGAAGTTGTTAAATACCAGTTTTTCAAAAGATTCCTGAGTGATTAGGGGTACTGTAGACACTTAGAAGTATTTGTGAAGTGAAGCTTGCAGGAAAACATATAGAAAACTGAAGTAGCAGACAGTGTGTTTTTGGCTAGAGCCAAGTATCAGCTTGATCAAAGTGCAGGTACAGGTGAGTTATGCAAATATGCCCCTAAAGTGTTTGCCAGCTACATGTAGCAGTATATCTTGCCATTTGCTGCTAGAAATAACATAAAACTGCTGATAAAAGTTTTAAGTGGCTAAAATGGCAAGACAGACGTTCTGCATACTTTGAGCTGTTTGTCAGGAGGTTCTTGTAGCTTAGCAAAAAACCCTGGTATCTATTATAACATCTAGAGGGTAGTGATATCTCTGTTACTAACTTAGGGCATTGATTCAGTGGTGACAGGAGTGGGAAGCAGTATGCTGACATAGCTAATTTGATAGTCTTGACTGTTTTGGGACTTTACCCAGATCATGGTTTGGGCCTGTTCATGTCTAATCTAAGTTTATAGATGGAATGCAGACTATTTACCTAAACCCCACAAACTCAGAGCATCTAATTCAAGACTGTTTTCGCTGTGTTAAGAGAAACATATGATGAAAAGTAGTACTTAATGTGTTACAGTACAAAAACACCACTAGAAACTGATAGTGTGGAATTGCAGTATGGTAGAATTTTATTTTATTTATTTTTAAGTTATGAAATACTACTTTTGTTGCCACAAGTTGTGTGAGAGGCTCTTGGATTAAATGTGTGGCCAAACTTTGGTCTTAGACTTTAACAGGAAGAGTCTAATACTAACTTCTATTATCGATAGGGAATATAATGTTAATTGGGAGGGACCTGCAAGGATCAACTAGTCCAACTGCCTGACCAGTTCAGGGCTGATCAAAAGTTAAAGAATAATTATTTAGGACATTGTCCAAATGCCTCTCTAGCGCTCACAGCCATGGGGCATTGGTCACCTCTCTGGGGAGCCTGTTCCAGTGTTTGACCACACTCTTGGTAAAGAAATCTTTCATTATATGCACTTCAGTTAATGAAGAATCAGTTTGTGTCTTGTTTCCAGGCAGAGGTCCCTTCCAACCCCTAGCATCCTATGATTCAAAGGATGTATTTTGAGTCACTGTAGGCTTGTCTTTTCATTGATAACGTATGTCTGTTTATTAGCGATCATAATAATATATGCAGTCTTCCTATACAGCTGTTTCCTACTTCTAAAATCAACTGTTCCTCTGCCATATGGGCAACAGATAAGGAGATAGAAGTCTTACACTCTATCCTACTATGTTTTGAGACTGCTTATGCAGGAAGGTTTACCAACCAATACAAAATAACTCATAGAATAAATAGATTAAATTTCAAAAAGCTACCCTGCTACTTGTCAATAAGATGTTGACCATAAAACACATTTTCCTAGCTAAAGAACTGTCTGTTGCAGGGCTTCCAGTTGGAAAGGGGTTGATGTACCACCAGTTGACCTCCCTCCATTTGCTGCTTATTTGGATGATGCATGTCTGTGCCTGCATCTCAATGAAAGGCAATTTTTGTCAACAGATGCCTACAGTAATACTTTTTCTTTTTCCCCCTTAAACTGATGACTTGTTCAGGGTGTCTTCTAAACAGTCTGTTATAGGAAAAGCATTTGAACAGAAGTCTTAAGATTTCAAGTCAGTAGAAGGTTATTCTTATGTTTACTATCTTTACATATGTAACCTGCATGCTTTGGAAAGTATTTGCCAATTGCTCTTGCACTTGGGGACAAGACTTGATCATGGTTCTCTTCCATTAACTGTAGAACTTCAGAAGGGAATCTCTCTTTAATTGTCCTGTCTTGTATTAAATCAGGAATTCATAGATGCAATGTATAGAGGAACTTGCATTTTTTTTTTCCCCTGTGCACTGTTGTGAATGGAGAAGCTTTGCCCTTGGTGGACATAAAACCTTCCCTTCATGATTATACACTGAAAAAGTGTCTAAAGAAACATGTATTAAAAAGAGGATTGAACAAGAAGGGAAGAATATACACTGGAAAAGTTTCTAAAGAAACATGTATTAAAAAGAGTCTTGATTAAGAAGGGAAGAGCAGTACTTGGCTGAAATTAGGGAGAGATGCCTTAGAGAAGATGGATATACTTCAGAACAGTTGAATACATATCATGAAAATGTGTTAAGCTCCCAGTGATTTAATAGATTACTCATTGTTATGTTTGCAAAAGTAAAATATTTGATAGACTGGTGTTGGAGGAAAGTGAAAATTTTTTGTAACGTGCCAATTGTTTTTCTTTCAGTACAACAACCATGAAATCCGCTCTGGAAAACACATTGGTGTATGCATCTCTGTTGCCAATAATAGGCTTTTTGTTGGCTCTATTCCTAAGAGCAAAACCAAGGAGCAAATTGTTGAAGAATTTAGCAAAGTAACAGGTAAGTCAATAAGTGTTTTGTAGAGTTGGAAAGATGTCGAAGATGTTCAGTGATGAGAGCTTTCTTCACCACCTTTAGGCTTATGGTTCAATAATGATGAATCCAAATGAAGACCACTTAATGTTTGTTGTCCCTTTTCGCTGTTGGTTGTTTTTAGTTTTGTTGGGTTTTTTGGTTTTTTTTTAGACTGCTGTTCTGAGGACTGTAGTATTTGTGATTAGACTAGATGTGTGGTTCCAAGTTGTACCTAGAGAAGAACACGGATAGTGTTTATTTTAAGAGAGCCATTCCAAGAAACAGATGGTTTAATTATTTCGATACTGATGGGTGTTCTCGAATTTTTCAGGGCAAAACTGAAACATACTGGAAAATGTAATTCTGTGTTTCAGTACTTCACCGATTCTATAAGTATCTCTTTGATAATGGCATATAAACTGGCAGAAGTAATGTTTGATGGCATTCTCTGTTACCAAATGATATAATTCAGGTTCCTCGAAGCAACACTGAAACTTCTGGGATGTCTTAAAATCATGCAAGTTTGATCTCAATGAAATGTCCTGGGAAGACAAAAAAAAAAAAAAAAACCCATGGTGATAAGTGCTGTGACTTAGGTGCTTGAGAGGAGAACTGACAAACTACAACTTTGAGCTGCCCTTTTCTCTGTTCAGTTAGAGGAAAGCTCTTCATTAGCTACTGAGCTTTCTTCACATAATAAAATTGGAAGCTAAGCTGGGGTAACATCATGTCTCTCACTGAAAATGTTGGTCTTGAAGGTAGGGAAGTTTTATAGTGTGCATGCTCTCAAAAATCTATTTTGTACATGCTTTGGTGAAACCACTTGTCAGGTTACCTACTTGCCAGAAGGATAACTGCTACTTTATAATATGAATGCATGGATTGAAGCCATAACAAATATTTTGCTTAATTTCAGAGGGTCTTACAGATGTCATATTGTATCATCAGCCTGATGACAAGAAAAAGAACCGGGGTTTCTGCTTCCTTGAATATGAAGATCACAAAACTGCTGCTCAGGCCAGACGTAGGTTAATGAGCGGCAAAGTGAAAGTCTGGGGAAATGTTGTTACAGTTGAATGGGCCGATCCTATAGAAGACCCAGATCCTGAAGTCATGGCAAAGGTAATAAAACTATAGGGAACCATGGTACCTTCAAAGTGTCATGTTCCAAAGTAAGTACTTCTTGACATTAGCCTAAGTTTAAATAGCATCTTTCAGCCTTCTTGACAGAGATGGTGTAGGTGAGATGATAAAAATATGAATACACTCTAGAACTGATGTGGATTTAAAAGCTCTGTTGACTGATGTTATTTTGTGCTCCCAAGGCTGAATGTTGAATATAATTCTTGCCAAAATGACACATAGGCCTGATGTACTTAATTTCTAATCTGGAAGTGGTGGTGGTGACTCCAAAAGTTAAAATAGTTTTGTAGCTTATTCTAGATACAATCATAGGACAAGCTTCCTTTTTTTTTTTTTTTTTTTTTTAAACCCTGGACCTTTGCTTTTCAGTTCAGAATTGGAACATGTCAGTAAGATGCCCTAACATTTTCAAAGTTGCATTTAGCAGTTCTGAGCAATTACTTTGTATTTGGAACTTTATATCGTTAATTTGGGGGAAGTTAATAGCTTAAAATACTGGGACTGGTAATATTTTTCTTTTCAAATATTTTGGTGGAAGTGAATACTGGACCGTTAGCATTTTGAACTAGCAGTTGTTTTATGTATGTGTGTGAGATGCTTTGCCAGAAATGAATTACCTGATTTTTTTTTTCCATCAGATATTGCCCAACCCTGTCTTTTTCGGTTATGTCGTGTAGCTGAGTTGTTTAATGGAAACTCCTAGCTAGCCCATATCCTTATCTCTTTCTCTTTGCTTGCTTTTCATCTGTCCTTTTACTCTCATCTGAGACACGTCACTTGCTGGAGTCCTACTTTGATGGACCTAGTAAGATAGCTTGGCTGGGATCTCCTCTTTGGTGAGCCATGAGGGAAAACGGTTGGGGTGGGGGCTCATTTTAGGGAAAAATCTGCATTTGTAATGCAGGCATTACAGAAGCTTTTGGTCTACCTCGTCTGCAGGCTTTATTTTTTTTGCCCAGCATCTTTGACTATCAGCAGTGGGGTAGAGTCTTGCAGGTAAAATTTGTTGAAGGTGGCACTTCCTAAGTATACTGGCCTATCTGTCTGTTCAGCTTCTTGGCTCAAAAGAGAAGAGACCTAACCCAGCACATTGTTAAAATATATGAGCAGAAACTTCTGTTGTCATGCCTGAATATATGAGCAGGAAGTGATAGGAGACTTAATCAGGTATCTTTCCTAAGGAAGTTTACAGATGTGGGGTGTGAAAATTGCAGCTTGGTAGTGGTTTGCCTCATTTAATATTTTTTGTGTGCCTTAATGCCTTACATTGTTTTGTATTTGAAGTTGGGACATGAAAAGGGAAGAAAAACAAATACAGAAAATGTACAGAAAATCAATCTGTGTGCTTCTAGTGCTGTATGCCAAAGACTGGACATGGAGATTGGGTTGAAGATAAGAGTGAGACTGTGTGAATGAGAGTACTGAAAAAGTGGAGGACATCTATCTTGTGTCTGAGGGCTGAAGTTGAGACAAGCTGTGATATCTGACCTTTTTTTGCTGGCTGCTTCCCTTAGTTTATTCTTCCAACAAGAAATGTCTCTGTTCTGTCTTTATTTGCCCACTTATTTTACATTTGGAGAAAGTCTGACCACATCTAGCACTTTTGGAAGTGTTAGTTTACTTTCTGTTATTGCTGTCTTTCTCCTAAGAGAAAGAGCACCTGAGCTGCTGCTGGAATCTCCCAGATGTCAGCTGCAAGTTGACTGTCATTGCTCCTGAGTACTGTCAGTCGTGAGCAGAGGGAGAGCTGTTGACCCTTGTACATTTCCTGTGGTAGAAGGCTCTGGAGAAAACACTGTGAGTAGGAGTAGGTTGCTTTTATCAGAATAATCATCTGATTGGTGGTTTTCGTGTCAAGACTGATAGAAAAGCAAGTCCATAAGAGCAAACTATGAGGAAGACAGTCACTTTTGTAGCCAGAAGGTGAGCAGTGTTCTAAATACCTCATAGAAGCAGTATGTAATTTCAGTAGTATATGAACATCTACTAATTTAACTTTCTGAAATGTTTACTTGAGTCTTTTTTCCTTTCTCCTTTAGACTTTTACTTAAATGCCATGCAGAGTTCTATACAGTGTAAATGGGCTTTTACCTTAAATTTGGAGTACCTTGAACATGATGAGATAGAAAGCTAAATTCTGAAGCTGGACTCATTGGTACTTATACTGACAAATCAGAGTATAATTGGTGAAATAACTGGTTTCTGGTCAAAACTGAAATTTTTTTTCCAACTTCTAGTAGCTTAATTGTTGTGAAGTGTTAATTTGATGCCTGTTGTACCTCTAGTGCAGATAAACTTGATGTTTTATTTGATTTCTGTAGCATGGCTAAGGCTACAGAGATGTTCTCAGGTGACATAGTTAAGCAACTAAATAAAGTCTTATGCTTGTGGCTGCCTGGTAGATTACAGGACAGAAGACAGTGCTAGTAATCCTTGGAGAAAATGGTAATGAAGTCTGAAATGTTTGTACTGTGTAAGTAAGAGGAGGAAAGAGAGCAAATCTCAGCTTTTGGGGTAATCTTAAGCAGTTTTAAAAGTGAGTTCTGCCTTTATGACAAAATTATACTGCTGGGTTTATTGCTTGTTAGGTGGGTATTTTATGGATCTTAGTGTTCTAATCAGTGATCCTTAATGAAGAGGATTTTTCTTTCTTTTTGTTTTCCTTCTTCTCTCCTGGGATAGTGAGGTGAAAGTGGGTTCATCTCCCAACTTAGGCTTTAGCCTCCCAGCTTTGACACTTTTGACTGCTTCAGCTGTAACAAGCTCTAACATGACCAGAGCTGTTAAAAAATTTCATCTGTTAGAAATTAATGCATTTGTCTGCACTGGAAAAAATAAATTAGTTGCTTTTTACTTCTTTAAAAATGTGTTGTGTTAGTCAGTGTATGTTGTAACAAAATGATGATTCTTGAGGATTTTAATCAAGTCTTACACTGTCAGTCGTGTATTAGCAAAGGCTACTCAAAGTTCCTCGTGAGATTCTAGTTTTCATCCTTAAAGTACAAGAATGAGAAACATGTGGTTAAAGATCTTAAAGCTCTCTTCCAACCAAAACAATTCTATGTTAAAAAGTTGCTGGTTTTTGAAGCCATTGATTATATCACAGAACTCTCTGAAATTCATTTTCATAAGGTTAAGGTAGCAATTAGGACAGTTTACTAAAAATGGTTATTGCATATTGGTTACAAGAAATAGAGATTGCTCTAGCCACCAAGGCATGTAAGAGAAGCTTAACACAGGATAGGAAGCAGCTTTCTTTATGGACGTGGCTGTGACACTTATCTGCTGAGATCAGCAAGAGTGACTATTGCCAAAGAATAGAGTTGATGCACTGGGTCAGGTTTATGATCTGTAGAATGTCTTCTTCGAAAGTCTGCATCCCATCCTAGTTCAGATAGCAAGTGAGACAAAGATTTATGGAAGCCTATCCTGTTTATTACTAACTTAATTACATAGTTATTCTTCTAAAAAGGATGTCTGGGTTTCTTGCGTTCTGGTATGTGGTGGGAGTAGAGATTATAGCTCTGCCTCAAAAATCAAAGCATGCTTTCTTTGGTCCTTTCACACCCTGCATTATTTGTGTTGACCTTCAGGATTAGGAGCGGGAAGTCAGTGCTGCCATGTACAATGTTCACTTTTTGTCATCTAATTTGAAACTACTGGTAGCAGAAGGGATGTGAACAAAAGTTGCAGGTCTTTGCTGCTGATAAGCAGCTGCATTGTTGGAAGGTAAGACTGGGCGTTCTTTATCAGTAGGAGGTGACTAGGTGACACTCTAGGATGAGAGGAAATGGCTTCTAGTTGTACCAGGGGAGGTTTAGATTTGGATATTGGAAGAAACTTCTTCACTGAAAGTGTTCTCAAACACTGGAATAGGCTCCTTGGGGAGATGGTTGAATCACCATCCCTGGAGGTGTTTGAAAGACACAGAGATGTGGTGTCAAAGGACATAGTTTAGCATCAGACTTGCTAGAGTGAGATAATGGTTGGACTCAATGAATTTAAAGGTCTTTTCCAACTGAAATGCGTCTTGTAAAGTTTGAGAACTCGTTGATGGCGTCATGTAAACATGCTAATGTGCAGTTTAGTGCAGCCTCAGTATGGATGCAAAAATGAGTCTTCAATTATTAATGGGCTGCTAATATATGTTTCCCATATATATGTTTGCTATATTAAATAGGAGTCTAATTTAAGCCGTTGTTGGACTGCTGTGTGCTTTCTTTTATTGTAAACAGTTGGTGGTTCATGAAACTTCAAACTGATCTAGTTACTTTCAGGCATTTAGCATGACATAGCTTGTAGGGGAAAAATAACCAACCTCTCTGATTTTTATTTTATTTTTTAAGCTGCATGGAAGTCCTTCTGTAGTTTTAAGAGCCATAGCTTTGGAGAGATAGAGGGGAAATAAACTTTTGGAGTTATTTGAAAGTGGCTGTTCCTCAAGGGAAGGACAGAGTTTGGCTTGTGAGAAGGTCCAAGGGGGACTTGGCAGTCCCCTAGTGTCTGCTTCTGTCTGCGTTCTCTTCTAGCTGTGGCTTCAGGTCACTGAGTACTCCTCAGGCAAGCACAGTCCTGGTGCTAAGTGTTTGGTGTAGCTCTAGCTTGGGAGCCACAAGTTAAGCAACTTGAGAACTAAAGGCCTGTCAACTTTGACCTAGATATTAGAGTGATGACTGTTCTGCAAATACCTGCGTAAAAACCTGTCTATACAATGAAATGCTTTGATAAGTTGATTATTTTGTGTGCAACCGATCCTGGATGCTTGCTTTTGAGTTTGAAAATGTTCTGAGTTGAAAATTACAGCTGATAGGATTCTTTTAAACTTCAACACAAATTGGATTGACTTTCAGGGTACTATTACCCATGTAATCATGTTTGAAAACAGATTTAACATTTCTATTGGGGAATTTCAGAGCTAGCTCATGCCATTTGAATATATAAATATTCATGTATCTGTATATCAAATGCTGCACATAAAATGTAGTGTTTTCAGTACTGCCAAATGCAAAACTTCATGTTGCATTTTGGAATTAGTTCATACTTCTGAGTCCTA
Source organism: Indicator indicator (assembly GCF_027791375.1). Lineage (NCBI taxonomy): Eukaryota > Metazoa > Chordata > Aves > Piciformes > Indicatoridae > Indicator > Indicator indicator. The sequence goes on along the minus strand of NC_072011.1, from coordinate 7,031,275 downwards.
TTTCAATTTATTTTTATCACAGGTAAAAGTTTTGTTTGTACGCAATCTTGCCAATACTGTTACAGAGGAGATACTAGAAAAGGCCTTCAGTCAGTTTGGAAAGCTAGAGCGGGTGAAGAAGCTAAAAGACTACGCTTTCATTCATTTCGATGAACGGGATGGTGCTGTAAAGGTGAGTGAAGAGGACTAGCTTCTGTGCGTGTGTAAGCAGTGACTAAACATAGTATTTAGAAGCTGTATACTTTTTGCTTGGGGAAAAAAGCTCTCTCAGAAAAAATGCTACTACATTGTCACTGATAGTTTTGTCCTCTGTGAGTGTCTCCTAGGAAGACACATTATCTTAGATGCACCTAAGTAATTCGTAATTCTGCTGTTGAGTATAAGGTAAGCATATGTTGATCATTTGAAACTGAAGGTCTGGAACTTGAAGCCCTCTTCCCACCAAATTGTTGGTAGACTCTAAATCAGTTTTTCTAGGGTAGGGGATAAAAACTTAGGTAATATTTTTATTTTCCAGGAACAGAATGACTTACTTTTTATGGTGTGGAATAAGCCCCCTTTTCCTTTTGATGAGCAGTGCTGGAAAATTAAGTAATTTTCATTCCTGGATTTTGCTAGCCCAGACTCAGTGGTTTTTCTCCTGTTAGCTGCTGTTAGGAAGGAGAAGTGTAAGTCCTGCCTATAGTATATCTGATCTTTATTTTCTGTGGGAGGATACAGGGGGTTTCATTTTTTCTCACTCATCCAGATGCCTTAAATCAGATGCTTAGGAAGTTGATGGAAAAAGTCTTTTTGTAGGATATGTATCCCATCAAGGTTCAGCTACGTAGAGTTGTAAAAGTGATAGAATCCCCAGCTTGAATTTAATTTGTAGTAATTACTGTGACCCATGGGAATTGCACATGTGTGTTTTTTGGTTGTGGTTGGTTGTGTGGGGGTTTTTGTTTGTTGGTTGTTTTTTCTTTGTTTGTGGTAGTTTGTTTTGGTTTGTCTTTTTTTTTTTTTTTGTATGTATGTGTGGTCAGATGAGACTGCTAAATTCTATGTTTTGGTTTCTGGTTTAAAAAGAAAGTTATGTTTATTACAAGTAAAATAAAGGAATAAATCATATACTGATCTCTAGCTTTAGTGGTGTTTGCATGTGTGCTGACATTAGCAGTCTGTTCCCATACTGCAAAATCTGTACTTTCAGAGAACAGTTCTATCATTTCATTAAGAGCCAAGAGGAAATACAAAACTCTGGGACCCATGATACTGTGCTGTCTGATTAATTACTTCTTTGAAAGACAAAATTAGCTTTATATTGTTATTTTAACACTGGATAACAAATTTTAAAATGCATAATCTAAAAGGTAGAATAAAATTGATAACTTCAGATATGCTTAGAGGTATATTTAAAGTCTGGTTAATTCCTTCAGGCAATGGAAGAAATGAATGGCAAAGATTTAGAGGGAGAAAACATTGAAATTGTTTTTGCTAAGCCACCAGATCAAAAAAGGAAAGAACGGAAAGCTCAGAGACAAGCGGCTAAAAATCAGATGTAAGTGTAAATGCATGCACATACGTTGTATTGCTTCTGAAAGACGTGTACACTCCTACAGAATTAGAACTTTTGAGTGTTTTAGTAGGTATACTGTAGTGTATACAGGTTTTCTGGCTTCCCTGAAAATATTGGATTCATTTAAGTGTTTTGCTGTTTACATACTGCTTAGTAGTGGTGTTGGTGAGAATTCAGGTTACTGTTTTGCTCTGCTGGTTGAACGCGAGTGCACGGGAAATGCTTCATTAAACGCACATGCTTCTGTCTCTAGTCTAAACTTTCACGTACTTCTGCACTGATACATCATGTGCTCCTCCCAGTAGGCTTAGCAGTACTGATACTGCCCTTCCCTGTTTAGTAAAGCACCCACTGAAAGGAGGATTTTTTTTTTTTTGCCACTTGCAGAAGACAGATCTGATGTTGAATCTTCTAAACTCTTCAGCACTAAATAAATGCTGACTATAGGGGGGAAAAAGCCCACTCCACCATGTTTCTTGCTAGTGCGTTCTGCTTAATGTTGACATGTGTTTTTCTTCTTGGCTATCTTATAGCTTTGCTAACCATCTTCCCTCCCCCACCTTATTTCCAAAAATAACTTATGCTAGTTCTGCTGTGCAGCATCCAAGAAGATGGAATAGTGAGGTTACCAGATTAATACAGCTTTCCAGATGGTGACCTACTGTACACATGGAATTGGTTAAGTTTGCCCTTCTTACAGTGCTTGCAACTTTATTGACCCTTTTGTTCTTCCTTGGGCATCTGATGTTACTGTAAAAAATAGATTTCTTTTTTATTTCTTTTGCTTCACCTCTGTGCTAGGCAGGCCTTTTTTTATTCTGCTTAAATATTTGGTGATGCAACTTGTATTTCTTTCTATGTATTCTGTATCTTGGCAACTCCGCCATAAATACCTGTATATTCAATTAAAATGTAAAATATTGTTGAAAGTTGCAGTTTGCCTCTCAAGACAGGCAGTCATCTGCATGGTTGTATTGTCTCTGGTTGGAGATACACTTTCTCTTACTGAATTTGAGTAATACCAAAACCCCACTCCTATACTGCAGAATACAAACAGTTTTGCTAGCTTGATATTCAGATCTAATAATGGCCTGTTTCCAGTGATGAAAAGGAAGATTTGCTTAAAATGCACTTCAGTTATAATGCTATGTGGTTCCTCCCCACCAGCCCCCAACTATTCTCTGCGGATTATGAGACACAGATTTATTACTTCTGCATAGCATGCATGTATTTTTAACATTGGAAGTCTTCTGGCATATGTTATCTCTAATATTAATATGCTGTGTGTTACCTGCATCCCCGCCCTTTTATTAAGGTGTGCATGTCTCATTTTGTGGAGGTAGGTAAGTAGGGCTTGCCTCTCTGCTAGTCAGAGGTATGGTAATGTCACTCAGTTCTTTCTGGTTCTTTTGATTTGGAAAGTCTATCTGTTCCTTTATTTTTCTGAACTGTTAAGGCAGTAGGAAGGTAGCTAATTGGATGAAAATCCAGGCATTTTTGGGCTTTGAGTATATTGTTCTTCAGTGAATTGGAAGGGCTTTTAATTTCCTTAGGATTTCAAAATACGGGGGAATAAAAGGCTGCGTGTTAAGTCTGTATCTTAGTTATTGAGAAGTTTAGTGACATCTTAAGATCTTAGAATTTGTAGTTTGTACTACATTTACAGCTGCAAAAAACAAATTCTTTTTCTGGAAACTTCCATATGGCTATAGATTTAATTTTACTTTTACATTAATATAGTTAGCTTCTTGCAAGTATGTATTCAGTCAGAAGCTTTACATTGTGCCTTTGCTGTTGGAAAGCCCTTGTGGCTGTCAGGAGTAGAATTCTTAATCTGTACAAGTTCCTTTGTACTTAAACACATCTGTTTGAGTTCTGTTAGCATGTAAAACTGTATGTGAGGGGAAAACCCAAACCTGAATATGCAGATAAAAGGGGAAAGTTGTTGTGATCATTATTGTCTCCATCCTAAGTTTGAAGGGAGGGGATAGTGCAGATAAGAGTCTTGATAGTGGAGACCTCATTAGAAAGTGCCTGTGAAATCCCAGCTGTGTCAGAGAGCAGCTGAGCTCTCCTAGTACGCTTTCATAGATTATGGCTTTTAAAGAGCTAAGGAAGTTTTATTTCCAGGAAGACCCTGGGCTTAGGACTTACTATATATATATATATTTTTTTTTTTTTTAACTTAAGCTGCCTCTTCAAAATGTTTAAAGGTGTAGGTGTTGTGAATGGGATACCCGGTACAGTATAAAATACTAAAAGTAATTGTTGCCTTGGATGCTAGCAAGAAAGTGAAAGATCTAAAATGACATTGAGCAAGGGGGCAAAGTGCTGTACCTCAG